>NC_091287.1:493992899-494666649 GCF_032444005.1 Ranitomeya imitator
CGCTACTTTGTTATAGTGATGAGCCAGCAAGTAGTGTCACATACGCAGAAGTTCACTGTCCTTGCCTGAAGTATGTGACATGACTCTGCACTGTAACACAGGTACCTTATAAGGTAGCTGTCAATTTAACTATTTACTGCAGTATTACAGTTTATAGTATAAGTAATCAATTGATCTCAGTTTCAAGACTGTTCTTCCCATTAGGGAAAAATATGAGGTTAAAATTACTGTTTCCGCTTTAATAAGCTGCAATACTCTGTTAGTGACGTCTAATGTGGTAATAGCACCTTCTCACCATCTGGTTACGTTTAATTGTATTGCAAGTTGTTTTTCCGTATAGCTGTCAATTGCATTGTGGGGAAAATGCATTTTGGGTAAGAAGGTCCTGGTGAAGCAGTCATTTTGTAAGAAGCAGTCTAGCAGAACAGTTGTGTAAAACTTTCTCCTGCATTATATTACTAAAACTCCATTATCTTGGATAAGTTATATCTAGTAAGGGAACAATCACTGTTTTATGGTTTTGTGTGTTTAGAACTGTTGTTACACCAGATGGTTATTGCTACTAAGTCATGTGTTCACATGTACAAGCTAAATCTTACTGTGTGCTTTCACTGTTAATTGTAAATGTCATAGTTATGTGATATTCTAAGCTCAATACTTATACCTGTTATTTTTATTCCTGTAGTTTTACCACATACATTTTGATTCATATAAAGCAACCTGTGGTCATGTTCCTGTAGCTTAGTGGGTTAAAGCCACTGTCTGATAACCCTGAGATCATGAGTTTGAATCTCAGGAGAGAGTATTTGGTAGAAGAGAGAACAAGAGGATCTGCAATCTTGGACCTAATTCTTACCAACAGGGAATAAATGATTGTGGAAGGAAAGGTGGCTGGGAATTTTGGCGGCAGCGATCATGCTATACTCAAAATTTTGGATTACAAGATGAGGAAGACAAGCAACGATTCAGACTTTAAGGTTGCACTTCAGAAAGGCAGATTTTAATGGACTCAGATAGAGGGTAGGAAGGTCCAATGGCTGGATGTTCTTTAGGACAGACATGTCCAAGAAGGATGGGACATTTTGCTAAATGAATCTATCACTGCACAATCAGTAAAAATCCTGAAGAGAAGGAAGAGTTGGAAGCATTTAAAGTGACCAGGCTGGATGAACACATAACTTAAACACTTGTTAAAAAGGAAAACTGAAATGCATATTAAATAGAAAGAGGGGGCCTATCTAAAGAAGAATATAATGTTGTATGCAGAGAAGGCAGGGAAAATGTTAGAAGAGCTAAAGCCAGTAATGAAGTGAGGCTTGCAAGGGAGACCAAACGCAATAAAACAATTTTGGAAGTATGTCAAAAGCAAAACAAAAGCCAAAGATGCTATAGGATTTTTACAGGATGAAAAGGGTGAAGTGGTCAAACATGATGTTGAGAAGGCTGAACTTCAATTGATCTACATGGTGCTATCGAATTAGTAAAAGAATCCACACCATTTATAAACAGAGAGAAGATGAGGGACCACTTAGCTAATTTAAATTAATTTAAATCTCCAGGTCCAGATGAATTACGTCCTAGGGTACTGAAAGTGTTAGCAGAGGAATATGCATAACCACTTCACAGAATCTTTGAAAAATCCTGGAGAACAGGAGAAGTCATAGAAGATTGAAGAAGAGCAAATGTTGTCCCTATCTTCAAAAAAGGAATGGACAGGTATGCCACAGTGATTCTGTTACTGAAATCTATCAAGGTATTAGTATTCACCACTATATATTTATATATATTTATATATTTTATTCATAACTGGATCAGTGATCGTACTCAAAGAGTGGTGCTAAATGGTTACACATCTAATTGGAAGAGTATTTCAAGTGTAGTACCACAAGACTCTGTCCTGGCCCCAGTGCTGTTCAACATTTTTATAAATAAGGTAAACTAATCAAATTTGCAGATGATGCAAAGTTAGAAGGGATAACTAACACTACAGAAGACAGAAAGGATTCAGAAGGTTATAGATAATCTGTAACATTGGGCAGCAGCTAATGGAATGGTCTTTAACAGGGAGAAGTGCAAGATTCTACATCTGGGCAAGAAAAACAAAAATTACATCTACAGAATGGGAGGAATAGAACTAAGCAACTGCACATGCGAAAAAGACTTAGGCATACTAATAGATTGTTGACTCATGTGCAGTCTGCAGTGTGATGCAGCAGCAAAAATGGTAAACACAGTTCTAGGATGTATTAAGAGAAGCTTAGAGTCTAGATCACGTAAAGCAATTACCCCCATCTACTCTTCATTGGTCAGGCCTCATCTGCAATACTGTGTCCAGTTCTGGGCACCATATTTTAAAAAAGACATAGTAAAACTGGAGCAAGTTCAAAGAAGAGCAACGAGGATGGTGTGCGGACTGCAAAGTATGTCCTACGAGGAACGGTCAAAGGATCTGGGAATGTTTAGGTTGCAAAAACGAAGGCTAAGAGGAGACTTAATAGCTGTCTACAAATATCTGATGAGGGATGTCACAGTGTAGAAGTATCATCCTTATTCTCATTTGAACATGGAAACACAAGAAGCAATGGAATAATAGACTCCACACAAAACTCACAAAAATTAACATAAATTTTTGGCCGAGAGAAAATAAATATATCTCTCCCAATATTTTTGCCCAAATCTCTGGGACAGCCTAGGATACTCCCCAATATATATAAAACAAAAAAACGGAGTATATAGATCCCAATACACATATTTAAAAATATACGTTTTTTATTAATCAACAATATTCTGAAAACATTACATCAGTAAATACCTATATAGCACAGGATAAAGTGAGGAGGAAACAGATGGTAGCGGCGAAACAGAAAGAAAAGTATATATCACATCTCTGGGGCTGCTAGTACAAGATCACTAGTATAAGTATTTCATGTGACAAATGCCACCATCTCCCATAGTTAAATTATTAGTTAAAGTGTCACAGTGCAAAGATATTACCATTCATAAGTACCAAGCAGCTTACCCATCGTGTATGGATGTCTTTCCAAGTTCCACACGCAGCCCCCCTGACGCACGTTTCGCGGTCTGCTTTTTCAAAAACGTATATTTTTAAATATGTGTATTGGGATCTATATAATCCGTTTTTTTTGTTTTATAAGCAATGGAATAAACCTGAAAGGGAAAATATACAAATTAGATATCAGAAAAAATTTTTTGACACTGAGGGTGATCAATGAGTAGAACAGGCTTGCACGAGAGGTGGTGAGTTCTTCTTCAATGGAGTTATTCAAATAGAGGCTAGAGAAACATGTGTCTGAGATGGTTTAGTGAATCCTGCGCTGCCTTGAGCAGGGGTTTGAACACGCTGACCCTGCAGGTTCATTCCAACTCTTACATTCTATGATTCTATAAACCTGTTGACCAATAAACAAGTTACACTCCTGAGAACGGTCTGCTTATTTTGGAAGACAGAGAAGGTTTATGCTGTATGTCAGAGTGCATCCCGTGAGAACGTGTAAGAAGACAGAACAAAGACTTGTAAGGAAGCTAACAAATAAAGTTAAAAAAAAGTTTTAAAAATATTACAAAAGTAAAAAATATAAAAGTTTATTCCAACCTCTTTTCACAGTTCAAAGTAATAATAATAATAAAAAAAATAGTATTGTCATGTCTGTAGAAGTCTGATAAATCTAAAATATAAAATTATGTAAATGATACATTAAGCTCCGAGAAGAATAAAAAATTTAAATGCCAGATATGTGATTGTTTTTGGTTGCCACACTTTCACCAAAAATTGTATAAAAAGTGATCAAAACGTCATGTATCTCACAATGGTATCAATAAAAATGTCAACATGGAAATAAAAAAAAAAGGGTTATCAATGGAAAAATAAAAAAGTTATGTGTCTCAAAAAATGTCAATACAAACCAAAAATGCCAGAATTAATTTTGTTTCACCATTTTCCCACTTGGATTTTTTAAATATTTTTCAGTACATTGTGTGGTAAAATGCTGTCATTCACACCTACAGCTTGTTCTGCAAAATCAATCCCTTATACAGCCATGTGGATGGAAAAATTAAAAAGTTATTGACAAAACGCATTCTGTAGTAGTGAAGGAGAATTCACTTTCTTTTTTCAACAACTGAAGTTTAATTTTGTACTTTGAATGCTGAAGAATTTTCTGCTGTGGTGCCCACATGAATATTTAATTACGGTAATTAAGTCAGTTTTATTTCTGAGTGTACACTTTTTGACTGATCCAGGGTATCTCTGCTTTACCCGAGTGCAACAATCAGGCCAGACTCAACAAGAAAATGACTGGAAATAAACAAGTCGATTTGCAGGTCTCTAGTCTAGCAACCAGGTCAGTATTCTGTGGCCATTAGATGGGAGCCTTGTAAGCCAGCTTCTAACTACCACGGCTGGCTCCCCTTTTGATTAACTTGCCTGATTGATATTTATTGCCAAGCTAGGTAATCAAAAGAGGATCCCAAAATGAAGGTGTGAGGAAGTTCTCAGGGCTCCCATCCCGTGGCTACGGAATACTAACTGGGTCACTTGATCAGTGTTCTGCAAATTTATACACTTATTTTTAATGATGATTAGAGAAGGGGTGTTGATCCAGAAATTCTCTGGTCTCCTCCAAATTGAACGAATTACAATTTGATTCATAATAAAAAATATCTGGCGCCATTTTGCACAGTGCTGAAGACTGCAGCAACCAGAGAGAGGGCTAATGACATCAGGTGCATTGCTGCTATCACATGGTTTAACATGGTCAATCAGGGGGGCTATCACATCCACTATAAACGATGAGAGATAGTCAAGAACAGCCATTTTAGGATTTTACTTGCTATAGAGGACAGTCAGGAAAACAGTTCATTCCACATAGGAATAGAAAAAGGCCTAAAATTGAGTGTAGTAGTCTCAGTCTGTGAATAATAATCCTAAGATTCAAGGGAGATAGGTATGTGCTGGACCTGCAGAGTCAGAGTGTCTGTGAATTGATTTATACGTAATATACTGCAGTAACAACACCTTACTGGCATAATTATTTTATATTCTTCACACACTGCACTAGAAGGGCAGTTTAATAGCCCACTGTCCTAATTTTGGCACTGAAGAAAAATCCTGAAACCAAGTCTTGTGTGTAAGAGATAGTGTTCTTCCTGGCTTGTGATATGTTTAATACATAGTTTTTATTTATTTTTCAAGACAAAAAAAAAAACATTTTTAAATTCCATAAATGTAAACGTAACTGTCTACTTCACAAAAGTCTGTGTGGTGCAAAAAAAATATTTTTTGTAAACTTTCCAATATTAGACTTGTACTCACCAACAGAATGTCGGGTATTTTGTCTAAAAAAAAAGGATAATTTTTGGACCATCTTTACAACTTGAGTAGCCCATTACCATCTGTATTCTCTTAGTCAGATAGAATGAAGTTACTTTGACTTTACTAAGGCTGGATTTGCATTAAAAAGCTCAAAAGAGGTTTGGCACAGTCCTAGGAGACTTCTGAGTATTATAAATGTATTTTCCGGGCGATTAGAGGCTTTGCAGTATTGAGAATAAATTCACCACAATTCAATTTTATTTAAAAAATTTGGCAAAGCACGCAAATTTGTATTTCAAAAGATCAATTAATCTATAATGATAATGATAAATAACAAAGTGGAAATTCTACAGGAAACACAATGTTAAATAGATCACCCTCAGGTACATCAGATTTTCTGTGATAAATTTTCAATTCACTCATATACCGTATATAATCGAATATAAGCCGAATTTCTCAGCACATTTTTTTGTGCTGAAAATGCCCCCTCGGCCTATACTCGAATGAGGGTCCCACAAGATGGAGAGGAAGCATCAGTGGCAGAGCAGCGGGTCACAGGAGGCAGGAGCCGGCTGCTGCGGCTAAAGCCTGTGCCCACTGCTAAAGAGAAATTAATATTCCCTATGCTTGCAATGAATATTCATTTCTTTTTAATAGTGGGCAGAGTAATGGCAGCTGCCAGCTACCAGCCGCTGCCAGGTGGTCATGTGTGCAGGCTACTTAAGAGAATGAATATTCACTGCCATCACAGTGAATATTAATTTCTCTTTGGCATTGGGCACAAGTGATTGCCCGGCCGCCGTATCTGCTGGCATTGGAACAAGATGTTGTGAGGGAGAGCAGGGATGGATTTTTTAATGTTTTTCTGATGAGGAGCTATGCATACCAGAATAGGGATGAGGGGGCCATGCATACCAGGATAGGGAGAGCCATGTATATCAGGATAGGAATGAGGAGCCATGCATACAAGGATAGGGATGAGGAGCTATGCATACCAGAATAGGGATGAGGGGGCCATGCATACCAGGATAGGGATGAGGGGGTCATGCATACCAGGATAAAGAGAGCCATGTATATCAGGATAGGAATGAGGAGCCATGCATACAAGGATAGGGATGAGGAGCTATGCATACCAGGATAGGGATGAGGAGGCAATGCATACCAGGATAGGGATGAGAAGCCATGCAGAACAAGATAGGGATGAGGGTGCCATGCATACCAGGATAGGGATGAGGGGTCATGCATACCAGGATAGGGATGAGGAACCATGCAGACCAGGATAGGGATGAGGAGCCATTCATACAAGGATAGGGATGAGGAGCAATGTAGACCAGGATGGGGATGAGGAGCCATGCATACCAGGATAGAGGTGAGTAGTCATGTATATCAGGATAGGGATGAGGGGGCAATGCATACAAGGAATGGATGATGAGTCTGTGCATACCAGGACAGGAATGAGGGAGCCATGCATACCAGGATAGGGATGAGGGGGCCATGCATACCAGATTAGGGAGACCCATGCATACCAGGATAGGAATGAGGAGCCATGCATACCAGGATAGGGATAAGGAGGCAATGCATACCTGGATAGGGATGAGGAACCATGCAGACCATGATAGGGAGAGCCATGCATACCAGGATAGGAATGAGGAACCATGCATACAAGGATAGAGATGAGGAGCCATGCATACCAGCATAGGGATGAGCAGTCATGCATACCAGGATAGGGATGAGGAACCATGCAGACCAGGATAGGGATGAGGGGGCCATGCATACAAGGAATGGATGAGGAGGCCGTGCATACCAGGATGGGGATGAGGGAGCCATGCATACCAGGATAGGGATGAGGAGGCCATGCATACCAGGATGGGGATGAGGGAGCCATGCATACCAGGATGGGGATGAGGGAGCCATGCATACCAGGATAGGGATGAGGGGGCCATGCATACAAGGAAGGGGATGAGGGGACCATGCATACAAGGATGGGGATGAGAAGGCTGTGCATACAAGGATAGGAATGAGAGGGCCATGCATACCCAGCTTATACTCGAGTCAATAAGTTTTCCCAGTTTTTTGTGGTAAAATTAGATGCCTCGGCTTAAACTCGGATCGGCTTAAACTTGGGTATATACGGTATATCACATGCATATTGACCTTTAGCCTTTCAATTTGATTGGATTACCACTCTGAAAGACCATCACTGGGTAAGAGCGCTCAACGTCTTTTAGATGAGTGGGAATTGTGAGATGCTTCAGAACATGCCGGCATATTTTGTCCTGTAGCTCCTTTTTTTTACATCTTTCTGGTCATCTTTGGCCGACGGGTTTTTTTTTTTTATTTAAAGTTGTATTGAATAAACTTGTGAGCAGCTGAAGCCACCTGAAGAATTGTTAGGTCTCTACTTTTCTTTCGTCTGTGTCATCTTGAAGCTGTTAACCCCTTCACGACAAGTGATGTAAACTTATGTCATATATTGAGTCTCTGCCTTTTATGAAGGATCGAACACCAAACCTGCATTTTCCCTGAAAATGATAGTAACATAGTAACATAGTAACATAGTTGGTAAGGCCGAAAAAAGACATTTGTCCATCCAGTTCAGCCTATAGTATAGTATTATTATAGTAATAATAATAATAATAATAATTTTATTTATATAGCGCTAATATGTTCCGCAGCGCTTTACATTATAGAGGGGATTTGTACAGACAATAGACATTACAGCATAACAATAAACACAGATCAAAATAGATACCAAGAGTAATGAGGGCCCTGCTCGCAAGCTTACAAACTATGAGGAAAAGGGGAGACACGAGAGGTGGATGGTAACAATTGCTTTCATTGTTCGGACCAGCCATGGTTGAATTATTCAGCCTATATCTATGTCTAACAGTCTGGGTGGAGCCGCTGCAACATTACAATAAAGTGCAATAACAGGTGATTAAAACATTGTATCTACTCTAAAATGGTATCAGTAAAAACATCCTCTCAGGTCGCAGAAAAAAAAAATCAACTCTTCCATAGCCCCATACCACGAAAAATGAAAATGTCTCAGAAAATTGCAACACTACCAAAATTTTTTTTTTACAAATTTCCAAATTACTTTTACCTCGTAAATTGAAACAAAAAACTTTACCTGTTTAATATCTGCGTACTCGTACTGACCTGGAGGATCAATTGCGGAATTTTAACTTTTTTTTCAACTTAAACGCACTTGGAATTTATTTCCAGCTTTTCAATACACTATGTGGTAGAATGAATCAATTAAAAGTACAACTCATCCATAAAAAAAAAAGCCCTCATACGGTTATATGGACGAAAAAATAAAAAAGTTATGTGTCGTGAAAGCAGGGGAGGAAAATACAAAAATGAAAAAAATGGAAAATAGCCATGGCATGCGGGGGTTAAAAGAAGCTTAAAATTTGACAATATGCACAGCAACTCATTTTGACATCGCAGTGTATCTGTTCATTCTTTTTAGCATCCATTTTGTGCTTTTTCAGGTGGGTTACCAAGTGGTTCCACCTGAAAAAGACATTGTGTGCACATACATTTTCACAGTGATCTTTAAAACATCATTACAACAATATTAAAAGTTATGGTCTTATACTTCTTTTTGCTTCTTTTTAGAACATTAACATTATTCACTTTCCAATACTATTGCAGAAGTTGTAAATAATTTTCTACCTGGTAATATCCATTGTATGTTTTTTTATTATATGAATCATCTTCACATTTAAACATTTTCAACATTGTTTGTTGCCTACCACATTCCAGGTCATGAAAAACAAGTTATTGTTCATCTTTGAGATATGAATTCCTTTATTAAAACACATACTCTACATCCCTTTTTCATCACCACCGTTATAAAGAATGACAATTTTTTTGCCCTCTGTGTCACAGTAAAATGACTATACCATTCTGACTAAGTGGTACCTTACTCCTATATCATTATGATGCAAGAAACTTCATAACATGTTGAGAAAAAAAACTATGGCAACAATATTCAGGCTTCTCCTCTCAAACAGTGAAAACAGACAGCACTTGAATGATGCAAGGATTCTATTTTGGTTTGATCTGCAAATTGGGTCAAAAATGGACATTCCGATATGCTATAAATGGTATGTGAAATAAAAATGAAAAGACCACATACAGTGTCAAGGGCCCACCAGTAACCAACTTTACTCCATGGCCCCACTTTTCAGCTGAATGCAAATGTGGCATTCTCCTCAATCTCACATTTATATAACAATGAGCTGGGTAGATTGTTAAATGAATAAGATGGTGCCTTTGTCTATACAGAGAATACAGTTTATTGTGCCAAGTACTGCTCATACACACGTGGTCAAAATTGTTGGTACCCCTCGTTTAATGACAGAAAAACCCACAATAGTCACAGAAATAACTTGAATCTAACAAAAGTAATAATAAATTAAAAAAATCTATGAAAATGAACAAATGAAAGTCAGACATTGCTTTTCAACCATGTTTCCTCTGAATTAAAAAAAAAAAAAAACTCATGAAATAGGCCTGGACAGAAATGATGGTACCCTTAACTTAATATTTTGTTGCACAACCTTTTGAGGCGATCACTGCAATCAAACGATTTCTGTAACTGTCAATGAGACTTCTGCACCTCTCGACAGGTATTTTTGGCCCACTCCTCAAGAGCAAACTGCTCAAGGTGTCTCATATTTGAAGGTTGCCTTTTCCAGATGGAATGTTCCAGCTCTTTTCAAAGATGCTCAATAAGATTTAGGTCAGGGCTCATAGAAGGCCACTTCAGAATAGTCCAATGTTTTCTTCTTAGCCATTCTTGGGTGTTTTTAGCTGAGTGTTTTGGGTCATTATCCTGTTGCAAGACCCATGACCTGCGCATTAGACCAAGCTTTCTGACACTAGGCAGCACATTTCTCTCTAGATTCCCTTGATAGTCTTGAGATTTCATTGTACCCTGCACAGATTCTAGACACCCTGTGCCAGATGCAGCAAAACAGCCCCAAACATAACAGAGCCTCCTCCATGTTTCACAGTAGGGACAGTGTTCTTTTCTTGATATGCTTCATTTTTCCATCTGTGAACATAGAGCTGATGTGCCTTGCCAAAAAGTTCCATTATTGTCTCATCTGTCCAGAGGGCATTCTCCCAGAAGCCTTGCAGCTTGTTAACATGTGGCAAATTCCAGTCTGGCTTTTTTATGACTTTTTTTCAACAATGGTGTCCTCCTTGGTCGTCTCCCATGAAGTCACTTTGGCTCATACAACGAAGGATGGTGCAAGCTGACACTGATGTTCCTTGAGCGTGAAGTTCACCTTTAATCTATTTAGAAGTTTTTCTGGGCTCTTTTGTTACCATTCGTATTATCCATCTCTTTGATTTGTCATCAATTTTCCTCCTGCAGCCACGTCCAGGGAGGTTGGCTACAGTCCCATGGATCTTAAATTTCAGAATAATATGTGCAACTGTAGTCACAGGAACATCAAGCTGCTTGGAGAGGGTCTCATAATTTTTACATTTAACATGTTTGTCGATAATTTTCTTTCTAATCTCCTGAGACAACTCTTTCCTTTGCTTCCTCTGGTCCATGTTGAGTGTGATACACACCGTGTCACCAAACAGCACAGTGAGCATCTGTAGCCCTATATACAGGCCACTCACTGATTCCAAGATAGTAGACACCTGTGATGCTAGTTAGTGGACACATCTTGATTTAACATGTCCCTTTTGTCACATTATTTTCAGGTGTACCATCAATTCTGTCTAGGCCTATTTCATGCGTTTTATTTTTTTTTCAGTTCTGTGGAAGCATGGTTGAAAAGCAATGTCTGACTTTCATTTGTTTATTTTCATAGATCTTTATTATTAGATTCAAGTTAATTCTGTGACCATTGTGGGTTTTTCTGTCATTAAACGAGGGGTACCAACAATTTTGACCACATGTGTATAAGAGAGTGGTGACCTACTCTTGCACAGCGGCCCACCAGAGGATTCTCCTGTTCTTTAGTCGGCCAGTTCCAGCCTGTATGTGAAAAATGGATGTCTGAATGACCTAAAGCTGGGTTTCAATGCTCTTTCACTCATCTTGAGGCCTGTGCTATTTTTCCTTCAGTGTATTTGCACTCGTTGGGGTACGCGCTGATTGTTACCAGAGGAAGATGCTTAAAGAAAATGCAAGCTGTTTTTCCTGAAGCATCTTCTTTGGAGTCTTTCGTGACATTTTTCTTTGCGGCTATGCAGTTCACCTTTTTTCTTAACTGTACATAAAAAATAGTGTGAGGTTTCCAAACTGAAGAACAGTCAGCTTTTCAAGCAGTTAAAAGAAGCTCAAAAAGATGGAACATGTTCATAGCAAGCTATTTTGACATTGCACTGCATATGTTCATCCTTTTTTACCATTTTTTAATACGTTTTAGGTGGGTTCTTGAGCGGAGCTGCCTGAAAAAAGAAACCATGTGAATATATCTTTAGGACCACACACATTTATTTTCATAGGTTATTGCCTTTTATTTTTTGAAGATATTAATATATTTGCAGTGGGGTATTTTTGACCAATATGTTTTTTTAACTATTTAATGATCAATTACAGCTCTGGCAAAAATTACGCGACCAACACATCAAAACCCTGTCATGGGCAGCCCAATCTCCAGACCTGAACCCCATTGAAAACCACTGGAATGTAATCAAGAGGATGATGGATAGTCACAAGCCATCAAAGAAAGAAGAACTGCTTAATCTTTTGCACCAGAAGCAGTGTGAAAGACTGGTGGAAAGCATGCCAAGACGCATGAAAGCTGTGATTAATAATCATGGTTATTCCACAAAATATTGATTTCTGAACTCTTCCTGAGTTAAAACATTAGTACTGTTGTTTCTAAATGATTATGAACTTATTTTATTTCCGTTATTTGAGGCCTGAAACCACTGGGTTTTTATTTTTTATTTTTACCATTTCTCATTTTCAGAAAAAAATACATTTATTGCTTGGAAATTCAGAGACATGTTGTCAAACGTTTATAGACTAAAAGAACAATTTACATTTTACTCAAAAATATACCTATAAAGAGAAAAATCAGACAAAATGAACATTTTGCAGTGGTCTCTTAATTTTTGCCAGAGCTGCATATACATTTTTGTCATAGGTCACTAAGGGAAGAATGAAGCTGCCTCATGAGCTGATCCTGGTTCATACAATGCAGATGCTGGATGTGCTACATAACTGGCATCTGCCTGTAATTGCAGCAATCAGAACTTGCAGTTTAACTGTTTAAATGCTGCAGTCAATCTTATGGAAATGCGTGGGATATCATTGAAGCCAGAAGCCCGCTAAAGGCCCCTGTAACTGCCATATACTGTAGGTCCTCCACAGGTTATGTTTCATTGGAGTAACATGATTTCAGTACATAATGAAATGCTATGATATTCCAGCATACAATCAAAAGCTTATGGGGCTCTGGGTAAATGTAGTGTTACCTTGGACAAAGGCACAAGGCATTCTAACGCATATCCAACCACCACCGAGAACTGATGTACGTTTCTCTGTCCAGGTTGCCTACTCTTGCTACTCCACTTCCTTTGCCGCTTCCTCATCTGGTCACAGAAAGACCTGCACCACCAACATCAGCCATGCGGAAACGACAGCAGGTTCTGAAACTCATCTGTTTGGAGGACAAATCCCATACTGCGCAGAGTTGCTGCTGAAAGTGCGTTCTCGCTCACGGCCTCATATGCAACGTAACAACAAATCCTCCACCTTGCATATGCTGGAGAGCAGGAAATAGTGGAGTTTCATCTGCAGCACGCGTGGCTGAGTTGCTCTGCAGAACAACACCACTTTACCACCAATGAGTAGGTCTCCATGTGGGACATGGGTGCCATGTTGCGCTGCTTCGAATACTCCACCAATATGGCCATCATTAGTGTTACTATACCACTTCTATGCCTGCTGGAAAAAAAACTATTTGGGCTATACTGGATGAGGTGCTGGCACAGGAGGAAGAGGAGCAGGGTCAATTCACACCGTTATTGGGCCTGTCGTCCACACATGGCTTAGGCTTAGAGGGTTGCTTACTGTTCCAACAGAGGCCATGTACACAACTGTCTAGCCAGGTGACAGATTTGGAGGAGAAGGAGGAACAACTGTGTTAACAGCAGTTTGGCATTCAAAGCAACTCACGGGCATCACTGGGGCGTGACTGGGTGGAAACAGATGACCCGGACGATACACAGATCACCAAAGACAGCTTGTTGTTGCCTCTGGGCAGCCAGGCACACATGAGCCAATACATGCTGCTGTGCCTGCAGAACATCAGCCGAGTTGCCTGTATTGTTACCAGTGGCCACCCTGCACTGGATCCCAGCTACAAGAACAATCATCAGTATCATCAATACTTCCACCACTGTTGGGGGATCACAAAATGTGTGAATAACAGCGCACACTGATGAAAAAACTATTGACAGCTTTTCCACCTGACAGTGGGGGCTCAGTTAAAGAACAAGGCAGAGGCGGAATGTTAAATATTAATTATTAATTGAATTATTATTATACTCAATTTTGTACTGAGCCTCGTGGAAGGTTGGCTGACATTACAAAAGCTATTTCTGTGTATTTAGCTCAGAGTAAAAGTTAACACCATATAGAGAGAACATGTGCTCTATGGGACATACAGTGGTGTTCAAAAGTCCTGCATAGGATAAATTGATTGATTTTTCAAGTTTTAAACGTTTTCTGTCGAATATTTTCGATGCAAATATGACATATTATATATCGTTTTGTTCAGAATATGATTTTGCATTCTTTCCCTGTAATATTTTTAGCTTTTGAAGCAGTTTTGCCTGAAATTATTGCAACAATATTGGAATTGAAAGCAGAACTAAACATTGTACAGCTTCAGATCCAAAATTAGCCAATCACAGATGAGGTTCTTGTGACCATCATAACCGGGATATGGCAGCCAATCACATTACATCACATCTGCTGCTTTGTTTGTTTGTTTGTTTTATCTGTTGGTCTATCTAGTGAATCATACTGTAGAGTTTTATGATGGGAGCCTTCAGATTTTTGCCAGCGGAGGATCGTGTGCGAGTTGTGGTGCTACATGAAGAGGGTTATACTGGACCCCAGATTGCAAGGAAGGTCGGCTGTAATCAGAGTACAGTCGTAAGAATTTTGCAGAAACATAAGCAGAAAAAACAGCAAAAACACGGCAGAGGTTCTTACCTGCCTAGGCCTCCAAACAAATGCACTAACAGGATGCAGTGGACCCATGTGGTAAAATAGAAACACAGGTGCAGCATAACCGATGACGCAGCCACTCACCAGCTACCAAACTAATGGAGGGGGTGGCTGCTTGGCACATAGCTGCACATAAAAACTTGTATGTGGCGCTGTTCACACAATGGAGATGCACAGCATCCAGGCAGGCCTAGTAGTGACACCCTTCTATTAGATCAGGCGGGCCTGCCCAGCGCTATCCAAATGCACCCCATGTGCACAGACACCACAGTTTACAAGCAGACAATGGGCCCAACTGCACCCCAAAAAAAAGGGCAAAAAACACATAAAAAAATATTATGTAAGGTATTGGTTTATATTCTGGCCAAAATATGCAAGCTCATAACTCACGTCAAGGGTCCTCACGCTTATGAGTCCTATCTCTAAACAGCAAAAGCACAAAAAAGAGGATTCAGAGATCATCCAAAAATGAGAAAAAACAGCAAAAACACGGCAGAGGTTCTTACCTGCCTAGGCCTCCAAACAAATGCACTAACAGGATGCAGTGGACCCATGTGGTAAAATAGAAACACAGGTGCAGCATAACCGATGACGCAGCCACTCACCAGCTACCAAACTAATGGAGGGGGTGGCTGCTTGGCACATAGCTGCACATAAAAACTTGTATGTGGCGCTGTTCACACAATGGAGATGCACAGCATCCAGGCAGGCCTAGTAGTGACACCCTTCTATTAGATCAGGCGGGCCTGCCCAGCGCTATCCAAATGCACCCCATGTGCACAGACACCACAGTTTACAAGCAGACAATGGGCCCAACTGCACCCCGAAAAAAGGGCAAAAAACACATAAAAAAAATATTATGTGAGGTATTGGTTTATATTCTGGCCAAAATATGCAAGCTCATAACCCACGTCAAGGGTCCTCACGCTTATGAGTCCTATCTCTAAACAGCAAAAGCACAAAAAAGAGGATTCAGAGATCCTCCAAAAATTAGAAAAAACAGCAAAAACACGGCAGAGGTTCTTACCTGCCTAGGCCTCCAAACAAATGCACTAACAGGATGCAGTGGACCCATGTGGCAAAATAGAAACACAGGTGCAGCATAACCGATGACGCAGCCACTCACCAGCTACTAAACTAATGGCTAAAAACCTCTGCCGTGTTTTTGCTGTTTTTTCTAATTTTTGGAGGATCTCTGAATCCTCTTTTTTGTGCTTTTGCTGTTTAGAGATAGAAACATAAGCAGCTTGGAATCACCCAGGACAGGCCCAGATCTGGTCGGCCCAGAAAGTCAACTAAAAGGGAGGATAGATTACTGATAAGAACATCCCTTGCCAATCGAAAGCTCACCTCTCCTCAGCTTCTGTGAGAATGGCAAGAAAAGTGCAATATTGAGGTAGCAACATCAACTGTTAGGAAGAGATGTTTGGAAGCAGGATTGAGAGGGTGCAAGGCCCGAAAGAAGCCATTGATGACAGCCATACAAAGACTAAGGCGAAAACTGTGGGCATTGAAATAGTTAAAATGGAGGAAGGAGGAGTGGGAAAAAGTGCTATTTAGTGATGAAAGCACTTTTTGCATTTTAGGAAATGATGGCAAGTCTTATGTGAGAAGGTTCCCACATGAAGCGTACAAGCCAAAGTGTTTGAGCTCCTCTGTGAAACATCCGATGAAAGTAATGGTCTGGGGCTGTATGGCAGCCAATGGTGTTGGAAGGCTTCATATTGTGGAGGGTATGGTTAATGCAAAAAAATACATAGACATCCTTAATAAGAAAATGCTGCCTTCTGCTCAACACTCTGAATTAAATAAAAAATAATAAATCTTAAAAAGTAAAATTTAAGTCTGTGTGAACTTGCATTGGAAGTTAGTGAACTTAGAAACCTGTTCACCATTCTACACACTGTACTAGTGTAGGTATGGTTATGCTGTAAAAAAAATTATCAAAAATGCACATACCATAACATTTTATACACTTGGGACATTCAAAAATGAATATGGCATACAATCAGGGATTACAAAAACATATCTGTTCCACCAGTTTCACTGTAGAGATGCAGAAGTATGAAACATATAGTTTTCTTCACGCCTATGCAGGACTTTTGAACACCACTGTATATATAATCGTGGCTTTTAGGAAGGGGGGCGGTCACTTGGGGCCTCCACCTGCTTTCTCCTTCACTCTTTACGGATACAGACTCCACACAGATAGAATGATCAGCTGGTAGCTATGTGTTCATGATGACTTGTACCATACTCCATGACAGAGACAGACGCCATTTACCATTCAGAATCTCAGGAAAGATGGGGAACAAATGGACAATCTCTTTGTAACTATTTTACCTATTTTATGTTTCCTGAAATTATGTTTTTTGATGGACCATCCAATAAACCACAAAAATTTTTATGAGGCATCTGGTAAAGAGTCCTGATTAAATAAATGTGCAAAATAAGCATATTAAATATTATTAACAGACCTGATTTTTTGTGCTATTTTTGTGGATTTCCTTCTACTTGCACACGCGGAAGGGGGGAGAGAGAAGAGCTTCGCTAAACGTCAATTGTGCAAGTTTTCAGGAATTCCACTATGATACTTCTAGTCACAAGGATCAGACACAGAACTTAGGAGTGAGACTAACAGGTGCCAGATGGATTGACAAGTACTAGAAGTACTACAAGTGCCAGACGTACTGAAGATAGATGTGCTGATGTCCAGAGCCCCATTTGTCTAACAAAGGAACTACAAGCTGCGATATTTCAAGGTAAGAAAAATAGATTTAATTAATTCGTATTTTAAGTCAAGTCAATTGAAATTTATATCTTTAAATGAAAAGTCTAAAAATGTAGAAGTCTTTTGGCTGAGCTTATATGCAGAATGCAAGATAGCAAATTTAAAGATAGATTCTAAGCTAATGTCATACAATAGAGAAAAAGAAAAATAGAAAAATATTTTACATCTGGTTGACGATTTTCACAATTTTGTGTCAGAGAAATCCAAAAAAGACTGTGTAGAAAGAGTGGAGAGTGAACAAGATGTGAGACACATGTCTGTAATGGCTACTCAAGGTGACCTTGTGTCTCATGATGTAAAAAAAGATGAAAGAAATGTGGTGTTAGGGCTAGCGGAACGCACCGAGTAAATATAGATGTTTTATTGTAATTGATGCGTTCGCAGCCCGGGGTCCACCGTGCAGGAGAACCTGCTGCTAGCAATGGTGGCACTATATGGCGGTATGAACTAGCTCTGTTATTTCACAGAGTAGCTGTCAAAGCAAAGCACTGCGCCCTGTTAGACTTCACAGAGGCACAGGCTAACTGCCCAACAGAGAGCAGTCAGTGGTCATGCATGCACACAAAACTCCTTGCCAGAGGTGCCAACATTCTAGGGGCTTATTTCAGCCAGGTCCCTGAATACATATAAACACACAATCTCCTCGCCGGAGGTGCCAGCATTCTAGGAGCTTATTTCAGCCGTGTCCCTGAACACAATCTTACATGACCACACTGGCGCAAAGCACAAAACTTAGAAAGATACTAGCGCATGGCCGTGCGGCCATGCGAGCCTTAAAGAGTTGCAGCAAGTACAGGACCTTCCTAGAAGGACCAATGAGAGGCTGCTACAGAGCCTGAGCACCTACAGGACCTTCCTGGAGGACCAATGGATCTAGCTGCAGTTATCTGAACATGTGACCCTCGATCTCCACTGAGAGATCTTACTCTGGGCATGCTCAGAACGAGAAAAGCAGGACTTAGTCCTAGAAGCGTCTGCTCGCTGCTGCCCCGCACTGGCTTCAATGGCAGAAGCAGGAAAAGCAGCAGTAAGTCTTTGTACAGAGTCAGACTGAGCAAGACGCTGGGACTGACGTCTCCGCTGAGCAGGCTCCACTGCGGCAAGAGAAAAATGGGAGACCGCAGCGGAGATGGCCTGAGATTCCCCCTGTGCAGATGTGGGAACTCGAACCCTACCATTACCCCCCCTCCTAGGGCCCCACCGTCCTTGGGCCTTGCTACACTCGAAGGCAGCAATGAGCTGCGGAGCCTGAATGTGCTCAGCAGGCTCCAAGGACCTGTCCTCATGAACATAACCCTTCCAGTCCACCAAATAAAATTTTTTGCCATGTACCACCTTGCACCCCAAAATAGCATTCACCTCGTAATCGTCCGTAGACGAACCCGATGTCCCAGCAGATGACTCAGAAAACCAGGACATGTATACGGGCTTAAGGAGGCACACATGAAAGGTGTTGGTGATACCTAGGCATGGAGGAAGGGCCAGACAGTAGACCACAGGATTAACCTGTTCGAGGACCTTGAAGGGACCCAAGTAGCGAGGTGCAAACTTAGTAGACTCAACATGCAGCCTGATGTTATGGGCGGAGAGCCACACTAAGTCGCCAGGAGCAAAGGTCGGGGCAGGGCGCCGATGTGCATCGGCGGAGGACCTCATTCTCTCCTTGGAGGCCCGGATGGCATCTTGAGTGCGGTCCCAAATCTCCCGTGCCTCCACTGCCCAGTCTGCCACCCTGGAGTCCGCAGAAGACACGGGCATAGGCACAGGAACCCGCGGATGCTGGCCGTAATTAAGGAGGAAAGGAGTCTGACTAGTGGAGTCGGCTACAGCGTTGTTAAGCGCAAACTCTGCCCACTGTAACAAGGATGCCCAATAATCCTGCCTGGCAGAAACAAAATGTTGTAAATATGTGACCAGGGTCTGATTGGCCCTCTCAACCAACCCATTCGTCTCGGGATGATAAGCCGAGGAGAGATTCAACTCAATACTGAGTAGACGACAAAGCTCTCTCCAGAATCGAGATGCAAACTGGGGACCCCGGTCACTGACAATCTTGTCCGGCATACAGTGTAAACGAAAGATATGCTTGATGAACAACGCAGCCAGAGCCTGTGCAGAAGGTAGCCGTGGAAGAGGCACCAAGTGAACCATTTTGAAAAAATGGTCGGTGATCACCCAGATAATGGTGCAGCTACGAGACTTGGGTAAGCCTACCACAAAGTCCATCCCGACCATCTCCCAGGGCCTGTCCGCTACCAGCGGGGGGTAAAGCAGCCCAGCTGGCCGTTGCTGAGGAGACTTGTTCTTGGCACAAGAGACACACGCCCGAACATAGTCTGCGACATCACGAGCCATATGCGGCCACCAGTATGTCCTCGCCAGTAACTCAGATGTCCTTTTGGAACCAAAATGTCCACCCACCCTGGACGAGTGAGCCTAAGAGAGAACCTCCAGTCACAAACTGGATGGTACAAAAGTCTTGCCCGGAGGCACAGACTCTAGCGAAACCAGGGCCACAGTTCCCAGACTCTCGGTGGGGACAATAAGCCGAGGCTCCTCTTCCTCTTCCACAGATGATACAACGGAGCGAGAGAGAGTGTCGGCACAAATATTCTTCTCCCCAGAAAGAAAATGGAGGGTGAAATGAAAGTGGGAGAAGAACAAGGACCATCTGGCCTGGCGAGAATTTAACTGCTGGGCTGTCTGCAGGTATACCAAATTCTTGTGATATGTGAAGACTTGGAAGGGAAAACAAGCTCCCTCCAAGAGATGTCTCCACTCCGAGAAAGCCAACTTCATGGCTAGCAACTCCCTGTCCCCGATGGAATAATTCCTCTCTGCTGGTGAGAAGGTCTTAGAGAAGCAGAAGCAAGGATGCTTCCGACCTTGAGCATCCTTTTGGAAAAGGACTGCTCCAGCACCAACAGATGAGACATCCACCTCCATTATAAATGGTTTATCTACATCGGGGCGATGTAGGATGGGAGCGCTAGCGAAGTGTGACTTAATGGAGTTAAAGGCCTTGGAGACCTCCTCAGACCACAATTTGGGATTTGCTCCCTTCTTGGTGAGGGCAACCAAGGGAGCTACCAAAGTTGAGAAGTGTGGAATGAACTGGCAATAGTAATTAATGAGCCCCATAAAGCGCTGCACCACTTTAAGAGAATGGGGTTCCTGCCAGTCCATCACAGCCTGTAGTTTGGCAGGATCCATAGTCAATCCCTGGGCGGAGATGATATAGCCTAGGAAAGGTAAGTACTCCTGCTCAAACACACACTTCTCCAACTTGGCATAGAGGGAGTTTGCCCGTAGGAGGTCGAAGACGTTCCTAACATCTCTCTGGTGGGAGTCAATATCTGGAGAGTAGATGAGAATATCATCCAGATAGAGTACGACCGAGGTGGAAAGCATATCCGGGAAGATGTCGTTCACAAAGTCTTGGAAAACGGCTGGGGCATTACAGAGCCCAAAGGGCATCACCAGATATTCATAGTGCCCATCCCTGGTGTTAAAAGCCATCTTCCATTCGTCCCCCTCATGGATGCGAATCAGGTTGTAAGCACCCCGCAGATCTAATTTAGTAAATACCCTTGCTCCCCGAAGCCTATCAAAAAGCTCAGATATCAGGGGCAAAGGATACTTATTCTTAACGGTGATGGCGTTAAGACCCCTGTAATCTATGCATTGACGTAGTTCCCCATTCTTCTTCTGCACGAAAAAGAACCCAGCCCCAACAGGTGACACTGACTTCCTGATTAATCCTCTTGCCAGATTCTCTTGAATGTACTGAGACATTGCCTCTGTCTCTGGGAGAGATAACGGATAGACTCGACCCCGGGGAGGCTCAGCACCAGGCAAGAGATCAATAGGACAGTCATAGGGATGGTGGGGCGGAAGGGTCTCCGCCGCCTTTTTGGAGAACACGTCCGCATAGGACCAATGTTGCTTGGGGAGAGAGGATAGATCTGCGGGTACCTCAGTAGTAGCAACCTGAACGCACTCCCTCTGACACCTACCCCCGCAAGATTCACCCCATCCCAGAATTCTGCCTGACGACCACTCGATATGAGGAGAGTGGTACCGTGGCCAGGGTATCCCCAACAGGACCTCATCAATTCCCTCAGGAATGACGAGCAGAGAAATAATCTCCTGATGGGATGGCGACATGGACAGAGTAAAAGGGATGGTCTGGTGTGTTATCTGTGAGGGCAGTGTCGACCCATTCACCACTCGTACCGTTACTGGTTGAGCTAGCATTACCAGGGGTATTGCGTGACGTTGGGCGAAGGCAGAAGACATAAAATTGCCCTCCGCCCCAGAATCCACGCAGAGCTCTACCGAGTGGGTGCAAGAGCCTATAGTAATTGTCCCCTTAAAGGACAATTTGGAGGCAAACGTCGCCGTGTCTAGTGTACCTCCACCTACTACCACTAGACGCTGTCGTTTCCTCGACCGCTGGGGACATCTGGTGGCAAGATGTCCTGACTGCTGGTAAACATGACAAACCTTGAGTGCACTAGCGGTCCGGGACTTAGATTCCGCTTGTGACTCTTCCATGGCCTCATGTGACTCAGGGACCAGGACCGGAGATTCCAGAGGTTTGGCGAAGGTGGGAGCCAGCCGAAACCTCTGCCTACACTGGGCTCGCTCTAACCTCCGCTCGTTAAAACGGAGATCAATACGAGTAGAAACAGCTATTAACTCCTCCAGTGTGGCAGGAATCTCCCTAGTGGCCAGAGCGTCCTTAACGTGATCAGCCAGCCCCCTCCAAAATATGGGGATAAGGGCTTTATCCGACCACTCCAGCTCAGATGCTAGGGTACGGAAGTGGATGGCAAAATGGCTGACCAAGGACAAACCTTGAGTCAATGCCAGCAGTTGGAGAGCCATGTCATGGGTAACTCAAGGTCCTAAAAAGACCTGTTTCAGAGTGCTCAGGAACAGCGGAGCACTCTGCACCACATGATCGCCACGTTCCCACAGCGGCGTAGCCCATTCCAGCGCCCTGTCCGACAAGAGAGACACAATAAATCCCACTTTTTCCCGCTCTGTGGGAAAACATGCAGCCAGGAGCTTGAGGTAAATAGAGCACTGACTCATGAAACCCCTACAAGATTTACTATCTCCAGAAAATTTTTCTGGCAGCGGGAGGCGAGATAATGTCGGTACAGGCATGGCAGTGGACAAGGTTGCTGCAGCCACGCTAGCAGCCTGTACAGCAACTGCAGTAACATCCACAGCTGTGGTTGCGCTCTCGAGAGCGCCAACCTACCCTCCTGCTGCTGGATATACCGCAAGGACTGCTGTATGTCCGCCATTTACTAGTCAGACCCTGGTGCTAGTGGATCCCACGTAAGGGCAATGGGGTACTCGGTACCAGGTCCTTCAGTTCCCTCGGCGGGGATGTCACGGTGGCCCGACCCGGACCGTGGCCCTATGAGGGGCGCCCAATAAAAGGGTAGAGTTTGTAGATAACGATAGTGTTCGTGACGCCACCTGTGGTATTCGGTCAGGGTGACCGACGCTGCTTAGCGGTCCGCTGGGGTGATGGAATGACAGCTAGATGCTATACCTTCCCACGGGTGAAGTATATCCCCAGGGCTTCCCAGAAGTGTAGATGGTAATGGTTGGTGGTGCAAGGCGCGGTGAATAAGGAGGACACAATGGGTGCAGTCTCTTTACCTTTACTGAAGGTCCAGGGTGCCGGATGACAGGGTAGGCAGAGTCCGGCCGGTCTGATGGCAATTCCAGAATTCCCTTATTCAGGTGGAAATCAGTAGCCTTCCCCTTGCGCACCGTAACGTAGTAGGTCCTTACTTGCATTAGCTACCATAAGGTCCTCTCTCTTGTTACTTCTCTCTCTGTCCCCCAGATGGATAGGACATAACCCGTATGACGGTGGTGGCCTGAGGCTATTTTATTGGGACCCTAGCATCGCCCCTCCTCCGCGTTGCCACCTTGTCTGCTTAGGTTCTTAGGATGGACAGCCAACTTGGAATCGACTGCCCTGCTGGTCTCTGAAGTAAAGCGTAGAGTCTATTACTACCTCGGTGTCTTGTCCACCGGATCTGCGCTCAGTGGGAGGCAGCCTGCTTCTAGCTGGTCTCCCACTGATGTTTTACTCCTGTTGCTATGACTTCTGTGCTCACTCACAACGGCACACTTCCTTTCTTGTCCTTTCTTAGGAGGCTGCCGCATGGGTTGCAGGCGCAGCTCCGTGTCCTTCTTTCCCTTTCCTGGGCCGAGCCCAGTCTGCTCCTCTCCTCTCCTCCTGGCTCCAACTCTCTAACTTCCTAACCAACCCCCAGTTTTACCCAAGTGTGAGGAGTGGCCTAATAGATAGAACCTTTTGCTCCCCTTGGTGGCCAGCGTGTGAAGTGTGTGTATGGCTGTGATACCTGGCAGGGTGAACTCCTTTGGTGCCATCAGACGTAACATCGCTCCCCCTGGTGGAAGAACAACATTACTGCAACGACCAGGACTCTGGGGCGCTGCACTAGTGTTCTGTTAGGGCTAGCGGAATGCACTGAGTAAATATAGATGTTTTATTGTAATTGATGCGTTCGCAGCCCGGGGTCCACCGTGCAGGAGAACCTGCTGCTAGCAATGGCGGCACTATATGGCGGTATGAACTAGCTCTGTTATTTCACAGAGTAGCCGTAAAAGCAAAGCACTGCGCCCTGTTAGACTTCACAGAGGCACAGGCTAACTGCCCAACAGAGAGCAGTCAGTGGTCACGCATGCACACAAAACTCCTTGCCAGAGGTGCCAGCATTCTAGGGGCTTATTTCAGCCGGGTCCCTGAACACAATCTTACATGACCAAACTGGCACAAAGCACATAACTTAGAAAGATACTAGCGCATGGCCGTGCGGCCATGCGAGCCTTAAAGAGTTGCAGCAAGTACAGGACCTTCCTAGAAGGACCAATGAGAGGCTGCTACAGAGCCTGAGCACCTACAGGACCTTCCTGGAGGACCAATGGTTCTAGCTGCAGTTATCTGAACATGTGACCCTCGATCTCCACTGAGAGATCTTACTCTGGGCATGCTCAGAATGAGAAAAGCAGGACATCCTAGAAGCGTCTGCTCGCCGCTGCCCAGCACTGGCTTCAATGGCAGAAGCAGGAAAAGCAGCAGTAAGTCTTTGTACAGAGTCAGACTGAGCAAGATGCTGGGACTGACGTCTCCGCTGAGCAGGCTCCACTGCGGCAGGAGAAGAATGGGAGACTGCAGCGGAGATGGCCCGAGATTCCCCCTGTGCAGAGGCGGGAACTCGACCCCTAACACGTGGGAGGAGACATGAGAACTGACGAAGATGATGTACTAAGGACAGATACTGTATACAAGGGCCACTAAAAATAGAAGACGTGTCAGAGGCCCAACTCCAAATTAAAGTTAGGAAAAACTTGTTAAAATTATGCAAAATCATTATTGCATATGACAACAAAATCCATGTGTGCAGAAATTCAGAGATATTTGAGAGTTTTGCTGATAAGTTTTATTTCACTAATGAGGAGAAGAATCAGTTGTTTAAAATGTGGCTTCCTGCAACTTTTTCCAGAAGGTTATCATTAAAAATGTCTTACGATACCGACTGATGTAGAGATTTAACCGATATAGAAAGATTAAGAATTCTGATATTCTGTGGATTAAAAAAAAATTATCTAGATATTGATATTCCTCTAAAATTAAGCTTTGGCAGGAAAGAATGTACTTTTACATTCATGTCCATATTTGAAAGGTTGTACAAAACTGTCTTTAAAAATGTCAATACATAATCAATGATAAAATGTTTTGTAAACAATTTTGGATTCCTAAATTCTGTATCTCGTGTTATTGCATCCCAAAAAGATATTTATTTGAATGTGCGCAATCCCTTGATTTTTCTAGAAAACATGAAAATCTTGAAAGGAAAATAAATCATGCTAAGTTTTTGAAAACAGAGTAAAATCTTATCAGAAGCCAAAATCAAAATCTCCAAAACTGAGTTATCCCCAAAATCAAATTTATGAAGTACGAAGAAAATTACATATTTGTTATAAGCCCTACCAAAATATCTAAGAGTCCACTGAAAAAGTTGCACTGAAAGAGTTAAAAACTGAAGGTTCGGATCTCTCTGTAAAACGACAAATGGTGGAAATTGACAGACAGGAGCAGGTGGCCTCACATAGGCACATCATTTGAGGAAAGCTGAAGACTCCATTATTGGAGCTCTTCAAAGAATCCGTAAATTTAAAAATGGCAATTTTAAATAGAGCTTTTCAGGACAATATCGACAGAGAGATAAGATTTAGTTTAGGAATTGGTTAAAAATTTAATTATAATTATATGTTGTGTAAAAGTGTTATACAATGTATTATTTAGTAATTTGTAATTATTTTAAACAGTATAATTCTGTAGTTCTATAGTTTTTATAGATATATATTCATCCAGTATACATTAAATAGTATATTTGTATAATTATAGATTGTATAACTATATTTTTATATGTATAGTGAAATAATTAAAATTTACTGCAGTAATAATACATAGAATAACATTAAATACATATATTAAATATATACATATGAATAAGATATTTAAATTACCCATTATCTTTTATTTTTCCTTAGAATTTTCATTTCAAAGCAGGAATTGAACAAAAAACCTCTTACATGGATTTATGTTTTTATTTACACAGGAAGTTGTAATAACTGCATGATTTTATACACAGTACAGACCAAAAGTTTGGACACACCTTCTCATTTAAAGATTTTTCTGTATTTTCATGACTATGAAAATTGTACATTCACACTGAAGGCATCAAAATTATGAATTAACACATGTGGAATTATATACTTAACAAAAAAGTGTGAAACAACTGAAAATATGTCTCATATTCTAGGTTCTTCAAAGTAGCCAAATTTTGCTTTGATGAATGCTTTGCACACTCTTGGCATTCACTTGATGAGCTTCAAGAGGTAGTTACCGGGAATGGTTTTCACTTCACAGGTGTGCCCTGTCAGGTTTATTAAGTGGGATTTCTTGCCTTATAAATGGGGTTGGGACCATCAGTTGTGTTGTGCAGAAGTCGGGTGGAGACACAGCTGATAGTCCTACTGAATAGACTGTTTGAATTTGTATTATGGCAAGAAAAAAGCAGCTAAGTAAAGAAAAACGAGTGGCCATCATTACTTTAAGAAATGAAGGTCAGTCCGAAAAATTGGGAAAACTTTGAAAGTGTTCCCAAGTGCAGTGGCAAAAACCATCAAGCGCCACAAAGAAACTGGCTCACATGAAACCGCACCAGGAAAGGAAGACCAAGAGTCACCTCTGCTTCTGAGGATAAGTTTATCCGAGTCACCAGCCTCAGAAATCGCAGGTTAACAGCAGCTCAGATTAGAGACCAGGTCAATTCCACAGAGTTCTAGCAGCAGACACATCTCTACAACAACTGTTAAGGGGAGAATTTGTGCAGCAGTCCTTCATGGTAAAATAGCTGCTAGGAAACCACTGCTAAGGACAGGCAACAAGCAGAAGAGACTTGTTTGGGCTTAAGAACACAAGGAATGGACATTAGACCAGTGGAAATCTGTGCTTTGGTCTGATGAGTCCAAATTTGAGATCTTTGATTCCAACCACCGTGTCTTGTGCGATGCAGAAAAGGTGAACGGATGGACTCTACATGCCTGGTTCCCACCATGAAGCATGGAGGAGGAGGTGTGATGGTGTGGGGGTGCTTTGCTGGTGACACTATTGGGGATTTATTCAAAATTGAAGGCATACTGAACCAGCATGGCTACCACAGCATCTTGCAGCGGCATGCTATTCCATTAGGGTTTGCATTTAGTTGGACCATCATTTATTTTTCAACATGACAATGACCCCAAACACACCTACAGGCTGTGTAAGGGCTACTTGACCAAGAAGGAGAGTGATGGGGTGCTACGCCAGATGACCTGGCCTCCATAGTCACCAGACCTGAACCCTATCGACATGGTTTGGGGCGAGCTGGACCGCAGAGTGAAGGCAAAAGGGCCAACATGTGCTAAGCATCTCTGGGAGCTCCTTCAAGATTGTTGGAAGACCATTCCCGGTGACTACCTCTTGAAGCTCATCAAGAGAATGCCAAGAGTGTGCAAAACAGTCATCAAAGCAAAAGGTGGCTACTTTGAAGAACCTAGAATATAAGACATATTTTCAGTTGTTTCACAATTTTTTGCTAAGTATATAATTCCACATGTGTTAATTCATAGTTTTGATGCCTTCAGTGTGAATTTACAATTTTCATAGCCATGAAAATACAGAAAAATCTTTAAATGAGAAGGTGTGTCCAAACTCTTGGTCTATTCAAGTTCAAATACCGAACTCAACTTTGATCTATAGTTCATCCCGACTCTAGACTGACCATGGGCTCCTTGGCTACTTCTCTAATTAGTGCTCTCCTTTCTGGGGATGTCAGTCTCGGTGGACAGCAATGTCTTGGTAGGTTCACAGTTGTGCCATTTTTGGATGAGGGATTGAACAGTGAGATGATCAGAGCTTGGGCTATTTTTTTTTACAACCTAACCCTTCTTTAGTCTTTTCCACAACTTTATCCCTGACCTGTCAGGTGTGTTCCTTGGTTTTCATGATCTTGTTTACTCCCTAATGTTCTCAAACAAACCTCTGAGGCATTCACAGAACAGCTGTAGTTATACTGAGAAAAGATTATACACAGGTGGACTGAAAGTACTAATTATGTGACTTCTAGAAGCAATTGGTCACTCAGGATTTTATTTAGGGGTATCAGGCTACAGGGGGCTGATTACAAATGCATGCCACAATTTTCAGATTTATATTTTTAAAATAATTAGAGAAGCATATATCATTTTATTTATACTTCACAAATACTTGCTAGATTGTGTTTTTTTTCACATAAAATCTTAATAGAATACATTTAAGTTTGTGGATATAACGTGAATAAGTGTGGAAAATTTCACAGTGTATAAATACTTTATCAAGGCACGGTAAATGTTACAAAGATAAACCTGCTACTTTTGAACACGCTGGAAAATACTGTTTTATTTGTTACTATTGGACATTAGATATGTTTTCTGTCTATTGCAAAACATTTGTGTGTAAGAAACCATTTGTAACTATGCTATACAGCAGACATTTGGAAATACCTCTAGCATGACTTGTCTTCTCTGGACAGACACTGTTTAGATCATATGGAGTGTTATTACAGGTCATCTGGCCTGGTACTGACGGCTGAATGTATGATGTTTTCATTTGCAGCAATTAAAAAAAATGGAGTTTTAAGCACCAGTAATCCCATGACATCTTTCTCTAAGTTAACAGCTTCCAGATGTGTGTTGCTTGGATGGACTTCTATGCCAGTATTTTTTTTCCAGAGAGTGGAATCAGCCTACATTCAGTACCCAGATGTACTGTGACTTCTTCCCTGCTCACATCTGGTCTCTGACATACTACTGTCATTGCAACGTGGCAGACGAGGAAATGTATTGACGGGTTTCCAGACTCTGATCGTCAGCTACAGTAAAAGATGTAAAGAAGACAGTTACTGAAGAGAAAACAGAAGGATGGGCCTGAGTAAAAGAAATCAAGAATGAATGGATGGGCATGAAGTGATAGCGTAGGAAAAGGGAAATACACTGAGGCATCTTTTGGAGATTGAGGTGTTCAATGTTTTGGTTATTAATTGCAGAATTCATGTTACAAGTTCATGTAGTCACCTCACACTGAATAAACCAGTTCCATCTAACAAGGTGCAGGCTATAAGTATGTAAGTAGCTGGTGTATCTGTGCAAAGTGTAATCCGTTAGACACCATACAAATCAGTTTTACTTTTTTTTTTTTCCAATTTTGATCAGAGAACACAGTTCTTGTAGGGGTTATCATTTATTAAAAAAAAAAATGCCGGGTATTTCCATAAGTGAGCTGCAATACCAAACAGAACCTTTATGTAATGGTGATATTGTTTAAAAAAAACTTTTTCTTTTTACATACAACCTCTTAGTTGCTGGGGTTTACCGGGCTGGGGACAATCGTTTACTGTCAGTCTACATGACTGGCGAAACATGACAGCATGCAGTGTACGCTTGTAAGGGACCCTCTGTGGTGAGGATTGCTTAGCGGTCAAAAAGCACCTGGTTACGGTACCCCTGAGCATGAGTAAGAGATGTAAAGGGTTACTGACTACCCCTATACAGGTCGCAAGTGGTTTGATTGTACAGTGACTTTAAAAATACTTGACAGATCAGAATCCGTTGTAAAAAGATAAAAACTTCTTTACTGGAATTTCTTAAATAGAACTTTAAGAAACAATCGCAGGCACAATAATATCAGTACTTTCAGTACATACATCTTATTTCATACAGAGGCTTTCTCATGTTTTACACACACGGCATTTCAATGGTATCGGTATTATTTGTGAGTGACAGAGTACTTCTCAAGCTTGCTAGCTCTGGCCTTCACTTACCCTCCACCACAGGTATACTACGTGTCTCTTCCAGGTTGGAATGGGAATTCTCTAAACCTCCAGAACTGGCTAACACGATGCCTTTTGTAGCCCACTGCCTAGGGGAATTACACCTCCCTCAGTTCTGTTATGCTACGGCTGAACTCATTGTGGGTGAAAAAGAACCTTCTTGTTACTCTCCCAGGCTATGTGCACATGTCAGGATTTCTTGCAGAAATTTTCCTGACAAAAACCAGACATTTCTGCCAGAAAAACCTGAACGTGTGCACATAGCCTCAATCTCTACACTACGGCCGTATAGAAAACATTTGCTGTAGAACTTGTTCTGGAACTTGCTATCCGTAAATCTTCTGTCACTAAACACAACCTCCAACTTGTGGCCTTCCTCCTAAACAGCAATATCTAGCACTTCTGTATTCTTCAGTAGCTTCTCTCTAACTGCCTAACAACTAGGAACCAGCTTCCTATGTGCCCATGTTACTCCTCCCAACCTGGGCTGTCTTCTGACTGTTAATCCTATCCACAGGCTTAATAAACTACTGCATAACCAATATATATATAAAGCCATATATCAACAGGTCAATGCATTGCAGTCAATAGAAAATGTTTTCAGAAGGTTTTCAGAAGTGGTGCCGACAATTCTTCAGAGACACTCAGTCACAATTTCCTGGTATTCCCTGTGCTGGTCAGTGATCATGTGACGCACGTATGCGATTTGCCTACTTACGGTAATGCGCCATCTTGTCTCACTTAGCTTCTCTTAATTCATTTTTATTGTGAAAAGCTGGATGAATCTAGTTGGCATATGACCTAAGGTACCGTCACACTCAGTGACGCTGCAGCGATATAGACAACGAGCCGATCGCTGCAGCGTCGCTGTTTAGGTTGCTGTAGAGACGTCAAACACGGCAACACCAGAACGATGCAGGACCGATCCTGTGACGTAACGGCGACTCACTTATCGTTCTCGCTGGTTGTTAGCTCCATGTAAAACGTTGCTGGCATCATTGCTTTTGATGTCAAACATGACGATACATGCCGACCTGACGACCAAATAAAGTTCTGGACTTCTAGCTCCGATCAGCGATGGCACAGCGGGATCCAGATCGCTGCTGCGTGTCAAACTCAACGAGATCGCTATCCAGGACGCTGCAACGTCACGGATTGTGGTCGTTGCAAAGTTGCTGAGTGTGACGGTACCTCTACTATTGGACAGTTGGGCGATGTAGCTGCAAGTTGTCTGTCTCACAGCTATTTAACATATATGAAAAGCTTAAACATACTTTGGTCTGCAAATCTGATCAAATGAAACAGGAAAGCACACAAAAAATGTTCTTAAAAATCTGATATTATATCAAGGCTCCCGCTTTTTTGCAATCTATTTCACCTCTGAAAGGGTTAGTCCCACATTGTCTGTTCAGGAGTTCACTGCTCCGCAGCCTCCAAGCTTCCTGCAAATGGAGAGGGGGAAAGGTGCTTCTGAATGATTGAGAGCTTGTGCAGGCGACATGGCTGTGCCGAGGGCCCAAACTGTATGCTCTCAGGTATTGCTATATGAGATAGCTTTGCCTTGAAGCTGGCCAGGATCAGAAGCTAATAGCATGTGCCAGAGATCCCAGACAGCTTCAGAGCAGTACTTATGAGTAGTGATGAGCGAGCATGCTCACCACTCCTCAATACTTGATCATCAAGGTTCTCACGTACGCTCCCTACTCGATCGAGTACCGTGGATGCTTCAACTGTAAAACAGCCAATAGACATGCTGGGATTGCCTACCATACACGGTAATGCAGTAGCCATGTTGGCTACTGGTATTTTTGTGATTGGCCGGCCGTAGCGTGTCATCAGGTCTACATACTGTCCTACATACAGGTATACTGCTGCTACCTAAAAACAGAAGTCCTTTTAAGGCCTAAATATTTTCTTTTCCCTATTAATACAGGAATGTTTCCAGACATATATTATATACCTAATTTAAAATGCATAAGGCTGGAGTCATTCAATCATTAAAAAAATCACTCCGTTCTCCAGTGTTCCTTGAATCCAGTGCTGGCGACTGTGAATAGCAGGAACGAAACTGTTATTCACAGATGCCGTGTACTATTCTCACTGCTAATCAGATGTGTCGGCTTCAATGAGACCTGGTGGCTCTTAACAGAGTTGACGTCAGTAACTTTACCACTAATCAAATACGCCGTGTCACACTGCCCTTTATGAGACTTGCCTAAATTTGGTGTTTCCTTTGTGATGTGTGCGTAAAAATCGGACCTCATACGCATGGGTCCGTGTGTAGTCCAATTTTTTTTTCACATCTATTGACTTGCATTGGTAAGTGTGATCCGATACTCGCGTACTGCAATTTTTTCATCAATCTGGTTCGAAAAACTCGCTGATGAGCACTGCCTCATTGAATAACATTGGTCAGAGTGCAATGTAATGTTTTTCTTACATTGAACTCTTCCGATTTATATGCTCATGTGAGCGAGCCCTTAGGAACTCACCACACGCCTAAATAAGGTAGAAAAATGTAAAAATGACATTTACCGATGTGTGTAGTTTTATTTTCCTCTCTACTATGTTATCTACTGTAGTCATAGACGATGGGGAGATACGGTGAGAGAAGGCTGGCTATTAATGGGTGGAGGAGGGGAGGTTTTTTTTCTCTTTTAATTTTGCCTTATATGCAGGTCATTATACAGAAAAGGATCCTGTAAAATCCATTTTATCTTTGGTTTTGTTTGTTTTATTGACAGTCCGTGAAAACATTGGTTCCAGCAGTGACCTGAGAGTCAGAGATGCATCCACGCATCTCCCATGCTTTTCTCATTCCATTTGAGCATGGTTTCCATCCATTTCAGCAATTTTCCTGCCTCCTCAACACTCCTGTTAGGGTCTACCGGAAAAATGCTTGAGTTTCCCAATGACTTCCATTATATTCTGTATTCGAATCGATCATGTCTAAGCGTCCAACCTGCTCGATTTGAGTACCAAGCTCTTGAGTATTTTAGTGCTCAATAATCATTACTTACGAGCTCAATAGAAAAGAATACAATTATCAGGGGAATGTGACATAATTTTAATAAGAAGTAAATTGGAAAGTTGCTTTGTTTTTACCGATCTTATAAGATCAGAATAACGCTTTAACGGTATCACTTTAATTTGTTTAACTCCTTCACAACATATGATGCATTTATTTGTTTGTGCCCCTAACAGCCGTGGGTGGAATCACGATCCACCCATGGCTGTTAACCTGTTAAATGCATGCCACTGTCAATCTCTGACAGTGGCATTTTAACATGACCATGCCGGAAGTGCATCACTAGCTCCACCCGTCAGCGCCCCTGTCACATGACCGCAGGGCTCCAATGGGTTGACATAACCACTCAGGGTCTGCATTGCCGATCTGCTATGAGCGTCGCCCGTGATTGGCACTCATAGCAGATGATCAATTTCCTACACATAGAAATTTAGCACATGAGATCAGAAGGAGACTATTGGAGCAAGTAAAAAGTGTAAAACAAAGTTTTAAAAAATATTTTTAAAATTAATAAATAATAATAATAAAAAAAAAATACATATTTGATATCACTGCATTCAGAGATGCCAATTAATCAGATCGGTAAACGGCGCACCAAGAAAATAAAATCAAAATGACAGAATTACGTTTTTTTTTGGTCCCCTCTCCTAAATGTCTCGCAGCTGTTAGACAGCCACAACAGATACAGGGATTGCCTAAGGCTAGGTTCCCATTGCGTTAATGGAAACGCGCTAACGGACAGCGTTGCACAGCGAAATGGGAGCGCGCAGCACTAGCGCGTGCAATGTTCGGCACGCGCTAGCGACGTGCCGGTGATTTGTGGCACGCCGCGGACGCTGCTTGCGTGCCCGCGGTCCGTTCCCCGCTCTCGCAGATCGGGGATCTGCGAGAGCGGGGACGTTACCGCAACCCCGGAACGCGGCCCCGGTAAAAACATTGCGTTAGCGCAATCTGCTAGCGCTAGTGCTAAACGGATTGCACTAACGCAATGTGACCCTAGCCTTACAAACAGGTTGTCAAACAGCCACAATACATGTAGCGACGGGGATTCGAACATATTTTTCGAGCACGACGAAGACGCTCGGTTAGCACCCAAGCATGCTCAGAAAACACCTTATCCGAGCACGTTCGCTCATCACTATCAACCAGTCATAATGCAATGCTGAACTTGGGACTGCAATGATGCTTGTTGGCAATACGTAGCCTTTGGCTTCATACAAAAATCTCTCATACTCGCCAATCAGGCTGCAAATTCATGGGGGTCTCATAGTTCACTATCCATACAAATCGATTACATGAACACTGGCTCGTTTGATATTACTCAGTGTCAATGTGTAGTAATCATTTTATGATGCATTTTGCAATGGTCAGATATCAAGTAATTGATGATCAGTTCCCGTGGATCCGTAAAAGTGAAAATGAAAATCTCTGCCTGCCTAAATATGAGATATGCATAATCTATTAACATCTTTATAATTCCCATCTATGACTATTATTCTAGCTTCATTCAGATGAATTCCACTAAGGATTTGCATATTCATGGAGAAGAAGAAGGAGACAGAGTATCACAGGATGAATAGGGAACAATCAACAAATATATTTTACAGCTTTAATGGCACATGGTGCATTATTGATAAGGTGTACGACGCAGCTGATCCATGCACAGCAGCGTATCGGGGACAATGCTAAATGCTGCGGCATAAAAATAATCAGTCGGCTTGTGCCATGTGTACAATGGAAGCTATTAGCCATTGCATACATTTCTGTTACAAATCCCATTGTGGATAGAAAATAGTAATATCTCTTGTTGAATGAAATATTTAAAATTATTAACCATTTCACCGTCACATCCAGTTTAGAAAAAGAGGCCAAATAATGAAATGTCTAAATTGCTATACTTTTCTATGGGTTATAGTTTCTCATACAAATGTGTTCATCTTGTCAGCACATTTTTTTTTACCATGAGTGTTGTTTCCCTAAATGTAAGTCCTGTTATGCCCCCACTCAGGGCCGTATTTGCCACTAGGCACGTGCCTAGGGCGGGGCAATGCAGGGGGGGCGGCACCTGAGCAGATTTTTTTATTTTTTTTTAATTATTATAAAGTCCGGTTTGGGCTTTGGCCGTGGTTACCTTAAGAAGACCCCGCCCCCATCAACACCCCACCCCCCCGGCGCCTCCTTGCTGGCTCAGTCAGCCCCCCCCTTGAAGACATACAGACAGCGGTGCTGGCTGGTCTGCTCTCAGCGACTGCAACTCGCCCTGAGTGAGCCGCGGTCAGGTGGTACCGCCTGATTAAGGTGATGAATATGCATGCATATTCATCACCTTAATCAGGCGGTACCACCTGACCGCGGCGCTCACACAGGACGAGGGACAGTGCTGCGCAGGGAGTGGGACAGAGCACAGAGGTGGAGGATTCCGTTCCTCTGCGCGGTCCACGGTGCGTGTGTGAGGTAACTTTACTGATGACAGCCAGCCAGGGAGGACGGGGGGAGCTGGGGAGGATGAAGGAGGACCGTGGTGGACGGGGAGCCGACGACGGCGACGAGCCATACAAGATGGGAGCGTCGCGTCGAGGAGCCGATGATGGAGCCACCCACGCATACAGCCAGGCCCAGGGCAGGGGGGAGATGACGAGCCAGCCAAGCATACGGCGGGGCCCGTGGGGGGGTGTTGGGGATAGGATGGGAGATGAGCCAGAGGCAGTGCACGCATAGGGGGGGTGATGAGCCAGTGCAGAGCCACCCATGCTGCATACATACAGCAGGGAGGGGGAGATGAGCCACGCATAGGGGGGGGGATGAGCCAGTGCAGAGCCACCCATGCTGCATACATACAGCAGGGAGGGGGAGATGAGCCACGCATAGGGGGGGGGATGAGCCAGTGCTGAGCCACCCATGCTGCATACATACAGCAGGGAGGGGGAGATGAGCCACGCATAGGGGGGGGGATGAGCCAGTGCTGAGCCACCCATGCATACATACAGCAGGGAGGGGGAGATGAGCCACGCATAGGGGGGGGGATGAGCCAGTGCTGAGCCACCCATGCATACATACTGCAGGGAGGGGGAGATGAGCCACGCATAGGGGGGGATGAGCCAGTGCTGAGCCACCCATGCATACATACAGCAGGGAGGGGGAGATGAGCCACGCATAGGGGGGGGGATGAGCCAGTGCTGAGCCACCCATGCATACATACAGGGAGGGGGAGATGAGCCACGCATAGGGGGGGATGAGCCAGTGCTGAGCCACCCATGCATACATACAGCAGGGAGGGGGAGATGAGCCACGCATAGGGGGGGGATGAGCCAGTGCTGAGCCACCCATGCATACATACAGGGAGGGGGAGATGAGCCACGCATGGGGGGGATGAGCCAGTGCTGAGCCACCCATGCATACAGGGAGGGGGAGATGAGCCACGCATACAGGGGGGGGGATAAGCCAGTGCCTGAGCCTCAGCCACCTATGCATACAGGGAGGGGGAGATGAGCCACGCATACGGGGGGGGATGAGCCAGTGCCTGAACCACCCATGCATACAGGGAGGGGGAGATTAGCCACGCATACAGGGGGGGGGGATGGGAGATGAGCCAGTGCCTGAGCCACCCATGCATACAGGGAGGGGGAGATGAGCCACACATACAGGGGAGGGGAAGATGAGCCACCTATGCATACAGGGAGGGGGAGATGAGCCATGCATACATGATGGGAGGGGGGGGTTGGCCATTATACAGTATGCATGGAGCATCATATGTGGTCATTATACAGTATTGAGCATCATGTGTGGCCTTTATACAGTATGGAGCATCATGTGTGGCCTTTATACAGTATGGAGCATCATGTGTGGCCATCATACAGTATGGAGCATCATGTGTGGCCATCATACAGTATGGAGCATCATGTGTGGCCATCATACAGTATGGAGCATCATGTGTGGCCATTATACAGTATGCATGGAGCATCATATGTGGCCATTATACAGTATTGAGCATCATATGTGGCTATTATACAGTATTGAGCATCATGTGTGGCCATTATACAGTATGAAGCATCATGTGTGGCCTTTATACAGTATGGAGCACTGTGTGGCCATCATACAGTATGGAGCATCATGTGTGGTCATTATACAGTATGGAGCACTGTGTGGCCATTATACAGTATTGAGCATCATATGTGGCCATTATACAGTATTGAGCATCATGTGTGGCCATTATACAGTATGGAGCACTGTGTGGCCATTATACAGTATTGAGCATCATATGTGGCCATTATACAGTATTGAGCATCATGTGTGGCCGTTATACAGTATGGAGCATCATGTAGGGCCATTATACAGTATGTGGAGCACTGCGTAGCCATTATACAGTATGGAGCACTGCGTGGCCATATTTTTTTGGTTTTAAATATTGTATATGAAACAGTGTGATCAGCAGTGCTAAATGGGTGTGGTTGGGACGTGGATATGGGTGTGATTAGTTGTGAAATGGGTGTGGTCAGAGGCGTGGCCTAAAATTTGCTGCGGCGCACTACGTGTGCCGCAAACTTTCACCTTTTTCCCTTCTTCAAAGGTTGGGAGGTATGGTACCGCATTTCCCAGATCACAGCAAGTACCACAAATCCCATAGGGAATGAATGAAACCAAACGCAATGTTGCCATAAGTGATCCGTTACGTGGCAGATGCAGAAAAACTGCCCGATCTGCTGCAAAAGGCGACTTTCACAACAGCGATTCTTGCCAAAGTCACTGCGGATAGTGTCATACTCACCAATGGGGGAGGCAGCACTAAGAGTGCCTAGGGCAGCAGAAACTCTAAATACGGCCCTGCCCCCACTTGTATACTTATTTTTACACTCCCTTTGGGCTATATGGCCATTATTTGATAATGATACAATGATACATGATTACATGATAATGTGTGCTAAACTGTAAAGCGCTGCGGAATATGTTAGCGCTATATAAAAATAAAGATTATTTTTATTATTTATTTCTCTACTCAGCAGTAGTAGTATTCCTCTCGGTGTTCCTTTAGAAGTCGTTTTTTGTTCACCCTTATTACCGACCCCTTCCAATTAATAGTCTTTGCACATCTCAAAAATAAGGAACTAAAGGTTTGATAACTTAAACCAATGGCGGCGTTATACGACAACCGATCGGTAAATACAGTACATACAAAACCAGGACGGTTCATAAATATACGGCACTTTATTATTTTGTCCTTAAAAAAAAAAAAGTAAGTCGTCTGTGATTTTTTTTGAATCTGAAGGAATTTATACAGATTATTTTGTTAGTAATTGTCATTATTTTATAACTTACAATTAATGGGCAGCACGGTGGCGCAGTGGATAGCACTGCAGCGCTGGAGTCCTGGATTCAAATTCCACTAAGGACAGCATCTGCAAAGAGTTTGTATGTTCTCTCCGTGTTTGCGTGGGTTTCCTCCGGGTTCTCCGGTTTCCTCCCACATTCCAAAGACATACTGATAGGGAATTTAGATTGTGAGCCCCAACGGGGAAAGCAACGATAATGTGTGCAACCTGTAAAGCGCTGCGGAATATGTTAGCGCTATATAAAAAAGATATATAAATAAAGATTATTATTATTAATGCAACTGATGTCTACATGTCAGAATTATGGACTGTAGCCATGGATCACTTACAATCATAATGATTTATTATGGTTTTCCAATGTACCCGTAAAAAAATATTGTCTGTCTGTGATTTTTTGATAAGACGTCCAGAAAAAATAAAAAAGTCAATTTGGCAACTCTGGTGGACATAGGCTGCCATTGTTATTGGCAGCACAAGTCCGGATTACATAGGATGGATGTGCTGCCCAGAATGATGGTCTTTTGGGCATGGGAAAAGATCATTTCACCTTATGAACCAGCGTTTTTCTCATAGGCAGGCAATTTACACTGCAAAATTATCATGAAATGAGCGTAACTAGCAATGCTCTTTAAGGATTATCTTTCAGTCTAAATGAACCTTTATACTCACCCAAACCCTGTTCCCACTATGATTTTGGACCTTCTCTCTGCACTGGGCCACTCATGTATTATCATAGAATGTTAGAATTAGTAGGGACCTCAAGGGTCATCATGTCCAAACCCCTGGTCAATGCAGGATTCGCTAAACCATCCCAAACAGATGTCTGTCCAGCCTATGTTTGAAGACTTCCATTGGAGGAGAACTCACCACCTCTCATGGCAGCCTGCTCCACTCTTTGATCACCCTCACTGTCAAAAGTTTTTTATAATATCTAATCAGCAGAATGCAGCATCGCTTTGCAGAATGCACTCCTAAACCAGCCTTGTGGCCTAGACGAGTAAATAATGCGGCACGGAGCCTAAGGTTTTCTAGCCAAAATATTACTAATGATGGACTCATGTGGACCCATAGGTGTCCCGGCTATGGGAATAATTATACCCTTGTATATAGTGGAGCACCCCCAGACGCAGGGCCGTGGGTTACTCGGTACCGGTCCTCTCTGTCTCAGTTCTAGGGTTGTCACGGTGGCTGGACCCGGTCCGTGACCCTGCTAAGGGGCGTCCAATAAAAGGGGTGATGAAATTCGGCTGAAGTTTCGTGACGCCACCTGTGGTATTCGGTCAGGTCAGGTCGACCGACGCTGCTTGGGACCCACTGGGGTGATGTGATGGCAGCTAGATGGTTTACCTTCCCACAGGTGAAGTATATCCCCAGGGCTTCCCAGTAGTGTAGGTGGCGATGGTGTGAGGCGCAGTTATTAACGAGGACACAGGGTTGCAGTCTCTTTACCTTTTACTGAAGACTTCAGGATCCTCAATCCAGAGCACTGTTATCAGGGCTGTCTGAGACCGGCCGGTCCGAAGGCACATCCAGAGTTCCCTTTGCAGGTGGAAATCAGTGCCTACCACTAGCGCCTGTGTGTTGTAGTTCTTCCCTGCTGAGCATTCGGGATAGTCCTCACAACTTCTGTTCTCGTTCTTTCTCTTTCTCTCTCTCTCCGTCCCCCAAGTTTATCTGGATAGGACGCACTCGTTTGACGGGAAGGCTTGGAGCTATTCTGGGACCCTAGAGACGCCCCTCTCCACGCTTGCCCCCTATGTCTTCTTAGGTGATGTATGGTAGACAGCCAACCTATAATTACCTGTCCTGCGGTATTTGAAGTAAGGCATAAAGTCAGTTACTTCCTCGGTGTTCTGGTCACCGGCTACGCGCCTCAGTAGGATGTTGCCGTCCTCGGTGCACGACTACTACTGGCTCTCATTTGTGCTTTGATCTCGTTTCTCACTTCTCCACAATATCCTTCTCTTCGTGTCCTTTCTTAGGATGCCGCCGCAAGGTAGTGCAGGCGTGGCTCCGTAGCGTTCTGTCCTTTCTGCTAGGTCCCTGCCAGGATCCCACCCCTGGCAGGTCCTCCCTGGAGCTCTCCCAGGCTGCGTTCTGTTCTAACTTTCTATCCGACCCCTAGTTTTACCAGTGTGAAGAGTGGCCTAATACATAGTGCCTTTTGCTCCCCCTAGTGGCCGGAGTGTGAAGTGTAATGTGTGACTGTGATACCTGGTCAGGTGAACTCCTTTAGTGCAATCAGACATAACATCACTCCCCTTAGTGGCAGAGCGATATTACTGCAACGACCAGGACACTGGGCGCTGCAATAGTATATGTATGAATCTAAAAAAAAATAGAATGACTGATTTTTGCCATGTTCTCCTCTGCCTTGATAAATCGCTCACAAAGCCAAAAATGTAAATGGCAGCTGTGTTTATTTCCAGTTTTGCTTTGAGATTTACACATTTCAATAAACTGTTAATATTTTGTCAAGTACTTTCTTCTCTATCACAGTCGATGCTGTAGAAGATTAGAAGTCTATTTCCTTGAACCGGAATGAAGATTATCTTGAGCTTTCTCAGATCACGTCGATAACGATTATCAGAATAGTTTATTTACTTTCAATGGCTTAAGAGAAAATCTAATCTCATAGTCACTTCAGTGCTTTTTATCTGATTCTCTGAGCTGTTTCTCGCAGATGAAAATATTGACAGCAATCTTTTGAGATGTTCATTAAGTGAATGTCACACAAAATTCTCTTCCGATTTGTGAACTGAATCAGTTCTTAATTTTTTTTTTATTTCCATCAATGCTAAGGAGTGACTTATAATATTAACAGTAAATTAGAATCAATAGGAAATATGGAACTGTAACAAGCAGATAATGCGTAAGCTTAGCCAATATTCAAAAAGGGCTCCAAAAGTGAACCTGAAAATTATAGGCCAGTAAGTCTAACCTCTATTGTTGGTAAAATATTTGAAGGGTTTCTGAGGGATGTTATTCTGGATTATCTCAATGAGAATAACTGTTTAACTCCATATCAGCATGGGTTTATGAGAAATCGCTCCTGTCAAACCAATCTAATCAGTTTTTATGAAGAGGTAAGCTATAGGCTGGACCACGGTGAGTCATTGGACGTGGTATATCTCGATTTTTCCAAAGCGTTTGATACCGTGCCGCACAAGAGGTTGGTACACAAAATGAGAATGCTTGGTCTGGGGGAAAATGTGTGTAAATGGGTTAGTAACTGGCTAAGTGATAGAAAGCAGAGGGTGGTTATAAATGGTATAGTCTCTAACTGGGTCGCTGTGACCAGTGGGGTACCGCAGGGGTCAGTATTGGGACCTGTTCTCTTCAACATATTCATTAATGATCTGGTAGAAGGTTTACACAGTAAAATATCGATATTTGCAGATGATACAAAACTATGTAAAGCAGTTAATACAAGAGAAGATAGTATTCTGCTACAGATGGATCTGGATAAGTTGGAAACTTGGGCTGAAAGGTGGCAGATGAGGTTTAACAATGATAAATGTAAGGTTATACACATGGGAAGAAGGAATCAATATCACCATTACACACTGAATGGGAAACCACTGGGTAAATCTGACAGGGAGAAGGACTTGGGGATCCTAGTTAATGATAAACTTACCTGGAGCAGCCAGTGCCAGGCAGCAGCTGCCAAGGCAAACAGGATCATGGGGTGCATTAAAAGAGGTCTGGATACACATGATGAGAGCATTATACTGCCTCTGTACAAATCCCTAGTTAGACCGCACATGGAGTACTGTGTCCAGTTTTGGGCACCGGTGCTCAGGAAGGATATAATGGAACTAGAGAGAGTACAAAGGAGGGCAACAAAATTAATAAAGGGGATGGGAGAACTACAATACCCAGATAGATTAGCGAAATTAGGATTATTTAGTCTAGAAAAAAGACGACTGAGGGGCGATCTAATAACCATGTATAAGTATATAAGGGGACAATACAAATATCTCGCTGAGGATCTGTTTATACCAAGGAAGGTGACGGGCACAAGGGGGCATTCTTTGCGTCTGGAGGAGAGAAGGTTTTTCCACCAACATAGAAGAGGATTCTTTACTGTTAGGGCAGTGAGAATCTGGAATTGCTTGCCTGAGGAGGTGGTGATGGCGAACTCAGTCGAGGGGTTCAAGAGAGGCCTGGATGTCTTCCTGGAGCAGAACAGTGTTGTATCGTGCAATTATTGGGTTCTGTAGAAGGACGTAGATCTGGGGATTTATTATGATGGAATATAGGCTGAACTGGATGGACAAATGTCTTTTTTCGGCCTTACTAACTATGTTACTATGTTACTATGTTAATGCATGCTTAGAACCATGAAAATCAATGACTAGCATCCAGTATTATTATTTAACCCCTTTACCTCCCAAAGAAGTTTGCATATTAATGACCTGGCCAATTTTTATAATTCTGACCAATGTCATTTTGTGAGGTGATAACTCTGGAACTCTACAATGGATCCCACTGATTCTGAGACTGTTTTCATGACATATTGTACTTTATGATAGTGGTAACATTTCTTCGATATGATTTGCACTTATCTATGGAAAAAGAAATGAAATTTGGCAAAAATTTGGAAAATTTAGCAATTTTCAAATTTTTATTTCTTGTGCCCTTAAATATAAGAGAGTCATGTCATTTCACAAACATTTCCCACATGTCTACTTTACATCAGCACATTTTTTTCAATATTTTTTTCTTGTTGTTAAGAAGTTATAAGGGTTAAAATTTGCGAGTTCTCATTTATCCAACAAAATATACAAAACCATTGTTTTCTTAGGGACCATATTATATTTGAAGTGACTTTGAGGCGTTTATATGACAGAAAATCCCCGAAAGTGACACAATTCTAAAAACTGCACCCTTCAAGGTGCTCAAAACCAAGAAGTTTATAACCATTTAGGTGCTTCACAGGAATTTTTGGAATGTGGGAGTTCAGTCTGAGAGAGAGGAGCGAGGAGTGGGGGAAAGTGTAATACCCCAGGAAGCCGCTTGTTACAGTGGTATTGCCTTCCTCACAGGGAGGGTGATGTCATGCCTGGAAGCGAGGAGGAATCCTTTTAACAGGTGACACGTACACACAACACTGTTCTGACTCCAGGCCAGAAGGGGGAGCTCTGATCCAGTTTGTGGGTAACTTCCCTATATATTCTGGCTGGAGGAGGAGTTAGAAGTTCAGTCTGAGAGAGAGGAGTGAGGAGAGAGTTTTAGAGAAGAGCTGGAGCCGTGCAGACACGTGGTTCTGCGGCTCATGACAGGACAGTCTGTGAGAGACTGTGAGGGGAAAGGAGGCGAAGGAGAGGAAAGATACTGGGAGTGGAACTGCGAGAGGGCCCACTCCAGAATCAGCGTAGAATACCGGAGGCTGGAATTCCGATGTTGTGGGGATAACTGTATGCCCCACAGCAGAAACAGGCAGGGGATTTCAAGTCGCCTTTCCACCATTACATCCGAAGGCACAGCAGCATATAGAGCCCGGAGTTGCCGCAAGTAGGGACACCTGTAAAAAGGCTCCAGTTGCCTGCCATATGGATATTGTCCTATTAATAGGACAGTGAGAAAGTGAGGACCTTTGTGTGAAGCCTTAGGCAGCAAGGGACTACAACACAGCGCAGTAAGGAAGGCTTCCAACCCCACCTGGCTAGGGGGATTCCGAATCGTTTCTAGGCTGGCCGGACCTCACCATCACCTGTGATCCGTACCCTGGACTGTGCCTGCATACTACCTGTAAATGGTAAAGAGACTGCAACTTTGTGCCCTCCAATTCTTTCCGGTACTACACCATCTGTCATCTTTGCCTACTACACCAGGAGCCCTGGGGACTAAGTTTCACCTGTGGGATGCCATACCATCCCTGCTGCAATAACATCATCCCCAGTGGACCCCTTTAAGCAGCGTCGGTCATCCCTGATCGAATACCACAGGTGGCGTCACGAACATTCTTTATTCAAAACATAGTAACATAGTTAGTAAGGCCGAAAAAAGACATTTGTCCATCCAGTTCAGCCTATATTCCATCATAATAAATCCCCAGATTTACGTCCTTCTACAGAACCTAATAATTGTATGATACAATATTGTTCTGCTCCAGGAAGACATCCAGGCCTCTCTTGAACCCCTCGACTGAGTTCGCCATCACCACCTCCTCAGGCAAGCAATTCCAGATTCTCACTGCCCTAACAGTAAAGAATCCTCTTCTATGTTGGTGGAAAAACCTTCTCTCCTCCAGACGCAAAGAATGCCCCCTTGTGCCCGTCACCTTCCTTGGTATAAACAGATCCTCAGCGAGATATTTGTATTGTCCCCTTATATACTTATACATGGTTATTAGATCGCCCCTCAGTCGTCTTTTTTCTAGACTAAATAATCCTAATTTCGCTAATCTATCTAGGTATTGTAGTTCTCCCATCCCCTTTATTAATTTTGTTGCCTTCCTTTGTACTCTCTCTAGTTCCATTATATCCTTCCTGAGCACCGGTGCCCAAAACTGGACACAGTACTCCATGTGCGGTCTAACTAGGGATTTGTACAGAGGCAGTATAATGCTCTCATCATGTGTATCCAGACCTCTTTTAATGCACCCCATGATCCTGTTTGCCTTGGCAGCTGCTGCCTGGCACTGGCTGCTCCAGGTAAGTTTATCATTAACTAGGATCCCCAAGTCCTTCTCCCTGTCAGATTTACCCAGTGGTTTCCCGTTCAGTGTGTAATGGTGATATTGATTCCTTCTTCCCATGTGTATAACCTTACATTTGTCATTGTTAAACCTCATCTGCCACCTTTCAGCCCAAGTTTCCAACTTATCCAGATCCATCTGTAGCAGAATACTATCTTCTCGTGTATTAACTGCTTTACATAGTTTTGTATCATCTGCAAATATCGATATTTTACTGTGTAAACCTTCTACCAGATCATTAATGAATATGTTGAAGAGAACAGGTCCCAATACCGACCCCTGCGGTACCCCACTGGTCACAGCGACCCAGTTAGAGACTATACCATTTATAACCACCCTCTGCTTTCTATCACTAAGCCAGTTACTAACCCATTTACACACATTTTTCCCCAGACCAAGCATTCTCATTTTGTGTACCAACCTCTTGTGCGGCACTGTATCAAACGCTTTGGAAAAATCGAGATATACCACGTCCAATGACTCACCGTTGTCCAGCCTATAGCTTACCTCTTCATAAAAACTGATTAGATTGGTTTGACAGAAGCGATTTCTCATAAACCCATGCTGATATGGAGTTAAACAGTTATTCTCATTGAGATAATCCAGAATAACATCCTTCAGAAACCCACATTTGCTATGCGCCAGTCCTGCGGAACAGACCCTGTCGCTATAGAGTCCCTAAAAATAAGAAATAATGGTTTATCTATTACATTACTTAGTTCTCTTAGTACTCGTGGGTGTATGCCATCCGGACCCGGAGATTTATCTATTTTGATCTTATTTAGCCGGTTTCGCACCTCTTCTTGGGTTAGATTGGTGACCCTTAATATAGGGTTTTCATTGTTTCTTGGGATTTCACCTAGCATTTCATTTTCCGCCGTGAATTCCGTGGAGAAGAAGGTGTTTAATATGTTAGCTTTTTCCTCGTCATCTACAACCATTCTTTCCTCACTATTTTTTAAGGGGCCTACATTTTCAGTTTTTATTCTTTTACTATTGATATAGTTGAAGAACAGTTTGGGATTAGTTTTACTCTCTTTAGCAATGTGCTTCTCTGTTTCCTTTTTGGCAGCTTTAATTAGTTTTTTAGATAAAGTATTTTTCTCCCTATAGTTTTTTAGAGCTTCAATGGTGCCATCCTGCTTTAGTAGTGCAAATGCTTTCTTTTTACTGTTAATTGCCTGTCTTACTTCTTTGTTTAGCCACATTGGGTTTTTCCTATTTCTAGTCCTTTTATTCCCACAAGGTATAAACCGCTTACAGTGCCTATTTAGGATGTTCTTAAACATTTTCCATTTAATATCTGTATTCTTGTTTCTGAGGATATTGTCCCAGTCTACCAGATTAAGGGCATCTCTAAGCTGGTCAAACTTTGCCTTCCTAAAGTTCAGTGTTTTTGTGACTCCCTGACAAGTCCCCCTAGTGAAATACAGGTGAAACTGTACAATATTGTGGTCGCTATTTCCTAGATGCCCGACCACCTGCAGATTTGTTATTCTGTCAGGTCTATTAGATAGTATTAGGTCTAAAAGTGCTGCTCCTCTGGTTGGATTCTGCACCAATTGAGAAAGATAATTTTTCTTGGTTATTAGCAGAAACCTGTTGCCTTTATGGGTTTCACAGGTTTCTGTTTCCCAGTTAATATCCGGGTAGTTAAAGTCCCCCATAACCAGGACCTCATTATGGGTTGCAGCTTCATCTATCTGCTTTAGAAGTAGACTTTCCATGATTTCTGTTATATTTGGGGGTTTGTAACAGACCCCAATGAGAATTTTGTTACCATTTTTCCCTCCATGAATTTCGACCCATATGGACTCGACATCCTCATTCCCTTCGCTAATATCCTCCCTTAAAGTGGACTTTAGACAAGACTTTACATAGAGACAAACCCCTCCTCCTCTCCGATTTTTACGATCCTTTCTAAACAGACTGTAACCCTGTAAGTTAACTGCCCAGTCATAGCTTTCATCTAACCATGTCTCGGTTATTCCCACTATGTCAAAGTTACCTGTAGATATTTCTGCTTCTAGTTCTTCCATCTTGTTTGTCAGGCTTCTGGCGTTTGCGAGCATGCAGTTTAGAGGATTTTTATTTTGTTCCAATCTCCTCGCTGTGGATTGTTTTAGAAATGTTCTTACCTCCCTTCTGAGTATGTTTTCCTGGGTCTTCTTTGTTCGAGTCTAATGTTTTTCTTCCCGTCCCCTCTTCTTCTAGTTTAACGCCCTCCTGATGAGTGTAGCAAGTCTTCTGGCGAATGTGTGTTTCCCAGGTTTGTTGAGGTGTAGTCCGTCTCTGGCGAGGAGTCCATCGTACAAGTAATTCACACCGTGGTCCAGGAATCCGAATCCTTGTTGTCTGCACCATCGTCTTAGCCAGTTGTTCGCATCAAGGATCCTGTTCCATCTCCTGGTGCCATGCCCGTCTACTGGAAGGATAGAAGAAAAAACTACCTGTGCATCCAGTTCCTTTACTTTCTTCCCCAACTCTTCAAAGTCCTTGCAGATTGTCGGTAGGTCCTTCCTTGCCGTGTCATTGGTGCCAACATGTATCAGAAGAAATGTGTGGACGTCCTTGGAGCTGAAGAGCTTTGGTATCCTATCGGTCACATCCTTGATCATCGCACCTGGAAGGCAGCATACTTCTCTTGCGGTTATGTCCGGTCTGCAGATGGCTGCTTCTGTGCCTCTCAGTAGTGAGTCTCCCACCACCACCACTCTTCGTTGCTTCTTGGCTGTACTTTTTGCTGTCACTTGTTGCTGTGTGCCCTTTTCTTTTTTGCTTGCTGGTATTGCTTCATCCTTAGGTGTGCCATCTTCATCCTCTACAAAGATTTGATATCGGTTCTTCAGTTGTGTGGTTGGTGATTTCTCCATGGTCTTCTTGCTTCTTTTGGTCACATGCTTCCACTCATCTGCTTTTGGAGGTTCTCTGACACTTTTTTCACCTTCTGTGACCAGTAGAGATGCTTCTGTTCTGTCTAGAAAGTCTTCATTCTCTTTGATGAGTTTCAAAGTTGCTATTCTTTCTTCCAGACCCCGCACCTTTTCTTCTAAAAGGGCCACTAGTCTACACTTCTGACAGGTGAAATTGGATTCTTCTTCTGGTCGATCTGTGAACATGTAGCACATACTGCAGATCACCATGTAGGTTGTCACATCTGCCATGTTGCTCCTAGATCCTGCTGACTTGCTGTGTGTTTTCCTTCTTGTGTAATCTACTCAGCCAAGCTTTCTTGCAATAATGTCCTACAGGCAAAAATTTGCGCGCCGTAAGGCGCGCGGTTTGGTGATGCTTTCCAAGCAGCTGGTCCCGGCTGTACCCAACGATCTTCTTGCTTAGGGAGACTCTTCGCTTTTCCCAGAAGGCACCTGGAATATGCAAATTATCCTCCTCAAGCTTGAATCCCTGGTTTGGTGATGCTTTCCAAGCAGCTGGTCCCGGCTGTACCCAACGATCTTCTTGCTTAGGGAGACTCTTCGCTTTTCCCAGAAGGCACCTGGAATATGCAAATTATCCTCCTCAAGCTTGAAACAACCCCTTTAAAAACCTTCCCTTTATCTTGGATGCCCAGGGCCACGGACCGGGTCGCTGCCACCGTGACTACCCCTTTAACGACCACTGGACCCGGTACCGAGTACCTAGCAGGCGCTCCAGATATATGAAGGACCCCAACTACGGTATAAAACAAAGCATACAAAACAAATACACGAAGCGGTGCAATTAGGTGTCAAACGTTTTCAACTTTATTTAAATTCACATGACATTGAAAATGGCACAACCTCCGACTCATTCACTCGTTCGACAGTCTGAATGCTCTAACTAGAAAGAACCCTTTCCAATTTAGCTGCCAGAACTGACATTCATCAACATGTAACAAGGTCTGGGAAAGTGATAAGTCCTGTGCCAGTACTATGCATTGACCACATATGTATTATACATATAAATTAGATCTTGTAATAATGTAATAATCTAGTTTCCGCCTTTGAACTAACTCTAAATTTCAAATATCATTTTTAAAATGTGTAGCCCAAATTGGATTCCAAGATGTGACCTTACAAGTGATTTATAGAGGGGTAATAATACATTTGGATCACAGTATTTTATCCCTCTGTGTATACATCCTAAAATCTTGTCTGCTTTTGCAGCTGCTAACTGATATTGAGTGCTGCTGCTCAGTTTACTTGTAAGGCCGGAGTCACACTACAGCGAGATACGGCTGAGTCTCGCTGGTTAAAACCAAGCTCTGGCACCGGCACTCCGGAGCGGAGCGTGCGGCTCCATGTATTGCTATGCGGCTGCACGCTCCGCTCCAGAGTGTTGGTGCCAGAGCTTGGTTTTAACCTGCGAGACTCGGCCGTATCTCGCTGTGTGTGATCCCGGCCTAATGAGAATACCCAAGTCCTTCTCCTGTTTTGTAATCTGTAATATATTGACATTTAATCTATATGCAGCAGTATGATTACTCCCGTAGCGGTGCATTACTCTACATTAATTAACATTACATTTCATCTGCCATGTGTTTGGCCTTGGAGGAATCTTTTCTAGATCCTTTTGTAATATTATAATTTAGAGGTTAATAATCAACATATCCAATTTGGAAGGTGTCTTGATCCATTGAAAAAGTTAGGGATATCCAGCTGTTTTTGGATAAAAAATTATTTAAAAAATTGTATTAGTAGATTTTAATAAAAAAAAAAACATTTTGAGGAAAGTGTCACTTTTTTTAGTAGTAGTGGTAATGTTCTGTTTTTATTGAATCCCACTAATAAAATTGTTTTGACATTTTTTATCCAAAAAACGACTGGATATCAGGATCTTTTCCTATTGCTACAAACTGAGCAGAAGTGTTTTTTTCATGCAAGCTGGCTAGTTTAACTTGGATGAGTTGGATCACTCTCTCTTATTTATTGCCTTGATCCATTACTTTTGGATTCAGACCAGCTGAAAAGTTCAAATTATTTTTACTTGAAGGGAATCTTTCAGCAGCAGTTTTTGCTATTTCATCTAAGAGCAACATAATTTAGGAAAAGAGACCCTGTAGGCAACGATGCATCACTTAGTTTACTGGGTGCAGCAGTTCTGACAAAATCAGAGTTTTTAGATTTAGCAATACAGCAAAGCTGAGAAAGCTAAGCCTACCCACAATACAGCTAACCCACCCACACTACAGCTAAGCCGGCCCACACCAGGCTCTCAGTGTACACAGCTATAGACAGTGAAGTGCTTCTCACATAAGAAGGTGGAGGCGGATCAGGGCTTACAAGACCAGCTAGTCACAGCAATGTTAATTAGTAGGTGATTAAAGCTTCAGTCTAAGGCCGGCGTCACACACAGCGTATGCAAATACGGTCCGTATATTACGGCCGTAATACGCTGAAAAGTCCCGAAAATAGTGGTCCGTAGCTCCTCCGTAGGCAGGGTCTGTCACCGTTTTTTGCGCATGGCATCCTCCGTATGTAATCCGTATGGCAGCCGTACTGTGTGTTTTTATCGCAGGCTTGTCAAACCGACATACGCCTATACAAGGGATCCATGTGTTTAAAAAAAAATAAAAACATATATACTGTCTATATATATATATATGTATATATATATATATATACAGTGGGGCAAAAAAGTATTTAGTCAGTCAGCAATAGTGCAAGTTCCACCACTTAAAAAGATGAGAGGCGTCTGTAATTTACATCATAGGTAGACCTCAACTATGGGAGACAAACTGAGAAAAAAAAATCCAGAAAATCACATTGTCTGTTTTTTTAACATTTTATTTGCATATTATGGTGGAAAATAAGTATTTGGTCAGAAACAAAATTTCATCTCAATACTTTGTAATATATCCTTTGTTGGCAATGACAGAGGTCAAACGTTTTCTGTAAGTCTTCACAAGGTTGCCACACACTGTTGTTGGCATGTTGGCCCATTCCTCCATGCAGATCTCCTCTGGAGCAGTGATGTTTTTGGCTTTTCGCTTGGCAACACGGACTTTCAACTCCCTCCAAAGGTTTTCTATAGGGTTGAGATCTGGAGACTGGCTAGGCCACTCCAGGACCTTGAAATGCTTCTTACGAAGCCACTCCTTCGTTGCCCTGGCGGTGTGCTTTGGATCATTGTTATGTTGAAAGACCCAGCCACGTTTCATCTTCAATGCCCTTGCTAATGGAAGGAGGTTTGCACTCAAAATCTCACGATATATGGCCCCATTCATTCTTTCATGTACCCGGATCAGTCGTCCAGGCCCCTTTGCAGAGAAACAGCCCCAAAACATGATGTTTCCACCACCATGCTTTACAGTAGGTATGGTGTTTGATGGATGCAACTCAGTATTCTTTTTCCTCCAAACATGACAAGTTGTGTTTCTACCAAACAGTTCCAGATTGGTTTCATCAGACCATAGGACATTCTCCCAAAACTCCTCTGGATCATCCAAATGCTCTCTAGCAAACTTCAGACGGCCCGGACATGTACTGGCTTAAGCAGTGGGACACGTCTGGCACTGCAGGATCTGAGTCCATGGTGGCGTAGTGTGTTACTTATGGTAGGCCTTGTTACATTGGTCCCAGCTCTCTGCAGTTCATTCACTAGGTCCCCCCGCGTGGTTCTGGGATTTTTGCTCACCGTTCTTGTGATCATTCTGACCCCACGGGGTGGGATTTTGCGTGGAGCCCCAGATCGAGGGAGACTATCAGTGGTCTTGTATGTCTTCCATTTTCTAATTATTGCTCCCACTGTTGATTTCTTCACTCCAAGCTGGTTGGCTATTGCAGATTCAGTCTTCCCAGCCTGGTGCAGGGCTACAATTTTGTTTCTGGTGTCCTTTGACAGCTCTTTGGTCTTCACCATAGTGGATTTTGGAGTCAGACTGTTTGAGGGTGTGCACAGGTGTCTTTTTATGCTGATAACAAGTTTAAACAGGTGCCATTACTACAGGTAATGAGTGGAGGAAAGAGGAGACTCTTAAAGAAGAAGTTACAGGTCTGTGAGAGCCAGAAATCTTGATTGTTTGTTTCTGACCAAATACTTATTTTCCACCATAATATGCAAATAAAATGTTAAAAAAACAGACAATGTGATTTTCTGGATTTTTTTTTCTCAGTTTGTCTCCCATAGTTGAGGTCTACCTATGATGTAAATTACAGACGCCTCTCATCTTTTTAAGTGGTGGAACTTGCACTATTGCTGACTGACTAAATACTTTTTTTGCCCCACTGTATATGTCAGTAGACACATATATGTATATATATTATTACTTCATACAGCCGCGATATAGCAAAAAGCCGGTAATTCAATTACCGGCTTTTGCTTTCTCCTTCCTAAAACCCGACATGATATGAGACCTGTATAAAATAAATAAAAAACCTGCGCTGTCTGCTATATATACAGAAATCAAACAATCACAGTACAAAATTACCTGTCAGATGAGGAACATTAATCGTATTGAAATGCATACATGTACTCAAACTCAGATAGATGCACTTAGTAGCTATAATAGAAAAAAAGGAAAAAGAAAAAGGAGAGCAATATTAGTAAATGATTCCTATTTTTAAAGGGGTAAGGATACTACTATAATGTGTATAAATATTATCGGGAGTGCATAAATAATATTCCCGAAAATACCAGGATAATAAAAAAAGAAGAGAATAAAAATATAATAAAATAATATACTCCTGTGGTTTAAACGTTGTTAATAAAGCACCCGTTCCTGCCTGGAAATAGAGTCAATATAGCAGCAAACAAGTACTCGTATATAGATCAATGAAGGCGCCGTGGTTGCGCACACAGTCTCAGTACAGTACCTGTAATGTAGATAGGCGCTTTAAGGATCTCCGTGGTAGCTGTAGATGAATGCTGCTAAATAATCAGCTGATGGATGCGGGCGTTACAATCTTCCAAGCGGCTTATGCGAGCGCTGTCCCGGCCGGTGACAAGCGCCTGCACGGCCGCTACTTGAACGTCCTAATACGATGCTTCGCAGGACCTGCAGTGACGTTCGGGTCACGTGTTCTTGAGTCACGTGGTGCCCCTGGAGACACTACGGATCGCAGTGGGAGCCAAAAACCAACGCGTTTCGGAATGACGCGGATTCCTTCACCCTGATGAAGGAATCCGCGTCATTCCGAAACGCGTTGGTTTTTGGCTCCCACTGCGATCCGTAGTGTCTCCAGGGGCACCACGTGACTCAAGAACACGTGACCCGAACGTCACTGCAGGTCCTGCGAAGCATCGTACTAGGACGTTCAAGTAGCGGCCATGCAGGCGCTTGTCACCGGCCGGGACAGCGCTCGCATAAGCCGCTTGGAAGATTGTAACGCCCGCATCCATCAGCTGATTATTTAGCAGCATTCATCTACAGCTACCACGGAGATCCTTAAAGCGCCTATCTACATTACAGGTACTGTACTGAGACTGTGTGCGCAACCACGGCGCCTTCATTGATCTATATACGAGTACTTGTTTGCTGCTATATTGACTCTATTTCCAGGCAGGAACGGGTGCTTTATTAACAACGTTTAAACCACAGGAGTATATTATTTTATTATATTTTTATTCTCTTCTTTTTTTATTATCCTGGTATTTTCGGGAATATTATTTATGCACTCCCGATAATATTTATACACATTATAGTAGTATCCTTACCCCTTTAAAAATAGGAATCATTTACTAATATTGCTCTCCTTTTTCTTTTTCCTTTTTTTCTATTATAGCTACTAAGTGCATCTATCTGAGTTTGAGTACATGTATGCATTTCAATACGATTAATGTTCCTCATCTGACAGGTAATTTTGTACTGTGATTGTTTGATTTCTGTATATATAGCAGACAGCGCAGGTTTTTTATTTATTTTATACATTTATCCAATTCTCTCTGTGTGTGGTACAGAATATTACCTGCTGCGTCTCATTTCCATCTGCATCAGCGCCGCTATCTCTATTTATTTTATGATATGAGACCTGGTTTACATACAGTAAACCATCTCATATCACCATTTTTTTGCATAATCCACACTACTAATGTTAGTAGTGTGTATCTGCAAAATTTGGCCGTTCTAGCTCTTAATATAAAGGGTTAAATGGCGGAAAAAATTGGCGTGGGCTCCCACACAATTTTCTCCGCCAGAATAGTAAAGCCAGTGACTGAGGGCAGATATTAATAGCCTGGAGAAAGCTCCCAGGCTTTCTAGGAAAGTTCCCACGATCTATGAACAGCCAGCAGAGGGCGCCTCACCGCAAACGAAGCTAAATATAGATCAGTGACCTATATTTAGCTTCATTCCCGGGGTTTTGCAGCAAGGAGCAGCCTGCATTAGCGGAAATCCTTGCTGCAAAATGTTTTAACCCCTTCAGAAGGATTTACATCGTTGGACTTTACAGATCTGCGGAATGCAAGTATATTGTTGGTTTATTATGTTTTTTCTTTCACAGAACGAGGGTCTTCAGTGATTGGATTGGGCGTTAAATAAAATATTACAACAACCTTTGGTTTTATTTCATTAAAATAATTTAAATAATAATTGGTGTGTGTTTTTTTTTAACCCTTTCATTCATTTGGATTAATAATGGATAGGTGTCATAATTGACGCCTCTCCATTATTAATTAGGCTTAATGTCACCTTACAATAGCAAGGTGGCATTAACCCTTCATTACCACATATCCCACCGCTACACGGGAATGGGAAGAGAGTGGCCAAGTGCCAGAATAGGCGCATCTTCCAGATGTGCCTTTTCTGGGGTGGCTGGGGGCAGATGTTTTTAGCCAGGGGGGGGCCAATAACCATGGACCCTCTCCAGGCTATTAATATCTGCCCTCAGTCACTGGTTTTACTACTCTGGTGGAGAAAATTGTGCGGGAGCCCACGCCAATTTTTTCCGCCATTTAACCCTTCAATTTAGTAGATAGAACGGCCAAATTTTGCAGAAACACACTACTGACATTAGTAGTGTGGAATCTGCAAAAAAAATGGAGAGAAGACATGGTTTACTGTATGTAAACCATGTCGCAAATCATGTCGGGTTTAGGAAGGAGAAAGAAAAAGCCGGTAATTGAATTACCGGCTTTCAAGCTGTATAGCGCTGGAATAAATATTAATATATATACATATATGTGTCTCACTGACATATATATATATATATATACCTATTCTATGTGTACACATTTATTCTACCTATTGGACTGTAAGCTGTCAGTGTGATTTTACTGTACACCGCACTGAATTGCCGGCTTTTCTCTCTAACAGCGCTGCGTATTTCTCGCAAGTCACACTGCTTGTCCGTGTGTAATCCATATTTTTCACGCTTCCATAGACTATCATTGGCGTATTTCTTGCGCAGTACGGTGACAAACGCAGCATGGTGCGATTTTGTACGGCCGTAGAAAGCCGTATAATACTGATCAGTAAAATACGGCAGATAGGAGCAGGGGCATAGAGAATAATTGTGCCGTATTGTTTGCGAGTTTTACGGACGTAGTTTCTGCGCTCTTACGTCCGTAAAACTCGCAAGTGTGACGCCGGCCTAAAGCTGGAGTCACACATAACGATATCGTTAACAATATCATTGCAACGTCATGCTTTTGGTGACAAAACAAAGATCCCGCTAACGATCTCGTTATGTGTGACAGCGACCAACGATCAGGCCCCTGCTGGGAGATCGTTGGTCGTTGGGGAATGATCAGGACCATTTTTTGGTCCCTGATCACCCGCTGTCATCGCTGGATCGGCGTGTGTAACGCCGATCCAGCGATGTGTTCACTTGTAACCAGGGTAAATATCGGGTTACTAAGCGCAGGACTGCGCTTAGTAACCCGATATTTACCCTGGTTACCATTGTAAAAGTTAAAAAAAAAGTACATACTCACATTCTGATGTCTGTCACGTCCCCCGGCGTCCACAGGGTTAAAACTGCTTTCGGCAGGAGTGCTGCTAATGCACATGCTCCGGCCGAGAGCTTCCCTGCACTGACTGTGGCCGGCACTGACACAGTCAGTGCAGGGAAGCTCTCGGCAGCAGCACGTGCATTAGCAGCGCTTTTGCCGAAAGCAGTTTTAACCCTGTGGACGCCGGCGGGGGACATGACAGACATCAGAATGTGAGTATGTAGTGTTTTTTTTTTACTTTTACAATGGTAACCAGGGTAAATATCGGGTTACTAAGCGCTGCCCTGCACTTAGTAACCCGATGTTTACCCTGGTTACCCGGGTGCTGCAGGGGGACTTCGGCATCGTTGAAGACAGTTTCAACGATGCCAAAGTCGTTCCCCTGATCGTTGGTCGCTGGAGAGAGCTGTCTGTGTGACAGCTCCCCAGCGACCACACAACGACTTACCAACGATCACGGCCAGGTCGTATCGCTGGTCGTGATCGTTGGTAAGTCGTTTAGTGTGACTAAAGCTTAAGTAAGCAACACTACACAGCAGGATATGTGACACATCATTGAATTCAATGTCCGGCCCCTACCTAATGGTGTCCTCAGATTACATAGCATAAACCTGCTGACAGATTCCCTTTAACCGTTTCGCCCTGAAGTCTGTTTTCACCATCCTAAGGCTGGTTTCACATTTGCGGTTGTGTCTGCAGCGTTTGTGCCGCAATTTTCCACATGTGTCGTGTATTCCTATCTTTAACATTAGGGACGCAGGTGCCTGCGATTGGTTGCGTTTTGCCGCATTTGACAACGCATGCAACGTTTCATTGTCTGCGGTTTGGCGTGGTAAACGCTACATGCAGTAATTTCAGAGGCGTCAATTTGCTGCCTCAAAACGTATGCGGTTGTTAGCGGAAGGAATGCGGCAAAAAACGCATTACGGTCTATGTGAACGCATGGGTTCGCAAGCACATGCGTTTGCTTGCGTTTGTGAACGCATGCGTTGTACCACAGGAAAACATGTCTAGACACTGATTAGCCACCCCCTACATACAAACTGATGAAAAGAGGGAGTGGGCATTTGCAGTTCACAACTCAGCAGACTGGGAACAAGAGCAGACAGATGCAGGAACCTGGGAGGAATCAACACTCTGAACAATGTGAGTATCAAAGCTAATGTCTTTATTTTCTATTTTCTGTCTCTATATGTCCTAATTTGTCTTTTTTTCTTGCTGCATGCATCAGAATGTCATCTTCAGAGGAACAACGGCTTGGGCCTGCACAAGATGGAATTGAAAGTGAAGTGAGTACTCACTTCTTCAGATTGATAAGTATTCTCTGTCATATCTACACATTTTTTTTTTCCCCTTCTTTTAGAGCAGTTCTTCCACTGTGGCAGAGGCTGAACAGGAGCAGCGTGGACATGGTCAGGTGGCAGCGTGTAAGCATACCTGGCTGACTGTTTATTGTATCCTGACTTTACTATTCTTGAATGTGCATTTCGTTACTTTCCTCTTTACCTTTTTCTTCTTGACTCCTTTTTTTCCCTTGACTTTGAATATTCATGCCAGTTTTCTGTCTCTGTTGTTTTTTTTCTTTTCCTTATGTTAATGTCTCCAACATTAATGTCTTTATTTATTTTTTAAGTTCCAGAATGGGATGAGGACCTCAATGACAATGACATCCTAATCTCCCTGCTCAATGAGCGAGTCCAGTTGTGGGACACCCGGGTTCCGCAGCACTCGGACAACGTGACGATCCGGCGGCTGTGGAATGAGGTGGCCAAAGCGATGTTGGATGACTGGGACAATGCCCCGACTCGGGTCCGAAATGCATTTGTAAGTATTGCAATGCGGTGTGCTGTAGCAGTGACCTTGGCCAGGATCACACAACTGTGTGTGATGAGAGAAACTCCTGAGAGTTTCTCTCATCACACACAGTTGTGTGACCATGGTCAAAAGTGCATTGTCTAATCATTATTTATTTTTTTCAACAGTGCTCAAAGTCAAAACACATTGGCGTTCGATGAAGGATTGCTTCAACAAAGACCTTCGTCAAGAGAGCAAGGATCCGCAAATATAAATATCACCGCATCCTTGCATTTTTGAGACCGGTCCTTACCCAAAGAACTTACGGTAAGTATTTTTTTTGGTGTATTGGGTTGTGTTGTATTGTCTAATCTGTATTTTTATATTCCACAGGAGTTGGCGCTTTACTATTGTGTTTGGTACTAATGTTTTGGTTTTTTTTTCACAGCACATGGAGCAGCACTCTTGACCCTGTTTCTGGAGCGGTCCTTCATTAATCAGCCACGGACCCATCCCAGCCATCCAGCAGCGCTGCAGCAAGTGGGCCTGCAACACAGACTGGAGACCAGGAAGCTGGTCCATCAGGTGTTCCCCTGTCCCAGTCCTCTGCCTCTGCCTCTTTTTTGGGGGGCTCAGGGCCTCGGACAGGTCACTCATGCCTGCGTTTTTGCACTTGAGCTCGGTCTTTGATGATGCACTCAAGGCGATGGATGACCGACTGGATAGTGCCAATAACCATATGAATACACTTATCCAGGATGTAACCAAAAGCCTTGAGCAAGTGAAAGCCAACCTCCAGAGGCCAGCACATAATTTTTTTCATCAAATAAAGAAGGGCATGTCGGAACACCTTACTCCTGATCTCCAGCTTAGTGTCATGCAGGTCTGCAGTGCTGCTTACGTGCAGGCTATGCAGCAGAGTCGGTATTTTCAGCAGCCACTGGTGGCATTTCCACCTGTGCCAACACTGTCACGCTTGACCTCAATGCTGAGCTCTGCTGCATACCACTGCACATCCACCACCATTCCAAGCACTTCTGGACACCACTACAGCACCACCACCATGCCGAGTGCTGTTGGACAACCCACCACCACCACCATGACAACTGCTGCTCCTACTTGGACCTCCTCCACTGCCACCACCATGCAGCAGCAGCAGGACCCTGGCATGGCCTTCCGCTCTACCACCACGGTGCAGCAGCAGGACCCAGGCATGGCCTTCCCCACCACCACCATGCAGCAGCAGGACCCTGGCATGACCTTCCGCTCTACCACCATGATGCAGCAGCAGCAGGACCCTGGCATGGCCTTCCCCATCACCATGCAGCAGCAGGACCCTGGCATGGCCTTCTGCTCTGCCACCACGATTATGCAGCGGCAGCCAGACCCTGGCATGGCCTTCCCCACCACTACAACCATGCAGCAGCAGCGACACACGGACCCTGACAGGTCGGCCACCATAACCAGGCCGCAAGAAATGAGCCCACTGAGGCTCTCCAGACTGCAGCGCCGATCTCATAAAGGGAAAGGGAAAAAGAAACAGCGGACTATCGCTATCCCTTCCCCCTCACCTCCCAATGTGTCTGTAATGTCAGGTTTGTCTCACCCTTCCAGTGTGTCTCTGCCCTCTCATGCGTCAAACACCCTTCCCTGATTTCCCAGACCCCACTACTTTAATTGCCCCTTCTCCTGCCACCCCTATGTAGTTCACAGTTAGCCATGCCTCACAGCTACACACACCCCAGTTCCGTTACTCTACCCCAAGCAGGTGCAGTTATTTTTTTTTTATGTTTAAAAATAAATGTTAATTTTTTTGCCCCAATACTGTTTGGTTATTTGTGAATTTCGCTGCCGGCAACACACACCGTGCACCGAATAAACACACTTCGCCGTACACTTTGATTTTTTGTCACCTCATAGCTCCAGTAGTTATTAAGTACAATACTGCAGCTTTGTGTGTTTGGTATGGAGCTATGAGTTGTCAAAAAAAATAATACTTGTATTTTCTCCATAATCTCTTCAGTCTGCTTAATCTGTGTTGCAGACTGAAGAGACAATGGCAGTAATACAAAGCAGAACTCTACTCAACAAGTCATGTGTCAAAAAACTCATTAGTTATGACACCTGACCTGGTGAGTAGAGAACAGCCTTGTATAACCTCCATTTTCTCTTCAGTCTACGTAATCTATTTCACACAAACTGAAGAGATGATGGAGGTCATACAAGGCATATCTATACTCACCTGGACAGGTGTCAGAAATAGTGAATTCATGAGGCTAGATTTTGTGCTCATGAAGTCATTATTTCTCACACATGACTTGGTGAGTATAGATCTGCTTTGTATTATACCTCCATCGTCTCTTCAGTTTGCGTCCAATAGATACTGCAGAACAGAATTAGGATGTAATGACATCAACTACCTTACAACTAACAACATAAGTTGTTTTTAGAGGAAATACATAGGAGACTCGGTAAAGATATCAAAACACGTAGTTTATTAACAAAAAATATTTGTAACATTTAAAACATAACTGGTACAGACCCAAACCCAACAGCACATTTTACACAATACTATCTTGCCATGCCACACGCCCAATATCAGAATCAAAATAGGCAGCAAATTGGTCCCGCATGTGGCCAACTTCAACAGTTGACTGCAGCGGGTGATGCTGGTAATCTGGCAATGGGTTTGCAACTGGTTCATCCAGTTCAATGTTGGGTTGCTCCTTAGCCATTATGTAATTATGGAGAACCACACAGGCTTTGACCACCTCATTGACTCTCTCCATTTTTAGATTAATGGTTGTCGCTAGAATGCACCATTTTGAGACAAGAATCCCAAAGGTACACTCTACTGTTCTTCGGGCCCTGGTCAGTCTGTAGTTATAAATCCTTTTAGTGTGGTTCAAGTTCCGACTGGAATATGGCTTCAATAGGTTTTCACACATCTGAAAAGCCTCATCCCCAACCATAACAAATGGCATCTGTGGGCCTTGAGTGTTGGGGAGAGGTCATGGCAGGAGAAAATGAAAATTTTTGCCATACACACGTCGGTCCATATCAGAGTTCTTGAAAGTCTGTGAGTCATTGCCATGGCCAAAAGCTCCAATGTCCACGGCGATGAAGCAACAGTCCGCATCTACTATTGCCATGAGCACTACAGAAAAATATTTTTTTATATTTGAAGTACTCCGATCCAGTTCTGGCAGGTTTGATAATGCGTATGTGCTTTCCATCCACCGCTCCCAAATGGGGAAATCACACACACTCCAGAATTTTTCTGCAATTTCCATCCACATGTCCGCGGTGGGTAGGGGGATAAATTCATCCCAGAGAACGTTCCACCCAGCCTGGCAGGTGTCCACAACTATTCCAGACAAGGTGGAAATTCCAAGCCAGTACTGAAAGTGGAGCGATGTTAAGCTCTCACCGGTAGCCAGGAATCTGAAATAAAATAATATAAAAAAATTACAAACAATTCTATTTATGGTGGTGTTTAGCTAAAGACATAAAGGGAAATACAAAGAATACATGGCAGACCAACAATAATTATGACTGGCATTTGTTTAGAATTATTACGAACCTTAATGTGACCAGGAGACGTTCCTCTGCAGGAATCGCTCTACGGAGCTGGGTCTCCTGTCTCCGGATGGCTCCTTGGACACTACCAAGCAAATCCAGAAAAGACTCTTGATTTGAGACATCCTGGTATATTCCGGGAATTTGTCCGGGTTGGCATTAAGCTCGCCATATAGCGTGTGATAGGCTCCACGGCTCTCCCGGAGTTCAAAAATGGGGTGTCTCCAAAATTGCCTATGATGTGTCCTTCTCTGTTGTTCTCTATTTCTTTGTTGCTCCCAAGCAAATGCACAGGCAAGAAACAGCTTGATACTTAAATCCAAGTTGAAATAAAAGCTCTCCATGCGAAGATCCATCATGACACAGTATACAGTAGCAATATCTGTAGATTTCAGCAGTCCAAGGGTCTATATAAAGATATCCCATAATACACGCACACTGTAGTCCCATTGGCGGTGTCTGCTCATCTAGATTTTTCTCCTGTTAAATTTTCCACCATGCGCACAGAAAACGCAAAGCGCATGAAAAAGTGTGAAAACGCAGCGGTTTTTTAACCGCATGCGCTACCTTACGCATCTAAAAACGCTGGGTTTGCATGCGTTTGCATGCTGTTTAACACCCCAAAGTGACACCATTCTAAAAACTACACCCCTCAAGGTGCTCAAAACCACATTCAAGAAGTTTATTAACCCTTCAGGTGCTTGACAGGAATTTTTGGATTGTGGAAGAAAAAAATAAACATTTGCTTTTCTTTCACAAAAAAATTCCTTTAGACCTATTTTTTTTTTTACTTTTCCAAGAGTAACAGGAGAAAATGGACCATACAATTTGTTGTGCAATTTCTTCTGAGTACGTCGATAACCATACAATTTGTTGTGCAATTTCTTCTGAGTACGTCGATATCCCATAAGCGGGGGAAATCTACTGTTCGGGCACACGGCAGGGCTTGAAAGAGAAGGAACACCATTTCACTTTTTGAATATAAGATATGCTGGAATAATTAGCGGTTCCATGTACGTTTGAAGAGCCCCTGATGTGCCTAAACAGTAGAAACCCTCAACAGGTGACACCATTTTGGAAACTAGACCCTTTATGGAATTTATCTAGATGTGTATTGAGCACCTTGAACCCACAGGTGCTTCACAGAAGTTTATAATGTTGACTCTGATACTGCTACATCATAGCATTTCTTTATTATACAGCTCTGGCAAAAGTTAAGAGGCCACCACATCAAAACCCTGTTATGGGCAACCCAATCTCCAGACCTAAACCCCATTGAAAACCTCTGATATGTAATAAACATGATGATGGATAGTCACAAGTAGGGTTGAGCGAAACGGATCGTTCATTTTCAAAAGTCGCCGACTTTTGGCAAAGTCGGGTTTCATGAAACCCAACCCGACCCCTGTGTGGGGTCGGCCATGCGGTACGCGACTTTCGCGCCAAAGTCGCGTTTCATATGACGCGCTTGGCACCATTTTTTCAGCCAATGAAGGAGCGTGGGCAGAGTGATGACATAGGTCTTAGGGGCGTGGACGCCTATCGTCATCTTGTCGCTTGTGCGCTGTAGCGATTTGAAATGTGTAAATCCCATTGACTTTGCATTGGGTTTCGTGTTTCGGTCGATCCCCGACTTTACGCCATAATCGGCCGATTTCACTCGACTCGACTTTAGAGATAGTCGGGTTTCGCGAAACCTGACTCGACCCTAAAAAAGTAAAAGTCACTCAACCCTAGTCACAAGCCATCAAACAAAGAAGAACTGTTAAATTTTTGCGCCAGGAGCAGTGTGAAAGACTGGTGGAAAGCATGCCAATACGCATGAAAGCTGTGATTAAAAATCATGGGTTAAAACATTAGTTTTGTTGTTTCTAAATGATTATGAACTTGTTTTCTTTGCATTATTTGATGTCTGAAAGCATTGTTTGTTTTAATTTTCACCATTTTTCTTTGTCAGAGCAAAATACAAAATTTATTGCTTGGAAATTCAGAGACTTGTTGTCAGAAGTTTATAGAATAAAAGAACAATTTACATTTTATGCAAAAATATACCTATAAAGAGAAAAATCAGACAAACTGAACATTTTGCAGTGGTCTCTTAATTTTTGCCAGATCTGTATATTGTATCTTGTTCGCAAGCAGTAAGTTGCATCCGATTCAATATTTTTGTGGTACCTGCCATATTTTTCTGTTATCCTCAGCTCTTTCTACTTGTACTGGAGTGGTGGCAATCGAGATAATGATTTATGGGATTGATGTCAGCTTTGCAATGTTGGTCAGTCACACAGAGTGACTATAGATTTATCGATTTGGACCAGACAACCCGTTTAATTGCTTTTGCAAAATATACGAATGGTCTGATTAATAAAACACTTATGCAGTCCCGCTTTAGCGAACACCCGCTTGTAGTCAGGTTCAAGTGGGAGGCAGATTTAGGCCCAATTTCCGAAGAGCAGTAGAAAGAGGTGCTGCAACTTATCCCTAGACAATCCCTTTGTGAATCACAGAGACTTTCACAAATCTACATGGTATACAGAACGCTGAGTTTTCTCTGCAGAATTGGAGTTCGCCCAAATGCAGACCGCCCTAGATGTGAATTAGAAGATGTGCATATAATGCACAAGTTCTGGGAATTTAACAGGCTGGGTCAATACTGGAAGAATGTATTGTCTCCTATAAGTAGAGTATTTGGGGTGCATGTTCAAGTAGATCCTAAAACCTGTATATTGGGGTACCAGGGTGACTCAGTAGAACTGGAATTTCCATTGGTTATTGGTCAGGCACATAAACTCATAGCGCTTACACTGGCTGTATGCCCCGCCTCCATCAATTAACGAGTTAATAAACAAACCAAATTATACCATCTGGTTGGAAAAGGGGTTAAATAGGAAAATAGAAATGCAATTAAGAAATTTGATAACATTTAGGTGCCTTGGATAGACATTCGAGGATTACCTTCTGGAGTTTGGCTGAGAGACAAGGTATTGTAACTATTGGTCTCTTGAGGGATGTTGAGGGGTTCACCGTTCCATGAAAGTGACTTTATTACAATTGTGTAGCATATATATATATATAGTGTTTGTTCTGATTATGTGACAGTCATTACAAATTATTGGCCTTTTGTAAATAGGGTGAATATAGTCATCTCTGGAGTGTTAATAGAGCGGGTATGGGGGTTAATTTCCATTTCTTGGGAAACTGAATAAAAATTCAGTATATGTAAAAAATGAAATTAGTTATGTATGAGCTAGAGATATGTCATAATTCTGTACAGCAACACGCAACGATGGAAATTTACCTGCTCATTTGATTTCTGTAACAACGTTGTATGCATATTTTCTTTTCTCAATAAAAAAGATCTGATACAGAAAGGGGCACAATGTTGGGTATCATTACTATGTGGGGCATTAAGAGGAGTTCTGTGCCACACAGTGGGTGCAGTCATTGGGACACATACGCCAGCAGCGGCTCAGTATTGGGGTGACCGTAGGATGAAGATTTCCTCATGTTGCGAATAAATGAGGGCAGTGGTGGAAATGTGAGAGAAGCCAAATGTGTCTTTGTTGTAAACTCTGCAGATGATTCGTGGCTGGAAGAAGTCATAATAGCGATCTGGGCCAGATGGAAAACACAGGCAACATTATCGACTCCATCAGAAGGAACGTCAGCTGTAAATCAATATTTATAGCTGTACTGTAATCACTTGTATGTTCTGCAGGACTAGTAAATGGTGATTTTATGGTGGTAATATCAACTATATATAAAGATTTTTTTTTCCAGTAACAGCATAGTCATCTGCTGAGGTTCTCCTTTACCCACTATGATTAGCGGGCACCTCCACGGTTGTAAACATGGTAGCTTGGGTTGATGCCCCACTCAGAGGGACTCTGGGGCACAGTATGATGGATACATATAGCGTTTGGCCATAATACTGCCTTCCCAAAACCTTATCTTGCTGGAATTGCATCAGCCTATTATTCTTTTTCCAATTCTGTATCTTTTTAGATTTTCCTAGCACCATATCGCAATCTCATACAGCAATGCAGCAAAAAACTAATGGCGCACCGTGTACTTATCACTATGCAGACACAACAAAGACAGCAGCAGGTGTCGCAAATCGAAAAAATGTTGTCAGAGGAAATTAACTTTTGAAGCTTATCTCAGCCTAATGAATCACATGTAAATACTTATTTAAAAAGAAACTCAATTAACATTGAAATTTAATTATCACAAAGTAGAAAGCATTACAAAAGCTGTGCAAGGTCATAATAGACTCTTTGTGGAGAATTTCAATGCAAAATGTGTTTGTTTTTTTTAAAAATAAATCTATACTTTCTACAACAGTTGAAAGATCTGGAAAAAAAAATCCCTTCTTCAATAAATGGAACTAAATGTGAAATATCATGGGGCTGAGAGCATTAAAGTGGTTGTCCACTACAGGACATCTCCTTCTTAACAGTTCTACTGACCTACATGAAATTTGAAAAAAATGTATACGGTACTTATCTCCACGATTGACGCCATTCCTCCAATTCTGGCACTGTTGCTTCCCAGCGGTTACTTGACAATACTCACTGATTGGCTGTAGATTCAGAATCCCGTCAGTGCAGAAGTTTGTTGTGATGGAATATAGCGGACCTTAATAGTGTTAAGGTCCCCATACATTTTAGATGAAAGTTAATATTTATAATGGTTTAAGGGTTGCACGGGCTGAGGTGACATGGGTTACTCTGTATATGTTATTGTTCCCCACAGATGTTTCCTCTCAGGCTACATACCCTCAGATGACACAGGATCCCAGAGGCAATGTATTAGCAAAGAAGTATTCAGTCCACTTTATCAAAATAAAGTGAACTTTCCTGTTGAAACTGATAAAAAATAAATATAGTAGTTTGCAGGTACAAAACTTGGTTTTCATATCTTCTTCAATTTTCTTCAATTTTCACAGACATATTGGTTTCACAGGGTGGCACATCACTTGTTAGCAACAACAGTTCAGCAATATGGCATGCTTGACTTGAATACTCCATTCTTTATATCTGTCCTTCACTGATTACAGCCCTCTTCTGTGCAATAACCATGCAACCAACCTGGCAAGTCCAGTATTATTTCACAAAGACTCTCAAAGTCTGGGCTAAACATTGCCTCTTTGGCTCCACTTCCCCGTGCTGTCTCAGGGTTACCATTTTTTCTGTGCGTTGAACCACAGCACCAGAAAGATGGGGAACATATACAAGGATGGGGGCATATATACCAGGATGAATGGCATATGCCAGGATGGGGGAGCATATATACCAGGATGGGGGCATATATAAAAGGATGAAGGTCATATAACAGGATGAGGGAAACATACAAGAATGTGGAACATATACAGTTCTGCTCAAAAGTATGCATACCCCGGCAGAATTTTTGCTTTCTTGGCCTTTTTTCAGAGATTATGAATGATAACACCACAACTTTTTCTCCTCTCATGGTTAGTGGTTTGGTGAAGCCATTTATGGTCAAACTACTGTGTTTTCTGTGTTTAAATCATAATGACAAACCGAAACATCAAAATGACCCTGATCAAAAGTTCACATACCCCATTTTTTAATACCGTGTATTGCCCCATCTAACATCAATGACAGCTTGAAGTCTTTTGTGGTAGTTGTGGATGAAGTTCTTTATTTTCTCAGATAGTAAAGCTGCCCACTTTTCTTGGCAAAAAGCCTCCGGTCCATGAAAATTCCTGGACTGTCTTACATTGTCTGCATGCTTGAGATCTCCCCAGAGTGGCTCAATGATATTGGGGTCAGGAGAGTGAGATAGCCACTCCAAATACAACTGTATACCAGGGTAAATATCTACTTGGGCTCCCACCCATACCCACTGCAGGTAATCTCTCCCTCTGCCTGTTCCACTTCCCAGGATCAAAATGGGGACCACATGATTGTCCTTCATCCTGGTATATGCCCTTCATCCCATCCATGTATATGCTCTGCCATCCTTATACATGCTTCAAAATTCATGTATGCGCTCCCCAATCAATTTATATGCTCCCCATTCTTATATATGTTTCCCCTATCCATGTATATGACCCATCCGTGTATGGCTTCCACATAATAGTATATGCTTCCCTATCCTTGTATATGCTCTCCCTATCCATGTATATGCTCCACATAATAGTATATGCCTCATCATTGTATATGCTCCCCCATCCTTGTATATACTCCCCAATCCATGTATATGCTCCCCATCCTTGTACATGCTCCCCAATCCATGTATATGCCCCCATCCATGTATATGATCCACATCCTTGTATGAGCTCCCCCATCCTTGTATACAGTGGGTACGGAAAGTATTCAGACCCCTTTAAAATGTTCACTCTTTGTTTCTTTGCAGCCATTTGGTAAATTCAAAAAAGTTCATTTTTTCTCATTAATGTACACTCTGTACCCTATCTTGACTGAAAAAAACAGAAATGTAGAAATTTTAGCAAATGTATTAAAAAAGAAAAACTGAAATACCACATGGTCATAAGTATTCAGACCCTTTGCTCAGACACTCATATTTAAGTCACATGCTGTCCATTTCCTTATGATCCTCCTTGAGATGATTCTACTCCTTTATTGGAGTCCAGCTGTGTTTAATTAAACTGATAGGACTTGATTTGGAAAGGCGCACACCTGTCTATATAAGACCTCACAGCTCACAGTGCATGTCAGACCAAATGAGAATCATGAGGCCAAAGGAACTGGCCAAGGAGTTCAGAGACAGAATTGTGGCAAGGCACAGATCTGGCCAAGGTCACAACAGAATTTCTGCACTACTAAAGGTTCTTAAGAGCACAGTGGCCTCCATAATCCTTAAATGGAAGAAGTTTGGGACCACCAAAAGTCTTCCTAGACCTGGCCGTCCAGCCAAACTGAGTAGTGATGAGTGAATATACTCATTGCTCGGGTTTTCCCAAGCACGCTGTGGGGTGGTCTCCGAGTATTTGTTAGTGTTCGGAGATATAGTTTTCATCGCCTCAGCTGAATGATTTACAGCTATTAGCCAGCTTGATTACATGTGGCGATTCCCTAGCAACCAGGCAACCCCACATGTACTCAGCCTAGCTAGTAGCTATAAATCATTCAGCTGAGGGGATGAAAACAAAATCTCCGAACACTAACATATACTCGGAGAACACCCGAGTGTGCTTGGGAAAACCCGAGCAATGAGTATACTCGCTCATCACTAAAACTGAGCAATCGTGGGAGAAGAGCCTTGGTGAGAGAGGTAAAGAAGAACCCCAAGATCACTGTGTCTGAGCTCCAAAGATGCTGTACGGAGATGAGAGCAAGTTCTACAAAGTCAACTATCACTTCAACCCTCCAACTTTATGGCAGAGTGGCCTGACGGAAGCCTCTCCTCAGTGCAAGACATATGAAAGCCTGCATAGAGTTTGCTAAAAAACACATGAAGGGCTCCCAGAGAAATAACATTCTCTGGTCTGATGAAACAAAGACCTTTTTGGTGATAATTCTAATCGGTATGTGTGGAGACAACCAGTCACTACTCATCACCTGCCCAATATAATCCTAACAGTGAAACATGGTGGTGGCAGCATCATGCTATGGGGGTGTTCTTCAGCTGCAGGGACAGGATGACTGGTTGTCATTGAAGCAAACATCAAGGGGGACAAGTACAGAGATATCCTGGATGAAAACCTCTTCCAGAGTGCTCTGGACCTCAGACTTGGCCGAAGGTTCACCTTCCAACAAGACAATGACTCTAAGCACACAGCTAAAATAACAAAGGAGTGGCTTCAGAACAACTCTGTGACCATTCTTGACTGACCCAGCCAGAGCCCTGACATAAGCCCATTTGAGCATGTCTGGAGAAACCTGAAAATGGCTGTCCACCAACGTTCAGCATCCAACCTGACGGAACTGGAGAGGATCTACAAGTAAGAATGGCAGATGTGAAAAACTTGTTGCATCATTCCCAAGAAGACTCATGGCTGTACTAGCTCAAAAGGGTGCTTCTACTCAATACTGGGCAAAAGGTCTGAATACTTATGAGTCATGACCATGTAATATTTCAGGTTTTCTTTATAAAATAAATTTGCAAAAATTACTACATTTCTGTTTTTTTCAGTCAAGATGGGGTGCAGAGTGTCCATTAATGAAAAAAAAAATGAACTTCTTGGAATTTACCATGTGTCTGCAATGAAGCAAAGAGTGAAAAATTTAAATGGGTCTGAATACTTTCTGTACCCACTGTATGCTCCCCCAATCCATGCATATGTTTCCATCCATGTAAATGCTCTCCATCCTTGTATATGCTCTGCCATCCTTATACATGCTCCAAAACCCATGTATATGCTCCCCCAATCAATGTATATGCTCTTCCATCCATATATATGTTCATGTCCATGTATATGCCCCATCCATGTATACGATCCACATCATAGAATATGCTTTTCCATCCTTGCATATGCTCTCCAATCCATGTATATACTCCCATCCACTTATAAGCTCCCTATCTTTGTATATGCTCCCCTATCTTGTATAAGCTCCCCATCCAAGTATATGGTCCGCCATCCTTGTGCATGCTCCCCAATCCATGTATATGCTTCCCAAATCCATGTGTATGCTTCCAATTCATATATATGGTCCCCCAATCCATGTATATGCCCCCATCCATGTATATGTTCCCCCAATCCTGGTTTGTCCCCTCATCCTTGTATATACTATCCCAATCAATGTATATGCCCTCATCCTAGTATAGGCTCCCCATCCTGTTATATGTTCCCCATCCTCGTATATGCTTCTCCAATCCATGAATATGCCCCCATCCTGGTATATGCTCCCCCAATCCATGTATATGTCCCCATCTTAGTATATTTATTATGTTAGGTTAGGCTATGGGTTGAACTAGATGGACTTAAAGTCCTTCCTTCAACCTTAAAAACTATGTTACTATTCTTGAAAAGTATAATGTTACAGGGTATATACACTAGATTCCTTGATAGGGCGTTGATCCAGGGAACTAGTCTGATTGCCGTATGTGGAGTCGGGAAGGAATGTTTTTCCCCAATGTGGAGCTTACTCTTTGCCACATGGGTTTTTTTTGCCTTCCTCTGGATCAACATGTTAGGGCATGTTAGGTTAGGCTACGAGTTGAACTAGATGGACTTAAAGTCTTCCTTCAACCTTAAAACTATGTTATATTCCCTCCATCCTGGTATATGGCTTTCATCCTGGTATATGCCCCATCCTGGTATATGGCTTTCATCCTGGTATATGCCCCCATCCCGGTATATGCCCTTCATTCTTGTATATGTCCCCCATCCTGGTATACATGCCCTCATCCTAGTATATGCACCACATCCTGGTATATGCCCCCCACCCTTGTACATGCTTCCTCAATCCATGTAAATGCCCCATCCATGTATTTACCCCCCAATCCTAGTATATGCTCCCCGATCATAGTATATGCCCCATCTATGTATATTTCACCAAACCATGTATATGCCCCATTCCATGTATATGCTTCCCTAATCCTAGTATATCCCCCATCCTTGTATATGTTCCCCATCCTTGTATATGCTCCCCCAATCCATGTATATGCTCCTCATCCTGATACATGTTCCCTCATCCTTGTTTATGCCCCCATCCGGGTATATGTTCCCCCTTCCTTGTATATGCTCCTCCAATCCATGAATATGCCCCCATCCAGGTATATGATCCCCCAATCCATGTATTTGCCCCCATATTAGTATATTACCTTCATCCTGGTATATGCCCCCATCCTGGTATATGGCCTTTATCCTGGTATATGCCCTTCATTCTGGTATATGTCCCACATCCTGGTATACATGCCCCCATCCTAGTATATGCACCCCATCCTGGTATACATGCCCCCATCCTAGTATATGGACCACATCATGGAATATGCTCCTCCTTCCTGGTATATGCTCACCCCCACCCTTGTATATGCTTCCCCAATCCATATATATGCCCCCATCCATGTATTTGATCCACCAATCCTAGTATATGCTCCTCCATCCTAGAATATGTCCCCATCCATGTATGTGTCCCCAATCCATGTATATGCCCCCCATCCTGGTACATGTTCCCCCAATGCACTTATATGAACCCATCCTAGTATATGCCCCCATCCAGGTATATGCCTCCCTATCCTTGTATATACCCCCAAAATCCAGGTACAGTGGGTAAGGAAAGTATTCATACCCCGTTACATTTTTCACTCTTTGTGTCATTGCAGTCATTTGGTAAATTCAAAAAAGTTCATTTTTCTCTCGTTAATGTACACTCTGCACACCATCTTGACTGAAAAAAAATCAGAAATGTAATAATTTTTGCAAATTTATAAAAAAAAAAATTAAATATCACATGGTCATAATAAGTATTTAGACCCTTTTGAGCTAGTACAGCCATGAGTCTTCTTGCTTGGGAATGATGCAACAAGTTTTTCACAAGTTTTTTTTAATTATGACCATGTGATGTTTCAGTTTTTCTTTTTTATTAAATTTGCAAACATTTCTACATTTCTGTGTTTTTTTTTTCAGTCAAGATGGGGTGCAGAGTATTAATGTGAAAAAATGAACTTTTTTGAATTTACCAAATGGCTGCAATGAAACAGTGAAAAATTTAAAGAGGTCTGAATACTTTCCATGCCCACTGTATGCTAACCCATCTTGGTATATATGCTCCTCCATCCTGGTGTATGCCTTTCATCCTGATATATATCCTTGTATATGTTCTCCATCCTGACGGTGCCACTGTGTAACGCATAGGAAAAAAAAACCACAATAAACACTGCTACTCACCTTCTTTCCTCTCCCCTGCGGCGTCGTCTTCTAAAGCTGGTAGCTTAATTCAGCATCCAAGCGACGGTGGCATATACAGTTGCGTGCATGCTGATGTCAGCTGCTGGCCTCTGATTGGACACCAATGTGCATTATGGCTCACGGACCCGGCAAGTTCGTGCGCTACAACATACTTCAGCCGGATGTGTGTCCAAGGATGTACATCAAACTGACAAAGGGGCTGGCGTCGCCTGGCTCCTCACCCGCTGGGCCTGGTCCACTGATGCGGAACGGCGATGGCACGTGTACCCACACGGAGGGCCTTTGCGTGCCCCCACTGGCACACATGCCATTCAATCACACCACTGCGCTATACCATACCTTAAACAAGGCTTTCAATCTACGCCACAAAAATAAAATTTTTAATTCATCCAATAAAACTAAATAGAACGGTGCATTTGTAGCTGTCGCAAAAACTTACAAATGGCAGTAATGTAAAATTGCTTCAGAAAGACATTAATGGATCTGAGGTTCCGCATATAGGTTATTATGAATTCAGCACTTTCTTCTCACAATATATAATCTTCCTGCTGATTTTCCTCACTTATTTTGTGGAGTCGTACAAGTTCTTTCACTCATTCACAGCACGACATGATTAACTAAGCATAACCAAGTTCTAATCTAAAAAACACTCAGGTTTTATCCCAAAGCTCTCACAGAAATATCACAGAAAAAAAGAACCAAGTGTTTAGCAGTAAAATAATACAGTTGTTACAGCACGATAACATAACTGGACCTCCAGAGGGACTGCAAAGCACTTCATTAGTTCTGCTGAGGACAGCACCAAGAAGGAAATTAGCTGTGTCAGCCTCTTTTGCAGTCGTAGACGCAGTTACTAGCAGATATGTAATATCCCGATCAATGACAAATCTGTATGGGGTGCAGAGATAGTAGTTACACTTGTGGTCATAGTGTCATCTGAAAGACAAAAGTCCCTCTTATAGATAACACCCATGTATTAAATAGCATGTCATAGGTGGGGCTCTCTCAGAGATTTTGAGTTGGGTTCTAGAAGCTTCAAATTATACCTCTAGTAACAACCATTTGGAAGTCATTGCTATATTTGACAATTATTATTTACTAGATGGCAGCCCGATTCTAAAGAATCGGGAGTCTAGAATCCATATATACTTTATTTATTCAAATGTAAGAATAATACAATTAATAAATAATAGTAAGAAAGAACAAAAATAATAGGCAGTATATGGAGAAAACACCAAACAAAAGTTCAAAATTGGTGTGAAAATGTCACTGAACCACTTCACAACTAAATATATATAGTTTTGGTAAATGGTATTATCATTTTTTTGACGAAATTCGGCAGGAGCTTGAAGAGCAACGTCACTGGGCCCGCCTCCACGCAGTAGAAACTTGCTGTGAGGTAAAAATTCAAAAATCACACCAAAATGGCGGGCGGAGTGTGTCACAGTACGGCATGTTTCTGATTGGTCGCTCGCAGCAGGCGGCAACCAATCAGACACTGGACACTGTTGACGTCACTTATCTCCGGACATTAGCTCCGGACATTAGCTCCGGACATTAGCTCCGGACATTAGCTCCGGACAAAGCCACGGAAGTTGGCACAAATTGCAGGAAGTAGTATTCTAGGCAATTATATATTAGATTATGCTTTTGTAACAAGGTGGTCCCTTCTCTTATTCACTGCCGTCCATCAGCCACAGCAGCGGTCACCGTTTACAATCAAAGGAAGTGAAACTTCACTCGCCGGAATCTAGATGCTTCTAGTCCCTTCAGCGGGGCACTCACACAGTCCTGTGCCCACCTCACTGCCCGTGGGTCCGGGGCAGCAGATTCTGTCCCCTCCTGGCGTCTGGCAATGTCCCGGTCGTTGCTCAGCTCCTGCCCATTGCAAACGTGCCCAGGCGACTAACTGGAAGCAGGAGCTTCCTGCTCCTTAGAGGCTGCTAGCCCAGCCCACCAAATTAACCTTTCCTGTCTCTGCCTCTAACATGTACAGGGTAACACAATACAGTTCAACAGCAATTAAAGGGGAACTCCCCACAACACCTAAATACAGTCATAATGCAGTATACTACATAGTAGGATAACATATTGACATATGACAGCACATAGTTAGCACATGAAACATGACATCTTTTCATAAAATGCACGGAGGCCACATGGAAAGGAGAGAGGGAGCGCAGAGGTCCTCCGCCACCTCCTTACACTTTGCTTACATACCACCATTAATTTCACAGTACTTTGCAGTCATTATCATCACTGTCCCCATTGGGGTCACAATCTTAATTCCTTTTCAGGATGTCTTTGGAGTGTGGAAGGAAACCAGAGTACCAGGAGGAAAGCCCACAAACAAGGGGAAAGCATACAAACTTCTTGTAGATGTTGTCATTGGTGGGATTTGAACTCTGGACCCCAGTTCTGCAAAGCAACAGTAACCAATGAGCCACTGTGCCGCCCTACAATGTCTAAAAATCCAGTGAGGATTTGTGGCTGTTCATTGATTGCAGATGGCACATACGCAAGCTGCTGTGAACTCCAGATTCCATGTACCTTTGTAACACAGCAGAGGATGTCAGATCCTTAAAACGCCCAGGGAAAGAGATATTGCCCAGACAGGAAAAGGGTGTGTAGAACTGCTCCTGTAAGCGCAGGTCTGAGTAGAGATTGTGTGCAGAGATCATGCATGCCAGAGACCACACCTCAGTACATCCACGAGATAAGTAGTTGCAGTCATGGTGCAATGTATCAACATTTTGGTGCCAAGTTCAACCTGGTTCTGGATCTGTTGGATGATAAATCGTAGCGCAACTTTAGAACCCAAGTAAGTTGCATTTCTGGAACAAACATCTGCAGCAAACTTGTATTGAACAAGACCACGCTCACTGGCCAGGAGTATGCATATCACATAATTGTCCACCATTCCCGGCAGAGACACCTGCGAATCCTCGTAATGCAGAGTGAGTATGCTGGTAGGATTCACAAGTCTGCAGTCACACAAAGGACAACCCCTTTAATTATAACAACTTTCTATATCTGTCACTCTCCACAAGTAGAAATGTTACAATGTTACCCCTTAGACCTCAGTCCAGAGCCTCTCACCTAGCCAAATCAGTTCTCATACTTTGCACTGATGAGGGGTAATATGCCGAAACACATGTCTGCATATTGAGATTCTGATTTGGCTTTAATCCCGTCATATTGCAAGAGTCGTTAAAGGGTCGATAGTGACTTGTAGGATCGCTGCTTCCAACAGGTGGCGCTATTGAGTTCTAGTCTTCTTCTTCTCTGAAGAGGCAATTTGCATAACAGCTGTCTAGTCTAGGCATGAGTTAGCACCTTTCCTTCTGTACCTTAGTTGCCAATGCCAGTGGTGCCTGGCACTTTTTAAAATAAACATGCAAGCAAAGCAGAGCTAATTGTGCATGTTTATAGAGAGGTGGGGGAGCGCTATGCTAATGTTTTAAGGATTTATTATCACACAGTTACAGGTGTTGAACCAGTGCAGTCCTCCATAAGTGCATTGTCTGTGATTGATAACCGGAAATCAGTAAATTTGCTCAGAACAAGAAAAAACTGATCTAGGCTGTTTAGCCTGAAAGATGCAGAGAGTCTAGTTTAGTGTCCCTTTAAATGCGAACTAGTGTAAATCCATTGCTTCAGTCTCTTTGGGTCAAAAACTTCTTTAAAAAAAAAAACAGTCTGCACTGTTCTTGTCTAATGCGCTTTTATCCCTCTCCAGTACCTGTATCCTTTCCATATAACAAGTAAGACTGATTGTTCATTTTCTGAACAGGAAAAAAATAATGATGATGAAATTGCACATTGGTTTGTCTTTCCGGACACAATTTATGTGACATTAGAGGTCCATTTCCAGTGTTCGGCATTGCCCAAGAGCCACATCTTGTCAGGAGTCTTTATTACAATGCCTTTTAGAACACATTACGGGAGCTCTAAAACAGCATTAAACCCACTTTGGGAACTTTCTGAGCTCCGAAAGTAAGGACATAGTTAACACAGCCTCTCGTATTGAAGATAATAGCATTCCTGAAAGTTCAATATCTAGGGTCAATTTACCAAAGGATGTGTTAATATACGTTTAAGAGAAAACAATACTTGTATTAAAAAAATATATTATCGCAACTTTGGGACTGTTGAGCTGATTTATACCCAGACACTGTTATATAGGTCAGATCACAAAGTAAAAACACTTTTGGGAAGTTGCATTTTTTTTCACTGTCCAGACAGGAGTGGACATATCATTGGTGCAACCTGTGCAACCACGCAGGGGCCCTAGAGGGAACGGGGTCCAATTCCAACTCAAAAGCAGGTGGAATTGTGCAATACGCTGGGCTATTGGACTGCACGGGGCCCATATATTGTTCTTGCACAGGGTCCCTTCTCCGTCTGCGTCCACCAGTGTGTCCAGTGGTCTATGCCATGTTCAGCATACACGCTCAGTGGACAGAATGGAGGTTCTGGCACTTTGATAATTTCCAATAAAATCTACTTTTTTTTCAAAAAGGTTAAAAAAATATAAATTAAACATCAATAAGGGATACAATCAAATACACAGAATTATACAGAGAGGTGGGAGCATTACACATTTCAAATCAGTTTCTTCCTAGTTCTTGTGTATAACTAGTTATTTGATCGTATTTGAAGTTTTTATTGTACTCACATAGAGAGGGGAGTTTCAATACATTACCAAAAAAGCTATGTAAATTATCAGAACAAAAGATGTAGGTCATTGATTCTGCTAACTACCCCCAGGATCCAATTTAAACTGAGTCTAAATGTCTTCAGCAGGTTTTTTAAAGCCAACACTCTCTCTTGTTGCTTTTATGAAAAAACGTATTTAACTAGTATACACATATACTGTATATATACAGTATATATTTATATATATATATATATATATATATATATATACACTGTATATACTAGATGGTGGCCCGATTCTAATGCATCGGGTATTCTAGAATATGCATGTCCACGTAGTATATTGCACAGCCCACGTAGTATATTGCTCAACCACGTAGTATATTGCCCAGTCACGCAATATATTGCCCAACCACGTAGTATATTGCCCAGCCACATAGTATACTGCCCAGCCATAGTATATTGCGCAGTCACATAGTATACAGCACAGAACCACGTAGTATACAGCACAGACATGTAGTATATTGCCCAGTCATGTAGTATATTGCCCAGTCATGTAGTATATTGCCCAGCCACATAGTATATTGCCCAGCGACATAGTATATTTCCCAGCCACATAGTATATTGACCAGCCACGTAGTATATTGCCTAGTCACGTAGTATATTGCCCAGCCACGTAGTATATTGCCCAGCCACATAGTATATTGCCCAGCCACATAGTATATTGCCCAGCCACATAGTATATTGCCCAGTCACGTAGTATACAGCACAGAGCCACGTAGTATACTGCCCAGTCACGTAGTATATTGGCCAGTCACGTAGTATATTGGCCAGTCACGTAGTAAGCACCATATCTCTGTTAAAAAAAAGAAGTAAAATAAAAAATAGTTACATACTCACCTTCCGGAGCCCCCAGATCGAAGCGGCCGATTACCGATGCTCCTCGCGCGCTCCGGTCTGAAGAGTGCATTGCGGTCTCGTGAGATAATGACGTAGCGGTCTCGCGAGACCGCACATCATCATCTCACGAGACAGCAATGCATGGAGCGGTCACCGGGGCGTCGCGAGGAGCATCGGTAACCGGCCGCTTCGATCCGGGGGCCAACGGAGGCTGAGTATATAACTATTTTTTTTATTTTTTTTTATTATTTTTAACATTAGATCTTTTTCCTATTCATGCTGCATAGGCAGCATGAATAGTAAAACCTTGGTCACACAGGGTTAATAGCAGCGCAAACCGAGTGCTTTACACCGCGGTCAACGCTGCCATTAACCCTGTGTGAGCGCTGACCGGAGGGGGGAATGCGGGTGCTGGGCACTGACTGCTGGGAGGAAGGAGCGGCCATTTTCTTCCGGACTGTGCCCATCACAGATTGGTCGTGACTGTTTTGCCGTGACCAATCAGCGACTTGGATTTCCATGACAGACAGAGGCCGCGACCAATGAATATCTGTGACAGACAGAAAGACAGACAGACAGAAGTGACCCTTAGACAATTATATAGTAGGCTAGATGGAGACCCGATGCTATCGCATCGGGAAGGCAGTAATGTCACAATGGGGGCAGGCATGCGGCGCTGTTGTTGGCTAATGGCATCCTGTGATAATCTAATGACTTTTGCATCAGGGGACTCATGTGCTTGATGCCTACGCTTATATGCATTGTTTTTGTCCCAGCAATGCTGTTGCTCTTCAAGAGTCTCATTTGCCCTTTATTGTCTTCGACCTTGCGCCTTTGCTGCTTTCCTTTCATTGTCATTGGTGTACTTTTTAGGAGGAGCCATGTTGGCGTTGATATTTGCTTTTTAAAGGGGTTTTCACACAAACAAAAGTTCATTTTAAAAATTGTCTGTGTCTGACCGTGTACCGAACACAGCACAGTTCCTGGGCAGGGGAGGAAGCAAAAGAGAATACTGACATTACAGCAGGAGATCACAGAAGATACATTTTGTGAGGTAAAATATTTTTTAAAAACAGTCAGTGAAATATTTTACCTCATAAAATAAATCCACTGTGATCCCCTGCTGTAATGTCAGTATTGTCTTTTGCTTCCTCCCTTGCCCAGGAGATGTGGTATGCTCCGTACAAGGTCAGACACAATCAATTTTTAAAATGAACTTTCGTTCGTGGAAAACCCCTTTAATGTAGCCAGCTTCCTCTGCCTGTAGACACATCGAGCATCTGCTGCCGAGATCAGCCGAATGATTCACTGCACCTGTGCGTAATTCGCGCAGGTGCAGTAAATCAGACCGCCGCCATCTTTGTGCAGACAGATAGCATCAGTCACATTAAAACTGTGCATGCTCTCCTCCTGTACAAAGATGGTGGCAGTCAGTGATTCTTTTGGCTGATCCCGGCGGCGGAGTGTTCGCAACAGTCTACCGCTGGTGATACCACGCAAGAGGCTGTGTAAGTGTGGGAGTGTGAGTGTGTGAGTGTGTGGTGCGTCAGAGTGTGTGGGCGCATAGAGTGTGTGTGTGTGGTGCGACGGTGTTCCGCCAGTTGTACCGCGCAATAGATTGGTACGAGCAGCAGTTTCCATATTGAGACACCCATCACTTGGGTGTCCCAATATGGCGGTCGGTGAGCTGGAATTCTGGGATACGGTGACATCTGGACAGAACAGGAAATGAAAACATTGCAAGGAAATTATATAAATAGATATATATATATACAGTGGGGTAAAAAAGTATTTAGTCAGTCAGCAATAGTGCAAGTTCCACCACTTAAAAAGGTGAGAGGCGTCTGTAATTTACATCATAGGTAGACCTCAACTATGGGAGACAAACTGAGAAAAAAAAATCCAGAAAATCACATTGTCTGTTTTTTTAACAATTTAATTGCATATTATGGTGGAAAATAAGTATTTGGTCAGAAACAAACAATCAAGATTTCTGGCTCTCACAGACCTGTAACTTCTTCTTTAAGAGTCTCCTCTTTCCTCCACTCATTACCTGTAGTAATGGCGCCTGTTTAAACTTGTTATCAGTATAAAAAGACACATGTGCACACCCTCAAACAGTCTGACTCCAAACTCCACTATGGTGAAGACCAAAGAGCTGTCAAAGGACACCAGAAACAAAATTGTAGCCCTGCACCAGGCTGGGAAGACTGAATCTGCAATAGCCAACCAGCTTGGAGTGAAGAAATCAACAGTGGGAGCAATAATTAGAAAATGGAAGACATACAAGACCACTGATAATCTCCCTCGATCTGGGGCTCCACGCAAAATCCCACCCCGTGGGGTCAGAATGATCACAAGAGCGGTGAGCAAAAATCCCAGAACCACGCGGGGGGACCTAGTGAATGAACTGCAGAGAGCTGGGACCAATGTAACAAGGCCTACCATAAGTAACACACTACGCCACCATGGACTTAGATCCTGCAGTGCCAGACGTGTCCCACTGCTTAAGCCAGTACATGTCCGGGCCCGTCTGACCCATTTGCTAGAGAGCATTTGGATGATCCAGAGGAGTTTTGGGAGAATGTCCTATGGTCTGATGAAACCAAACTGGAACTGTTTGGTAGAAACACAACTTGTCGTGTTTGGAGGAAAAAGAATACTGAGTTGCATCCATCAAACACCATACCTACTGTAAAGCATGGTGGTGGAAACATCATGCTTTGGGGCTGTTTCTCTGCAAAGGGGCCAGGACAACTGATCCAGGTACATGAAAGAATGAATGGGGCCATGTATCGTGAGATTTTGAGGGCAAACCTCCTTCCATCAGCAAGGGCATTGAAGATGAAACGTGGCTGGGTCTTTCAACATGACAATGATCCAAAGCACACCGTCAGGGCAACGAAGGAGTGGCTTCGTAAGAAGCATTGCAAGGTCCTGGAGTGGCCTAGCCAGTCTCCAGATCTCAACCCTATAGAAAACCTTTGGAGGGATTTGAAAGTCCGTGTTGCCAAGCGAAAAGCCAAAAACATCACTGCTCTAGAGGAGATCTGCATGGAGGAATGGGCCAACATACCAACAACAGTGTGTGGCAACCTTGTGAAGACTTACAGATAACGTTTGACCTCTGTCATTGCCAAAAAAGGATATATTACAAAGTATTGAGATGAAATTTTGTTTCTGACCAAATACTTATTTTCCACCATAATATGCAAATAAATTGTTAAAAAAACAGACAATGTGATTTTCTGGATTTTTTTTCTCAGTTTGTCTCCCATAGTTGAGGTCTACCTATGATGTAAATTACAGACGCCTCTCATCTTTTTAAGTGGTGGAACTTGCACTATTGCTGACTGACTAAATACTTTTTTGCCCCACTGTAGAAAGATAGATAGATAGATAACATGGTACTTAGCTGTAAGACCTCTTTCACACTTCCGTCTTTCATCCCCCATCATAATGTGTTGTTTTGTAAAAAAAAACGGATCCTGCAATTTTGCCCGCAGGATGCGTTTTTTTTCTCATAGACTTGTATTAGCGACAGATTGTGACGGATGGCCACATGTTTCATCATGCACAGGATCCATCATAAAATTGCTGTCCATCGGGCGGAGACTGTGAAAAGCAGTAATCCAGCGATGGGTGCAGTCCTTTCAAACTGAGCATGCGCGGAAGAATTTCCTGTCAGGGAAATTCTCTCTCGCTCGCTCTCTCTTTCTCTTTTTACTATTGATGCTGCCTATGCAGCATCAATAGTAAAAAGATATAATGTTAAAAAAAAAATCGCAATATTCTCACTATCCGGCGTCCCGCGCAGCGTTACCAATGCTCCCGATGCTCCCAGCAGCTGCCGTTCCCAGTAATGCCTTGCGAAATGATCTGATGACGTCGCGGTCTCGCGAGACCGCTACGTCATCATAGGTCATTGTAACGCAAGACATTACTGGGAACGCCAGCTGCCGGGAGCATCGCGAGCATACGTAATGCTGCGCAGGACGCCGAAAGGTGAGAATATTGCGATTTTTTTAATTTTGTTTTTTATTTTTAACATGGGTTGTGTTGTGTATGCGTTTTTGCAGCAGAAAACGACTTCAAAGACGCATACACAACAGGTGCACATAGCCTCGATGTGTCCTTCAGAAAAACTGGGCCCAGTGCACCCGGGTTTTACAATCTGCACAGGATCCGTCATTTCAACATTTTGACGGATCCTGTGCAGAGTGTAAAAATGGAAATGTGAAAGAGGCGTAAGAGAATATAAATCAAATGTGCATTTGCCATAACATTTTTATAGTCCAGGCATGCAAATTAGCCATCTTACAAGAGGAAAAAAGCTGTCTCTCTAATGCCATTTTATAATTCGATGTTGTTCCTAGAACAAGCCTAACATTGATTGTGAAGCCAAACCAAAAAGTAAAGACCTCCCTCAGCCATCAGTTTTTTTTCTGGGTCCTTGCCCCTCATAGTTCAGAGTAGATAGTGGTTGACTGTGAATTGTTCCTAAAAGCAGAAAATAAAGGGTTCCAGATTACCAGAACTTTACTTTGTTGATGAGAAATACTGTTGTTTGGATGACAAATATTTCTGATTTGTTCTTGTCTTTTTTTTCTTACCCATAATTTAATTGAATGTAAATATTACCTTTCATGGCTGCTTAATGTATTTTTCACAATCTAGTCATGTTGGCAATACCTTTCATGAACAGACTACAATTATGATATATGTCACGTGTAATGTAGGAAGCATTGTCAAGTCCTTGCCCTCGATTGCTGAGTTGTAGAGAGTTATTTCACACAAATACAAGTAGGAGTATATCGACATAAGGTATTGTGATTCATCCATTAGGCTCTTTTATGCAACAACATCTAATTCCATACTTTCCTGCCGGCTGTAAGATGAGGAAAAGCGAAATGTTGATTATATAGTTACAAACTGCATTTTGCTTTGACTTTTCCATTGGTTAGGTCAAGGCCATTAGGGAAGTATATGTATCAGAGCTGATTTTGTCAGAAGCTGCAGAGCTATTTTTGTCATTGGACTCCATTTGTAGCAATATAAAAAAGTGACTTTTTTTTTTAAAGTATCTTTACACTAACCATTCTCTCTGTTGTATAAAATCCTTTAAAATTCATAAGCTGATCATTAAATGCATAAAATAGATGCATTGCTATGCGTTATTTTAGTTAGAGTTGATTCAGTGAGAGGACATGAAAATTAGTTTTTATAAATTCCCCTTAAAGCATTATCTTTATTTTGCATGTGTTCAAAAAATTACCCTTTGTGAACACAGAATATTAGATACAAATGTTAAAACATAATCATAGATCCTATTCATCAGAATCAGGACCCAATTGAACTGAGAGGTCACAGTACCTGTGTGGGTCTTATAGGAAGGATCTGTCCCTACTTCATGATCCCTGTCTGAGCCATGGAGGTTAGCACCCTAGGGTCACAACAGTGGTGCCCCTGCTCAACGTCGACAATCCCTATCATTGTTTTACATGTTTGGTGTCAGGAAAAAGAAGGGAAATTAATAAATATGGATCGCCCCCATGGGGCCGTGGGGTACTCGGTACCGGGTCCTGCGGTTCACAGGGGGATGTCATGGTGGCTGACCTGGTCCATGGCCCTGGGACGTCAGTGTAAAAGGGAAAGGTCTTTAAAGGGATAGAGTTTGTGTTCGTGACGCCACCTGTGGTATTAGGTCAGGGTGACCGACGCTGCTTTAAGGGGTCCGCTGGGGTGATGTTATGGCAGCTAGATGGTATAGATGGCATATATGGTATGTCGTCAGGGCTCCCGGTGTGTAGATGGTGGATGGTGAGAGGCGCAAAGAAGAACGAGGACACAAGGTTTCAGTCTCTTTACCTTTACTGAAGACTTCAGCATTCACAGTCCAGGGCACCAGATCACAGGGCAGGCAGAGTCCGGCCGGTTTGGAGGCAAGTCCAGAATGCCCTTGTCCAGGTGGAAATCAATAGCCTTCCCTTGCGCTGTAGTGGTGTAGTGCCTTACTGCCTATTGCTTCACCTAAGGGTCTCACAGATGTGGTGTCTCTCTCTCTATCCCCCATAGTCGGATAGGAAAAAACCCGTATGACTGGTGGCTTGAGGCTGTTTGTAGGGACTCTAGCACGCCCCAGCCTCTGAGGGATGCCACCGTGCCTCCTGGGTGTAGGTGCAGACAGGTAACTTGCAATTAGCTGTCCTGACGGTCTCTGGAGTAAAGCATAAGGGTCCTTACTCCCTCGGGGTTCCGGCTGCCGGGATTCTGCGCCTCAAAAGGACTGGGCTGGTCCCCTTCTGGTATCCTCTCCTTTGCTTTGACTTCCTTCATGCTCACTGCAGTACAGTTCTGCCTTCTGAGTGTCTCTTCCCAGGAGCTGTAGCACTTCAGGCTACACGGCTCCTCTGCTTCCTTTCCCTTTGTCTCCCTGACAGGAACTGAACCCTTTCCCTCCAGATCAGGATGTTCTTATAGGAGAGTTCACCTTTAAACTGGCTTAGAGCTCCCCCTTCTGGTCTGGAGTGTGAACATGTGGCATGTATTGTTACCTGGATGCAGTTATCCTTCATTGCCTCCAAACATAGCATCACTCTCTTCGAGAGGACAGCAATACAACTGCGACGACCAGGACCCTGGGGGGGAATTTTAGCTCTTGTAGTTTTAGAGCTGATACAACACACAAAATGTACAATGATGTTGCAGATACAAAATCATCTTTTGAAAAATATACCTAGGACTCCTCCAATCTAGTACACCTCTCGCTAAAAGAAGGATGGTCACACTAGACTAGATTCATGGGTGAGAAACTGACTCTAGTTAACATCCCTGCTTGACAGTGGAGGTTGGCACTCTTGAATCACGATAATGGCGCCGCCGCTCATCAACAGCTTACCTTACCTATCTAGTAACAGGGGAGACTCCTAGGGATAGGATATAAGTATTCGTCTAAAACTACACATAATAATCATTCAAAGCAGGGACCATCCCTCTACAGAAAGTGAGGAGTTTCTTTGTGAGGAAATAACAGCACCTTAGATAGCATTGCATTCAAAAGGACAGGTGTCCTGTAGATAAAACACATCCACCGGGTTCTTCAGGAGGTAATGGTGAAGGAGCTGTTCTATACTGTAATGAAGTCCTGCTGAAAAAAGTGTGTTGTTTAAATCCTGTCAGCAGGATTGTGCACAGTAACCTACAGACACTGTCAGCTGGCGCCGTTATACTGGTTAATATACCTTGGTTGATGAAATCCGTCTTGTGGCTGTTGTTTAATTTTTATTTTCCGTTTTCAGTTAATGATACGCTCGTGCTTCTGGGTGGCCTGTGGGGGGACTTCTTCTTCGGGGCGCTGATGGTGGTATCCTGATGGATAAGCACATCCAGTTTTCCCCTAAAAATGTAGACCGCCTAACTTTCATTAAGATCAACAAGTCATGGACTCCAATGACTTTGCACCCCAATCCCAGACTGGCCAGACAAGGCGATGGTGTAGTTTTTAGTGTGATGCATTGATGTTATTGCAGTCTGTGACACCTTTGTCGTGGCTTCTGTGCCTGCTGTTGCTACTGCTACTGATGTTACAAACAATTTTTTTTAAATGTGGAGACTCCAATTGGGCCTCCATCTGGTGGATTACCTGGAGTTGAAGGGGTGTCAGAGGCCCTTTTACTATTTCTACTCTGGGGTAATTAAAGACACTTTAGGCCATGTTCACACGTAGGGTTGGGTCCTTGCGGGTTCTCCCGCAGCGGATTTGATAAATCTGCAGGGCAAAACCGCTGCGGTTATCCCTGCAGATTTATCACGTTTTGTCCTGCGGTTTCCGCTGCGGGATTTACTCCTACTATTGATGCTGCATATGCAGCAATATGCAGCATCAATAGTAATGTTAAAAATAAAAAAATAAATGGTTATATACTCACCCTCTGACGTCCCGATCTCCTCGGCGCTGCAGGCGGCGGTCCGGTTCCAAAGATGCTGTGCGCGAAGGACCTTCGTGACGTCACGGTCATGTGACCACGACGTCACCGCAGGCCCTGCTCGCATAGCAACCTGAGACCGGACGGCCGCGTGCAGCGCTGAGAGGTGAGTATATCATTATTTTTTATTTTAATTCTTTTTTTTTAACCACAAATATGGTTCCCGGGGCCTGGAGGAGAGTCTCCTCTCCTTCACCCCGGGTACCACCCACACATTATCCGCTTACTTCCCGCATGGTGGGCACAGCCCCATGCAGGAAGTAAGCAGATCAATGCATTTCTATGTGTGCAGAATCGCTGCGATTCAGCACAAAGAAGTGACATGCTGCGGGTTGTAGACCGCTGCGTTTCTGCGCGGTTTTTCCCGCAGCATGTGCACAGCGGTTTGCGGTTTCCCATTGGTTTACATGTTTACTGCAAATGCAATGGAAAATGCTGCGAACCCGCAGCATCAAAATCGCCACAGTTCCGCGGTAAAAACCGCAACGTGTGCACATAGCCTTAGTGGTGTGTAGCAATCATTTTTTGAAATGTGGAGATGCCAAATTGGGTCTCCATCTGGTGGGTTGCCTGTAGTGGAATTGGTCTCAGAGCACCATTATACTATTTCTAATCTGGGGAAATTGATGCCACTTTAGTATTGTGTAACAATATTGTTTTGAAATGTGGAGACTCCAAATTGGGTCTCCATCTGGTGGGTTGGCGGCAGTGGATGTGGTCTCAGAGCACCATTTCGACTCTGGGGAAATTGATGCCACTTTAGTAGTGTGTGACAATATTTTTGGGAAATGTGGAGACTCCAAGTTGTGTCTCCATCAGATGGGTTGCCTGTAGTCGAAGTGGTGTCAGAGGCCTATTATATGATTTGTACTCTGGGGAAATTGATGACACTTTAGTAGTATGGCAAGATCACGTGTTGGTTAAACAAGACTTGGATCCAATTCAGATTTTCAGCGTCACACACTGACAGCGTCATCACTAGATGTCAAAATATACGTGAATACAGCAGTGAGCAGAAGCAAGAGACATATGTCTTGTCTGCCTAGAGTCCGGGCTTGTCTGAAAACATGTCTACTACACCTCAAAGGAGCAGGGGTCAAACCCACAAGCACACTGAACCTAAAGGGGAAGACACCAGCATCTGTAAGAATGCTGCCAGATTGTGCTAAACATATTTAAACATCATATAAGGACATCACACAAAAATTTAAAATAACCAATAAATTTCGCTCAACTTCACAATTGTGTTCCACTTGTTGTTGATTCTTCACCAAAAATTTACGTTTGGTATCTTTATGTTTGAAGCATGATATGTGGGAAAAGGTTGAAAAGTTCTAGGGAGCCAAATACTTTTGCAAGGCACTGTATCACCTCTTACGGGTTGAAACAAGTGTCAAACTGCCAATACATTCTCTTACTGAGCATAAATTGGCAGAACAGGCTGTAAGCCATAATCATTATTATTATTATTTATTTATATAGCACCATTAATTCCATGGTGCTCTACATAAGACGGGGTTGCATCAAAATGCAAATATCACTTACAGTAAACAAAACTAACAATGACAGACTGATACAGAGGAGAGATGACCCTTACAGTCTACAGGATTGTGGGAAAGGAGACAGTAGGTCGTGGGTTGCCGTAGATCCAATGGTGTTGAGGTGGTCGTGTGGTCATTACAGGTTTTAAGCTTCTTTGAAGAGAAGTATTTTCATGTTCCGTTTGAAGGATCCAAGTGTGGTGGATTACCGGACGTGTTGGGGCACAGAATTTCAGATGATGGGGGATATTCGGGAGAAGTCTTGGAGGCGATTGGGTGAGGAGCAAATAATCATGGAGGAGAGAAGGTCTTGGGAGGACCGAAGATTACGTGAGGGAAGATATTGAGAGATTATTTCGGAAATATACGGAGGAGAAAGGTTATGGATGGCTTTGTAGGTCAGTGTTAGTAGTTTAAACTGGATACATTGGGAAACTGGGAGCCAGTGAATGGATTTGCAAAGAGGGGAAGCAGGAGTGTAGTGAAGAGAGAGATTAGTCAGGCAGCAGAGTTAAGGATGGACTGGAGGGGTGCGAGAGTGTTAGAGGGTAGGCCAAAAAGGAGGATGTTGCAATAGTCGAGGTGGGAGATGATTAGGGCATGCACAAGCATTTTGGTAGAGTGAGGGTTGAGGATGGATTCTGGAAATATTTTTGAGCTGGAGGTGACAGGAGGTGGTTAGAGCTTGGATGTGCAGTTTAAGGGATAGGGCAGAGTCAAGGGATACTCCTAGGCAGTGGATTACCAGGACGGGGAAAGTGTGAATTCATTTATTGTGTTAGATAGATCAGGTAGGGAAGGTGTACGAGATGGAGGAAAGATAATTAGTTCGGTTTTGTCCACATTGAGTTTGAGGTAGTGTTGTGTTCCGTGAATGAGACATTTTACAGAGTATCCTGTACATTTTACATGCTGTATTGCAGTCTCTCATATTGATTATTGTTGCTATGTGTTCCTGTGTTTTGCATAGCTGAAATCCTCCCTTTCTATGAAGTTTGTCCCTTCTGTCTCCCTGTCTCCCTTTGCTGGGTGTCATGTCACTTCCTTCTTCTTCTCCCTGTGTCTCAGTCTCCATCTTGGCTTCATTAGAGGCACATGTGCATTCAACAAGAATTCTTAAAGAAATCAAAGTCTCTTCTGGATTCTTCATAACATGTGCCTGCAGCTGAGTTAAGCTATCTGCGAACGTCACCAATTGTAAGTAGGGTGAAGAGATTCAGCATCTCACAGAGCCATATTTGCAGCCACAGGCCCCGGGAACAGAATAGGAAGCGAGAGGAGGAGAAGAAGGAGGATATGGCTGATAGACATTCTGGGATTCTGGAGAGCAGAGCGGTGACATCTGGGCCAGAGAGGTAGATCTGAGCGCCAACATGAGTAATCATCAACATTAACAGAAAAAAAAAACACTTGAAATAGATCTCTCTGTTAAAAATGACTCTTTATAATATATGAGTTTCACTTTTTGTATTGAAGAACTGAAATAAATTAACTTTTTGATGATATTCTAATTTTGTGAGAAGTACCTGTAATACGTTACTGCCTCACCAATGGCAATAAGCCGTAGACATCTCCGTCTGCACAGGCACAATCTCGTAATTTGTTTACCTACTTGTTCATTGGTAATTCACAATGAATTGTGGCTTCCTGTGTAGAATATTGGTCAAATATATTGAATATATAAGATTTTTCCAACTTCAAAAATCCTTCATGGTTATCATCGAACTCAGTTATACTATTGCTATTTTGCTGGTGTGAGTATTACATCAAAACAATCAAATACAAGACTATATTGTTAACACTTAAGCCACTAGAAAACCCAAAAGGTTGCATAAGTGGTCCTATTTGACTTAGTTTGAATAAATTACAATAAGTCAGTATAATCTCCATATACTATGTGATGACCACAATTACTTAATATACCTTTATAAGTCTATGAGTTGGCAGGATACAAGTTATTCAACTTTTTATATATATTACAATTTCCATTTCTCACTGCAAAGTGGAAACATCGTACAGAAAGGCACTATAGCTGAATCCATCATTAATGCCATAGGGGCTTTGTGAATTTAATTTGTAGATCCACTTGGCCCACTGCTGTAATAGGAGTAATAGGAGTTGATTGAGATTGCCCTTCCTCGGACCTAAATTCAATTTTCGACTACTCCTGAATTCCAGATCTAGACCTCTTATACTGTATGTCTGGATAATAAGTTTCCGTTCCTGTATTAATTGAACCTAGATGTTTCGAGATTATCCTTCTAAATTCTTGGATGGTCTTCCTCCCTACATGTAATTTCTGACAGGGACACTTAGCTACATAACCAACTCTGTTGTGAATTCTGCTCTTGGGCTCCCTCCGGTGGTTATGAGTGGTAGTGCTGCTGTCTTTGGATCGCAGCATTTGTCAGGTGTGTCCACTTATTGCAATTTGGACTGGGCTATTTTAGTCTTCCTTGATCCTTTAGTCAGTGCCAGTTGTCCATTGTTTTTGGAGGATTCACATCCCAGATTGGTCTCTCCTGTTTGCTGTTCTTTTCATCAAAGATAAGTTCTGGCTGTGTTTTTCCTGTCCACATGCTGTGGGCCTTATAGTTCTGTGCATTTTCATGTTTTGTCTTTTCCAGCTTTGTCTGTGTAAGGAATTTTTGCAGCCAAGCTGTATCTCTGGAGATGCAGATATACCCTCCATGTCTTTAGTCAGATGTGGAGATTTGTATTTTCTGTGGTGGATATTTTCTAGTGTTTTAATACTGACCGCATAGTACTCTGTCCTATTCTTTCTTTTTAGCTAGAAAGGCCTCCTTTGCTAAATCCTGATTTCAGTCTGCGTATGTCATTTCCCTCTCCTCTCACAGTCAATATTTGTGGGGGGCTGTCTATCCTTTGGGGATTTTCTCTGAGGCAAGATAGATTTCCCGTTTCTATCTTTAGGGGAAGTTAGTCTTTAGACCGTGTCAAGGTGTCTAGGGAGCGTTAGGTACATCCCACGGCTACTTCTAGTTGCGGTGATAGGTTCAGGGTCTGCGGTCAGTACAGGTACCACCTTCTCCAAAGTAGGTCACATGCTGCTCCTAGGCCACCAGATCATAACAGTACAACTGGCCAACAATGAGTTAAACACATCTCAGAAGAAGGGAAGAAAAGTGCTGAGCCATTTTTTTTCTGTAGTCTGTTTTGTCTTTTCTTCCCTCTTTCCCTCTGGGTGGCTCTGGAGTTAGGCGCTGGCATGGAGGTTCAGGAATTGGTTTCTCGTGTGGATCAACTTGCTGCTAGAGTACAGGGTATTTCCGATTATATCGTTCAGACTCCGGTTTTAGAGCCTAGAATTCCTACTCCTGATTTGGTTTTTGGGGACAAGTCCAAATTTTTGAGCTTTAAAAATAACTGTAAACTGTTTTTTGCTCTGAAACCACGTTCTTCTGGTGACCCCATTCAGCAGGTTAAAATTGTTATTTCCCTGCTGCGTGGTGATCCTCAGGATTGGGCATTTTCCCTGGAATCTGGGAATCCTGCTTTGCTTAATGTAGACACCTTTTTTCAGGCGCTAGGGCTATTGTATGATGAACCTAATTCAGTGGATCTTGCAGAGAAGACCTTGTTGGCCCTGTGTCAGGGTCAAGAAGCAGCAGAATCGTATTGCCAGAAATTTAGAAAATGGTCTGTATTGACTAAATGGAATGAGGATGCCTTGGCGGCAATTTTCAGAAAGGGTCTTTCTGAATCCGTTAAAGATGTTATGGTGGGGTTCCCCACGCCTGCTGGTCTGAGTGAGTCTATGTCTCTGGCCATTCAGATTGATTGGCGCTTGCGCGAGCGCAGAGTTGTGCACACTGTGGCATTGTCTTCCGAGCAGAGCCCTGAGCCTATGCAGTGTGATAGGATTTTGTCTAGTGCTGGACGACAAAGATTCAGGTGTCAGAATAGGTTGTGTTTTTACTGCGGCGATTCTGCTCATGTTATTTCTGATTGCCCTAAGCATACAAAGAGAATCGCTAGTTCTGTTACCATCAGTACTGTACAACCTAAATTTCTGTTATCTGTGACCTTGATCTGCTCATTATCGTCATTTTCTGTCATGGCATTTGTGGATTCAGGCACCGCTCTGAACTTAATGGACTTAGAATTTGTCAGACGTTGTGGTTTCCCCTTGCAGCCTTTGAAGAACCCTATTCCTTTAAGGGGTATTGATGCTACACCGTTGGCTAAAAATAAACCTCAGTTTTGGACACAGCTGACCATGCGCATGGTGCCAGCCCATCAGGAAGATTGTCGTTTTCTGGTGTTGCATAATTTGCATGATGCTATTGTGCTGGGTTTTCCATGGTTACAGGTACATAATCCGGTGTTAGATTGGAAATCTATGTCTGTGACTAGTTGGGGTTGTCAGGGGATTCATGGTCACGTTCCTCTGATGTCAATTTCCTCTTCCCCCTCTTCCGAAATTCCTGAGTTTTTGTCTGATTTCCAGGATGTATTCGATGAGCCCAAATACAGTTCCCTTCCACCACATAGGGACTGTGATTGTGCTATTGACTTGATTCCAGGGTGTAAGTTCCCTAAGGGCCGACTTTTCAACCTGTCTGTGCCAGAACATGCCGCCATGCCGAGCTATATTAAGGAGTCTTTGGAGAAGGGGCATATTCAGCCATCTTCGTCACCATTGGGAGCAGGTTTTTTTTTTGTTGCCAAGAAGGATGGCTCCTTGAGACCCTGTATTGATTATCGCCTCTTGAATAAGATCACGGTCAAATTTCAATACCCTTTTCCTTTGCTTACTGATTTCTTTGCTATGATTAAGGGGGCTAGTTGGTTTACTAAGATTGACCTTCGAGGGGCATATAATCTTGTTCGTATTAAGCAGGGTGACAAATGGAAAACTGCATTTAATACGCCCGAAGGCCATTTTGAATACCTTGTGATGCCATTCGGACTCTCTAATGCCCCATCTGTGTTCCAGTCCTTCATGCATGATATCTTTCGGAGTTATCTTGATAAATTCATGATTGTATATTTGGATGATATTTTGATTTTTTCCGATGATTGGGAGTCTCATGTGAAACAGGTTAGGATGGTATTTCAGATCCTCCGTGATAATGCTTCATTTGTGAAGGGGTCTAAGTGCCTCTTTGGAGTACAGAAGGTTTTTTTTTTGGGCTTCATTTTTTCTCCCTCATCTATAGAAATGGATCCGGTTAAGGTTCAGGCCATTCATGATTGGATTCAGCCCACATCTGTGAAGAGCCTTCAGAAATTTTTGGGCTTTGCTAATTTTTATCGTCGTTTCATTGCCAACTTCTCCAGTGTGGTTAAACCTCTGACCTTTGACCGATTTAACGAAGAAAGGCGCTGATGTGACGAATTGGTCCACCGCGGCTGTTTCTGCCTTTCAGGAGCTTAAACGCCGATTTACTTCTGCCCCTGTGTTGCGTCAGCGGGATGTTTCTCTTCCATTTCAGGTTGAGGTTGACGCGTCTGAAATTGGGGCAGAGGCCGTTTTGTCTCAGAGGAATTCTGATGGTTCCTTAATGAAACCGTGTGCCTTCTTTTCTCGGAAGTTTTCGCCTGCGGAACGCAATTATGATGTCGGCAATCGGGAGTTGTTGGCTATGAAGTGGGCATTTGAGGAGTGGCGACATTGGCTTGAGGGGGCCAAGCACCGTATTGTGGTCCTGACCGATCATAAAAATCTGATTTACCTCGAGTCTGCCAAACGACTGACCCCTAGAGAGGCTTGTTGGTCCCTGTTTTTCTCCCGTTTTGATTTTGTGGTCTCGTACCTTCCGGGTTCTAAGAATGTTAAGGCTAATGCCCTCTCTAGGAGTTTTTTGCCTGATTCTCCTGGGGTCCTTGAGCCGGTCGGCATTCTGAAGGAAGGGGTGATTCTTTCTGCCATCTTCCCTGATTTACGACGGGTTCTTCAAGAATTTCAGGCTGATAAACCTGACCGCTGTCCAGTGGGGAAACTGTTTGTTCCTGATAGATGGACTAGTAAAGTGATTTCTGAGGTTCATTGTTCTGTGTTGGTTGGCCATCCTGGGATTTTTGGTACCAGAGATTTGGTTGGTAGGTCCTTTTGGTGGCCTTCTTTGTCGCGGGATTGTGCAGTCCTGTGGGACTTGTGCGCGGGCCAAGCCTTGTTGTTCCCGTGCTAGTGGGTTGCTTCTGCCTTTGCCGGTCCCTGAGAGGCCTTGGACGCATATTTCTATGGATTTTATTTCAGATCTTCCGGTTTCCCAGAGGATGTCGGTTATCTGGGTGGTTTGTGATCGGTTTTCTAAGATGGTTCATTTGGTACCTTTGCCTAAATTGCCTTCCTCTTCTGATTTGGTTCCATTGTTTTTTCAGCATGTGGTTTGTTTGCATGGCATTCCGGAGAATATTGTGTCCGATAGAGGTTCCCAGTTTGTTTCTAGGTTTTGGCGGGCCTTTTGTGCTAGGCTGGGCATTGATTTGTCTTTTTCTTCCGCATTTCATCCTCAGACAAATGGCCAAACCGAGCGAACTAATCAGACGTTGGAGACCTATTTGAGATGCTTTGTCTCTGCTGATCAGGATGATTGGGTGGTTTTTTTGCCATTGGCCGAGTTTGCCCTTAATAATCGGGCTAGTTCTGCTACCTTGGTTTCGCCTTTTTTTTGTAATTTTGGTTTTCATCCTTGTTTTTCTTCAGGGCAGGTTGAGCCTTCTGATTGTCCTGGTGTGGATTCTGTGGTTGACAGGCTGCAGCAAATTTGGGCTCATGTGGTGGACAATTTGGTGTTGTCTCAGGAGTAGGCTCAGCGTTTTGCTAACCGTCGTCGGTGTGTTGGTTCCCGGCTTCGGGTTGGGGATTTGGTCTGGTTGTCTTCCCGTCATGTTCCTATGAAGGTTTCTTCCCCTAAGTTCAAGCCTCGGTTTATTGGTCCTTATAGGATTTCTGAGATTATCAATCCTGTGTCTTTTCGTTTGGCCCTTCCAGCCTCATTTTCCATCCATAATGTTTTCCACAGATCTTTGTTGCGGAAGTATGTGGTGCCCGTTGTTCCCTCTGTTGATCCTCCGGCCCCGGTGTTGATTGATGGGGAGTTGGAGTATGTGGTTGAGAAGATTTTGGATTCTCGTTTTTCAAGGCGGAAGCTTCAGTATCTTGTCAAATGGAAGGGTTATGGCCAGGAGGATAATTCTTGGGTTGTTGCCTCCGATGTTCAAGCTGACGATTTGGTTCGTGCCTTTCATTTGGCTCGTCCTGATTGGCCTGGGGGCTCTGGTGAGGGTTCGGTGACCCCTCCTCAAGGGGGGGTACTGTTGTGAATTCTGCTCTTGGGCTCCCTCCAGTGGTTATGAGTGGTAGTGCTGCTGTCTTTGGATCGCAGCATTTGTCAGGTGTGTCCACTTATTGCAATTTGGACTGGGCTATTTTAGTCTTGCTTGATCCTTTAGTCAGTGCCAGTTGTCCATTATTTTTGGAGGATTCACATCCCTGACTGGTCTCTCCTGTTTGATGTTCTTTTCATCAAAGATAAGTTCTGGCTTTGTTTTTCCTGTCCACATGCTGTGGGCCTTATAGTTCTGTGCATTTTCATGTTTTGTCTTTTCCAGCTTTGTCTGTGTAAGGAATTTTTGCAGCCAAGCTGTATCTCTGGAGATGCAGATATACCCTCCATGTCTTTAGTCAGATGTGGAGATTTGTATTTTCTGAGGTGGATATTTTCTAGTGTTTTAATACTGACCGCATAGTACTCTGTCCTTTTCTTTCTTTTTAGCTAGAAAGGCCTCCTTTGCTAAATCCTGATTTCAGTCTGCGTATGTCATTTCCCTCTCCTCTCACAGTCAATATTTGTGGGGGGCTGTCTATCCTTTGGGGATTTTCTCTGAGGCAAGATAGATTTCCCGTTTCTATCTTTAGGGGAAGTTAGTCCTTAGGCCGTGTCGAGGTGTCTAGAGAGCGTTAGGTACATCCCACGGCTACTTCTAGTTGCGGTGATAGGTTCAGGTTCTGCGGTCAGTACAGGTACCACCTTCTCCAGAGTACGTCACATGCTGCTCCTAGGCCACCAGATCATAACACAACTCCCCTGGATCTACATTTATTCTCGTCCTTAATATAGCAGTTTTGACTGTCCAGTGGATTTGTTAATTCTTTCTCCCTAGGTAGATACCGACAGAAAGAACACCCACCACAGGGATTCAAACCACCTTGATGTTCTTCTAGCCAATTCCTTGGTCTCTCCACTCTTTCTCTATGAAAGTGACTATATGTGAAATAGTCTCTCAGATTATTTCCCCTTCAAAAGGCAATCTCCGGATGTCCACCAACAATTTCCCTCCAATCTGGGGCTGCTAAGAATATGGGCCAGTATTTCTGCATGATTATATATATTATACTGGACTGATCATGACTCATGATAAGTACGTATGCATCTGATTATCTTTTCTAGTGGTACAATCCTGTTTGAACTTATCAAGGACTCGCTATTGGACAACTAGCTCTATTGTCGGCCTTTCTGTAAATCTTGAGAGCAGATTTCTACTCTCCCTGAAAAAGGAGGTCTTATCAGAGCAATTACGCTTGACACAAAATTACTGGCCAGTGGAGGAGATTATTGGTGGATGTTGGTTTTCTATATACATCAGTATGTACACAACAAGTACCATTGATATGAATTGACAAATCTATAAAGTTAATCCTTTTCAAACCTATTTCATAGGTACAAAACATCCCTATTTGATCATTTAGGATTGAAAAGAAGTCCAAAAAAATATCAGTCTTGCTGTCCCACAAAATTAAAACATCATCAATAAACCTGAGACAGGGAGATACTACCCAGCTCAGCCTCATCTCAAGTGCTTAGCACGGATTAGTTAACCATAAGGAGGTGTAAGCTGAGGAAGAGGAGGAGGAGCTGTCTGATAACGCAAAAGAGGCTAGTACCCACACAAACTTCGTCCCTTCTTTCCTACATGTATGGGTTGAGAAGGGGAATGAAGAATGAGGAGGATGATATGGAAGAGGATATGGAGAGTAGTCATTATGATGGACATAGGGAATTGTTGGCTGTAGGGGTCTTGGCACATATGGCAGACTTAATGTACTGCTGCCTTTCCCGTGATCCTCACGTTACATTCATCTTGCACAAAAGAGCACTAGTTGTTAACACTGCTAGACCCACGCTACAAGGAGTACTTTGCAACTCTTCTTCCTGAGGCAGAGAGGTCTTCTAAAATAGTGCTATACCAGAAAGCCATTGTGGAAAATAAGTTGAAAAAGTTCCTTGCAGGTTTTTAGTGCCACTGGTGGGAGGGGTCATAACAGACAAATACTTTAGCCTATCAACAAAAAATGCTGAAAGGCTCACTGTAATAACATTAACCAAAGCCTGGATTAGACCCAACTTTTCTATGCCACCAGATGACAGCAGCAAACAAAGTGTTTTAATTTTCAATATTTGAATGAGGCCCACCAGTTGTTACCTTATGACTCTACTTATATATTTTCCCTGGCTTTGTGCTTCATGTAAAGCCTTTATGAGTGTAGAACTACCACAACTACACTTTCTTAATTTTAATTATGAGGTGCTTTCAAAGGTATATGGATGACCCTGCTTGTAATTATTGGAAGGTATTGTACTGTGTGCAGAGCTTTTATGAGTGTAAGGCTGCCATCACACTAGCAGTATTTGGTCAGTATTTTACAACCGTATCTGTAAGCCAAAACCAGGAGTGGGTGATATATCCAGAAGTGGTGCATATGTTTCTATTATACTTTTCCTCTATTTGTTCCACTCCTAGTTTTGGCTACAAATACTGAGGTAAAATACTGACCAAATACTACTAGTGTGACAGCAGCCTTAGAGTACTACAGCTACACTTTGTTCACAATAATTCATTGAGTCACTACAGTTGGTGCCTTCAATGGTGAATCGATGACCTTGCTTGTAATTTCGGTCAGGATTTGCATTTATTGCATAGCATTTATGAGTCTAGCAGTACCACTATATGACAATTTGAACAGAATGTGCATGAGGCTAATACAGGTTGCATCTGAGTAATTTTTGTCACTTCTTGCTTCCTTCATTAATTACACTGAAATTTCCAATTTTTTACTAACAATTTAAATTTTCGTTTACTTAAATTTTTATTTTTTTAAATTCTTTAAAAATTTTGCCTTATATAAAAGTCGTTATAACGAAAAGGAATGTTTCTTAACGTTTTTTCATGTAAAGTCCAATTTCTTGTCAATTTTGAATGATTTATTGTTAGTCCTTAAAGTGGAGTAAAAGTGTGACACCATTGCTCTCAGCAGCCATCAGGGAGTCTGAAATGCTTCCAGGGGCCTTCCCCATGGTGTTCTACTTCCATTCAGCACTTTTTCCATCCATTTGAACATTTTTACTGCCCCATAGACCTCCTTATAGAGTCTGCTGGAAATATGGTCGGATTTCCCATTGACTCACATTATACTTGTTACTTGAAACGAACACTTGAGCATTAGATATGGCTTGATTCAAGTAACGAGCATTCTAATGCTCTCACATCTTTAATGAATATTACTTTAATGACATATCCAATATGTAACCCACACCTGGGAAAACTGAATGGGGGCCACATGTTGCAATATCATGATGTTCCTAACCTATTTCATGTCTCTATAACCTGTGTATTGAATAATATCAGCGATTAAGCCTGCAAAATTACAAATCAGGCCCATAAACAACATGGAGGAGCTACTAAAGTAGTTTTCCTTCAACCGGAAGCAGCAGCTGCAGTTGCAATGGTACCAGCAGGAGCAGACCAGCAGCAGGAGTGGCAACAGCAGGAGCAGCACCAGCAGCAGCTGCAGTTTCAGCGGCAACAGCAGGAGCAGCAGCAGACCTACAATCTGATTCTGTAACAGATTGACGCCCTGTGACAGACGTCCCCACCAACCTCGGTTTGTCCTGAGGCTCAGGGCAAAGCAAGGTCAGCACTGTCAAAGATGAGTCTGGACAATGACATGGAAGCTTTCCTCACCGTGTTTGAATGCATAGTGGTGCGGGAGAGTTTGTCAATTACCCAGTGGGCTGAAGTGATGGCCCCATTCCTGATGAGGGATGCCCAGAATCCTTACTCTGACCTCAGCCCAGAACTATGAGAAACTCCAAGGTGAGATCCTTGATTGACTTGGGTTAATACATATGTACCAAGGAGTATACAGGTATTTGACTTCTTGCAGCTAGTGAAAATATGGCTTCAGACCTTGAGCCCAGCCCAGATGGTAGAGAGGGTAGTAGTCGACTGGTTGGTGCAAACTTTGCCAGTTGTCATACAGCGTTGGCGAGAGTTGTGTGACCACCCAGGACTTCGTATGGGACTGTGCCCCACTGTGACTATCACACCGGCCCCTGCAAGCCCAGGTGCCTGGAAAAGGCACCTGACTTTCTGCTGGGGTCAGTCAGAACTGAGCAGTGAGCATATATATGTAGAGTAAGATCTCTCTATGTTATATATGTTGTATACTAAAATAAATATACTATGAAATATATCCAAAAGAGGAAGAAATAAAAGTTTTATTGATCTGGTTGTGCAGTGCTGGTGTTTGTGACACTCATGTGATCTCTTATTCTTCTCATCAGCAGTCTGTGCTTGCCCCCTGTGTCACAATAAGATGTAGCATAAGATGTGGCTTACAGGCTACTGCAATACATAATGGAACTTGTAGTAATAGAACACAGGAATCCGAGAGAAAGGAAAGTTGTCGATTAACCCCTTTAAAGCTGTAGGCTGTCACAGAACATGCTGCAGACCATTATAAAAAGTAATATTGCTAAAATAACATAATGGATGTATTGAAGGCATATAGTAGCAGAATTTATGAAAAAAGTGTTGGTACGGGATAACCTCTTTAATCTGTTGACAGCTTACATTTGGAAATGGTTACTCCAAACATACCTGATTGTAGTCAGATAAGCCAAACATTGTTTTCTTGGACCAAATTCAATCCCAAAATGTCTATGACATATCTAAGAGTCTGTCAAAGTCTGTCTCATGGAAAACACAGAAGTGCTTTGCTGAACAAAGTGATGCTGTGCAGGGGAAAGTCAGGAGATATAGCTGTTATTAAGGACTGACCTGAGTTCGAGTATTGCAACTACTAGGGCAACAGGTAGCATTGTCAAGATATGGGCAGTGGACGGTACACGGAGCAGCAGTGTAGTTGGGAGGATAAGCAGGTAACATAGTCAGGATATAGTTAGAGGTCGGTACACGGAGCAGCAGTAGGATCTTGGGGATAAGCGGGAATCATAGTCAGGATATAGCCAGAGCTCGGTACATGGAGCAGCAGTATAGTTGGGAGGATAAGCAGGTAACATAGTCAAGATATAGTTAGAGGTCGGTACACGGAGCAGCAGTAGGATCTTGGGGATAAGCGGGAATCATAGTCAGGATATAGCCAGAGCTCGGTACATGGAGCAGCAGTATAGTTGGGAGGATAAGCAGGTAACATAGTCAGGATATAGTTAGAGGTCGGTACACGGAGCAGCAGTAGGATCTTAGGGATAAGCAGGAATCTTAGTCAGGATATAGCCAGAGCTCAGTACACGGAGCAGCAGTGTAGTTGGGAGGATAAGCAGGTAACATAGTAAGGATATAGTCAGAGGTCGGTACACGGAGCAGCAGTAGGATCTTGAGGATAAGCAGCAGGTGAGAAGAATCTAGACCAAAGGCTGCCAGGGCAAAAATCTCGCAATGAAGGAAGTGCACTGCCAGGTTTAATTAGGGTGTTCAATCAGGAGATCACAGGGTGAGCCAATCAGGAACTTTGGGTGGAAACATCAGTAACTCAGGTTGGAGACATCAGGAACAACACAGGTACTAGTATCTGATTTAGCAAGGAACTGTCCAGCGAGCTGAATAGCTCAGAGGGGAGAGCAGGCGCCTGGTGCACAAGAGCTGCTAGATTGGAATCCTGACAGCAGTTGGCGAAATGACTATTCTGCAGACAGCTATTTAGTGTTTATTGGCTGCATAAATAATAACTGTTGTGTTAATTTTTATTTTGTGAATCAATAGTACACATGAAAATAAGCAACTTTGTAAAATATCTTATCAGAAACATTACCGTATATACTCGAATATAAGCCGAGATTTTCAGCCCACTTTTTTGGGCTGAAAGTAACCCTCTCATCGGCTTATGCTCGAGTCATACCAAGGGGTTGGCAGGGGAGGGGGAGCGGAGCTGTGTAATCATACTCACCTGCTCCTGGTGCGGTCCCTGCACGTCTTTTCCCTGGCACCAGCAGCTTCTTCCTGTAGTGAGCAGTCACATGGTACCGCTCATTACAGTAATGAATATGGACCCGACTCCACTCCCATAGGGGTGGGGCTGCATATTCATTACTGTAATGAGCGGTACCATGTGACCGCTCACTACAGGAAGAAGCTGCCGGCGCTGGAGAAAAGACGTGCAGGGACCGCGCCAGGAGCAGGTGAGTATAACTCAGTGCTCGATATTCACCTGCTCCCCATTCCACAGTCAGCGCCGCTGCGTCTTTCGCATCCTCGGCAGTGACGCTCAGGTCAGAGGGCGCAATGACGCAATTAGTGCGCGCCGCCCTCTGCCTGAACGTCAGTGCAGAGGACGCAGAAGACACAGCAGCACTCAGAGGTGGAACGGGAAAGGTGAGTATAACAAGTGCCGGGGGCCTGAGAGGTGAGTATGTGATTTTTTATTTTTTTAATCACAGCAACAGCATATGGGGGAAATATCTGTATGGAGCATCTTATGGGGCCATGTGCAGCATTATATGGGGCAAATATCTGTATGGAGCATCTTATGGGGCCATGTGCAGCATTATATGGGACAAATATCTGTATGGGGCCATGTGCAGAATTATATGGGGCAAATATCTGTATGGAGCATTTTATGGGGCTATGTGCAGCATTATATAGGGCAATTATCTGTATGGAACATCTTATGGGGCCATATGCAGCATTATATGGGGCAATTATCTGTATGGAGCATCTTATGGGGCCATGTGCAGCATTATATGCGGCAATTATCTGTATGGAGCATCTTATGGGGCCATGTGCAGCATTATATGGAACAAATATCTGTATGGGGCAATGTGCAGCATTATATAGGGCAAATATCTGTATGGAGCATCTTATGGGGCCATATGCAGCATTATATGGGGCGAATATCTGTATGGAGCATCTTATGGGGCCATGTGAAGCATTATATTGGGCAAATATCTCTATGGAGTATCTTATGGGGCCATGTCCAGCATTATATGGGGGCATATTTCTCTATGGAGCATCTTATGGGGCCATGTGCAGCATTATATGGGGACAAATGTGTCTATTGAGTATCTTATGGAGCCATAATCAGCATTTGTGCAGCATTGTATGGGGCAAATGTCTGTATGGAGCATCTTGTGGAGTCATAATCAACATTTGTGCAGCATTATATGGGGCATATTTTAATATGGGCCACCTTATGGAGCTCATCATAAAATGTATGGAGCATTATATGGGGCATATTTGTATGTAGCATCTTATGGGGCCATCATGAATTGTATGGAGCATTATATGGGGCCCATCATGAATTGTATGGAGCACTATATGGGGCTCCTGATTCAATATGGATGTTCAAAAATACTTAACCTACTGATGTCTCAATTAATTTTACTTTTATTGGTATCTATTTTTATTTTTGAAATTTACCGGTAGCTGCTGCATTTCCCACCCTAGGCTTATACTCGAGTCATTAAGTTTTCCCAGTTTTTTGTGGCAAAATTAGGGGGTCGGCTTATACTCGGGTCGGCTTATACTCGACTATATACGGTAGCTTCTTTCTCTGACAAAACTGATCAGTCTTCAACAAAGTTCTCAAATCTAAGGTAAAATCTGTATTCAGTGAAGACCGACTTTCCCATTACTGAGATAGGAGATGACAGTTGGTTCTGATAATATTCTATGTAGATAGGTGGGAGAGGAAGAGGGAAGGAGAGAAGAGCTCTGTCTCTAGCTTCTGCCTCCTTCCTTCCGTCCATATAGAATTGTATCTGTAGCAACTGCCATCTCCTATATCAGTAATGGGAAATTCTGTCTTCAGGGAAGGGAAGGAAGGGAACAAAGGATAGGGAAGGAAGAAAGGAAAGAAAGACAGATACAACATTATACAAGAGCAGACAGAGACTGCAGAGGGCATTTGTGCTAACAATGAGCCCCAACAGCCTCCCACACTACTTGTCTTGTTAATAAAATGTCACAGACCTATTGCAACTATGACTTTGTGGTTATAGGCAGCACCTGCCAGCTTTTGCAGTGCATCCTTGTAGGCATCAATGTTAAACAGCCATTTTTTGGTCACCACACCGCCTCCCAAAAAATGCAACAAAAAGTGATTATACCTCGTAGGTCGCCCAAAATGATATCAATAAAAACTACAGCTTGCCACATGTAAAACAAACTCTCACACATCGAGGTAAAAATTTAAAAAAGTTACAGACCTCAGAAATTTTCACCCAAACTTTTTTTTTTAACTAAGATTGTATATGAAAGTCTGGTATCACCATAATCATGATGACCTGGAAAGTCTTAATGTCAGATAAAGGTTACCTTACAATGAATGAAACAAATGCTGCAAAAAATTAATTGGGTGAATTGTGTCTTTTTCACCATTTTAATGCACTTGTAATTACTTTACCCATTTTCCTCTTTCTGGTAAGTTGTATGGTAAAATGAATATTGTTATTCAAAACTACACCTTGTAGATAGAAAAATAAATGAGTTATGGCTCTTGCAAGAAGGTAAAGGATAAAGCGAGAGATTAAAAATAAATATTGGCTGCATCGGGAAGGGTTTAAAGAATAAATTAAACTTGCTAAATCAATATATTTTAAGCATTATTTAAAATTAAGTTTAACTTTACACATAAAAAATACTTATCTTTGTATTAAAAAAAACAGAAACGTAATTCTGTATAGGAATATGTGATTACAATACGGCTATAATCATAAGAACGCGCCATTCAGGATGTCAGATACAGTCCGGTGAGCGCCTAATGGTCCTCGTATATTATACATGATGATTGATTAGTGTGTTCTTTACCAAAGATTTTCAGTCTAAAAAAGCTATTTATTTGGATTTTGGGGGTAAATGAGAAATAAGTCCTAGAAAGAATTCAGAAATGATTTGATATTTCATTCCAGTTAGCAGTTGCATATTTTATGGACTCACTGAGGAGCTGAACCATTTTTCTCTTGTCTTCTGCTCCACCGTTAAAATAAATGGACTGGAATGAATGTGATTGTCTTCATGGGAGTAGGGGAAATTATTTCCAAGATTAAAGAGTTAAGGAGTATAATACTCTATTGATGTTATATTGGTGCCCCTCATATTGCTTCATTTTCTCTACCATAAACCCTTCAGGGCAGTAGCGTAGCTACCGGGGGGGAGGGCAGAGGGTGCCAGGGCCCCAGGCCCGGAGCTCAGAGGGGGCCCACCCGGAGCTACGCTACTGTAACTGTATCGGCGATACAGTTACCTTCTGCGTCAGAGCAGGGAGAATCGATCTCCCTGCTCTGCCGCCCGGCCGCTATTGGCCCTCCGCTGTCATCAGACAATCAGCTGTACCGGCATTTAGCCGATACAGCTGATCGCATTGATGGGAGAAGGAGCGCTGCTCTCCTTCTCCCATCATCCCCCTGTCAGTGTCGGCGTCTGACGTCACCGACACTGACAGCGGGCGCGATGATGTCACTGCCTGGCGCCCGCTGTCAGGAGATCAGCGGGAGCAGCGCAGGAACCAGGAAGAAGAGAGGTGAGTATTTATTTATGGGTGCTGCTGCCTTATTACAGAGTCTGACTGTGACTATAGGGGCTGCCTTATTACAGGGTCTGACTATGACTATGGGGGCTTCCTTATTACAGGGTCTGACTATAGGGGTGCTGCCTTATTACAGGGTCTGACGATAGGGGTGCTGCCTTATTACAGGGTCTGACTATGGAGGCTGCCTTATTACAGGGTCTGACTATGGGGGTGCTGCCTTATTACAGAGTCTGACTATGGGGGGCTGCCTTATTACAGGGTCTACCTATACGGGTGCTGCCTTATTACAGGGTCTGACTATGGGGGTGCTGCCTTATTACAGGGTCTGACTATAGGGGTGCTGCCTCATTACAGGGTCTGACTATGGGGGGTGCCGCCTCATTACAGGGTCTGACTATGGGGGGGCTGCCTTATCACAGGGTCTGACTATGGAGGCTGCCTTATTACAGGGTCTGACTATGGGGGTGCTGCCTTATTACAAAGTCTGACTATGGGGGGCTGCCTTATTACAGGGTCTGCCGCCTCATTACAGGGTCTGACTATGGGGGATGCCTTATTACAGGGTCTGACTGTGGGGGCTGCCTTATTACAGGGTCTGACTATAGGGGTGCTGCCTCATTACAGGGTCTGACTATGGGGGTGCTGCCTTTTTACAGGGTCTGACTATAGGGGTGCTGCCTTATTACAGGGTCTGACTATGGGGGCTGCCTTATTACAGGGTCCGACTATGGACTATGGGGGTGCTGCCTTATTACAGGGTCTGACTATGGAGGCTGCCTTATTACAGGGTCTGACTATGGGGGCACTGCCTTATTACAGGGTCTGCCGCCTCATTACAGGGTCTGAATATGGGGGCTGCCTTATTACAGGGTCTGACTATGGGGGTGCTGCCTTATTATAGGGGCTGCCTTATTACAGGGTCTGACTATGGGGGTGCTGCCTTATTAGAGGGTCTGACTATGGGGGTGCTGCCTTATTACAGAGCCTGACTATGGGGGTGCTGCCTTATTATAGGGTCTGCCTATGAGGGTGCTGCCTTATTACAGGGTCTGCTGCTTTATGACATGGTCTGCCTATGGGGGTGCCGCCTTATTACAGGGTCTTCCTATGGGGGTGCTGCCTTATTACAGGGTCTGCCTATATGGGGGTGCTGCCTTATTATATGGTCTGCCTATGGGGTACTGCCTTATTACAGTGTCTGCCTATATGGGGGTGCTGTCTTATTACAGTGTCTGCCTATGGGGAGTGCATTATACTATATTGTGGACTATTTGGTGCATTATGCTACTGTATATGGAGGCTATCTAGGGGGCCATCATACAGTATGGAGATTACAGTGTGGGGGTCATTATACATTGTTGGAGCCATCAAACAGTTTGGGGCTACTAAGGAGTCAGTATACTGTGTGGGTGGTACTATACAGTGAGGGGGCATTATACTGTGTATAAGAGAGCATCATGCTGTATATATGGGAGCTGTACAGGGGGAGACTCAGGACATTATTAAACGGAAAGTGGGGACTTATTGTTATAAGGAAACTCAGGCTACTGTGGCTATCGAAGGGGCACACAGGGCAATATTGCTTTCTAGAGGGCAAAATATGGGCACTGTTTTCTAGGGCACTTGCACCCAGTATTACTATATTATAGAGGGGTGCTTTAGAATTTAGAGGGCACAGAGAATCACACAACAGGTGCAGTAATAGGGACACATACAGCAGCAGCGGCTCAGTATTGGGGTATCAGGTGTAGTAATAGGGACACATACGGCAGCAGCAGCTCAGTATTGGGGTATCAGGTGCAGTAATAGGGACACATACGGCAGCAGCGGCTCAGTATTGGGGTATCAGGTGCAGTAATAGGGACACATACGGCAGCAGCGGCTCAGTATTGGGGTATCAGGTGCAGTAATAGGGACACATACGGCAGCAGCGGCTCAGTATTGGGGTATCAGGTGCAGTAATAGGGTCACATACGGCAGCTGCGGCTCAGTATTGGGGTATCAGGTGCAGTAATAGGGACACATACGGCAGCAGTGGCTCAGTATTGGGGTATCAGGTGTAGTAATAGGGACACATACGGCAGCAGCAGCTCAGTATTGGGGTATCAGGTGCAGTAATAGGGTCACATACGGCAGCAGTGGCTCAGTATTGGGGTATCAGGTGCAGTAATAGGGTCCATATGGCAGCAGTGGCTCAGTATTGAAGTATCTGATGCAGTAATAGGGTCACATATGGCAGCAGCGGCTCAGTATTGAAGTGTCAGATGCAGTAATAGGGTCACATATGGCAGCAGCGGCTCAGTATTGGGGTATCAGATGCAGTAATAGGGTCACATGTGGCAGCAGCGGCTCAGTATTGGGGTATCAGGTGCAGTAATAGGGTCCATATGGCAGCAGTGGCTCAGTATTGAAGTATCAGATGCAGTAATAGGGACACATACGGCAGCAGTGGCTCAGTATTGGGGTATCAGATGCAGTAATAGGGTAACATACGGCAGCAGTGGCTCAGTATTGGGTTATCAGGTGCAGTAATAGGGTCCATATGGCAGCAGCGGCTCAGTATTGGGGTATCAGGGGCAGTAATAGGGTCACATATGGCAGCAGTGGCTCAGTATTGAAGTATCAGATGCAGTAATAGGGTCACATATGGCAGCAGCGGCTCAGTATTGGGGTATCAGATGCAGTAATAGGGTCACATGTGGCAGCAGCGGCTCAGTATTGGGGTATCAGGTGCAGTAATAGGGACACATACGGCAGCAGTGGCTCAGTATTGGGATATCAGGTGCAGTAATAGGGACACATACGGCAGCAGCGGCTCAGTATTGGGGTATCAGGTGCAGTAATAGGGACACATACGGCAGCAGCGGCTCAGTATTGGGGTATCAGGTGCAGTAATAGGGTCACATATGGCAGCAGCGGCTCAGTATTGGGATATCAGGTGCAGTAATAGGGTCACATATGGCAGCAGCGGCTCAGTATTAGGGTATCAGGTGCAGGAATAGGGACACATATGGCAGCAGCGGCTCAGTATTGGGGTATCAGGTGTAGTAATAGGGACGCATATGGCAGCAGCGGCTCAGTATTAGGGTATCAGGTGCAGTAATAGGGACACATACGGCAGCAGCGGCTCAGTATTGGGGCATCAGGTGCAGTAATAGGGACACATTCGGCAGCAGCGGCTCAGTATTGGGGTACCAGGTGCAGTAATAGGGACACATACGGCAGCAGAGGCTTAGTATTGGGGTATCAGATGCAGGAATAGGGACACATACGGCAGCAGCGGCTCAGTATTGAGGTATCAGGTGCAGTAATAGGGACACATACTGCAGCAGAGGCTCAGTATTGGGGTATCAGATGCAGTAATAGGGACACATACGGCAGCAGTGGATCAGTATTGGGGTATCAGATGCAGTAATAGGGTCACATATGGCAGCAGTGGCTCAGTATTGGGGTATCAGATGCAGTAATAGGGACACATACGGCAGCAGCGGCTCAGTATTGGGGTATCAGATGCAGTAATAGGGACACATACGGCAGCAGCGGCTCAGTATTGGGGTATCAGATGCAGTAATAGGGTCACATATGGCCGCAGCGGCTCAGTATTGGGGTATCAGGTGCAGTAATAGGGACACATATAGCAGCAGCGGCTCAGTATTGGGGTATCAGGGGCAGTAATAAATAGGGACACATATGGCAGCAGCGGCTCAGTGTTGGGGTATCAGGTGTAGTAATAGGGACACATACGGCAGCAGCGGCTCAGTATTGGGGTATCAGGTGCAGTAATAGGGACACATACGGCAGCAGCGGCTCAGTATTGGGGTATCAGATGCAGTAATAGGGACACATACGGCAGCAGCGGCTCAGTATTGGGGTATCAGGTGCAGTAATAGGGACACATACGGCAGCAGCGGCTCAGTATTGGGGTATCAGGTGCAGTAATAGGGACACATACGGCAGCAGCGGCTCAGTATTGGGGTATTAGGTGCTGTAATAGGGACAAATACGGCAGCAGCGGCTCAGTATTGGGGTATCAGGGGCAGTAATAGGGACACATACGGCAGCAGCGACTCAGTATTGGGGTATCAGGTGCAGTAATAGGGACACATACGGCAGCAGCGGCTCTGTATTGGGGTATCAGGTGCAGTAATAGGGACTCATACGGCAGCAGCGGCTCAGTATTGGGGTATCAGGTGCAGTAATAGGGACACATACGGCAGCAGCAGCTCAGTATTGGGGTATCAGGTGCAGTAATAGGGACACATACGGCAGCAGCGGCTCAGTATTGGGGTGTCAGGGGCAGTAATAGGGACACATACGGCAGCAGCGGCTCAGTATTGGGGTATCAGGTGCAGTAATAGGGACACATACGGCAGCAGCAGCTCAGTATTGGGGTATCAGGTGCAGTAATAGGGACACATACGGCAGCAGCGGCTCAGTATTGGGGTGTCAGGGGCAGTAATAGGGACACATACGGCAGCAGGGGCTCAGTATTGAGGTATCAGGGGCAGTAATAGGGTCACATATGTGTTATGAACTGGTGATTCAGAAACACAATGGACCTGGTGGTTAAGAGAACACAAAGTGACCTGATAGTTACTAATAACATAGGACGAGCTCTGAGACGTGGGAACTCTGCTGACCGCAATCCCTAATCCTATCACACTAGAGGTAGCCGTGGAGCGCTCATGACCAGACCTAGGCGCCTCAGGCACAGCCTGAGAAACTAGCTAGCCCTGAAGATAGAAAAATAAGCCTACCTTGCCTCAGAGAAATTCCCCAAAGGAAAAGGCAGCCCCCCACATATAATGACTGTGAGTAAAGATGAAAATACAATCACAGAGATGAAATAGGTTTTAGCAAAGTGAGGCCCGACTTACTGAATAGACCGAGGATAGTAAAGATAGCTTTACGGTCAGCACAAAAACCTACAAACAACCACGCAGAGGGCGCTAAAAGACCCTCCGTACCGACTAACGGCACGGAGGTGCTTCCTCTGCGTCCCAGAACTTCCAGCAAGCAAGACAAACCAATATAGCAAGCTGGACAGAAAAAATAGCAAACAAAAGTAACACAAGCAGAACTTAGCTTATGCAGGGCAGACAGGCCACAAGACGATCCAGGAGAGAGCAAGACCAATACTGGAACATTGACTGGAGGCAAGGAACAAAGAACTAGGTGGAGTTAAATAGAGCAGCACCTAACGACTTAACCTCGTCACCTGAGGAAGGAAACTCAGAAGCCGCAGCCCCACTCACATCCACCAGAGGAAGCTCATAAACAGAACCAGCCGAAGTACCACTCATGACCACAGGAGGGAGCTCGACCACAGAATTCACAACAGTACCCCCCCTTGAGGAGGGGTCACCGAACCCTCACCAGAGCCCCCAGGCCGACCAGGATGAGCCAAATGAAAGGCACGAACCAGATCGGCAGCATGAACATCAGAGGCAAAGACCCAGGAATTATCTTCCTGACCATAACCCTTCCACTTAACCAGGTACTGGAGTTTCCGTCTCGAAATACGAGAATCCAAAATCTTCTCCACTATATACTCCAACTCCCCCTCAACCAAAACCGGGGCAGGAGGATCAACGGATGGAACCACAGGTGCCACGTATCTCCGCAACAATGACCTATGGAATACATTATGGATGGAAAAAGAAGCTGGAAGGGTCAAACGAAAAGACACAGGATTAAGAACCTCAGAAATCCTATACGGACCAATGAAACGAGGCTTAAACTTAGGAGAGGAAACTTTCATAGGAATATAATGAGACGACAACCAAACCAAATCCCCAACACGAAGTCGGGGACCCACACAGCGCCTACGGTTAGCGAAACGTTGAGCCTTCTCCTGGGACAATATCAAATTGTCCACTACATGAGTCCAAATCTGCTGCAACCTATCCACCACAGTATCCACACCAGGACAGTCCGAAGACTCAACCTGCCCTGAAGAGAAACGAGGATGGAAACCAGAATTGCAGAAAAACGGCGAAACCAAAGTAGCCGAGCTGGCCCGATTATTAAGGGCGAACTCAGCCAAAGGCAAAAAGGACACCCAATCATCCTGATCAGCAGAAACAAAACATCTCAGATATGTTTCCAAGGTCTGATTGGTTCGTTCAGTTTGGCCATTTGTCTGAGGATGGAAAGCCGAGGAAAAAGACAAATCAATGCCCATCCTAGCACAAAAGGCTCGCCAAAACCTCGAAACAAACTGGGAACCTCTGTCAGAAACGATGTTCTCCGGAATGCCATGTAAACGAACCACATGCTGGAAAAACAATGGCACCAAATCAGAGGAGGAAGGCAATTTAGACAAGGGTACCAAATGGACCATCTTAGAGAAGCGATCACAAACCACCCAAATGACCAACATCTTTTGAGAGACGGGGAGATCCGAAATAAAATCCATAGAGATATGTGTCCAGGGCCTCTTCGGGACTGGCAAGGGCAAAAGCAACCCACTGGCACGAGAACAGCAGGGCTTAGCCCGAGCACAAATCCCACAGGACTGCACAAACGAATGCACATCCCGCGACAGAGACGGCCACCAAAAGGATCTAGCCACCAAATCTCTGGTACCAAAGATTCCAGGATGACCAGCCAACACCGAACAATGAACCTCAGAGATAACTCTACTCGTCCATTTATCAGGGACAAACAGTTTCTCCGCTGGGCAACGGTCAGGTCTATTAGCCTGAAATTTTTGCAGCACCCGCCGCAAATCAGGGGAGATGGCAGACAAAATTACCCCCTCTTTGAGAATACCCGCCGGCTCAGGCAAACCCGGAGAGTCGGGCACAAAACTCCTAGACAGGGCATCCGCCTTCACATTCTTAGAGCCCGGAAGGTACGAAACCACAAAGTCAAAACGGGAGAAAAACAGCGACCAACGAGCCTGTCTAGGATTCAACCGTTTGGCAGACTCGAGATAAGTCAAGTTCTTGTGATCAGTCAAGACCACCACGCGATGCTTAGCTCCTTCAAGCCAATGACGCCACTCCTCGAATGCCCACTTCATGGCCAACAACTCTCGATTGCCAACATCATAATTACGCTCAGCAGGCGAAAACTTCCTGGAAAAGAAGGCACATGGTTTCATCACCGAGCCATCAGAACTTCTTTGCGACAAAACAGCCCCTGCTCCAATCTCAGAAGCATCAACCTCGACCTGGAACGGGAGCGAAACATCTGGCTGGCACAACACAGGGGCAGAAGAAAAATGACGCTTCAACTCCTGAAAAGCTTCCACAGCAGCAGAAGACCAATTGACCACATCAGCACCCTTCTTGGTCAAATCAGTCAACGGTTTAGCAATACTCGAAAAATTATTGATGAAGCGACGATAAAAATTAGCAAAGCCCAGGAACTTTTGCAGACTCTTCAGAGATGTCGGCTGAGTTCAATCTTATATGGCCTGAACTTTAACAGGGTCCATCTCGACAGTAGAAGGGGAAAAAATGAAACCCAAAAATGAAACCTTCTGAACACCAAAGAGACACTTTGACCCCTTCACAAACAAAGAATTCGCATGCAGGACCTGGAACACCATTCTAACCTGCTTCACGTGAGACTCCCAATCATCCGAGAAGACCAAAATATCATCCAAGTATACAATCAGGAATTTATCCAGGTACTCTCGGAAGATGTCATGCATAAAGGACTGAAATACTGATGGAGCATTGGAAAGCCCGAATGGCATAACCAGGTACTCAAAATGGCCCTCGGGCGTATTAAATGCTGTTTTCCATTCATCGCCCTGTTTAATACGCACAAGATTATACGCACCACGAAGATCTATCTTGGTGAACCAACTAGCCCCCTTAATTCGAGGAAACAAATCAGACAGTAGCGGCAAGGGGTACTGAAATTTGACTGTGATTTTATTTAGAAGGCGGTAATCAATACAAGGTCTCAACGAACCATCCTTCTTGGCCACAAAAAAGAACCCTGCTCCCAATGGCGACGACGACGGGCGAATATGACCCTTCTCCAAGGATTCCTTTACGTAACTACGCTTAGCGGCGTGCTCAGGCACAGACAAATTAAACAGTCAACCCTTAGGAAACTTACTACCAGGAATCAAATCGATAGCACAATCGCAATCCCTATGCGGAGGTAGGGCACTGGACTTGAGCTCATCAAATACATCCCGGTAATCCGACAAGAACTCTGGGACCTCAGAAGGGATGGATGATGAAATAGACAGAACTGGAACATCACCATGTACCCCCTGACAACCCCAGCTGGACACAGACATAGATTTCCAATCCAATACTGGGTTGTGGACCTGTAGCCATGGCAACCCCAACACGACCACATCATGCAGATTATGCAACGGCAAAAAGCAAATATCCTCCTGATGCGCAGGAGCCATGCACATGGTCAGTTGGGTCCAGTACTGAGGCTTATTCTTGGCCAAAGGCGTAGCATCAATTCCTCTCAATGGAATAGGATACTGCAAGGGCTCCAAGAAAAACCCACAGCGCCTAGCAAAGTCCAAGTCCATCAAATTCAGGGCAGCGCCTGAATCCACAAATGCCATGACAGAATAGGATGACAAAGAGCAGATCAAAGTAACGGACAAAAGAAATTTCGACTGTACCGTACCAATGGTGGCAGACCTGTTGTGAATTCTGTGGCTGAATTCACTCCTGTGGTCACAAGTGGTACTGCAGCTTCTGAGCTTCCTCCCTCAGGTGTTCTGGTGAGCTCGTTAACTGCTTCATTACTTAACTCCGCCTGATGCTGCTATCCTTGCTCCTTGTCAATGTTTCAGTGTTGGATCTGAGCTTCTCCTGATTGTTCCTGTGACCTGCTGCTCTGTATAGCTAAGTGCTTTTTGCTTTTTTGTTGCTTTTTTTCTGTCCAGCTTGTCTTTTGTTTTGCTGGAAGCTCTGAGACGCAAAGGGTGTACCGCCGTGCCGTTAGTTCGGCACGGTGGGTTTTTTTTGCCCCCTTTGCGTGGTTTTGCTTTAGGGTTTTTTGTAGACTGCAAAGTTCGCTTTACTGTCCTCGCTCTGTCCTAGAATATCGGGCCCCACTTTGCTGAATCTATTTCATCCCTACGTTTTGTCTTTTCATCTTACTCACAGTCATTATATGTGGGGGGCTGCCTTTTCCTTTGGGGAATTTCTCTGGGGCAAGTCAGGCCTATTTTTCTATCTTCAGGCTAGCTAGTTTCTTAGGCTGTGCCGAGTTGCCTAGGTAGTTGTTAGGCGCAATCCACAGCCGCTTTTAGTTGTGTTTAGGATAGGATCAGGTGTGCAGTCTACAGAGTTTCCACGTCTCAGAGCTCGTTCTTGTATTTTTGGGTATTTGTCAGATCACTGTGTGTGCTCTGATCGCTAAGCACACTGTGTTTCTGGATTGCCTTCATAACACCTGTCATTAGCAAACATAACAGTACAGGGAGCCAAACTAATGATTCTCAATAGAGGGAAAGAAAAAGTTCTGACATCATTTTTTTTTTTCTGCTCTGTGTTCACTTTTTTTTTCCCCTAGACATTTGGGTGATTCTGGACACAGGTGTGGACATGGATATTCAGGGTCTGTGCTCTTCAATGGATAATCTCGTTATAAATGTACAAAAAATTCAAGATACTATTGATCAGAAATCTATGTTAGAACCAAGAATTCCTATTCCTGATTTGTTTTTTGGAGATAGAACTAAGTTTCTAAGTTTCAAAAATAATTGTAAGCTATTTCTGGCCTTGAAACCTCATTCTTCTGGTAATCCTATTCAACAGGTTTTGATTATTATTTCTTTTTTGCGCGGCGACCCTCAAGACTGGGCATTTTCTCTTGCGCCAGGAGACCCTGCATTGAGTAGTGTCGATGCGTTTTTCCTGGCGCTCGGATTGCTGTACGATGAGCCTAATTCAGTGGATCAGGCTGAGAAAAATTTGCTGGCTTTGTGCCAGGGTCAGGATGATATAGAAGTATATTGTCAGAAATTTAGGAAATGGTCAGTACTCACTCAGTGGAATGAATCTGCGCTGGCAGCTTTGTTCAGAAAGGGTCTCTCTGAGGCTCTTAAGGATGTCATGGTGGGATTTCCTATGCCTGCTGGTTTGAATGAGTCTTTGTCTTTGGCCATTCAGATCGGTCGACGCTTGCGCGAGCGTAAATCTGTGCACCATTTGGCGGTACTGCCTGAGGTTAAACCTGAGCCTATGCAGTGCGATAGGACTATGACTAGAGTTGAACGGCAGGAATACAGACGTCTGAATGGTCTGTGTTTCTACTGTGGTGATTCCACTCATGCTATTTCTGATTGTCCTAAGCGCACTAAGCGGTCCGCTAGGTCTGCCGTCATTGGTACTGTACAGTCCAAATTCCTTCTGTCCATTACCTTGATATGCTCTTTGTCATCGTTTTCTGTCATGGCGTTTGTGGATTCGGGCGCTGCCCTGAATCTGATGGATTTGGATTATGCTAAACGTTGTGGGTTTTTCTTGGAGCCTTTGCGGTGTCCTATTCCATTGAGAGGAATTGATGCTACACCTTTGGCCAAGAATAAACCTCAATACTGGGCCCAGCTGACCATGTGCATGGCTCCTGCACATCAGGAAGTTATTCGCTTTCTGGTGTTGCATAATCTGCATGATGTGGTCGTGTTGGGGTTGCCATGGCTACAAACCCATAATCCAGTATTGGATTGGAATTCCATGTCGGTATCCAGCTGGGGTTGTCAGGGGGTACATGGTGATGTTCCATTTTTGTCGATTTCGTCATCCACCCCTTCTGAGGTCCCAGAGTTCTTGTCTGATTATCAGGATGTATTTGAAGAGCCCAAGTCCGATGCTCTACCTCCGCATAGGGATTGTGATTGTGCTATCAATTTGATTCCTGGTAGTAAATTCCCTAAAGGTCGATTATTTAATTTATCCGTGCCCGAACACGCCGCTATGCGCAGTTATGTGAAGGAATCCCTGGAGAAGGGACATATTCGCCCATCGTCATCACCACTGGGAGCAGGGTTCTTCTTTGTAGCCAAGAAGGATGGTTCGCTGAGACCGTGTATTGATTACCGCCTTCTTAATAAGATCACTGTTAAATTTCAGTATCCCTTGCCATTGTTATCTGACTTGTTTGCTCGGATTAAGGGGGCTAGTTGGTTCACTAAGATAGATCTTCGTGGTGCGTATAATCTGGTGAGAATCAGGCAAGGAGATGAATGGAAAACTGCATTCAATACGCCCGAGGGTCATTTTGAGTATCTAGTGATGCCGTTCGGACTTGCCAATGCTCCATCTGTGTTTCAGTCTTTTATGCATGACATCTTCCGTGAGTATCTGGATAAATTCCTGATTGTTTACTTGGATGACATTTTGATCTTCTCAGATGATTGGGAGTCTCATGTGAAGCAGGTCAGAATGGTTTTTCAGGTCCTGCGTGCTAACTCTTTGTTTGTGAAGGGATCAAAGTGTCTCTTCGGTGTGCAGAAAGTTTCATTTTTGGGGTTCATCTTTACCCCTTCTACTATCGAGATGGATCCAGTTAAGGTCCAAGCCATCCAGGATTGGATTCAGCCGACATCTCTGAAAAGTCTGCAAAAGTTCCTGGGCTTTGCTAATTTTTATCGTCGCTTCATCTGTAATTTTTCTAGCATTGCCAAACCATTGACCGATTTGACCAAGAAGGGTGCTGATTTGTTTAATTGGTCTTCTGCTGCTGTGGAAGCTTTTCAGGAGTTGAAGCTTCGTTTTTGTTCTGCCCCTGTGTTGTGTCAGCCAGATGTTTCTCTTCCGTTCCAGGTCGAGGTTGATGCTTCTGAGATTGGAGCAGGGGCGGTTTTGTCACAGAGAGGTTCTGATTGCTCAGTGATGAAACCATGTGCTTTCTTTTCCAGGAAGTTTTCGCCCGCTGAGCGTAATTATGATGTGGGCAATCGAGAGTTGCTGGCCATGAAGTGGGCATTCGAGGAGTGGCGTCATTGGCTTGAAGGAGCTAAGCATCGTGTGGTGGTATTGACTGATCATAAGAACTTGACTTATCTCGAGTCTGCCAAGCGCTTGAATCCTAGACAGGCCCGTTGGTCGTTATTTTTTGCCCGCTTCGACTTTGTGATTTCGTACCTTCCGGGCTCTAAAAATATGAAGGCGGATGCTCTGTCTAGGAGTTTTGTGCCCGACTCTCCGGGTTTATCTGAGCCAGCGGGTATCCTCAAGGAAGGAGTCATTGTGTCTGCCATCTCCCCTGATTTGCGGCGGGTGCTGCAAAAATTTCAGGCGAATAAACCTGATCGTTGTCCAGCAGAGAAACTGTTCGTCCCTGATAGGTGGACTAATAAACTTATCTCTGAACTTCATTGTTCGGTGTTGGCTGGTCATCCTGGAATCTTTGGTACCAGAGAGTTAGTGGCTAGATCCTTCTGGTGGCCATCTCTGTCACGGGATGTACGTACTTTTGTGCAGTCCTGAGGGATTTGTGCTAGGGCTAAGCCCTGCTGTTCTCGTGCCAGTGGGTTGCTTTTGCCCTTGCCGGTCCCAAAGAGGCCTTGGACACATATTTCGATGGATTTCATTTCTGACCTTCCCGTTTCTCAAAAGATGTCAGTCATTTGGGTGGTCTGTGATCGCTTTTCTAAAATGGTCCATCTGGTGCCCTTCCTCGCCTTTCTCCTCTGATTTGGTACCTTTGTTCTTTCAGCATGTGGTTCGGTTGCATGGCATTCCTGAGAATATTGTTTCTGACAGAGGTTCCCAGTTTGTTTCAAGGTTTTGGCGAGCCTTTTGTGGTAGGATGGGCATTGACCTGTCCTTTTCCTCGGCTTTCCATCCTCAGACTAATGGCCAGACCGAACGAACCAATCAGACCTTGGAAACATCTGAGATGTTTTGTTTCTGCAGACCAGGATGATTGGGTGTCCTTTTTGCCGTTGGCTGAGTTCGCCCTTAATAATCGGGCCAGCTCGGCTACCTTGGTTTCTCCATTTTTTTGCAATTCTGGGTTCCATCCTCGTTTCTCTTCAGGACAGGTTGAGTCTTCGGACTGTCCTGGTGTGGATTCTGTGGTGGATAGGTTGCAGCAGATCTGGACTCAGGTAGTGGACAATTTGATCTTGTCCCAGGAGAAAGCTCAACTTTTCGCTAATCGCAGACGCCGTGTGGGTCCCCGACTTCGTATTGGGGATCTGGTTTGGTTATCTTCTCGTCATATTCCTATGAAGGTTTCCTCTCCTAAATTTAAACCTCGTTTTATTGGTCCGTATAGGATTTCTGAGGTTCTCAATCCTGTGTCTTTTCGTTTCACCCTCCCAGACTCCTTTTCCATACATAATGTATTCCATAGGTCATTGTTGCGGAGATACGTGGCACCTATGGTTCCATCTGTTGAGCCTCCTGCCCCGGTTTTGGTGGAGGGGGAATTGGAGTATATTGTGGAGAAGATTTTGGATTCTCGTGTTTCTAGACGGAAACTCCAGTATCTGGTTAAATGGAAGGGTTATGCTCAGGAAGATAATTCCTGGGTTTTTGCCTCTGATGTTCATGCTTCCGATCTTGTTCGTGCCTTTCATGCGGCTCATACTGGTCGGCCTGGGGGCTCTGGTGAGGGTTCGGTGACCCCTCCTCAAGGGGGGGTACTGTTGTGAATTCTGTGGCTGAATTCACTCCTGTGGTCAGAAGTGGTACTGCAGCTTCTGAGCTTCCTCCCTCAGGTGTTCTGGTGAGCTCGTTAACTGCTTCATTACTTAACTCCGCCTGATGCTGCTATCCTTGCTCCTTTTCAATGTTTCAGTGTTGGATCTGAGCTTCTCCTGATTGTTCCTGTGACCTGCTGCTCTGTATAGCTAAGTGATTTTTGCTTTTTTGTTGCTTTTTTTCTGTCCAGCTTGTCTTTTGTTTTGCTGGAAGCTCTGAGACGCAAAGGGTGTACCGCCGTGCCGTTAGTTCGGCACGGTGGTTTTTTTTTGCCCCCTTTGCGTGGTTTTGCTTTAGGGTTTTTTGTAGACTGCAAAGTTCGCTTTACTGTCCTCGCTCTGTCCTAGAATATCGGGCCCCACTTTGCTGAATCTATTTCATCCCTACGTTTTGTCTTTTCATCTTACTCACAGTCATTATATGTGGGGGGCTGCCTTTTCCTTTGGGGAATTTCCCTGGGGCAAGTCAGGCCTATTTTTCTATCTTCAGGCTAGCTAGTTTCTTAGGCTGTGCCGAGTTGCCTAGGTAGTTGTTAGGCGCAATCCACAGCCGCTTTTAGTTGTGTTTAGGATAGGATCAGGTGTGCAGTCTACAGAGTTTCCACGTCTCAGAGCTCGTTCTTGTATTTTTGGGTATTTGTCAGATCACTGTGTGCGCTCTGATCGCTAAGCACACTGTGTTTCTGGATTGCCTTCATAACACCTGTCATTAGCAAACATAACACAGACCTAGCGAACCGCTTAGTGCGCTTAGGACAATCGGAGATAGCATGAGTGGAATCACCACAATAAAAACACAGCCCATTCCGACGTCTGTGTTCTTGCTGTTCAGCTCTGGTCAAAGTCCTATCACATTGCATAGGCTCAGGTTTATGCTCAGATAATACCGCCAAATGGTGCACATTTTTACGCTCACGTAAGCGTCGATCGATCTGAATGGCCAAAGACATAAACTCATTCAGACCAGCAGGCATAGGAAATCCCACCATGACATCCTTAAGGGCTTCAGAGAGACCCTTTCTGAAAATTGCTGCCAGCGCACATTCATTCCATTGAGTGAGCACAGACCACTTCCTAAACTTCTGACAATATATCTCTACCTCATCCTGACCCTGACACAGAGCCAGCAAATTTTTCTCTGCCTGATCCACTGAATTAGGTTCATCATACAGCAATCCGTGCGCCAGAAAAAACGCATCAATATCGCATAATGCAGGATCTCCTGGCGCAAGGGAAAATGCCCAGTCTTGAGGGTCGCCACGTAATAAAGAAATAATGATCTTAACTTGTTGAACTGCGTCACCAGAGGAGCGGGGTTTCAAAGCCAGAAACAGTTTACAATTATTTTTGAAATTCAGAAACTTAGCTCTATCTCCAGAAAATAAGTCAGGAATAGGAATTCTAGGTTCTAACATAGATTTCTGAACCACAATGTCTTGAATATTTTGTACTCTTGCAGCGAGATGATCCACACAAGAAAACAGACCTTTAATGTCCATCACTACACCTGTGTCCTGAACCACCCAAATGTCTAGGGGAATAGAAAGACAAAACACAGTGCAGAGAAAAAAAAAATGGTCTCAGAACTTCTCTTTTCCCTCTATTGAGAAGCATTAGTACTTTGGGCCTCCAGTACTGTTATGAACTGGTGATTCAGAAACACAATGGACCTGGTGGTTAAGAGAACACAAAGTGACCTGATAGTTACTAATAACATAGGACGGGCTCTGAGACGTGGGAACTCTGTTGACCGCAATCCCTAATCCTATCACACCACACTAGAGGTAGCCGTGGAGCGCTCCTGACCAGACCTAGGCGCCTCGGGCACAGCCTGAGAAACTAGCTAGCCCTGAAGATAGAAAAATAAGCCTACCTTGCCTCAGAGAAATTCCCCAAAGGAAAAGGCAGCCCCCCACATATAATGACTGTGAGTAAAGATGAAAATACAAACACAGAGATGAAATAGGTTTTAGTAAAGTGAGGCCCGACTTACTGAATAGACCGAGGATAGTAAAGATAGCTTTGCGGTCAGCACAAAAACCTACAAACAACCACGCAGAGGGCGCAAATAGACCCTCCGTACCGACTAATGGCACGGAGGTGCTTCCTCTGCGTCCCAGAGCTTCCAGCAAGCAAGAAAAACCACAACAAGTAACACAAGCAGAACTTAGCTTATGCAGGGCAGACAGGCCACAAGACAATCCAGGAGAGAGCAAGACCAATACTGGAACATTGACTGGAGGCAAGGAACAAAGAACTAGGTGGAGTTAAATAGAGCAGCACCTAACGACTTAACCTCGTCACCTGAGGAAGGAAACTCAGAAGCCGCAGCCCCACTCACATCCACCAGAGGAAGCTCATAAACAGAACCAGCCGAAGTACCACTCATGACCACAGGAGGGAGCTCGACCACAGAATTCACAACACATATGGCAGCAGTGGCTCAGTATTGGGGAATCAGGGGCAGTAATAGGGACACATACGGCAGCAGCGGCTCAGTATTGAGGTATCAGGGGCAGTAATAGGGACACATACGGCAGCAGCGATTCAGTATTTGGGAATCAGGTGCAGTAATAGGTACACATATGGCAGCAGAGGCTCAGTATTGGGGTATCAGGGGCAGTAATAGGGACACATACGGCAGCAGCGCCTCAGTATTGAGGTATCAGGGGCAGTAATAGGGACACATGCGGCAGCAGCGATTCAGTCTTGGGGAATCAGGTGCAGTAATAGGGACACATACGGCAGCAGTGGCTCAGTATTGGGGTATCGGGTGCAGTAATAGGGACACATACGGCAGCAGCAATTCAGTCTTGGGGAATCAGGTGCAGTAATAGGAACACATACGGCAGCAGTGGCTCAGTATTGGGGTATCGGGTGCAGTAATAGGGACACATACGGCAGCAGCGATTCAGTCTTGGGGAATCAGGGGCAGTAATAGGGACACATACGGCAGCAGTGGCTCAGTATTGGGGTATCAGGTGCAGTAATAGGGACACATACGGCTGCAGCGGCTCAGTATTGGGGTATCAGGGGCAGTAATAGGGACACACACAGCAGCAGCATTGGGATATCAGCAGGTTAAGGAGTTTGTGCAGGTTGGGAATAGATGGTGATGGGGCTGGAATATGAGAAGTGAAATGTGTCTTTGTTGTATTCTCTGCAGACGAGTTGTAGCTGGAAGTTGTCCTGTCGGTCTGGGCCAGATGGAAAAGATGGGAAAAATTAACGATTCCATCAGAAAGGACGTCAGAGGTAAGACATTATCTGTAACTGTGCTGTGATCTCTTATATGTTCTGTAGGGCTGGTATCTACAGTACCACTGACCATATGGCGGTAATATCCATATTGGTCTATATATAGAGATTATCTTCAGTAACAGCGTGATCATCTGCTGGGGTTCTCCTCCAGTATTAGGGCGTGTCACGGAGTTGTAATCAAGGTTACCTGGTTAGAGGCCCACTCAGAAGCTTCGCCCCCCTTGAACCAAACCCTAGCTACGCCTCTGCTTCAGGGATTATATTCTGGTGTTACTACAGTTTAGCTACAGATCCCAAATTGTTCCCCACACAGCTCAGATGTAAAGGTGTCAGGGTATAATAGAATAAAGACTTGCGTCTCCTCTTACAGTTCTTTTAATGTAAGGGCATTGATAAAACAATACTACTGTTTTTTTCTGAAGTACAAGTTGTTAGAAAAAAAAAAAACATTACCACCTTAAGGGCGCCATTAATTTTATCATGTAATGCGCAAAAATAAATAGTGTAAAAAAATGCAATTCCACAATTGTTTCTTGACTTTATGTATTTATTATTTATACAGTGTTCACTATATGGTAAAAATGTACCAAGCAATATGATTCTCCATAGCAGTACGAGTACACAGATACCAAACATTCATGGTTCTTTATTTAAGTAGTAAAAAAATTCTAAACTTTATATAAAAAAATGAGTGTTGCCATATTCAGAGACCCATAATGTTTCCATTTTCAGTTGATGGGGCTGGATCAAGGTTTGTTCTTTGTGCCCTGAGCCAACATTTGTATTGACACCATTTTTGGGTAGAAACAATGTTTTTATCGCCCCTTTGTTTGCAGTTGTTGCGGAGGCCAAAAAGACATGATTCTGGCGTTTACATTTTACGTTTTCTCATTGCACCATTTACTGATTAGATTAATTATTTTTTTATTTTGATATGTCAGAATTTTATGGATGTAGCAAGACCTCATATGTTTTTTTAATTTATATATTTATTTTATTGTAAGAAAAGAGGGGTGCTATTGACTTTTATACTTTTTTTTATATTTTTAAAAACATTTTTTGTTGTATTTTCCCTGCATTTATTAGTCCCCATAGGGGACTTGAACGTGCAATCATCAGCTTGCTCGTCTTATATCCAGCAATACTACAGTATTCATGCATATAGCAAAAAATCACGGTCTTCTATGAACATGATCCAGAAACGGGCATTCACAGTACCATCATAACGGGCACTGGGGACCTTCAGCAAATCCCCAGCCATCTTTATAACTCATCAGTGCCCCATGATAGCATCACCGGAGTGCCAATGGGTGGAAAATGACATGCCCCCATGCTGGTGCGCTGTAAATGCCACTGTCAGACTGACAAATGCAGTTAACAGCCGTGGGTGGAACTCCACGTGTGCCTGTTAGAGATGGAATGTAGCTGAATATCACAGCCATCTTCTAAGGCAAAAATGTAGGCCCAGTTCCTGGCAAATACAAAGGCCAAACTAAACAGCTCTGGCAAAAAAATTAAGAGACCACCACATCAAAACCCTGTCATGGGCAGCCCAATCTCCAGACCTGAACCCCATTGAAAACCTCTGGAATGTAATCAAGAGGATGATGGATAGTCACAAGCCATCAAAGAAGAACTGCTTACATTTTTTGCATTATTTGAGGTCTAAAAGCACTGTTTTTTTTATTTTTACCATTTCTCTTTTTCAGAAAAAAAACACAAAATGTATTGCTTGGAAATTCGGAATACATATTGTCAGAAGTTTATAGACTTAAGGAACAATTTACATTTTACTCAAAAATATACCTATAAAGAGAAAAATCAGGGAAACTAAACATTTTGCAGTGGTCTCTAATTTTTTCCCAGAGCTGTAGAAAGGCCAAACAAAACACTTTTAAGTCTCACCTTTATGGGGGTGTTCCCATCTCAGACATGTATTTCATATCCACGGGATATACTGTACTTTGTCTGATTCATGCAAGTCTTACCTCTAGAACCTGCACTTACCTTGAGAATTGGGATTCCCTCTCTCGCTGCTGTAAATGTGACCACATAGCTGCTCCTCCCTCAAAAATGGTTGTGTATGTAAAATCCAGCAAACACTATATATAGTTTAAATAAGGGGGTGGGATACTGCAATATGATGGCAAAGTTGCTAAAATAAATATTATAAATTGCAGTCTAATATATACTATGATAATTTATAGCTTTAAGATACTAACCCCATCCACAACAGCTTTCTTGGTTTTCCATTTCACCCTTAGCATGTATTCCTGACTTGTTAAATGCAGCTTCTGACATTTTGATGGGTAATTTGGAACCTCATGCTGAGACAGTCACAGGTAAATATGAAAATATATATTTTTTTTTTTAGAAATAATTTACCTGCGGCTTTGCTAATTCCCTCCAGGGTTTCTTTGTAGTAAGTTGAAATTTACATTTGAAAGGTATTTTTCATGTTTTACTTTGACTTTCCATAAAAATACTCTATATGACATTTCATATAAAACAATATTTATTGTCATTTAGAATGGTATTACATATACAACATTGCATTACTATATATATATATTTTTGCTTACTGGCCAAACACATTAATGTCATGCTAACTATTAATCATTACATGAGCCTAAAAGTTGGTCTTGATCTCATGCACATATCTATGCTGTTCCATGTGCTGCTGTACAACTGGATTCTGTATTTTTGGTACTTTTCTTTCCATGATGCTTTGGTTCCAGAGACTATACCATATTTTTTGGACTATAAGACTTTTCTCCTTCCAAATTTGGGGGTAAAATGGGGTTGCAGGGCTATGATCACACTCCCTTCCCAGGCTGGTGCAGCAGTATTCGGCGGTGCTCGGTGGTGCGGGGGATCCGCCAACATTTTGTGAAAGCCTGGAGCCCACGCACTTCCATTGCTGTGGCCTGTGGGAAAGTGGCCGCCAGAGTCAGCACGTGCTCAGATTGAGATCTCGGCACTGAGATCTCGTCTCCCGAGAAGTTGCCGAGAGCTCAATCTGCGCACGCGGCGCATCCGGCAGCCATTTTCCCGGAGGCGATAGCATCAAGGGAATGGAAGTGTGGGGATTCCAGACTTTCACAAAATGTCGGTGGAGCCCCCGCACCACCGAGCACTGACGAACCTGTCTCACCAGCCTGGCATGGGATTTCCCAGAGACCAGAGCGAGGCAATGGAAGTGCGGGGCTCCAAGCTTTCACAAAATGTCTGAAGAGCCCCCGCACTGCCGAGCACCACCAAACCTGAGGCACCAGTCAGGGTCACATATTCGCCGGAAAAAGGTCTAAAAGACCAAGGGGAATTTTTTTTTTAACTTTGTGAAACATATATTCCCATAAAAACAATATTTTTATTTTTAATTTGTTAAAAATCGCCTTACCCAGTGCACTTAGTATACAGCATAAGTTAATAGCCTGTTTATTTCAAAATAGCCTGTTTTTATTGTTAAGTACTATCCCTTCATTTCATACCTTTCTGTTTTTTGTTTTCCCACCTGTAATATTCTTCAGGATATATCAGGGCTAGTCTCGGACAGCCGTCGCGGATTGGGGGCGCCAAAAATCGTTTTTAGGGTGCCAACCTCCACTGTTAGGTAGGGTCAGCAGGTAGCATAGGGATGTGACAGGTTATCAATAATTAAAATTAAAAATATTGTTTTTATAGGAAATTATGTTTCATATATTCGCCGGACCATGGAACACCTCCATGATCCCGCTCCACCAGCACTGCAGATCCACCAAGGGTAAGCTGAATTCAGACTGTAAGACGGACCCCTATTTGGCGCATTAATCTTTTTTCTTATTTTCTTTCTTAAAATTTGGGATGCATCTTATAGTCAGAAAAGTATGGTATGTACAATATCCTGAAGTTAAGGAATACAGTAATGGCTTTTTAACCATTACCGTTATCTGCTGGCAAATTCCTCAGCAGCTCTTTCATCACATCGTCTACATCACTCTGAATAAATCACAGCACACTTTCTGTCAGTACTGAAATTATCCCCCTTATAACACACCTGTCTCAGGTATTGCAGGTTTCGCCCCCTTCTCCTGGGTCCGCTGTCTTCTGTTGTGCTCCACATTGGGTTTTGCAGGTTGCCTGGCTTGGATCAATAACATCATCCCCCAAGACATATTTAAGGCCCATTGACACACACCTGTCTCTTGGGATTGAGTTTCTAGACCTCTTTTTTGGTGTGTCCACCTTCTGTGCATACTCTGCTTTACTTACTTCCATCCCTGCTGGGTTCTGCTTTATCCATACTGCTGCTCTTGAGATTCCTAAGTGTGCCAAGTCCTCATTCCCCATGGTGCTTCCAGCTTGCTGCATCTATGCCCGAGGTCTATGTTCCTGGACCTAGCACTTAGAATATCCACCTCACCTGATAAGTTCTGACACCCCCTTGACAGCAACACAAACCTGTTAATATTGCAAACTTTTTCTTCTCAGGAGTGGCAACCCCCTTCACATAAAGGTATCAACACTCAGATAACTCTGTTGTGGTAACCGACAGTCAGAATTATGCCATTTTGCTCCCCTTTGTTCAGGCTAATATTGATATTATAAAGCTGTACTTCCCACCAGGGTCGAGATCACTCACAGGATTGTGCCTCTCTTCTACCCTCTCTGATGACTATTCTTGCCTTCTCTTACCAGTGGTGAAAATCTCTCTTGCAGATGAGCTGATTTCACCACCACTTCAAAGGATACACAGCTCTGGCAAAAATGAAGAGACCACCACATCAAAACCCTGTCGTGGGCTGCCCAATCTCCAAACCTGAACCCTATTGAAAACCTCTGGAATATAATCAAGTGTATGATGGATAGTCACAAGCCATCAAATGAAGAAGAACTGCTTACATTTTTGTGCAGTGTGAAAGACTGGTGGACGGCATGCCAAGACGCATGAAAGCTGTGATTACAAATCATGGTTATTCCACAAAATATTGATTTCTGAACTCTTCCTGAGTTAAAACATTAGTATTGTTGTTTCTAAATGATTATGAACTTGTTTTCTTTGCATTATTTGAGGTCTGAAAGCAATGTTTTTTTTTTTAAATTTTGACCATTTCTCCATTTCAGAAAAAAATGCAAAATGTATTGCTTGGAAATTCGGAGTCATGTTGTCAGAAGTTTATAGACTAAAAGAACAATTTACATTTTACTCAAAAATATACCTATAAAGAGAAAAATCAGAGACTCTGAACATTTTGCAGTGGTCTCTTAATTTTTGCCAGAGCTGTATATTTTTCTAGTTTCCCATTATTCTTTTCTCAACTACTTTTTGGCAACTGCCCTATTATCACGACTGTCAGTAGAATTCTACGTCATCTAAAATTCTTCATTTTACTTATGCAAAGAATCTTTTTTTGGGAAACAATAAAGACACTTTGTGAGAGAAGATATAATTACAATATAATATTAATATTTAAATGACTAGATCAGCTCTTTTCAGCAGTATTACATTCAGCACAAAGGTTTCACAAGAACTTTGTATGGTTCATTGAGTAGATAAACTAAGACGTACAGAGCAAAGGCAAACCAACTGCTCGTCCAGTCTGTTAGTCTCATTAAAAAAAAAAATTATTCGCCCCCCCAAAAAAAAAAAAATTTTCTTCAGCTATTTATAAATGGATATTCCATCTGGAGTTGTCCTCTATTTCTATTGGTGATTTTTAACATTATACTACATAGTTTCTTTCATGATGCTCAAACAATGGATATGCTTTTCTTAACCCCTTAACCCCCTGAGCTTTTTTTGGTTTTGTGATTTTGTTTTTCACTCCCCTTGTTCCCAGAGCCATAACTGTTTTGTTTTTCCATCAATATGGCCATGTGAGGCTTTTTTTCACGGGACTTTTGAACAGCACCATTGGTTTTACCATGTCATGTACTAGAAAATGGGGGAAAAAAATCAAAGTGCGGTGGAATTGCAAAAAAAGTGCAATCCCACACTGGTTTTCTTTTTGGATTTTTTACTATGCTCACTAAATACTAAAACTGACCTGCTATTATGATTCCCCTGATCATTATGAGTTCATAGACACCAAACATGTCTAGGTTCTTTTTTATCTAAGTGGTGAAAAAAAATTCCAAACTTTGTTAAAAAAAATAGCGCCATTTTCCGATACCCATGGCGTCTCCATTGTTTGTGATCTTTGGATGGTGAGGGCTTATTTTTTATGTGCCGAGCTGAAATTTTTAAAGATACCATTTTGGTGCAGATATGATCTTTTGATCGCCCGTTATTGCATTTTAATGCAATGTCGCGACAACCAAAAAACCCTTAATTTTGGTGTTTTTACTTTTTCTCTCACTACGCCGTTTAGCAATCAGATTAATCCTATTTTTGTTGATAGATCGGGCGATTCTGAATGCGGCGATACCAAATATGTGTATGTTTGATTTTATTTTTAATGTTTTATTTTGAATGGGGCGAAAGGGGGGGTGCATGGAACTTTAATATTTTTTTTAATTTTTTTATATTTTTAAAAACTTTTTTTACTTTTGCATGCTTCAATAGTATCCATAGGAGACTAGAAGCTGCCTTAGCCCAATCAGTTTTGCTACATAGGGGCGATGTTCAGATCGCCTCTATATAGCAGATTTACTGACTTGCTATGAGCACCGACCACTGGGTGGTGCTCACAGCAAGCCGGCACTGACAACCATAGAGGTCTCCAGGAGACCTCAGGATTTCATTCCAATACACCGGTGACCCACGATCACGTGACGGCGGTCACCGGTGTGCGTATTTCCGACCCGATGGCCGGAAGCATTATTAAACGCTGCTGTCAGAGTTTGACAGCTGCATTTAACTAGTTAATAGGAGCGGGTGGATCGAAATTTCACCCACAGCTATTGCGTGCACATGTCAGCTATTCAAAACAGCTGACATATCCCCTGAAAGATGTGGGCTCACCGCCGGAGCCCACATCAAAGGGAGGGAGACCGACATCGGCGTTGATGTGTGCCCGATGTCGGTAAGGGGTTAAAAGTAACTTGTCATGAGGATAATCTTCAAACTAAGGACATGCATGCACAGGAGCTCTTATGTTAATTAAATCCATACTTTGAAATCTGTTTATTTTTTTCTGAGAAACCCAGCTTTGAAATCATGTCCCCAAGTCACCTGCCTCCTATATCTGATGGACAGGTCATTCTTATTTCAGTGACCTGCCTCCCTTAACCAAGATCTTGCACAAGGGCCGTCAGTGTCTGAAGGGGAGGCATACGCAGTAAGGTCCTCTAGATGTCACTAAACCCTATGTATCAATCTGTACATGCACCTGAGAACAAGACTGGTGTGGGAACAAGCAGCAGTGAAGTGGCAACATCAGGTCAGGGGAGGTAAGTCACTGAAATAAGAGTGAACTGTCAGTCACAGAAGACAGGCAGTGGGTGGGGAATAAGGATGGAGGGCAGGAATGCTGCAAGTGCAGTGTCCCACCCAAAGCACTTATGGCTCATTTGCATATTAATTAAACATTAGATTTCTCAGAAATGGCAAAACAGATTTTTACAATGCCATAGTGCATATTCTATATAGCAGTAGTACAGGTTAATTTTCATATATTCATTGTTTGCATATATCTGAGCGCATACAGTGTATTGCTGTACTCTTTGGTTTGGACAGCGGTATGAGTAATGTCTTCTTATCTTAGCACCCCTGATATCTCCAGTATTAGATCAGACAAACAGGGTGGACAGCAGTGTGAGCAGTCTCGTCTTATCTCAGAACCACTGGTATCTCAGTTTTAGATCAGATAGGGTAGACAACAGTGTGAGCAGCCTTTTCTTACCTCAGTACCCCTGGTATCTCCAGCATTAGATCAGACAGACAGGATGGACAGCAGTGTGAGCAGCTCCTCTTCTTACCTCAGCACCCTTGATATCTCCAGTATTAGATCAGACAAACAGGGTGGATAGCAGTGTTAGCAACCTCTTCTTACCTTAGCATCCACCGTATCTCCAGTATTAAATCAGATACAGGATGGACAGCAATGTGATCTTCATAACTCAACCCTCCTGGTATCTATAGCATTAGGTCAGAAATACAGGGTGGACAGCAGTATGAGCAGCATTTTCTTACCTCAGCACCCCTGGCACAGTATCTTCAGTATTATATCAGATAGACAGGATGAACAGCAGCGTGAACAGTCTCTTCTTACCTCAGCAACCATGGTATCTCCAGCATTAGATCAGATAAATAGGGAGGACAGCATTGTGAGGCACCTCTTCTTACCACAGCAGCTCTGTTATTGCCAGTATTAGATCATAGAGACAGGATGGACAGGGGTGTGAGCAGCCTCCTCTTACCTCAGCACTTCTCGTATTCTCCAGTAAAAGATCAATCCAGAAAAATTGGAGGCAGCACACCGTTTGTGGTGAAAAGGAGCTATTTAATCAGCCCAGAAGGCGACGTTTCGGTCCCAACAGGAACCTTTCTCAAGGTTGGGACCGAAACGTCGCCTTCTGGGCTGATTAAATAGCTCCTTTTCACTACAAATGGTGTGCTGCCTCCAATTTTTCTGGATTTTTATAATTGAGGTTTGGTATTTGCCTAGGGGGTTCTGCACCCAGACTCTTTCTTTGTGCTGCTCTAATTTTCTTCCTCCAGTATTAGATCAGATATATAGGATATACCGCAGTTTGAGCAGTCTCTTCTTACCTCAACATTCCTGGTATCTCCAGTATTAGATCAGAGAGGGTGGACAGCAATGTGAGCAGCCTCTTCTTACCTCAGAATGCGTAGTATCTCCAGAATTAAATAAGAATATCCACTGTGAGGACATTTACCTACATGTAAAGAGAGGCATCACTTTCTACTGCACATGCTTGGACAGGTTTCTCACGGTGAAACAAGATGATGGACATTTTTATGTACTGCATTATAGTGATTACTCCTCTAGACAAAACAGATGTGATTTGGTAATTAAGGGTCTTTATGAATATATTTATAATGACATTTATTTTCTTTATTTTTTCGTTTATCCCTTATTTGCAGTGATGCCAGGTAAAACATTTAATTGTTAGCTTTCTTTTATCCCAATTCCAAAGTAAAGGTTTACATTTATGTCTCTATATTGTTATGACAATTAACAACTACATTAAGTACTAAAAACACTGGAATTCATCTCTTAGAAACGGTCGTCCAATCCTGATTAAACCTTGGATCTAATTTGCTCAATAAAGCGAGAAATGATTCATACAGTTCAGTTGTATTTCATTTTTCTTTCTGTGAAACTGGTAATCTGTTTCCCAGCATGTATTACTGAACTCTTCTGAAAACCAAAACATACATCAAGCCATTTGGGCTTTCGGCAGTGACCCCGCTGTCAAGTTTGTATTTCTGTACAAATACAAATTGCACTTTCCCTGGAGGCCGGAGACGCGTGATAGCCTTCAGAATTACAGTCAACCCACTTACTTCTGTCAGCTTATTTAATGTCCCCAAGACATTTCTTTCTCTCCATTTGCTTCGCAAAATGCCAAACCTGTTTTCGGTTGTAAACAATGAGCTTAGCAGGTGGACAGAGTAACATTTTGCATTTGTAGATTATTAATGCCGCAAGTAACTAGAAAGTACATAAAATCTTAATAATGCCAGCATGAAAAAGCACAGAAATAAACTGCAAGAGAACTTAAAGAAAGTTGACGAATAAATTCAAGAAGGAAATTATGGTCGACTTGCCACGATGAGGTCATTCGTTTACAGTATCATGTACTTGGTTGTTGATAAATTTTTCACCCCATCTATGTATTACTTGCAGTAAAATAATTTTACAATTTTACTTTTCATTGCTCCATAGTGCATTTAATTACGTAGCAAAGAATTCATTCGCTTGTCTTTTATGAGCGCTGGCATACCGAGGAGCTCAAGGGAGAATTTCAAAATTAAAAAAGATGTGGCTGGTTGGAATTTTCATCTTATTTTTCAAGTGAGTGTCCAACCTCTTCAATGACAGTTTGGCTCCCTACAAAGTAGAATAAATGTTATCAATTTATTTCTAATTCTCTGCAGCTCCTCTTCCTTACATTCTGTTTCAAAATTGACTGCGTATATCCCTTTAAATGTAAAATAGGCTATAGTAATAATGATAGAGTGCTTCCCCCGTCAGGGATGGCAGAATAAAAGCAGATACACACAGGTTATGACAGTTCAACAATTTTATACAAGTTTGATGGTTACAAAGTCTTACATGAGGAAAACTAGTTTAGTGTTTTCAACAGTCTCACAAAGTGTACTACTTTTGTCTTATACCAAGATAAATAAATTTAATATTGGACTGACACTTACAAGTTTTTGTTTTTACACTGTTGGCAGTCTGCTTGCACTGTCTGCAGCAGCATCTCCTTCACTAAGGAACAGTCTCCCTTGTCACTGTTTATGCAGCTCTCAACACAATGTCCCTGTCATGACTTGGTTGTCAGGTGACCTAGGACCAGGTGCTCCTTCCCATCCCTAACCCTAGAGGCGCCCTAGCTCGCCCAATTCCCTGGGTTACTTCTGAAGGTGAAGATGCCAGGGCCACAAACATTATCTTATCTCCTGTATCCACCCTCCATCTGTACCCTTCCCCCCGACGGAAGAGGGGAGGAGCTGTGAACCACAGTACACCAACCTGACAAATAAGGCAACACGAGCAGGAGCATCTGAAAATACCAGGCATACAAATATTTACTCACATACAACAAAGGAATGGACTGGGGAGTGGAAAATGGGGAAAAACCAAAGTAGAAGAAGGAAAGAAAATTATCACACTTACTAAACCAAGCAACAGTCACAGATAAATCCACCAGAATCCTTCTCACATAACCACTAACTCCCATCCTCTCAGCCACGCTGCATAAGCTAGCTCTGACGATGCGTGTCAGTGAGGACCCAGAGCATATAGAGGATAGGAGTAGCTAACCATGCTCAGCTGAGAGCCCATAACTCCAAGAGCTCTCAACATGGCTGATTAACCCCTGTACTGCCAAAAGAAACTTACAAAGTTTAAAAAGAATGTGAAGTGCTACTTTTCAGTGCAGGAGTAGGAACAATCAGATGCTGCAGTCTTCTATCTCCTCTCTGTCATGGTAACCCCGTGACAGTTCTGCTGTAGCTTTCCGATAAGTTGTGCACGCTCGTGCCCTACAAAGCAATGGTGGTATCTCTACTGCGATTTGGGTCAGCAGTTATCCATAGCACCCAAATGCATTGCACTCTATTCTATAGTCCATAATGATAGTGGGGTTCATTCAGATTACAGACCTAACTTTTGTTAGAGGCTAGGGGACCAATTTTGACCTTCTTACAGGCACATGCAGCCACCAGTTCTCTGCCACACTATTTTCTATGTATTCTAAGCTGGCATCTATTCTTATATTTACCAAAAGTATTTTTAAACAAATGCTATTAGCACAATTACATTGAGAAATGGATGTTAATGTGCAGCGCCCCAGATACCTGGTCGTTGCAGTATGGCACTCTGCCGCTAAGGGGAGTAGCGGTACGTCTGATGGCACTAAGGAGTTCTCCTGACCAGAAAACACCAGAACACATTACACTTCACACTCCGGCCACTAGGGGGAGAAAAAGGCTTTATTTATTGGGCCACTCCTCACACTGGTAAAACTAGGGGCTGGGGAGGAAGTTAGTCAGAAGCTGACTGGGTTGGAACCAGGCAACATCCCGTGGCAGGGGGTGTTGCAGGGAGAAGGCACAGGGGGGCCCCTGTCGGGCGTGGGAACCTGGCAGGTGCCTAGCGAACAGAACAGAACGTAATGGAACCGCACCTGCACACCCTGCGGCGGTAGCCTAAGAAACACGAAGGGAAGGATATTGTGGAACCGTGTAAACGAGATCAAGCACAAAGGAGAACTAGTAAGAGTTATGCCGAGAGAGAGAGAGAGAGGCAACATCTTACTGAGGCGCATAGTCGGTGGCCGGAACACCGTAGGAGTAACTGACTTCAGGCCTTACTTCAAACTCCGCTGGACAGCTAGTCATAGGTTGGCTGTCTACCTTACTACACCTACGAAGACATAGAGGGCAACATTGGGAGAGGGGCGTCTCTAGGGTCCCGGAAGACCTCCAAGCCCTCCCGTCATACGGGTGGCGTCCTAGCCATAACATACCTGGGGGACGTTAGAAACTAGTAACATCTGGAACCAAAGAATGAGAGAGAGAGCTGTAGAGAACGAACGAGAACAGCAGTTGTGAGGACTATTCCGAATGCTCAGCAGGATAGGACTACAACAGACAGGCGCTATTGGTAGGCAACGATTTCCATCTGTGAAGGAAACTCTGGATGTGCCCATCGGACCGGCCGGTCTCTGAGAGCCCTGTTAAACGTACTCTGGATAGAGGATCCTGAAGCCTTCAGTAAAGAGGTAAAGAGACTGCAACCTTGTGTCCTCATTATTGACTGCACCTCACACCGTCGCCACCTACACCACTGGGAAGCCCTGGTGACATACTTCACCTGTGGGAAGTTATACCATCCAGCTGCCATTCCATCACCCCAGCGGACCCCATAGCAGCGTCGGTCACCCTGACCGAACACCACGGGTGGCATCACGAACCCCTGACAGACTGTTCCGCTACTTTCATTGGACGCCCCTTAGCAGGGTCGCGGACCAGGTCTAGCCACCGTGACAGCCTCAGAACCGAACCAGAGAGGCCCGGTACCGAAACGCGTGGCCCTGTGTCTGGGGGCGCTCCAACTTGCCGTCACAAACAGGATCGTACTTAAGCCTGAAGAATTGGGTCATGTGTGCCTTGGAACTGTGATTGAAATGTTTTGGACTGTGATTTACTGCAAGGACTGTGTATTGCTATCTGCCGCGAGATTCCCGCCAAAACCGCCGCCATTGCCGCGCCACGAGGAGCGCAGGAGATGAAGAAGGGTGTGGAAGTGGGCGTGAGTAAGGTGGAGAGCGCGAAAGATAATGGCCGCCCAGTCTAAGTATTGCTGTATCCTGAGGGCGGGTCCATCAGCAGCAGAGATCCGCCTCCTGATCCTCAATGGACGGCGGAGGAACAAGAAACGAAACCACCCACGAAGGAGAGAGCGGGAAAAGGACAAGGAGGGAGAACTGAACCACGTGGGAGACGCCATGGCCAGCCGCCCGGGATCGGAGCGTGGGGTCGGAGCCGAGGACTCCCCCAGCTACCCAGAGAGATACCGCAGCCAGGCGTCACCCATGAGCCCCGACTTCCTGCAGGCCGGAGTGGACGAGCTCAGTGACCGACTCCGGCGGACGCAGCTGAGCACTGAGGCCGGGTGGAAGGAGATCGTTACCGGGGGTCTCACCAGACGTCAGTCGGCGGCCTTGTCTGGCCCGGAGCAAGAAAGAAGTTCCTGCGCTACGAAGCCAGAAAGCAAGGCCGTGCCGAAAAGCGAGATACTGCAAACAGAGATGACGACACCACAGCGCAAGGCCCCGCAGTCAGCGTTCCAGATCCCAGTGGAGACGGAGCAGGCCGGCACCGGGGGGACCACATCTGAAGCAGGCATGAAGAACGACCCTGCCCCAGTGACAGAAGACCTGTTGATAAGCTTCGTAGCAGCGCCACCTGCTGCCATGACTGAGACTAACTCTGAACTGACAAGTCCTAATACTACTGCCACAGTGGGCATTATTGCCGCTACTGAACCTGCTGCCAAAATTGACATTCGAACCCAGATGATGCCTGAAGAACCGATTAGTGACATTGATACCGCATCGGATGAGAAAAGAGATATGCAAAGCCATAAGACCCTCTTCTGGAGTGAGGGAGCCCCTTACGTGGCGCCTGGTAGCCGCCAGTATGCAGCTGGGCTACTCCGATCGGTGCTACCCACTGACTTACAGTAACAAACCTCAAAACCCCGACAGATGTAAATAGTTAACTGTTTCCTGTTTTGCTGCTTTAAACCCGACCAGGGTTACCTCCTAGGGATCCCTTTGTTTACCCGGGATCCCTAATGTTTTCTATTTCTTTTCTACGTTTGCACAAGTTTATCACTGTTTAAAAGTCTGCCGGATCATGGACGGTCAATGATTCAAAACTGTTTTTGTATATAGTTTGCACCTTCTTAAAGGTGCTCCCTACTGGTTTTACAAGCGAGAGAAGACTTTGCGAAGATGATGCTTCCAGATATGATGCAGAAGGTCTTGCTTTCGGTGGACAGGCAGACAGAGAATCTGCACTAGAGACTTGGGACCCTCTTAAAGGGAATGATTACATGATGACTCTAATAAAAGTTTGATAATGTTAATAAAGATTGAGGACAGGAAAGCTTGAAGTGAACCCGTAGGGGTTAGAGAGAGAGTCCTCCTGAGAGATGTAGAAAGATGGTCGGCACAATGGCAGTAGGCCCAGCCAAGGAGCTAGGCGGTCCTGCATTGGGGAAGTTAGAACGGAAAGAGAAGTTGAGTTATTTAGTATTTTATGGTAGGCCTTTAGTGGGTTCAGCGTATACGCCCTTAAAGGAAAGTTAACTTATTGTTCAAGAGTTTGCACTTAGTAGAATACCCGGCTGGGTACTGAGAGTTATTTATAGTCAAAATGTTATTTAAAAATATTTAACCTTGTTTTTGTTTGTAACGTTCAAGTGCCCTTACCTCCCATAAAGGGAAGCACCTTTTCTATTTACTTGTTCTAAGCATTCCAAAAATTTGTATGTCTTTTGCTGTATTATATTGTTGTTCTTCTTCCCAGTCCAGGAGTACTGGATTTAACCGGAGGGGAGTGCAGTGCCCCAGAGACCTGGTCGTTGCAGTATGGCACTCTGCCGCTAAGGGGAGTGGCGGTACGTCTGATGGCACTAAGGAGTTCTCCTGACCAGGTATCACCAGAACACATTACACTTCACACTCCGGCCACTAGGGGGAGAAAAAGGCTTTATTTATTGGGCCACTCCTCACACTGGTAAAACTAGGGGCTGGGGAGGAAGTTAGTCAGAAGCTGACTGGGTTGGAACCAGGCAACATCCCGTGGCAGGGGGTGTTGCAGGGAGAAGGCACAGGGGGGCCCCTGTCGGGCGTGGGAACCTGGCAGGTGCCTAGCGAACAGAACAGAATGTAACGGAACCGCGCCTGCATACCCTGCGGCGGTAGCCTAAGAAAGAGACACGAAGGGAAGGATATTGTGGAACCGTGTAAACGAGATCAAGCACAAAGGAGAGCCAGTAAGAGTCGTGCCGAGAGAGAGAGAGGCAACATCTTACTGAGGCGCGTAGTCGGTGGCCGGAACACCGTAGGAGTAACTGACTTCAGGCCTTACTTCAAACTCCGCTGAATAGCTAGTCATAGGTTGGCTGTCTACCTTACTACACATAGGGGGCAACATTGGGAGAGGGGCATCTCTAGGGTCCCGGAAGACCTCCAAGCCTTCCCGTCATACGGGTGGCGTCCTAGCCATAACATACCTGGGGGAAGTTAGAAATTAGTAACATCTGGAACCAAAGAACGAGAGAGAGAGCTGTAGAGAACGAACGAGAACAGCAGTTGTGAGGACTATTCCGAATGCTCAGCAGGATAGGACTACAACACACAGGCGCTATTGGTAGGCAACGATTTCAATCTGTGAAGGAAACTCTGGATGTGCCCATCGGACCGGCCGGTCTCTGAGAGCCCTGTTAAATGTACTCTGGATAGAGGATCCTGAAGCCTTCAGTAAAGAGGTAAAGAGACTGCAACCTTGTGTCCTCATTATTGACTGCACCTCACACCATCGCCACCTACAGCACTGGGAAGCCCTGGGGACATACTTCACCTGTGCGAAGTTATACCATCCGGCTGCCATTCCATCACCCCAGCGGACCCCATAGCAGCGTCGGTCACCCTGACCGAACACCTCAGGTGGCATCACGAACCCCTGACAGACTGTTCCACTACTTTCATTGGACGCCCCTTAGCAGGGTCGCGGACCGGGTCTAGCCACCGTGACAGCCTCAGAACCGAACCAGAGAGGCCCGGTACTGAAACGCGTGGCCCTGTGTCTGGGGGAGTTCCAACTTCTTGCTATAACTCTCATGCACCAATGAGCTTAACCCCTTCCTGACCTCCACCGTACTATTACGGCGGAGGTCGGGTCCCCTACTTTGATGTGGGTTCGGCGCTGAGCAAAACAGCTGACATGTGGCCACAATAGTGGTGGGTGAAATCGCTGCGATGTAGCAGATCCGATCAGGCTATGCCAGCTTCTAGCCTCCCATGGAGGCTATTGAAGTATGGCAAAAGTAAAAAAAAATGTTTTAAAAAATATGAAAAAAATTAAAAATATATAAACGTTTAAATCACCCCCCTTTCACCCCATTCAAAATAAAACAATAAAAAAAAATCAAACCTACACATACTTAGTATTGCCGCGTTCAGAATCGCCCGATCTATCAATAAATAATGGCTTAACTTGATCGCTAAACGGCGTAGCTAGAAAAAAAATCGAAACACCAGAATTACAGTTTTATGGTCGCAGCGACATTGCATTAAAATGTAATAACAGGCGATCAAAAGAACGTATCTGCACAAAAGTGGTATCATTAAAAACACCAGCTCGGCATGCAAAAAATAAGCCATTGCCTGACCCCAGATCACGAAAAATAGAGACGCTACGGGTAACGGAAAATTGCACAATTTTTTATTTTTTTTTAGCAAAGTTTGGAATTTTTTTTTACCACTTAGATAAAACGTAACCTAGTCATGTTTGGTGTCTACGAACTCGTAATGACATGGAGAATCAAAATGGCAGGTCAATTTTAGCATGTAGTGAACCTAGTAAAAAAGCCATACAAAAAACAAGTGTGGGATTGCACTTTTTTTGCAATATCACCGCGCTTGGAATTTTTGTTCCCAATAATGTCGTTGAAAAGTGCAACTTCTCCCGCAAAAAACAAGCCCTCACATGGCCATATTGACGGAAAAATACAGAAGCTATAGCTCTGGGAAAGAGGGGAGTGAAAAACGAGAACGCAAAAACGGAAAAGGGCAAAGTTGTGAAGGGGTTAATCTAGCCTAGTGTTACCTGCACACGAGAATCAGTTAATTGACACTTTCTACTCTGCGACATTTGCTCTTTTTCATAATCGGGCCGCAATATCACATATTTCATACAACCTTGATAAGAAGCCACAACACAAAGAGCTGCTCCATTCTTCAAAGGTGAAGATCAAACAGACTGCATCACAGTTTATAACCTCCGTACGTGTTTTCTAGCATCTCTTGAAAACCCACACCGCCTCTGGGCTCTAGGGTGCCGTGCAGGCTCTATTAGATTTCATTTTTATTTTTTTAGCTAATGTTAACTTTATATTGAAATCCAATATGAATATGAAAATGCTAAATTACTGTGAGTAATGCAGTTGCACAAGCAGTACTATTACCTACTGTTCTATATCTTCATCCCTGATCCATTATTGCATTTGTGCCTTTTCTTGGTCTAGTTTTTGTTGTTTTTTGCCTCTTATTCATTCACGTCTAATTCTCCTTTTAACTTGCACTTTTTTTAAAGAATATGTTACATGTGTTCGACTGTTTTTTTCTTTAAGGCTATGTGCACATGATGCGGATTTGCTGCGGATCTTACCGCTCAGAAACGCTGCATATCCGCACTGTGATGTACAGTATAATGTTAGTCTGTGGGAAAAAAAGCTGTGTAGAAAAATGAGTGCGGAATTGCTGCGGATTTCAAAGAAGAGCATGGCACTTCTTTTGTGCGGATCTGCAACGGTTCTGTACCCCTCCATGTTAAAATTCCGCAGTTGGCCAAAAACGCTGAAAATCCGCACAAAATCTGCATCAATTCCGCATAAAAACCGCACAAAGTCTGCATAAAAACCACTGCAAATCCACGGCTGCGGATTCTGCCAGGAGATGCGGATTTTGTGCAGAAAATTCTGCACCTCTTTTCCTACGTATGCACATACCCTTATGCTCGCAATTGTCGGCACAGTTTAAGGTTTGCATGTTTTTGTCTGATACATCAATTTCGTCTTTTTGAACAGTTTGTCGCCAATTTATTTCAGTCCCTTATGGAGTAAATGTATGTACACCACAAAACTACTGCACAATTTTTGCATCACTTTGCAAATCGAGCAATTTTTTAAGCTAAAAAGTCACCAAAAAGGTTAAACGGCAAGGCAAAAATGTAGATGATTTTTTACATTGTGCAAAAATCATGTAGGCCATTTAAAAGAATTTGGTGCAAAATACAGAAACATATACCACAAGTCTAAAACAAAAGTGGATTAAAATAAATGCAAATCGGGAACTTAGTGTCTTCCAGTGTCCAGTAAAAAGCTCCTGCTACCCTCCGCCTTCCTCCTGCTGCTGCTTTCTTGCTGTTTCAGAGGCCCCAGTAGTAACTAATGTTTCCCCACTTTGAACCTTTATTTGGCACCTCCTCCCTTAGCCTTTGTCAGTTTCTATCACTTAGGCTGGAGTCACACTGCCGTATAACTCATGTGATAATCGCATCACACTGCACGGACTAGCCGGCATCTCTCCTGACCCGAGCATGACAGCATCATGGATTGCTATGCAGCTATCATGCTCAGGTCAGGATAGCCAACAGCCAGTATGAGTTTCATGGTGCACCCACCAGGGCCGTGGGGTACTCGGGTCTGGTACTGAAAGGGATGTGTCATGGCGGTGGCGACCTGGTCCTTGGCACTGGGCGCCCATGTTAAAGGGACGGTCTTTAAAGGGTTTTTGAAATAAAGGAATGTTCGTGACGCCACCTGTGGCATTCAGTCAGGGGTGACCGACGCTGCTTAAAGGGGCCCTCTGATGTGATGTTATGGCAGCCAGATGGTATAACTTCCCACAGGTGAAGTAGGTCCCCAGGGATCCCATGTGTAGATGGAGATGGTCTAATAAGAAACAGAGGGCACAAGGCCGCAGTCTCTTTACCTCTTTACTGAAGCAATTCAGGCAGCCACAGTCCAGGGTATCGGATCATAGGTGCTGGTGGTGGTCTGGCCGGCTTGGAAGCAATTTGGGATTTCCCCCTTACCAGGTGGGGTTAGAAGCCTTCCCTTTAGCGCTGTGGTGTAGTTCCTTGCTGCCTGTAGCTGTCCAACAAGGTCCTCATGAGTTTTCTGTCCTTTGCGTAAGTGGGGCACTAACCTGTATGACAGGTGGCTTGAGCCTTTTTACAGGGTCTCTATCATGACCCGGGTTCTATACGCCACTGTGTCTTCAGGTGTTAGGGTGGGCAAGTGACCTGTACTTCAGCAGGCGAAAACTTATGGGAAAAGAAGGCACACGGTTTCATCAAGGAACCAACAGGATTCCTCTGAGACAAAACGGCCCCTGCCCCAATCTCAGAAGCGTCAATCTCAACCTGAAACGGAAGAGAAACATCCAGTTGGCGCAACACCGGAGCAGAAGTAAATCGGCGTTTAAGCTCCTGAAAGGCAGCGACAGCCGCAGAGGACCAATTCACCAAATCAGCGCCTTTCTTCGTCAAATCGGTCAAGGGTTTAACCACGCTAGAGAAGTTAGCAATGAAACGGCAATAAAAATTTGCAAAACCCAAAAATTTCTGAAGGCTCTTCACGGATGTGGGTTGAATCCAATCATGAATGGCCTGAACCTTAACCGGATCCATCTCCATAGATGAGGGAGAAAAAATGAAGCCCAAAAAAGAAACCTTCTGCACCCCAAAGAGACACTTAGACCCCTTCACAAACAAAGCATTGTCACGAAGGATCTGAAATACCATCCTGACCTGTTGCACATGAGACTCCCAATCATCGGAAAAAATCAAAATATCGTCCAAATATACAATCAAGAATTTATCAAGATAAGTCCGGAAGATATCATGCATGAAGGACTGAAAAACAGATGGAGCATTAGTGAGCCCGAATGGCATCACAAGATATTCAAAATGACCTTCGAGTGTATTAAACGCAGTTTTCCATTCATCACCCTGCTTAATACGAACAAGATTATATGCCCCCCGAAGGTCAATCTTAGTAAACCAACTAGCCCCCTTAATCCTAGCAAACAAAGCAGAAACCAAAGGTAAAGGGTATTGAAACTTGACCGTGATCATATTCAAGAGGTGATAATCAATACAGGGTCTCAAGGAGCCATCCTTCTTAGCAACAAAAAAAAATCCTGCTCCCAACGGTGAAGAAGATGGCCGAATATGCCCTTTCGCCAAAGACTCCTTAATATAATTTCGCATGGCGGTATGTTCAGGCACAGACAGGTTGAAAAGTCGGCCCTTAGGAAACTTACAGCCTGGAATCAAGTCAATAGCACAATCACAATCCCTGTGCGGTGGAAGGGAACTGGACTTGGGCTCATCGAATACATCCTGAAAATCAGACAAAAACTTAGGAATTTCAGAAGAGGAAGAAGAGGAGATTGATATCAAAGGAACATCATTATGAATCCCCTGACAACCCCAACTAGTCACAGACATAGACTTCCAGTCCAACACAGGATTATGTACCTGCAACCACGGAAAACCCAGCACGATAGCATCATGCAAATTATGCAACACCAGAAATCGACAATCTTCCTGATGGGCTGGCGCCATGCGCATGGTCACCTGTGACTGGGGCATATTTTTTGCCAAAGGTGTAGCATCAATGCCCCTTAAAGGAATAGGGTTCTGCAAAGGCTGCAAGGGAAAACCACAACGCCTGGCAAACTCAAAGTCCATTAAGTTCAAGGCGGCGCCTGAATCCACAAATGCCATGACAGAAAATGATGACAATGAGCAGATCAAGGACACAGATAACAGAAATTTAGGTTGTACAGTACTGATGGTAAATGAACTGGCGATCCTCTTTGTCCGCTTAGGGCAGACAGAAATGACATGGGAAGCGTCGCCACAATAATAACACAATTTATTCTGACGTCTGAAACCTTGTCGTTCCGTTCTAGACAGAATTCTATCACACTGCATTGGCTCAGGAATTTGCTCTGAGGACAACGCCACAGCGCACACAGTTCTGCGCTCCTGCAAGCGCCGATCAATCTGAATGGCCAGAGACATAGAATCACTCAGACCGAAAGGCGTGGGAAACCCCACCATAACATCTTTAACGGATTCAGAAAGACCCTTTCTGAAAATTGCCACCAAAGCATCATCATTCCATTTAGTCAACACAGACCATTTTCTAAATTTCTGACAATACAATTCTGCCGCCTCTTGACCCTGAGACAGGGCCAACAAGGTCTTCTCCGCTTGATCCACAGAATTAGGTTCATCATATAGTAAACCTAAAGCCTGAAAAAAGGAGTCTACATTAAGCAAAGCCGGATTCCCAGATTCCAGGGAAAATGCCCAATCCTGTGGATCGCCACGCAGCAGGGAGATGATGATTTTAACCTGCTGAATGGAATCACTGGAGGATCGAGGTCTCAGAGCAAAAAACAGTTTACAGTTGTTTTTAAAACTCCAAAATTTGGACCTGTCACCAAAGACCAAATCAGGAGTAGGAATCTTCGGCTCTAAAACAGGAGTCTGAACAATATAATCAGAAATACCCTGTACCCTAGCAGCAAACTAGAGAAGCTAATTCCTGAATATCCATACTAGCACAAGACTCCTCAGCCACCCAGAGAAAAAGAGGGAAGAAAAGACAAAACAGAGTGCAGAAAAAAAAATGGCTCAACACCTTTCTTCCCTTCTTCTGAGATGCATTTAACTCATTATTGGCCAGTTGTACTGTTATGATCCGGTGACCTTGGAGCCGCATGGAACTTTCTCTGGAGTTGGAGTAAACTGTACTGACGGCAAATCCTGAACTAAACACCGCAACTAGAAGTAGCCGTGGGGTGTGCCTAACAAATCCTAGACACCTCGACACAGCCGGAGGACTAAATACCCCTATAGATGGAAATAGGAATTCTACCTTGCCTCAGAGCAGAACCCCAAAGGATAGGCAGCCCCCCACAAATATTGACTGTGAGTAGTAGAGGAAAGACACACGCAGGCAGGAAACAGGATTTAGCAAAAGAGGCCACTCTAGCTAAAATAGGAAAGGATAGGACAGAATACTAAGCGGTCAGTATTAAAATCCTTCCAAAAATATCCACAGCAGAAAATACAAAAAATTCCACCATCTAACTAAAGATGTGGAGCGCATATCTGCAACTCCAAAGAATCCAACAAGACTGAGAAAACACTGACACAGTCTAAGCTGGACAAGAGAAAACAAATGATTAGCACAGAATTATTAAGCACACAGCATGTGTGCCACAGAAACAAAAACCAGACACTTATCTTTGCTGAATTGGCAGCAAGGCAGGAGGGACCAGACAAAGATCCAAAACCTCCCAGAACCATGGACAACTGGCAAGGACTAATGAATCCTGCACACCTAAATACCCCAGTCAGAACTGCAATCAGCAGAAACACCTGACCAGGACTGCAACTCAGGGACAACTGCATTACCACCTACAACCACTGGAGGGAACCCAAAAGCAGAATTCACAACACCACCCCCTTTGGGACTCCGCCCCTTTTATTGCAACCACTACCTTTTGGGATACCACCCCCATTGGGACTCCACCCCTTTTTTTGGCAACCATCCCTTCTCCGGGGTACACCCAACGGTACTCTCAGGCCCCAGTTCGCAGCGTACCCCAGAATGTCCCTGGGCTTGCACTGGCCCTTTAAGAGTCTGCACAACCTGGAGCACAATTTTTTTTTCAACACTTCACCAGTTCCTGCTGGCACTGCTACAGCTCCTGCTGCGGTCACAAATCACTGGCACCTCCGGGTGCTGATTACAAGTAGCTGCTGCCGCCACTGCAGATCCTGCTGCTGCAGAACCTCTGGCTGCAACCGCGGCTACACTCCGCAAGGCTCTACCGCAGACTTCGTGGACCCTCTGATCCACAGCAAGACGCTTGTCACCTTCATGGACCCGCCGATCCACAGCAAGACGCTTGACACATTTTCTCACCGTTTTGCCCGTATTCGAGCACCAATTGTAGCGTTTCACCTACTACGTGTCTTGGAGGACACTCGCTTGGCACGGGATTAACGCACCCAGTGCGCCCACCGATCAGCTGTCCCCGATGTGGGCAGCAGCCAGATGTAGAAGCAGAACTGAACATCACAGCTCCATGAATTGTATAATGGCTGCAGCCAGGTAATGCACATCTGGCTCTAATAAAATAAGAAAGGGTTGTAGCATTTCACCTACTACGTGTCTTGGGGGACACTCGCTTGGCACGGGATTAACGCACTCAGGCACAGATTTCTCATAAAACACAGTCTCTTAGGTTTATTTCACATCAGCATAAACCACATCCTCATGAACTTGGTAACAGCTTGAACACCGTCTGTATATATTCAACTTCACCACAGTCCGTCACTGACCCCAATCAGCATAACACACGGACCTCGTCTGTTACCTGTTGGCGACCTTCACAGGTTCCTGGACACCTCTTGGCCTCAGAGGTGCCCCATGCACAATGTATCTCTACTCTGACCCCGGTCAACATAACACGGATCCCTTTCCATTACCTGTTGGTGCCGCACAGGTTCTTGGATACCTCTCCTCTACAGAGGTATCCTTCAGACGTTCTCACTAACCCCAGTCAGCATTACCCATGGTTATCAGACCGTTCCACACCACTGGCATGTGCCAGGTCCAAAGCCCCACCACGAGCTCTTCAGGGAGATAGCACTCCGAACACATGGGCTCTCAAGGATCTTCAGCACGGACCATTCAGGTCGAAACACTCTCACCATGTGACTCACACCCTGGTCACATTATCTAGGTGTAACCACTCCCCCAGGTGGGAGTGTGGGTGTGTGTGGCTAGTTTGACCCTCCCATCTCTCATAACTAGCCCTGCCAGTCTCCCATTAGAACTACACATTTACTTGTGGGACTACAGGTCCCAGACCACAACATAACTTCAGACTGACAGCACAGAGTGTCCTCCTCTGCGACACACATACCGGCCATCTACAATTCTGCCGGACTTTGTCTCATCACAATTATGCCTCCAAGTGCATCTTGAAGTGCACACACAGCGCCCCCTGGCTGTAACATTGGTCACTGCACCACAGGGTATATCTGCAGTACCCCTGTAAGAGTCGGCAAGGCCCATAGTCATGGCAGAGGACATGAGAGCTTTGGTGTCCTGGCCTTCCCTCACAGAAAAATAACATTCCTTTGTCAGCATACCTGCGTCTTCTTTCTCCACACTATCAGGGACTCCTCTGCGGTGTGTTGGATACTCTGGCACAAAAACTGAGACACAGTCCATTTCCATTGCAGAACAAAGAACTTTACTTAGAATACCTTGCAGCACATTCTTGTCAGAAACAGCATTCAGTTCTACGCCATCCAGTACATTACGGGGTAATAACGCCTGAGGTGGTACCACAGCGTTCTCCTTGTCCAGACTCACTATTTCAGGGGTTTCCTTCATCTGCTTTGCCTCGGATTTAAGAGTACTCGCCCATGCAATGAGCTGCCACATCTTGAACCTTCTGTGCCCTGTACTTTCTGGGTCGCTTCTCTCATTAGTTTCCCAGACTGTTGTGGATCTGCTGTTGCACGCTGTCTCTTTTGTCGCCACAGGACTCCAAATGCTGTGCTCCCCTTCAAACGTTGTGTGCTGCTGGTGTGTCCTAGGCTTAGTGCCCATGTGGACGCTTCGGGCACCTAGGTCCTACTCTGTACTACTGTGACTTCTACTGTAGCTCAAGCTTCTGCTACCACTGTCCCTGCTTGTCACTGCATCGCCCCAGGGTACTAGGCCCTTCAGGCTCTATAGCCTCCCTAGCCCTGACTCACTAGAAAACAGGAAATGTTCTACTCTTACCACACAGCAGCCCCTCCTACGTAATTAACCCTATGCTAGCTCTTTCCACTAACTGTGAATTATGTGTGCTAGGATGCCCCCCATCTAGTGGCCAATCCTACACACTACACTTTCCCTATACTTATATAGTGAACAACAATATACATTTAACACTAATGGTAATACATGGGTTTATGTAGCAGTACCGCAATATAACAGCAAAATTACTCCATCCCTTTACACCTCTGTCATGGCCACTATATAGTTGATGGAGCTGTGTTGTCCAGTCCCTTAACTGACAACATCCAGCAGCCCCAGGCTCCAGGAAGAACTGATTGGCAGAGGTGACGGGAGTCAAACCACCACTGATCGACCAAGATGTGGGGAGTCACACCACCAATGATCGGCCGAGGTGTCGGGCATCACACCACCACTGATCGGCTGCGGTGTCAGGCGTCACACCACCACTGATCGGCTGAGGTATTGGGCATCACACCACCACTGATCGGCTAATGTGTTGGGCGTCACACCACCACTGATTGGCTGAGGTGTCGGGCGTCACACCACCACTGATTGGATATTCATTACTAGGGTTGAGCGAAACGGATCGTTCATTTTCAAAAGTCGCCGACTTTTGCCACAGTCGGGTTTCATGAAACCCGACCCGATCCCTGTGTGGGGTCGGCCATGCGGTACGCGACTTTCGCTCCAAAGTCGCGTTTCAATGATGCGAAAAGAGCTATTTCTCAGCCAATGAAGGTGGACGCAGAGTGTGGGCAGCGTGATGATATAGGTCCTGGTCCCCACCATCTTAGAGAAGGGCATTGCAGTGATTGGCTTGCTGTCTGCGGCGTCACAGGGGCTATAAAGGGGCGTTCCCGCCGACCGCCATCTTACTGCTGCTGATCTGAGCATAGGGAGAGGTTGCTGCCGCTTCGTCAGAAGCAGGGATAGCATTAGGCAGGGTCCATTAACCCCCAAACCGCTTGTGCTGTAGCGATTTCCACTGTCCAACACCACGTTTTGTTTGCAGGGACAGTGGAAGCTACATTTTTTTCCTCAGCGCTGTAGCTCATTGGGCTGCCCTAGAAGGCTCCCTGATAGCTGCATTGCTGTGTGTACGCCGCTGTGCAAACCAACTGCTTTTTTCAAAGCACAAATCCTCTTGTTCCTTCCTTTCTGCACAGCTATCTTGTTTGTTTGTCCACACTTTTGATGTAATTTGTGCAGCAGTCCACTCCTTGTTATTGCTGCCTGCCATACCTGGCTGAGATTACTGAAGGGAGATAGTAATTGTAGGACAGTCCCTGTTTTTTTTTTTTTTTTTTAAATTCTCCCTGACAAAAAATAAATAGTGGGAGATTAATCTGGCATTTGTGCTTGAGTGCCAGTCGTGTGTGCCATCTCTCTCCAATTGTGGGGCACAGAAAGCCTAGTGTCTATAATCCTTTTTTTTTTTTTTTTTTTAATTCTCCCTAAAAAAAAAAATAGTGGGAGGTTAAGATTGGCATTTCTGCTAGAGTGCCAATCCTGTGTGTGCCATCTCTCTCCAATTTTGGGGCACAGAAAGCCTAGTGTGTAATACTGGCCCTGATTTCTTGGCAATTCTCCCTAACCAAAAAAAGTAGTGGGAGATTAAGATTGGCATTTCTGCTAGAGTGCCAGTCCTGTGTGTGCCATCTCTCTCAAATTGTGGGCCACAGAAAGACTAGTGTCTGTTTTTGGTTATTTTGGTTTTTAAATTCTCCCTGAAAAATAAATAAATAGTGGGAGATTAATATTGGCCTTTGTGCTTCTGTGCCAGTCCTGTGTGCCATCTCTCTCAAATTGTGGGCCACAGAAAGCCTAGTGTCTGTTTTTGGTTATTTTGTTTTTAAATTCTCCCTGAAAAAAAAATAAATAGTGGGAGATTAATATTGGCCTTTGTGCTTCTGTGCCAGTCCTGTGTGCCATCTCTCTCAAATTGTGGGCCACACAAAGCCTAGTGTCTGTTTTTGGTTATTTTGGTTTTTAAATTCTCCCTGAAAAAAAATAGTGGGAGATTAATATTGGCCTTTGTGCTTCTGTGCCAGTCCTGTGTGCCATCTCTCTCAAATTGTGGGCCACAGAAAGCCTAGTGTCTGTTTTTGGTTATTTTGGTTTTTAAATTCTCCCTGAAAAAAAAATAAATAGTGGGAGATTAATATTGGCCTTTGTGCTTCTGTGCCAGTCCTGTGTGCCATCTCTCTCAAATTGTGGGCCACAGAAAGCCTAGTGTCTGTTTTTGGTTATTTTGGTTTTTAAATTCTCCCTGAAAAAAAAAAATAGTGAGAGATTAATATTGGCCTTTGTGCTTCTGTGCCAGTCCTGCGTGTGCCATCTCTCTCAAATTGTGGGCCACAGAAAGCCTAGTGTCTGTTTTTTTTTTTTTTTGGTTTTTAAATTCTCCCTGAAAAAAAAATAAATAGTGGGAGATTAATATTGGCCTTTGTGCTTCTGTGCCAGTCCTGTGTGCCATCTCTCTCAAATTGTGGGCCACAGAAAGCCTAGTGTCTGTTTTTTTTTATTTTGGTTTTTAAATTCTCCCTGAAAAAAAAAATAAATAGTGGGAGATTAATATTGGACTTTGTGCTTCTGTGCCAGTCCTGTGTGCCATCTCTCTCAAATTGTGGGCCACAAAAAGCCTAGTGTCTGTTTTTTTTTTTTTTGGTTTTTAAATTCTCCCTGAAAAAAAAAAATAGTGGGAAATTAATATTGGCCTTTGTGCTTCTGTGCCAGTCCTGTGTGCCATCTCTCTCAAATTGTGGGCCACAGAAAGCCTAGTGTCTGTTTTTTTTTATTTTGGTTTTTAAATTCTCCCTGAAAAAAAAAAAAATAGTGGGAGATTAATATGGGCATTTGTGCTTGAGTGACAGTCCTGCGTGTGTGGCATCTCTCTCATTTTGCGCCACAGAAAACCGAGTGTGTAACATTGTGCCTGATTTTCCTTGCAGTCTCACCCACCTATAAAGGGATATCTAAATCCTACAGAAGTTTGAGTTCACCTTGTAAGTTGTTTAACAGTAACAAATACCGTTACTTTGGTTACGTTTTTAAAACAATGAGGAAGTCTGGTGGAAGAGGTCATGGCCGTGAGCGTTCATTGCCAGCTGGTAATGATGGTAGTGGTGGTGGAGCATCAGGTGGTCATGGGAAAAACAATATAGCACCTAAGTCTCGAGCTGTGGAGCCAGGTTCGTCGTCTGGCTACACAAGGCCTCGAACGCTCCCTTTTCTGGGAGTAGGAAAACCGCTTTTAAAGCCGGAGCAGCAAGAGCAAGTTTTGGCTTTCCTTGCTGATTCAGCCTCTAGCTCTTTTGCCTCCTCTTCTAAAACTGGTAAATGTAAAAGCAGCGCGTCGTTAGTGGATGTTCACGGTCAGGGACAAGTCGCTTCCTTGTCCTCTTCAGCCAAAACAACAACAGAGAAGGATGCGTCAGGCGACACAACGGGTTACTCCATGGAGCTCTTTACACATACCGTTCCTGGGTTAGAAAGTGAAACAGTTATCAGGCCATGCCCATTACAAGTTGAATCGGACATGGAGTGCACAGATGCACAGCCACAGCCAGATTACTATGCTGTTCCTTTGACTCAGACCACAACATTGCCCTCGCAGTGTACTGATCCAGAATCAGACCCTGATGAGACTATGGTGCCCCATCACGAACACTATACCACCGGCTTACACGGTGACACAGACGAAGTTGCACACGAGATAGAAGAGGAGGTCATAGATGACCCAGCTGTTGACCCCGATTGTCAACCATTGGGAGAACAGGCAGGTGGCAGTAGTTCTGAAGCGGAGGAGGAGGGGCCGCAGCAGGCATCAACATCGCAACAGGTTCCATCTGCCGGGTCCGTATCTGGCACAAAATGCGTGGCAAAGCCAAAACCTTTTGGAGGACAGCGTGGCCATCCAGTTAAAGCTCAGTCTGTAATGCCTGAAAAGGTATCTGATGCTAGAAAGAGTGCAGTCTGGCATTTTTTTTAAACAACATCCAATTGATCAGCGCAAAGTCATCTGTCAAAAATGTTCAACTACCTTAAGCAGAGGTCAGAATCTGAAAAGTCTAAATACAAGTTGCATGCATAGACATTTAACCACCATGCATTTGCAAGCCTGGACTAACTACCAAACGTCCCTTAAGGTTGTAGCACCCTCGGCCAATGAAGCTAGTCAGCAACGCTACATCCCTTCCGTCACTGTAAGGCCACCATTTTCCGCACCACCTGCAGTATCTGTGCAGGTTTCGTTGCCAGGCCAAAGCAGTCAGGGTCAGGGAATCACCAGTTTCGTAGTTGGAAACACTGCATGTAGGGCACCGGCAAGAATACCGTCTCCAACCGTCTCTCAGTCTGCCATGTCCACCGGCACCCCCGCTAGTTCCACGATCTCCAGCTCTCCAGTCCAGCTCACCCTACATGAGACTCTCATTAGAAAAAGGAAGTACTTAGCCTCGCATCCGCGTACACAGGGTTTGAACGCCCACATAGCTAGACTAATCTCGTTAGAGATGATGCCCTACCGGTTAGTTGAAAGCGAAGCTTTCAAAGCCCTGATGGACTACGCTGTACCACGCTACGAGCTACCCAGTCGACACTTCTTTTCGAGAAAAGCCATCCCAGCCCTCCACCAGCATGTTAAAGAGCGCATCGTCCATGCACTCAGGCAATCTGTGAGTACAAAGGTGCACCTGACAACAGATGCATGGACCAGTAGGCATGGCCAGGGACGTTACGTGTCCATCACGGCACACTGGGTGAATGTGGTGGATGCAGGGTCCACAGGGGACAGCAATTTTGGGACAGTTCTGCCTAGCCCACGGTCTAGGAAACAGTTGGCTGTAGCCGTTCGCACCCCATCCTCCTCATCCTCGTCCTCCTGCAGAAGCGAGAGCTCGTACACAGACCGCAGTCGCACAACCACTCCATCCGCAGCTGCCACTGTTGCACACCAGGTGTCCCATTATGGGGCAGCTACTGGCAAGCGTCAGCAGGCTGTATTGGCTATGAAGTGTTTGGGCGACAACAGACACACCGCGGAAGTTCTGTCCGAGTTCTTGCAGAAAGAAACGCAGTCGTGGCTGGGCACTGTAGATCTTGAGGCAGGCAAGGTAGTGAGTGATAACGGAAGGAATTTCATAGCTGCCATCTCCCTTTCCCAACTGAAACACATTCCTTGCCTGGCTCACACCTTAAACCTGGTGGTGCAGTGCTTCCTGAAAAGTTATCCGGGGTTATCCAACCTGCTCCTCAAAGTGCGCGGACTTTGCTCGCATATCCGCCGTTCGCCCGTACACTCCAGCCGTATGCAGACCTATCAGCGGTCTTTGAACCTTCCCCAGCATCGCCTAATCATCGACGTTGCAACAAGGTGGAACTCAACACTGCACATGCTTCAGAGACTGTGCGAACAGAGGCGTGCTGTTATGTTTTTGTGGGAGGATACACATACACGGGAAGGCAGTAGGATGGCAGACATGGAGTTGTCAGGTGTGCAGTGGTCGAAGGTACAAGACATGTGTCAAGTCCTTCAGTGTTTTGAGGAATGCACACGCCTGGTTAGTGCAGACAACGCCATAATAAGCATGAGCATCCCCCTAATGCGTCTGCTGATGCAAAGTTTGACGCACATAAAGGAGCAGGCGTCTGCAGCAGAGGAAGAGGAAAGCCTTGATGACAGTCAGCCATTGTCTGGTCAGGGCAGTGTACAGGACGAGGTAGCGGGCGAACAGGAGGAGGAGGAGGACGAGGAGGACGATGGGGATGAGTATTTTTTTAATGAGGAAGCTTCTCCGGGGCCAATAGCAACTGGTGGCGTTGCAAGGCCGGGTTCAGTTTTTTTTTTAGGGAGACAAGTGACGTAGATTTGCCTGAAACTGCCCCTCAACCCAGCACGACCGCAGATTTGACAACTGGAACTTTGGCCCACATGGCGGATTATGCCTTACGTATCCTCAAAAGGGACCCGTGCATTATTAAAATGATGACCGATGACGATTACTGGTTAGCCTGCCTCCTTGATCCTCGCTATAAAGGCAAATTGCAAAATATTATGCCACATGAGAACCTGGAACAAATATTAGCAACCAAACAATCAACTCTTGTTGACCGTTTGATTCAGGCATTCCCAGCACACAGCAACAGTGAGCGTTATCACACGAGCTGCAGGGGGCAGCAGGCGAGAGGTGTTAGAGGTGCACAAATCAGAAGTGACATTGGACAGAGGGGTTTTCTGACCAGGTTGTGGAGTGATTTTGCTATGACCGCAGACAGGACAGCATCAATTCAAAGTGACAGGAGACAACATTTGTCCAGTATGGTTACTAACTATTTTTCATCCCTTATCAATGTTCTCACTCAACCGTCATTCCCATTTGATTACTGGGCATCCAAATTAGACAACTGGCCAGAATTGGCAGAATATGCATTGCAGGAGCTTGCTTGCCCAGCAGCTAGTGTGCTATCAGAAAGAGTATTCAGTGCTGCAGGTTCAATACTAACAGAAAAAAGGACTCGTCTGGCTACCCAAAATGTTGATGATCTAACCTTCATTAAAATGAACCACAACTGGATTTCGAATTCTTTTGCCCCACCTTTCCCGGCTGACACCTAGCTTTCCTATGAAAAGGTCTTGCTTGTGGACTGCTCTGACTGACTTTTCCAATCTCGTAATTTGTTTGGTCTCGCCACTTGGCGCAAGCACCCGTGAGATGGCCGTTTGTCTGAAGAGGTGGGTGTGCACGCTTTTGGTCGACGGCACTGCCACTGGGTCCCTCATAGTACAATAAAGTGTCTCTGGCGGTGGTGGTGCGCACCCAACGTCAGACATACCGTTGTAACATGAGGGGCCCTGGGCCTGTACCGCCGGCCACAAGAGAGTTCCCCCTCCAGCTCAAACAGTGCTCTACCACTTGCAAAATTATCTCTCACAGCTCCACCAATGTTTAGTCTATGCGCTGACATCCTTCAATGCCTGGCACTGACAATACCAATGTGTTGACATGTATGATACTACTTAAAATAGTCAGGGCCAGTGTCCTATATTGACACCAGTAAATACTTAGCGCCAAATTACTAGGTCTGAAACTCAGCAGAGGAGCCCACCCCTGTACCTAAGTATGCCACCCTTTTGTGTTTTGGTTTTGTTGTATTGCGAGACATTAACATCTATATATTTTTGGTGAGTACTAACTGTCAGACACTCATTACAATCGGCCTCCGCTGACAACACCAATGCTGCCTGTGTACCCCTGCAAGATAATTCCAACTGTCTACAGCCTACTTTTGTTATGTTAGGCCTACTAAGCCTGTCTGCGGTCCATTATAGAAATTGTCCTTCACTGACCAGACCACTGCTGCCCGTGTACCCCTGGAACCTATTTTAAAAGTGGCTACAGCCTACTTTTGTTATGTTAGGTCTACTAAGCCTGTCTGCGGTCCCTCCTTCCACTAGTCCTCCACTGACAAGACCACTGCTGCCCTTGTACCCCTGGAAGCTATTTTAAAGTGCCTACAGCCCACTTTTGTTATGTTAGGCCTACTAAGCCTGTCTGCGGTCCCTCCTTCCACTAGTCCTCCACTGACCACACCACTGCTGCCCATGTACCCCTGGAACATATTTTAAAGTGCCTACAGCCTACTTTTGTTATGTTAGGCCTACTAAGCCTGTCTGCGGTCCCTCCTTCCACTAGTCCTCCACTGACCACACCACTGCTGCCCGTGTACCCATGGAAGCTATTTTAAAGTGCCTACAGCCCACTTTTGTTATGTTAGGCCTACTAAGCCTGTCTGCGGTCCCTCCTTCCAATAGTCCTCCACTGACCAGACCACTGCTGCCCGTGTACCCCTGGAACCTATTTTAAAGTGCCTACAGCCTACTTTTGTTATGTTAAGCCTACTAAGCCTGTCTGCGGTCCCTCCTTCCACTAGTCCTCCACTGACCAGACCACTGCTGCCCGTGTACCCCTGGAAGCTATTTTAACCCCTTCATGACCCAGCCTATTTTGACCTTAATGACCTGGCCGTTTTTTGCAATTCTGACCAGTGTCCCTTTATGAGGTAATAACTCAGGAACGCTTCAACGGATCCTAGCGGTTCTGAGATTGTTTTTTCATGACATATTGGGCTTCATGTTAGTGGTAAATTTAGGTCAATAAATTCTGCGTTTATTTGTGATAAAAACGGAAATTTGGCGAAAATTTTGAAAATTTCGCAATTTTCACATTTTGAATTTTTATTCTGTTAAACCAGAGAGTTATGTGACACAAAATAGTTAATAAATAACATTTCCCACATGTCTACTTTACACCAGCACAATTTTGGAAACAACATTTTTTTTTGCTAGGAAGTTATAAGAGTTAAAATTTGACCAGCGATTTCTCATTTTTACAACGAAATTTACAAAACCATTTTTTTTAGGGACCACCTCACATTTGAAGTCAGTTTGAGGTGTCTATATGGCTGAAAATACCCAAAAGTGACACCATTCTAAAAACTGCACCCCTCAAGGTACTCAAAACCACATTCAAGAAGTTTTTTAACCCTTCAGGTGCTTCACAGCAGCAGAAGCAACATGGAAGGAAAAAATGAACATTTAACTTTTTAGTCACAAAAATTATCTTTTAGCAACATTTTTTTTATTTTCCCAATGGTACAAGGAGAAACTGAACCACGAAAGTTGTTGTCCAATTTGTCCTGAGTACGCTGATACCTCATATGTGGGGGTAAACCACTGTTTGGGCGCACGGCAGGGCTTGGAAGGGAAGGAGCGCCATTTGACTTTTTGAATGAAAAATTGGCTCCACTCTTTAGCGGACACCATGTCACGTTTGGAGAGCCCCCGTGTGCCTAAAAATTGGAGCTCCCCCACACGTGACCCCATTTTGGAAACTAGACGCCCCAAGGAACTTATCTAGATGCATAGTGAGAACTTTGAACCCCCGGGGGCTTCACAAATTGATCCGTAAAAATGAAAAAGTACTTTTTTTTCACAAAAAAATTCTTTTAGCCTCAATTTTTTTCATTTTCACATGGGCAACAGGATAAAATGGATCCTAAAATTTGTTGGGCAATTTCTCATGAGTACACCGATACCTCACATGTGGGGGTAAACCACTGTTTGGGCACATGGTAAGGTTCGGAAGGGAAGGAGCGCCATTTGACTTTTTGAATGAAAAATTATCTCCATCGTTAGCGGACACCATGTCGTGTTTGGAGAGCCCCCGTGTGCCTAAACATTGGAGCTCCCCCACAAATGACCCCATTTTGGAAACTAGACCCCCCAAGGAACTTATCTAGATGCATATTGAGCACTTTAAACCCTCAGGTGCTTCACAAATTGATCTGTAAAAATGAAAAAGTACTTTTTTTTTCACAAAAAAATTCTTTTCGCCTCAGTTTTTCATTTTCACATGGGCAATAGGATAAAATGAATCCTAAAATTTGTTGGGCAATTTCTCCCGAGTACGCCGATACCTCATATGTGGGGGTAAACCACTGTTTGGGCACACGGCAGGGCTCGGAAGGGAAGGCGCGCCATTTGACTTTTTGAATGGAAAATTAGCTCCAATTGTTAGCGGACACCATGTCGCGTTTAGAGAGCCCCTGTGTGTCTATGCATTGGAGCTCCCCCACAAGTGACCCCATTTTGGAAACTAGACCCCCCAAGGAACTTATCTAGATGCATATTGAGCACTTTAAACCCCCAGGTGCTTCACAGAAGTTTATAATGCAGAGCCATGAAAATAAAAAATAATTTTTCTTTCCTCAAAAATGATTTTTAGCCTGGAATTTCCTATTTTGCCAAGGGTAATAGGAGAAATTGGACCGCAAATGTTGTTGTCCAGTTTGTCCTGAGTACGCTGATACCCCATATGTGGGGGTAAACCACTGTTTGGGCGCACGGCAGGGCTCGGAAGGGAAGGCACGCCAATTGGCTTTTTAAATGGAAAATTAGCTCCAATCATTAGCGGACACCATGTCACGTTTGGAGAGCCCCTGTGTGCCTAAACATTGGAGATCCCCCACATATGACCCCATTTTGGAAACTAGACCCCCAAAGGAACTAATCTAGATGTGTGGTGAGGACTTTGAACTTCCAAGTGCTTCACAGAAGTTTATAACGCAGAGCCATGAAAATAAAATAAAAATTTTATTTTCTCTAAAATGATTTTTTAGCCTGCAATTTATTATTTTCCCAAGGGTAACAGGAGAAATTTGACCCCAAAAGTTGTTGTACAGTTTCTCCTGAGTACGCTGATACCCCATATGTGGGGGTAAACCACAGTTTGGGCACATGTCGGGGCTCGGAAGTCAAGTAGTGACATTTTGAAATGCAGACTTTGATGGAATGCTCTGCGGGCGTTACGTTGCGTTTGCAGAGCCCCTGATGTGGCTAAACAGTAGAAACCCCCCACAAGTGACCCCATTTTAGAAACTAGACCCCGAAAGGAACTTATCTAGATGTGAGGTGAGCACTTTGAACCCCCAAGTGCTTCACAGAAGTTTATAACACAGAGCAGTGAAAATAATAAATACGTTTTCTTTCCTCAAAAATAATTTTTTAGCCCAGAATTTTTTATTTTCCCAAGGGTTACAGGAGAAATTGGACCCCAAAAGTTGTTGTCCAGTTTCTCCTGAGTACGCTGATACCCCATATGTGGGGGTAAACCACTGTTTGGGCACACGTCGGGGCTCAGAAGGGAAGTAGTGACTTTTGAAATGCAGACTTTGATGGAATGGTCTGCGGGCGTCATGTTGCGTTTGCAGAGCCCCTGGTGTGCCTAAACAGTAGAAACCCCCCACAAGTGACCCCATTTTGGAAACTAGACCCCCCAAGGAACTTATCTAGATATGTGGTGAGCACTTTGAACCCCCAAGTGCTTCACAGACGTTTACAACGCAGAGCCGTGAAAATAAAAAATCATTTTTCTTTCCTCAAAAATGATGTTTTAGCAAGCAATTTTTTATTTTCTCAAGGGTAACAGGAGAAATTGGACCCCAGTAATTGTTGCCCAGTTTGTCCTGAGTACGCTGATACCCCATATGTGGGGGTAAACCACTGTTTGGGCACACGTCGGGGCTCAGAAGGGAAGTAGTGACTTTTGAAATGCAGACTTTGATGGAATGGTCTGCGGGCGTCACGTTGCGTTTGCAGAGCCCCTGGTGTGCCTAAACAGTAGAAACCCCCCACAAGTGACCCCATTTTGGAAACTAGACCCCCCAAGGAACTTATCTAGATATGTGGTGAGCACTTTGAACCCCCAAGTGCTTCACAGACGTTTACAACGCAGAGCCGTGAAAATAAAAAATCATTTTACTTTCCTCAAAAATGATGTTTTAGCAAGCAATTTTTTATTTTCTCAAGGGTAACAGGAGAAATTGGACCCCAGTAATTGTTGCCCAGTTTGTCCTGAGTACACTGATACCCCATATGTGGGGGTAAACCACTGTTTGGGCACACGTCGGGGCTCGGAAGGGAAGGAGCACCATTTGACTTTTTGAATAAAAGATTGGCTGGAATCAATGGTGGCGCCATGTTGCGTTTGGAGACCCCCTGATGTGCCTAAACAGTGGAAACCCCTCAATTCTAACGCCAACACACCCCTAACCCTTATCCCAACTGTAGCCGTAACCCTAACCACAACCCTAACCGCAACACACCCCTAACCACAACCCTAATCCCAACACACCCCTAACCCTAACCACAACCCTAATTCCAACCCAACCCTAACCCTAAGGCTATGTACCCACGTTGCGGATTCGTGTGAGATTTTTCCGCACCATTTTTGAAAAATCCGCGGGTAAAAGGCACTGCGTTTTACCTGCGGATTTACTGCGGATTTCACCTGCGGATTCCTATTGAGGAATAGGTGTAAAACGCTGCGGAATCCGCACAAAGAATTGACATGCTGCGGAAAATACAACGCAGCGTTTCCGTGCGGTATTTTCCGCACCATGGGCACAGCGGATTTGGTTTTCCATAGGTTTACATGGTACTGTAAACCTGATGGAACACTGCTGCGGATCCGCAGCGGCCAATCCGCTGCGGATCCGCAGCCAAATCCGCACCGTGTGCACATAGCCTAATTCTAAAGGTATGTGCACACGCTTCGGAAAACGCTGCGGATCCGCAGCAGTTTCCCATGAGTTTACATTTCAATGTAAACCTATGGGAAACAAAAATCGCTGTACACATGCTGCGGAAAAACTGCACGGAAACGCAGCGGTTTACATTCCGCAGCATGTCACTTCTTTCTGCGGATTCCACAGCGGTTTTACAACTGCTCCAATAGAAAATCGCAGTTGTAAAACCGCAGTGAAATGCGCAGAAAAACCGCGGTAAATCTGCCATAAATCCGCAGCGGTTTAGCACTGCGGATTTATCAAATCCGCTGCGGAAAAATCCGCAGAGGACCAGAATACGTGTGCACATACCGAAACCCTAACCCTACCCCTAACCCTACCCCTAACCCTACCCCTAACCCTACCCCTACCCCTAACCCTACCCCTAACCCTACCCCTAACCCTAACCCTACCCCTACCCCTAACCCTACCCCTAACCCTAACCCTAGTTCTAACTCCAACCTTAGTGAAAAAAAAAAAAAATTCTTTATTTTATTATTGTCCCTATCTATGGGGGACAAATGGGGGGGGTCATTTACTGTTTTTTTATTTTGACCACTGTGATAGATTATATCACAGTGATCAAAATTCACATTGGAACGAATCTGCCGGCCGGCAGATTCGGCGGGCGCACTGCGCATGCGCCCGCCATTTTGGAACATGGCGGCGCTCGGGGAAGAAGACGGACGGACCCCGCCAGGATCGGTAAGTATAAGGGGGGGAGATCAGGGCACAGGGGGGGAAGATCAGGGCACAGGGGGGGGAGATCAGGGCACGGGGGGGCGTCGGAGCACGGGGGGGGAGGGATCGGAGCATGGGGGAGAGTGATCGGTGTGCGGGCGGGTGGATCGGTGTGCAGGGGGGGTGGATCGGTGCGCAGGGGGGGTGGTTCGGAGCACGGGGGGGGATCGGAGTGCGGGGGGGTTTGATTGGAGCACGGGGGGGTGTGATTGGAGCACGGGGGAGCGGACAGGAGGACGGGGGAGCGGAGCACAGGACGGAGGGGAGCGGGCCACAGATCGGGGGGCTGGGGGGGCGATCGGAGGGGTGGGGTGGGGGCACATTAGTATTTCCAGCCATGGCCGATGATATTGCAGCATCGGCCATGGCTGGATTGTAATATTTCACCATTTTTTTAGGTGAAATATTACAAATCGCTCTGATTGGCAGTTTCACTTTCAACAGCCAATCAGAGCGATCGTAGCCACGAGGGGGTGAAGCCACCCCCCCTGGGCTAAACTACCACTCCCCCTGTCCCTGCAGATCGGGTGAAATGGGAGTTAACCCTTTCACCCGATCTGCAGGGACGCGATCTTTCTGTGACACAGCATATGCGTCACAGGTCGGATTGGCACCGACTTTCATGACGCATACGCTGTGTCACAGGTCGGGAAGGGGTTAAAGTGCCTACAGCCCACTTTTGTTATGTTAGGCCTACTAAGCCTGTCTGCGGTCCCTCCTTCCACTAGTCCTCCACTGACCAGACCACTGCTGCCCGTATACCCCTGGAAGCTATTTTAAAGTGCCTACAGCCCACTTTTGTTATGTTAGGCCTACTAAGCCTGTCTGCGGTCCCTCCTTCCACTAGTCCTCCACTGACCAGACCACTGCTGTCCGTGTACCCCTGGAACCTATTTTAAAGTGCCTACAGCCTACTTTGGTTATGTTAGGTCTACTAAGCCTGTCTGCGGTCCATTATAGAAATTGTCCTTCACTGACCAGACCACTGTTGCCTGTGTACCCCTGGAACCTATTGTAAAAGTGCCTACAGCCTACTTTGGTTATGTTAGGCCTACTAAGCCTGTCTGCGGTCCCTCCTTCCACTAGTCCTCCACTGACCAGACCACTGCTGCACGTGTACCCCTGGAACCTATTTTAAAAGTGCCTACAGCCTACTTTTGTTATGTTAGGCCTACTAAACCTGTCTGCGGTCCCTCCTTCCACTAGTCCTCCACTGACCAGACCACTGCTGCCCGTGTACCCCTGGAACCTATTTTAAAAGTGCCTACAGCCTACTTTTGTTATGTTAGGCCTACTAAGCCTGTCTGCGGTCCCTCCTTCCACTAGTCCTCCACTGACCACACCACTGCTGCCCGTGTACCCCTGGAAGCTATTTTAAAGTGCCTACAGCCCACTTTTGTTATGTTAGGCCTACTAAGCCTGTCTGCGGTCCCTCCTTCCAATAGTCCTCCACTGACCAGACCACTGCTGCCCGTGTACCCCTGGAACCTATTTTAAAGTGCCTACAGCCTACTTTTGTTATGTTAGGCCTACTAAGCCTGTCTGCGGTCGCTCCTTCCACTAGTCCTCCACTGACCACACCACTGCTGCCCGTGTACCCCTGGAACCTATTTTAAAGTGCCTACAGCCTACTTTTGTTATGTTAGGCCTACTAAGCCTGTCTGCGGTCCCTCCTTCCACTAGTCCTCCACTGACCACACCACTGCTGCCCGTGTACCCCTGGAAGCTATTTTAAAGTGCCTACAGCCCACTTTTGTTATGTTAGGCCTACTAAGCCTGATTGCGGTCCCTCCTTCCACTAGTCCTCCGCTGACCAGACCACTGCTGCCCGTGTACCCCTGGAACCTATTTTAAAGTGCCTACAGCCTACTTTGGTTATGTTAGGTCTACTAAGCCTGTCTGCGGTCCATTATAGAAATTGTCCTTCACTGACCAGACCACTGCTGCCCGTGTACCCCTGGAACCTATTGTAAAAGTGCCTACAGCCTACTTTTGTTATGTTAGGCCTACTAAGCCTGTCTGCGGTCCCTCCTTCCACTAGTCCTCCACTGACCACACCACTGCTGCCCGTGTACCCCTGGAACCTATTTTAAAAGTGCCTACAGCCTGCTTTTGTTATGTTAGGCCTACTAAGCCTGTCTGCAGTCCCTCCTTCCACTAGTCCTCCACTGACCACACCACTGCTGCCCGTTTACCCCTGGAACCTATTTTAAAAGTGCCTACAGCCTACTTTTGTTATGTTAGGCATACTAAGCCTGTCTGCGGTCCTTCCTTCCACTAGTCCTCCACTGACCACACCACTGCTGACCGTGTACCCCTGGAAGCTATTTTAAAGTGCCTACAGCCCACTTTTGTTATGTTAGGAGTTGTGAATTCTGTTATTGAACTGCCTCCTGTGGTCATGAATGGTACTTCGGTGAGTTCTGTCCATGGACTCCCTCTGGTGGCTGTGAGTGGAGCTGCTGCTTCTGAGGTTCCTTCCACAGGTGACGTGGTTTATCCTTTGGCTGGCTGCTCTATTTAACTCCACTCAGATCGTTATTCCATTCCAGCTGTCAATGTTCCTGCATTGGTTCAGTTCGCTCTTGGATCTTTCTGGTGACCTGTCTACTCCAGCAGAAGCTAAGTTCCTGCTAGTTATTATTTGTTCATTGTTTCCTTGTCCAGCTGGATATCATGATTTTGCCTTGCTAGCTGGAAGCTCTGGGATGCAGAGTGGCATCTCCGCACCGTTAGTTGGTGCGGAGGTCTTTTTGCACACTCTGTGTGGTCTTTTGCAGTTTTTTGTGCTGACCGCAAAGATACCTTTCCTATCCTTTGTCTGTTTAGTAAGTCTGGCCTCCCTTTGCTGAAACCTGTTTCATTTCTGCGTTTGTGACTTTCATCTTTACTCACAGTCAATATATGTGGGGGGCTGCCTTTTCCTTTGGGGAATTTCTCTGAGGCAAGGTAGGCTTTATTTTCTATCTCTAGGGCTAGTTAGCTCTTAGGCTGTGAAGAGGCGTCTAGGGAGTGTCAGGAACGCTCCACGGCTATTTCTAGTTGTTGTGATAGGATTAGGGGTTGCGGTCAGCAGAGCTCCCACATCCCAGAGCTTGTCCTGTGTGAGTTTAACTATCAGGTCGTTCCGGGTGCTCCTAACCACCAGGTCCATAACAGTACAGCTGGCCCAAAGTATTAATGCATCTCAATAGAGGGATAAGAGAAGTTCTGAGACCATTTTTTTTTCTTTGCACTGTGTTTTGCCTTTCTTTTCCCCTTAACCTCTGGGTGGTTCAGGACACAGGTGTAGATATGGACATTCAAGGTCTGTCCTCTTGTGTGGATCATCTCACTGCAAGGGTACAAAACATTCAAGATTTTGTGGTTCAGAATCCGATGTTAGAGCCTAGAATTCCTATTCCTGATTTATTTTCTGGGGATAGATCTAAGTTCCTGAATTTCAAAAATAATTGTAAACTGTTTCTAGCTTTGAAACCCCGCTCCTCTGGTGACCCCGTTCAACAAGTGAAAATCATTATTTCTTTGTTGCGTGGTGACCCACTGTTATGACCTGGTGGTTAGGAGCACCCGGAATGACCTGATAGTTAAAACTCACACAGGACAAGTTCTGGGATGTGGGAACTCTGCTGACCGCAATCCCTAATCCTATCACACACACTAGAAATAGCCGTGGAGCGCTCCTGACTCTACCTAGACGCCTCGTCACAGCCTAAGAGCTAGCTAGCCCTAGAGATAGAAAATAAAGCCTACCTTGCCTCAGAGAAATTCCCCAAAGGAAAAGGCAGTCCCCCACATATATTGACTGTGAGTAAAGATGAAAGTCACAAATGCAGAAATGAAACAGGTTTCAGCAAAGGGAGGCCACACTTACTAAATAGACAGAGGATAGGAAAGGTAACTTTGCGATCAGCACAAAAAACTACAAAAGACCACGCAGAGTGTGCAAAAAGGCCTCCGCCCCGACTAACGGTGCGGAGATGCCACTCTGCATCCCAGAGCTTCCAGCTAGCAAGACAAAATCATGATATCCAGCTGGACAAGAAAACAATGAACGAATTAGATACTATCAGGAACTTAGCTTCTGCTGGAGTAGACAGGTCACCAGAAAGATCCAAGAGCAAACTGAACCAATGCAGAAACATTGACAGCTGGCACGGAGTAACGATCTAAGTGGAGTTAAATAGAGCAGCCAGCCAAAGGATAAACCACGTCACCTGTGTAAGGAACCTCAGAAGCAGCAGCTCCACTCACAGCCACCAGAGGGAGTTTATGGACAGAACTCACCGAAGTACCATTCACGACCACAGGAGGGAGTTCGACAACAGAATTCACAACAGTACCCCCCCCTTGAGGAGGGGTCACCGAACCCTCACCAGAGCCCCCAGGCCGATCAGGATGAGCCAAATGAAAGGCACGATACATAAAATGAGAATAATGGGGATAGGGGAAAATATGTGCAAGTGGGTTGAGAGCTGGCTCAGGGATAGGAAACAAAGGGTGGTTATTAATGGAGCACACTCGGACTGGGTAGCGGTTAGCAGTGGGGTACCACAGGGGTCAGTATTGGGCCCTCTTCTTTTTAACATATTTATTAATGACCTTGTAGGGGGCATTCAGAGTAGAATTTCAGTATTTGCAGATGACACTAAACTCTGCAGGGTAATCAATACAGAGGAGGACAATTTTATATTACAGGATGATTTATGTAAACTAGAAGCTTGGGCTGATAAATGGCAAATGAGCTTTAATGGGGATAAATGTAAGGTCATGCACTTGGGTAGAAGTAATAAGATGTATAATTATGTGCTTAATTCTAAAACTCTGGGCAAAACCATCAATGAAAAAGACCTGGGTGTATGGGTGGATGACAAACTCATATTCAGGGGCCAGTGTCAGGCAGCTGCTACAAAGGCAAATAAAATAATGGGATGCATTAAAAGAGGCATAGATGCTCATGAGGAGAATATAATTTTACCTCTATACAAGTCACTAGTTCGACCACACTTAGAATACTGTGCACAGTTCTGGTCTCCGGTGTTTAAGAAAGACATAGCTGAACTGGAGCGGGTGCAGAGAAGAGCGACCAAGGTTATTAGAGGACTGGGGGGTCTGCAATACCAAGATAGGTTATTACACTTGGGGCTATTTAGTTTGGAAAAACGAAGACTAAGGGGTGATCTTATTTTAATGTATAAATATATGAGGGGACAGTACAAAGACCTTTCTGATGATCTTTTTAATCATAGACCTGAAACAGGGACAAGGGGGCATCCTCTGCGTTTGGAGGAAAAAAGGTTTAAGCATAATAACAGACGCGGATTCTTTACTGTAAGAGCAGTGAGACTATGGAACTCTCTGCCGTATGATGTTGTAATGAGTGATTCATTGCTAAAATTTAAGAGGGGACTGGATACCTTTCTGGAAAAGTATAATGTTACAGGGTATATACACTAGATTCCTTGATAGGTCGTTGATCCAGGGAACTAGTCTGATTGCCCTATGTGGAGTCGGGAAGAAATTTTTTTCCCCAATGTGGAGCTTACTCTTTGCCACATGGGTTTTTTTTGCCTTCCTCTGGATCAACATGTTAGGGCATGTTAGGTTAGGCTATGGGTTGAACTAGATGGACATATAGTCTTCCTTCAACCTTAATAACTATGTAACTATGAACTAGATCGGCAGCATGAACATCAGAGGCAAAAACCCAGGAATTATCTTCCTGACCATAACCCTTCCACTTGACCAGGTACTGGAGTTTCCGTCTTGAAACACGAGAATCCAAAATCTTCTCCACCACATACTCCAACTCCCCCTCGACCAACACCGGGGCAGGAGGATCAACGGAGGGAACCATAGGCGCCACGTATCTCCGCAACAACGACCTGTGGAACACATTATGGATAGCAAAAGAAGCTGGAAGGTCCAAACGAAATGACACAGGATTAAGAACTTCAGAAATCTTATATGGCCCAATGAAACGAGGCTTAAACTTAGGAGAGGAAACCTTCATAGGAACATGACGAGATGACAACCAAACCAAATCCCCAACCCGAAGTCGGGGACCAACACAGCGCCGGCGGTTAGCGAAACGTTGAGCCTTTTCCTGGGACAATGTCAAATTGTCCACCACATGAGTCCAAATCTGCTGCAACCTGTCCACCACAGTATCCACACCAGGACAGTCCGAAGGCTCAACCTGCCCTGAAGAGAAACAAGGATGGAAACCAGAATTACAGAAAAAAGGAGAAACCAAAGTAGCCGAGCTGGCCCGATTATTAAGGGCGAACTCAGCCAGAGGTAAGAAGGACACCCAATCATCCTGATCAGCAGAAACAAAGCATCTCAGATATGTTTCCAAAGTCTGATTAGTTCGTTCAGTTTAGCCATTAGTCTGAGGATGGAAAGCCGAAGAAAAAGACAAATCAATGCCCATCTTAGCACAAAAGGACCGCCAAAACCTTGAAACAAACTGGGAACCTCTGTCCGAGACGATGTTCTCCGGAATGTTCTCCGATCCTCCCAAGACCTCCTTCTCTACTCCCCTCTCATCTCTTCTTCCCATAACCGCATCCAAGACTTCTCCCGTGCTTCCCCCATACTCTGGAACTCTCTACCCCAACACATCAGACTTGCGCCTACCATAGAAACCTTCAAAAAGAACCTGAAGACTCATCTCTTCCGACAAGCCTACAGCCTGCAGTGATCCTCAACCTACTGAACAGCCGCACAGCCAGCTCTTCCCTCTCCTAGTGTATCCTCACCCACCCCCTGCAGACTGTCCTCCCTCCTTATGTACTCGTGTGCCTTGTTATCTGCTCATGTTTAATGTATTTGTCTATATTTGCCCCGTATTCACATGTAAAGCGCCATGGAATAAATGGCGCTATAAAAATGTATAATAATAATAATAATGCCATGCAAACGAACCACATGCTGGAAAAACAATGGCACCAAATCAGAGGAGGAAGGCAATTTAGACAAGGGTACCAAATGGACCATCTTAGAGAAGCGATCACAAACCACCCAAATGACCGACATCCTTTGAGAAACAGGGAGATCAGAAATAAAATCCATGGAAATATGCGTCCAGGGCCTCTTCGGGACCGGCAAGGGCAAAAGCAACCCACTGGCACGAGAACAGCAGGGCTTAGCCCGAGCACAAGTCCCACAGGACTGCACAAAAGAACGCACATCCCGTGACAAAGAAGGCCACCAAAAGGATCTAGCCACCAAATCTCTGGTACCAAAGATTCCAGGATGACCAGCCAACACCGAACAATGAACCTCAGAGATAACTCTACTAGTCCATCTATCAGGGACAAACAGTTTCTCCGTTGGACAACGGTCAGGTCTATCAGCCTGAAACTTCTGCAGCACGCGCCGCAAATCAGGGGAGATGGCAGACAAAATTACCCCCTCTTTAAGAATACCCGCCGGCTCCGGAACACCCGGAAAGTCAGGCACAAAACTCCTCGACAGGGCATCAGCCTTCACATTCTTAGATCCCGGAAGGTAAGAAACCACAAAATCAAAACGGGAGAAAAAGAGCGACAATCGAGCCTGTCTAGGATTCAACCGTTTGGCAGACTCGAGATAAGTCAAATTCTTGTGATCCGTCAAGACCACCACGCGATGTTTAGCTCCTTCCAGCCAATGTCGCCACTCCTCGAATGCCCACTTCATGGCCAACAACTCTCGATTGCCAACATCATAATTGCGCTCAGCAGGCGAGAATTTTCTAGAAAAGAAGGCAGTAATCAATACAAGGTCTTAAAGAGCCATCCTTCTTGGCCACAAAAAAGAACCCTGCTCCCAATGGTGACGACGACGGGCGAATATGACCCTTCTCCAAGGATTCCTTTATATAACTCCGCATAGCAGCGTGCTCTGGCACAGATAAATTAAACAGTCGGCCCTTAGGAAACTTACTACCGGGAATCAAATTAATAGCACAATCGCAATCCCTATGAGGAGGTAGGGCACTGGATTTGGGCTCCTCAAATACATCCCGGTAATCTGATAAAAACTCAGGGACTTCAGAAGGAGTGGAAGGCGAAATTGACAACAATGGAACATCACCATGTACCCCTTGACAACCCCAGCTGGACACAGACATAGATTTCCAATCCAATACTGGATTATGGACCTGTAGCCATGGCAACCCCAAAACGACCACATCATGCAGATTATGCAACACCAAAAAGCGAATATCCTCCTGATGTGCAGGAGCCATGCACATGGTCAATTAAGTCCAGTACTGAGGCTTATTCTTGGCCAAAGGCGTTGCATCAATTCCTCTCAATAGAATAGGATGCTGCAAGGGCTCCAAGGAAAAACCACAGCGCCTGGCAAACTCCAAGTCCATCAAATTCAGGGCAGCGCCTGAATCCACAAATGCCATGACAGAATATACGACAGAGAGCAAATCAGAGTAACGGACAAAAGAAATTTAGACTGTACCGTACCAATGGTGGCAGACCTAGCGAACCGCTTAGTGCGCTTAGGACAATCGGAGATAGCATGAGTGGATTCACCACAGTAAAAACACAGCCCATTCCGACGTCTGTGTTCTTGCCGTTCAGCTCTGGTCAAAGTCCTATCACACTGTATAGGCTCAGGCCTATTCTCAGAGAACACCGCCAAATGTTGCACATCTTTGCGCTCACGCAAGTGCCGATCGATCTGAATGGCCAAGGACATAGACTCATTCAGACCAGCAGGCGTGGGAAATCCCACCATGACATCCTTAAGGGCTTCAGAAAGACCCTTTCTGAAAATTGCCGCCAGGGCACATTCATTCCACTGAGTAAGCACAGACCACTTTCTAAACTTCTGACAGTACACCTCCGCTTCATCCTGACCCTGACACAAAGCCAGCAAGATTTTCTCTGCCTGATCCACTGAATTTGGTTCATCATAAAGCAATCCAAGCGCCAGAAAAAACGCATCAACATCACGCAATGCAGGATCTCCTGGCGCAAGGGAAAATGCCCAGTCTTGAGGGTCACCACGCAACAAAGAAATAAGGATTTTTACTTGTTGAGCGGGGTCACCAGAGGAGCGGGGTTTCAAAGCTAGAAACAGTTTACAAAAATTTTTGAAATTCAGAAACTTAGATCTATTCCCAGAAAATAAATCAGGAATAGGAATTCTAGGCTCTAACATCGGACTCTGAACCACAAAATCTTGAATGTTTTGTACCCTTGCAGTGAGATGATCCACACAAGAGGACAGACCTTGAATGTCCATATCTACACCTGTGTCCTGAACCACCCAAAGGTTTAGGGGAAAAGAAAGACAAAACACAGTGCAAAGAAAAAAAAATGGTCTCAGAACTTCTCTTATCCCTCTATTGAGATGCATTAATACTTTGGGCCAGCTGTACTGTTATGACCTGGTGGTTAGGAGCACCCGGAACGACCTGATAGTTAAACTCACACAGTACAAGCTCCGGGATGTGGGAGCTCTGCTGACCGCAACCCCTAATCCTATCACAACAACTAGAAATAGCCGTGGAGCGTTCCTGACACTCCCTAGACGCCTCTTCACAACCTAAGAGCTAACTAGCCCTAGAGATAGAAAATAAAGCCTACCTTGCCTCAGAGAAATTCCCCAAAGGAAAAGGCAGCCCCCCACATATATTGACTGTGAGTAAAGATGAAAGTCACAAACGCAGAAATGAAACAGGTTTCAGCAAAGGGAGGCCAGACTTACTAAACAGACAAAGGATAGGAAAGGTATCTTTGCGGTCAGCACAAAAAACTACAAAAGACCACGCAGAGTGTGCAAAAAGACCTCTGCACCGACTAACGGTGCGGAGATGCCACTCTGCATCCAAGAGCTTCCAGCTAGCAAGACAAAATCATGATATCCAGCTGGACAAGAAAACAATGAACGAATTAGATACTATCAGGAACTTAGCTTCTGCTGGAGTAGACAGGTCACCAGAAAGATCCAAGAGCGAACTGAACCAATGCAGAAACATTGACAGCTGGCACGGAGTAACAATCTAAGTGGAGTTAAATAGAGCAGCCAGCCAAAGGATAAACCACGTCACCTGTGTAAGGAACCTCAGAAGCAGCAGCTCCACTCACAGCCACCAGAGGGAGTCCATGGACAGAACTCACCGAAGTACCATTGACGACCACAGGAGGGAGTTCGACAACAGAATTCACAACACCCTCAAGACTGGGCATTTTCCCTTGCGCCAGGAGATCCTGCATTGCGTGATGTTGATCCGTTTTTTCTGGCGCTTGGATTGCTTTATGATGAACCAAATTCAGTGGATCAGGCAGAGAAAATCTTGCTGGCTTTGTGTCAGGGTCAGGATGAAGCGGAGGTGTACTGTCAGAAGTTTAGAAAGTGGTCTGTGCTTACTCAGTGGAATGAGTGTGCCCTGGCGGCAATTTTCAGAAAGGGTCTTTCTGAATCCCTTAAGGATGTCATGGTGGGATTTCCCACGCCTGCTGGTCTGAATGAGTCTATGTCCTTGGCCATTCAGGTCGATCGGCGCTTGCGTGAGCGCAAAGCTGTGCACCATTTGGCGGTATTCTCTGAGCATAGGCCTGAGCCTATGCAATGTGATAGGACTTTGACCAGAGCGGAACGGCAAGAACACAGACGTCGGAATGGGCTGTGTTTTTACTGTGGTGATTCCACTCATGCTATCTCCGATTGTGCTAAGCGCACTAAGCGGTTCGCTAGGTCTGCCACCATTGGTACGGTACAGTCTAAATTTCTTTTGTCCATTACTCTGATTTGCTCTCTGTCGTCCTATTCTGTTATGGCATTTGTGGATTCAGGCGCTGCCCTGAATTTGATGGACTTGGAGTTTGCCAGGCGCTGTGTTTTTTCTTGGAGCCCTTGCAGTATCCTATTCCATTGAGAGGAATTGATGCTACGCCTTTGGCCAAGAATAAGCCTCAGTACTGGACTCAATTGACCATGTGCATGGCTCCTGCACATCAGGAGGATATTCGCTTTTTGGTGTTGCATAATCTGCATGATGTGGTCGTTTTGGGGTTGCCATGGCTACAGGTCCATAATCCAGTGTTGGATTGGAAATCTATGTCTGTGTCCGGCTGGGGTTGTCAGGGGGTACATGGTGATGTTCCATTGTTGTCAATTTCGCCTTCCACTCCTTCTGAAGTCCCTGAGTTTTTATCAGATTACAGGGATGTATTTGAAGAGCCCAAATCCGGTGCCCTACCTCCTCATAGGGATTGCGATTGTGCTATTAATTTGATTCCTGGTAGTAAGTTTCCTAAGGGCCGACTGTTTAATTTATCTGTGCCAGAGCACGCCGCTGTGCGGAGTTATATAAAGGAATCCTTGGAGAAGGGTCATATTCGCCCGTCGTCGTCACCATTGGGAGCAGGGTTCTTTTTTGTGGCCAAGAAGGATGGCTCTTTGAGACCTTGTATTGATTACCGCCTTCTTAATAAGATCACAGTCAAATTTCAGTACCCTTTGCCGCTGCTGTCTGATTTGTTTGCTCGGATTAAGGGGGCTAGTTGGTTCACCAAGATAGATCTTCGAGTGGCGTATAATCTTGTGAGAATTAAACAGGGCGATGAATGGAAAACAGCATTTAATACGCCCGAGGGCCATTTTGAGTACCTGGTTATGCCATTTGGGCTTTCTAATGCTCCATCTGTGTTTCAGTCCTTTATGCATGACATCTTCCGAGAGTACCTGGATAGATTCATGATTGTATATTTGGATGACATTTTGGTCTTTTCGGATGATTGGGAGTCTCATGTGAAGCAGGTCAGAATGGTGTTCCAGGTCCTTCATGCGAATTCCTTGTTTGTGAAGGGGTCAAAGTGTCTCTTTGGAGTTCAGAAGGTTTCATTTTTGGGTTTCATTTTTTCCCATTCTACTATCGAGATGGACCCTGTTAAAGTTCAGGCCATTTATGATTGGACTCAGCCGACATCTGTGAAGAGCCTGCAGAAGTTCCTGGGCTTTGCTAATTTTTACCGTCGCTTCATCGCTAATTTTTCTAGTATTGCTAAACCATTGACTGATTTGACCAAGAAAGGTGCTGATGTGGTCAATTGGTCCTCTGCGGCTGTAGAGGCTTTTCAGGAGTTGAAGCGTCGTTTTTCTTCTGCCCCTGTGTTGTGCCAGCCAGATGTTTCGCTCCCGTTTCAGGACGAGGTTGATGCTTCTGAGATTGGAGCAGGGGCTGTTTTGTCGCAAAGAAGTTCTGATGGCTCGGTGATGAAACCATGTGCCTTCTTTTCTAGAAAATTCTCACCTGCTGAGCGCAATTATGATGTTGGCAATCGAGAGTTGTTGGCCATGAAGTGGGCATTCGAGGAGTGGCGACATTGGCTGGAAGGAGCTAAACATCGCGTGGTGGTCTTGACGGATCACAAGAATTTGACTTATCTCGAGTCTGCCAAACGGTTGAATCCTAGACAGGCTCGATGGTCGCTCTTTTTCTCCCGTTTTGATTTTGTGGTTTCTTACCTTCCGGGATCTAAGAATGTGAAGGCTGATGCCCTGTCAAGGAGTTTTGTGCCTGACTCTCCGGGTGTTCCGGAGCCGGCGGGTATTCTCAAAGAGGGGGTAATTTTGTCTGCCATCTCCCCTGATTTGCGGCGCGTGCTGCAGAAGTTTCAGGCTGATAGACCTGACCGTTGTCCAGCGGAGAAACTGTTTGTCCCTGATAGATGAACTAGTAGAGTTATCTCTGAGGTTCATTGTTCGGTGTTGGCGGGTCATCCTGGAATCTTTGGTACCAGAGATTTGGTGGCTAGATCCTTTTGGTGGCCTTCTTTGTCACGGGATGTGCGTTCTTTTGTGCAGTCCTGTGGGACTTGTGCTCGGGCTAAGCCCTGCTGTTCTCGTGCCAGTGGGTTGCTTTTGCCCTTTCCGGTCCCGAAGAGGCCCTGGACGCATATTTCCATGGATTTTATTTCTGATCTCCCTGTCTCTCAAAGGATGTCGGTCATTTGGGTGGTTTGTGATCGCTTCTCTAAGATGGTCCATTTGGTACCCTTGTCTAAATTGCCTTCCTCCTCTGATTTGGTGCCATTGTTTTTCCAGCATGTGGCTCGTTTGCATGGCATTCCGGAGAACATCGTCTCGGACAGAGGTTCCCAGTTTGTTTCGAGGTTTTGGCTGTCCTTTTGTGCTAAGATGGGCATTGATTTGTCTTTTTCTTCGGCTTTCCATCCTCAGACTAATGGCCAAACCGAACGAACTAATCAGACTTTGGAAACATATCTGAGATGCTTTGTTTCTGCTGATCAGGATGATTGGGAGTCCTTCTTGCCTTTGGCTGAGTTCGCCCTTAATAATCGGGCCAGCTCGGCTACTTTGGTTTCTCCTTTTTTCTGTAATTCTGGTTTCCATCCTCATTTCTCTTCAGGGCAGGTTGAGCCTTCGGACTGTCCTGGTGTGGATACTGTGGTGGACAGGTTGCAGCAGATTTGGACTCATGTGGTGGACAATTTGACATTGTCCCAGGAGAGGGCTCAACGTTTCGCTAACCGCCGGCGTTGTGTTGGTCCCCGACTTTGTGTTGGAGATTTGGTTTGGTTGTCGTCTTGTTATGTTCCTATGAAGGTTTCCTCTCCTAAGTTTAAGCCTCGTTTCATTGGTCCGTATAAGATTTCTGAAGTTCTCAATCCTGTGTCATTTCGTTTGGCCCTTCCAGCTTCTTTTGCCATCCATAATGTGTTCCATAGGTCGTTATTGCGGAGATACGTGGCGCCTATGGTTCCCTCCGTTGATCCTCCTGCCCCGGTGTTGGTCGAGGGGGAGTTGGAGTATGTGGTGGAGAAGATTTTGGATACTCATGTTTCGAGACGGAAACTCCAGTACCTGGTCAAGTGGAAGGGTTATGGTCAGGAAGATAATTCCTGGGTTTTTGCCTCTGATGTTTATGCTGCCGATCTAGTTCGTGCCTTTCATTTGGCTCATCCTGATTGGCCTGGGGGCTCTGGTGAGGGTTCAGTGTCCCCTCCTCAAGGAGGGGGTACTGTTGTGAATTCTGTTATCGAACTCCCTCCTGTGGTCATGAATGGTACTTCGGCGAGTTCTGTCCATGGACTCCCTCTGGTGGCTGTGAGTGGAGCTGCTGCTTCTGAGGTTCCTTCCACAGCTGACGTGGTTTATCCTTTGGCTGGCTGCTCTATTTAACTCCACTCAGATCGTTACTCCATGCCAGCTGTCAATGTTCCTGCATTGGTTCAGTTCGCTCTTGGATCTTTCTGGTGACCTGTCTACTCCAGCAGAAGCTAAGTCCCTGCTAGTTATTATTTGTTCATTGTTTCCTTGTCCAGCTGGATATCATGATTTTGCCTTGCTAGCTGGAAGCTCTGGGATGCAGAGTGGCATCTTCGCACCGTTAGTTGGTGCGGAGGTCTTTTTGCACACTCTGCGTGGTCTTTTGTAGTTTTTTTGTGCTGAACGCAAAGATACCTTTCCTATTTTCTGTCTGTTTAGTAAGTCTGGCCTCCCTTTGCTGAAACCTGTTTCATTTCTGCGTTTGTGACTTTCATCTTTACTCACAGTCAATATATGTGGGGGGCTGCCTTTTCCTTTGGGGAATTTCTCTGAGGCAAGGTAGGCTTTATTTTCTATCTCTAGGGCTAGTTAGCTCTTAGGCTGTGAAGAGGCGTCTAGGGAGTGTCAGGAACGCTCCACGGCTGTTTCTAGTTGTTGTGATAGGATTAGGGGTTGCGGTCAGCAGAGCTCCCACATCCCAGAGCTTGTCCTGTGTGAGTTTAACTATCAGGTCGTTCCGGGTGCTCCTAACCACCAGGTCCATTACAGTTAGGCCTACTAAGCCTGTCTTCGGTCCCTCCTTCCAATAGTCCTCCACTGACCAGACCACTGCTGCCCGTGTACCCCTGGAACCTATTTTAAAGTGCCTACAGCCTACTTTTGTTATGTTAGGCCTACTAAGCCTGGCTGCGGTCCCTCCTTCCACTAGTCCTCCACTGACCAGACCACTGCTGCCTGTGTACCCCTGGAACCTATTTTAAAGTGCCTACAGCCTACTTTTGTTATGTTAGGCCTACTAAGCCTGTCTGCGGTCCCTCCTTCCAATAGTCCTCCACTGACCAGACCAATGCTGTCCGTGTACCCCTGGAACCTATTTTAAAATTGCATAGAGCATCCTATTTTTAATTGTAGGCGTACTAAGTCTGTCTGCGGTCCATAATTGAAATTGTCCTCCACTGAACAGACCAATGCTGCCTGTGTACCCCTGTAACCTTTTTTAAACTGCATTGAGCCAAATTTAGTGTTTAAGGCCTACTACCTGTGTCTGTCTGCGCCACTCAATACAGCTGTCCTCCTCTGAAAAAAGCTGAGCGTCAATAGTCTGGTTTTCAGCCTATAGGAATTTGAAAACTGCATTGGGGCTACTACTTCGTTAGGGCCTACTAACTGTGTCTGCCGCTCCAAGGTGTTCTCCAGGTTGCCTCTCCATAGCTTCAATCTTCATGCTCGTGTTAAGTAGTTGTTGAAACAACAGTACATTAGGCCTACAAGTTGGGTCTGGGTCGTAGAGACGGTGTCTGCCGCTCCAAGGTGTTCTCCAGGTTGCCTCTCCATAGCTTCAATCTTCATGCTCGTGTTAAGTAGTTGTTGAAACAACACTACATTAGGCCTACAAGTTGGGTCTGGGTCGTAGAGACGGTGTCTGCCGCTCCAAGGTGTTCTCCAGGTTGCCTCTCCATTGCTTCAATCTTCATGATCGTCTTAAGTAGTTGTTGAAACAACACTACATTAGGCCTTCAAGTTGGGTCTGGGTCGTAGAGACGGTGTCTGCCGCTCCAAGGTGTTCTCCAGGTTGCCTCTCCATTGCTTCAATCTTCATGCTCGTCTTAAGTAGTTGTTGAAACAACACTACATTAGGCCTACAAGTTGGGTCTGGGTCGTAGAGACGGTGTCTGCCGCTCCAAGGTGTTCTCCAGGTTGCCACATAATCGAAGCTGCATAGAGCCTATTTTGTTATTTTACGCCTACTAAGTCTTTCTGCGGTCCCTCCTTCCAATTGTCCTCCACTGAGCACACCAATGCAGACCGTGTACCCATGTAACCTTTTTTAAACCTGCGTCGAGCCAACTTTGTGGTGTAAGGCCTACTTGTAGTGTCTGGCTGCGCCACTCAATACAGCTGTCCTCTTTACAAAAAATGACCTACAATTATCTGGTTTTCAGCCTATCGGAATTTTAAAACTGCAGTGGTCCTACTAGTTGGGTTGGGGCCTTCTATCGGTGTCTGCCGCTCCTTGCTGTTCTCCAGTGAACAAAGCTGTGCCGCCCGTTTACTACTGTTGCCAATTTTGAACTGCATTTAGACTACTTACTGATTTGGGCCTACTCTCTGTGTCAGCCTCTCATTCCAGTTGTCCTCCACTGAACAAAGCAATGCCCCCTGGTTAGTCCTGTTACCAATTTTGAACTGCATTTAGCCCACTTTATTCTTTGGGCCCATATCTGTTTCCCCCTCATCCTGCCCATTGCCCAGCCAGTGATAGATGAGTCTGCTGGTACATTGACCCATAACGCAACATTCCCCGTGCACGCTACACTGCAAGATTGTGACCCTGCTTAAAGTCAGATTCCCCTTCCCGCATACCATACCACCTTACACGGGGACAAAGAGGAAGGTGCAGATGAAGGTGCAGGTTCCTTCATCAGGTGGGGGGAGGAATACTCATTGGCGACGTCACTGGCTGCCGGTGGGAGGCGCCCCCGCCGTGCAAACACACCGCTGTACTTTGAGGGGCCCTGTGCCAGTGCCAATGCCAACGAGTGGGCCCCCCCTGCTTGCTCAGGATCACAGCACTTGCAAAGTTGAAATACTTACCTCTCCCTGCTCCACTGCCGTGACGTGGTCCAGATTTCCTGGGCCCACTAAATACTTGAACCAGCCCTACCCCCCACAACTTTAGCCAAATGACCCCCAATTTCCAATGCCTTACTATTATTATAAGGTAAATTTAGATTGACAAGCTTCAGTAACAAGAATGTATGTTTTTTGCCATTAAAATGGGCACTGTAGGTGTTTTCCTGGCCTCCACTCACTGCCGACTATGCTCCCCCATTGACTTGCATTGGGTTTCGTGTTTCGGTCGATCCCCGCCTTTTTGCGATAATCGGCCGATTCCACTCGACTCGACTTTTGAGATAGTCGGGTTTCACGAAACCCGATTCGACTCTAAAAAAGTCAAGGTCGCTCAACCCTATTCATTACCTATCCTATTCTAGGCCATCAATATAAAAGTGCACGACAAACCGTATAAGCTAAATAATATCAAAGTCTAAACCAGTGGTTATCAGGATCGAGATACAGTACTTGTAAAAATGTGCTTTATTTGTCAAAAGTCATGAATGGTAGACAGGTCATTGTCAGTTCTAGCAGAATGATAGCAATCTGCTCACATACTTGCACATCTTGACAGCTCACAAGATAAAAACATCAGTAAGAGATTTGCAAATACTTTCAATGGAATTATAACTCAAGTTGGCAACAGTGTTGGCTTTCAAAGGGATACGCATGGCAAGGAAGCAATCCGCAGCAGAAAAGTATGTTTTCACTCCACTAGGTTTCATATTATAACAACCAAACAAGCTGAGAGCAAGCTAAACCCTCATTATCACCTACATTTCAGAGTGTGTGCTTCACATCGTCTGTATTAAATTCATCCTATGCGCCTGCTCATTTATACAGAATGTATGAAGTCTGGCTTTTCATATGCAAAACACAAAACAGCAAAGCCAGCCACTAAATTTTAAAACTTAACATTTAATATGTATACTTCTAAAACAATATCTTATGTTTAAAATTATAATTAGGTGCTCATGCGTACCAGTGCACTAGACAAAAAATAGTTTGATCTCACCAAACGCCGTTTCTCTCCTTCTTATAGATTTCTGTGCTTTTCCAGAGCACGGCGTAGGGGAGAGACAAGTAAACCTTTTCCCCTCAAGGGGGAGACGAAGTGGAGGGGGTGGGGGTTGAAACCTATCTCCCCTGTCGTGCCCCGTGAATAAGTCTCCCGCCCTGACAAGGGCAGTTCCCAAGTTTGAGCCTGTTTAAATGAAGCCCATTGGAAAATATAGCCACCCTGGATAATGTATCGTCTTATACTTCCTTTTTTCTTCCCGACGCGTTTCCCTCCCCGTTATGGGGGTTCATCAGGGGACTGAAAGAATGTCCAGGTTCATGAAGGTATTCTGCAGTGGCAGACAAAACCTCATCTAGTAGTATCCTCCATGTGAGGGTCAAGCAGTCTCCTTTTCATATGCAAGTCATAAAGGGAACCTGCCACTGCCACATGACTCATGCTGCCTGGACCACGAAAATCATGAATCAGATACTGGTTCATCCACTGCAAACATGTATATTTTACTCTGAAAACCCACAACATAGTTCAGAGTGCAGCTGGGTGAGAGGCGACTAGTCAAAGAAGTGTGTATCTGCTGGATTCTCCCTGCCCACTCAGATACACTGACAGGTTTTTAGTCTACACTATGTGGGCAATTATTAGGCAGTGAGTATTTTGACCATATTGTCACTTTTATGCAGATTTTTCCAACTCCATTTTGTATAAACTTGAATACTCTACTGGATGAAGAAGATCAGGTTATGTGAATTTCCTCAGGCCAAATGGGCCCGAAAAGAGATTTAACTAATAGTGATGAGCAAACGTGCTCGGATAAGGTGTTATTCGAGCATGCTCATGTGCTAACCGAGTGTCTACAGAGTGTTTTGAGTCCACACGACTGCATGTTGTGGCTGTTCGACAGACGCAACACAAGCAGGGATTCCCTGTTTTTTAGGCAAGCCATGCAATTTTTGCGGCTTTCGAACATTTGCGAGGCCTGCAGCTGAGTGGACTCGAACATATTTTTCGAGCACACCGAAGTCACTCGGTTAGCACACGAGCATGTCGGATAACACCATATTCGAGCACGTTCGCTCATCACTATTAACTAACTGTGAAAAGTCAAAAATTGTTACAAGTCTTATAGAGCTCATCCTTGAACTGCTGAACTTTGTCCAGACGCATAATTTGTTTACCTTTACGGATCAGTTTTATCAACAGAAGTGCAGCGCAGCCATGGGTGCGGTCTGTGCCCCCACGTATGCCAACCTTTTCCTGGGGTACTGGGAGAGATTGGTGTTTGGTGACTTGGGGGCAGGGGCCGCCGACCACGTGCTGTGTTGGCTGCGCTATATTGATTATATGTTGTTATTCTGGCAAGGGACGGTGCAGCAGTTGGATGACTTCATGGCTGCATTGAATACTAACACTCCAAATATTATACTTACCTATAGGTATGATTTGATTAAAATTGACTCTTTGGACATCTTTTTGCAGGTCGACTCATCATCATCCATCCAGACTGATGTTTTTCTTAAAACAACATCTGTGAATGCGCTAATACATGCTGGTTCTGCACACAGCCATGCCACCATCAGGGCTGTCCCGGTTGGACAGTTCTTGAGGGTGAGGCGGATCTGCTCGACAAATCAGAGATTTGAGACACAGGCCCTTGATTTAAGGGAAAGATTCAAACAACATGGGGTTATAGTAGGAGATGTGTCAAAAATAGTTACAATAAAGCAAGGTCGGTGTCGCGAGATTAGGTGTTATATAGTAGCACCAAAAGAGAGAAGAAGGACGAGACCATACTGTTTATCTCTGTATTCAACCATCAATGGGATAGTATGCGGGCCATTTTAACCAAACATTGGCCCATTCTTAGTGCTGAACCCTCCCTGGGACCTTTTCTTACTGACCATTAATGACCCCCCGTAGATCTAAAAATCTCAGTAAATGGCTGCCCACTCTCCCCAGTCCCACAAGCTCGCTGCCTCGGGGTAATCCTTGACGCTGATCTCTCCTTCAAACCACATATCCAAGCCCTTTCCATTTCCTGCTGACTTCAACTCAAAAATATTTCACGAATCCGTTCATTCCTCAACCAAGAATCTGCAAAAACCCTAGTCCATGCCCTGATCATCTCTCGCCTTGAGTACTGCAACCTCCTGCTCTGTGGCCTCCCCTTGAACACTCTTGCACCCCTCCAATCTATTCTAAACTCTGCTGCCCGACTAATCCACCTGTCCCCCCGCTATTCCCCGGCCTCTCCCCTCTGTCAATCCCTTCACTGGCTCCCCATTGCCCAGAGACTCCAGTACAAAACTCTAACCATGACGTACAAAGCCATCCACAACCTGTCTCCTCCATACATCTGTGACCTCGTCTCCCGGTACTTACCTACACGCAACCTACGATCCTCACAAGATCTCCTTCTCTACTCCCCTCTTATCTCCTCTTCCCATACAAGATTTCTCTCGCGTATCACCCCTACTCTGGAATCCTCTACCACAAAACATCAGACTCTCGCCTACCTCGAAACCTTCAAAAAGAACCTGAAGACCCACCTCTTCCGACAAGCCTACAACCTGCAGTAACCACTGATTGACCAAACCGCTGCATGACCAGCTCTATCCTCACCTACTGTATTCTCACCCATCCGTTGTAGATTGTGAGCCTTTGCGGGCAGGGCCCTCACTCCTCCTGTACCAGTTATGACTTGTATTGTTTAAGATTATTGTACTTGTTTTTATTATGTATACACCTCCTCACATGTAAAGCGCCATGGAATAAAAGGCGCCATAACAATAAATAATAATAATAATCTCAGGGGCCTACTCACATCAAGCCATTATGTGGCACCGAGTGCAAATCCATTTGGCATGACAAGACCAATGAAGGGTTCCTTCAAGTGTGGCCATTGTCTGGCTTGCAACAATCTTCTTCGTACATCATCTTTTTGCTCAGTAGACGGTAACAAAGTATTCGAAATTAGAGAGTACATCTCTTGCAATACAAGCAATGTAATCTACTATGCTACATGTAGCTGTCCTCATATACATCACGTGAATTGAGGGTTTGAATAAGAGAGCACGTACGCGACATTGGTGCAGCTAAGGCGGTGGAAGATATGTCGACTCTTAAGACCATCCCAAAACATTTTAGGTTCGCCCACAATTGTAATCCAAAAGATTTTAAGGTCAGGGGAATAGATGTGGTACATGTTGGAATTAGGGGGGAAACATAAAAAAACTCTTAGCACAACGGGAGTTGAAGTGGATTGTGACGTTGGGGATCATAAAACCTGCTGGCCTTAAAGGGAACCTGTCACCCCGAAAATCGCGGGTGAGGTAAGCCCACCGGCATCAGGGGCTTATCTGCAGCATTCTGTAATGCTGTAGATAAGCCCCCGATGTTACCTGAAAAAGGAGAAAAAGACGTTATATTATACTCACCCAGGGGAGGTCCCGCTGCTGGTCAGGTCGGATGGGCGTCTCTGGTCCGCTGCGGCGCCTCCCATCTTCATTACAAGACGTCCTCTTCTGATCTTCAGCCACGGCTCCGGCGCAGGCGTACTTTGCTCTGCCCTCTTGAGGGCAGAGGATAGTACTGCAGTGCGCAGGTGCCGGAAAGGTCAGAGGCCCGGCGCCTGCGCAATGCAGTACTTTGTCTGCCCTCAACAGGGCAGAGCAAAGTACGCTTGCGCCGGAGCCATGGCTGAAGATCAGAAGAGGACGTCTTGTAATGAAGATGGGAGGTGCCGGAGCGGACCAGAGACGCCCATCCGACCTGACCAGCAGCGGGACCGCCCCTGGGTGAGTATAATATAACGTCTTTTTCTCCTTTTTCAGGTAACATCGGGGGCTTGTCTACAGCATTACAGAATGCTGCAGATAAGCCCCTGATGCCAGTGGGCTTACCTCACCCGCGATTTTCAGGGTGACAGGTTCCCTTTAATGAGTCCCTTAACTTTGGCCCCTTCTTATGATATTAATATCTAGGAATTTTTAGGACCTTTGATGACCCTTCTCATTTGTATTTTTTTACTGATTTGTGTGTGCTTGATTTTAAAAACTTTTTGGTCTTTTGATATGTTTCATATAGGTTCTTATTGGATCATTTCATTCATTACAGTTTTTTCTTTTTGGGACTGGATCATTCTTAATGTGCACATGAAGAATTATGCCGTGAAATGAGGAATGAACTATTATGTTCTGCTGATGCATGGACGGAAAATAATCTTTATGTGCTATATCACTGTTTTGATTATTGATTTCGCATTATAATCTGCTTTTGAGGACATATTGCCTCATTATATTACTGCCTTAAGTTATGCCTACCATGGCTGTAGTGCACGTGCGTGTGTTGGTCACTTGCGGCTGCCCCCTTTGTCCGGCACTGTCCCGCTGCATGCACCCGCTCGTGTGTGCGTTGGGATGCGACCAGGCGGGGTGGTGTGTCGTGGGTGGCGGCGCACGCATGTTTACGCAACCATGAGTCGGCTGGGTCATGTGATACCCATGTGAATAGTATTCATGGATACTTAAGGTCCTCAAGCTGAGTCAAGCCATACCTCCCCTTGAGAAAGCAAGGCTGACAGCGGCAAAACGTGCGTCGGGGTGCGTTCAGTGAGCATTCAAGAGATTTTCTTTTTCTTTCCCTACCCTCTCCCCTCTATGCCCACCATGTTGGGCACATCTAACTGATATAATGCCTTAGAGAACTGGTGGACATGTATGGGAATTTCCCAGGTGGCAATTTGTGAACATTACTTACGAAAGGGCCTTGATTTATTTAAAAGAGGGATTCATCCTTTTTTTTTTTTCTTGTGGATATTCACAAGAAAATTGTCCTCATCCATTACCTATATAATGGTCATTATACAAAGTAAATGGTGTGCTGAGTGCTTTAATCTTTCTGGTGTTTTTTCTATAACATATATCTAATTTATACTGTCTGTGTCTTTTTAAGCCTTCTCCAGTGTTTTTGAAGTCTTATAGAGGGAAACAACACTCTTGAAATTGCTAAAATCCCAGAATCATCAAAAGTTTTGTAGAAAATAGTCGACAGGGTTGCAAAAAATGTGTTGAGAAAAAAAGATGCACATTAACTGCCAAAGATTTGGGAAGAATAAAAGTGAAACGGCCAAGTCATACCCTATGAAATTATATCACCTATCTATACCCCAATGGAGGGGTGTTTCATATGTTCACTTCTACTATATTTCCATGTTAAAATTTCTCCTTATGAATATGTCTGACATGCCAGGGTAAGGAGACTTATAGGCCATTAAATATCGGAAACTAAATATGCAAATTGCCTCTTCAGAGATGAAGATGACATGAACTTTAGTACCACCTATTGGAAGTATGTAGCAATCTTAAAAGTCAATATCGACCCTTTAACCAACCTTGCTACATGACCTAGGATAAAAGCTAAACCAGAATCTCACTTAGCAGACACATTTTTCGGGGTGGGGTATGGTGGGGGTACTGCCCCTTCTAAGGGCAAAACATGAGATACAGAAAAATGATCTACCAGATCAGCCCTACACACTACCATCAAAAATACCACTAATGGAAACCTAAAAATGCAAATGTGAATAGACCCTTATCTTTATGACAACGTTATATTGTCAGGGTCAAGTGAAAATGAAAACCTAGATCTACAACACAAATTTGCGATTCATATGTTCTGGCCCTAGAAATCATTTGAGGAATCAGTTGACTAAGATAATGTGCTTCTTGTTATCAACATGTAATAAAAGGCCTTTATGGAAGATTATTCTTCTGCTTCCAGCGCAGTGGACAGCAATAATTGCCCACAGTAGCTAAAGGTTGTCAAATACTAATAAAAACTTTGCACGCTGGGACAATTTTTAATAAAGCTTCAGCGTGTATTCAATTATGCAGAAAATAAGGCTTGTGCAGTTTTAGATTTATTTTATTCATTTTCTATTAATAATCCTAAAATCTTTATATCGGAGGATGAGTGAGCAGCTATTTCCAGGGTAACAGTTATAGCCGCTCAGTTAACATGCCCGCTGTAATGTAGCCCCAAGATAAGACTACATACAGTGCCTTGCGAAAGTATTCGGACCCCTGGATCTTTTCAACCTTTTCCCACATATCATGCTTCAAACATAAAGATACCAAATGTAAATTTTTGATGAAGAATAAACAACAAGTGGAACACAATTGTGAAGTTGAACGAAATTTATTGGCTATTTTAAATTTTTGTGGAAATTCAAAAACTGAAAAGTGGGGCGTGCAATATTATTCGGCCCCTTTAACTTAATACTTTGTTGCGCCACCTTTCGCTGCGATTACAGCTACAAGTCGCTTGGGGTATGTCTCTATCAGTTTTGTACATCGAGAGACTGAAATTCTTACCCATTCTTCCTTGGCAAACAGCTCGAGCTCAGTGAGGTTTGATGGAGATCATTTGTGAACAGCAGTTTTCAGCTCTTTCCACAGATTCTCGATTGGATTGAGGTCTGGACTTTGACTTGGCCATTCTAACACCTGGATACATTTATTTGTGAACCATTCCATTGTAGATTTTGCTTTATGTTTGGGATCATTGTCTTGTTGGACGACAAATCTCCGTCCCAGTCTCAGGTCTTTTGCAGACTCCAACAGGTTTTCTTCAAGAATGGTCCTGTATTTGGCTCCATCCATCTTCCCATCAATTTTAACCATCTTCCCTGTACCCGCTGAAGAAAAGCAGGCCCAAACCATGATGCTGCCACCACCACATTTGACAGTGGGGATGGTGTGTTCAGGGTGATGATCTGCGTTGCCTTTACGCCAAACACATCATTTGGCATTGTTGTCAAAAAGTTAAAAATTAATAAAGGGGATGGGAGAACTACAATACCCAGATAGATTAGCGAAATTAGGATTATTTAGTCTAGAAAAAAGACGACTGAGAGGCGATCTAATAACCATGTATAAGTATATAAGGGGACAATACAAATATCTCGCTGAGGATCTGTTTATACCAAGGAAGGTGACGGGCACAAGGGGGCATTCTTTGCGTCTGGAGGAGAGAAGGTTTTTCCACCAACATAGAAGAGGATTCTTTACTGTTAGGGCAGTGAGAATCTGGAATTGCTTGCCTGAGGAGGTGGTGATGGCGAACTCAGTCGAGGGGTTCAAGAGAGGCCTGGATGTCTTCCTGGAGCAGAACAATATTGTATCATACAATTAGGTTCTGTAGAAGGACGTAGATCTGGGGATTTATTATGATGGAATATAGGCTGAACTGGATGGACAAATGTCTTTTTTCGGCCTTACTAACTATGTTACTATGTTACTATGATTTTGGTTTCATCTGACCAGAGCACCTTCTTCCACATGTTTGGTGTGTCTCCCAGGTGGCTTTTTACAAACTTTAAACAACACTTTTTATGGATATCTTTGAGAAATGGCTTTCTTCTTGCCACTCATCCATAAAGGCCAGATATGTGCAGTGTACAAATGATTGCTGTCCTATGGACAGACTGTCCCACCTCAGCTGTAGATCTCGGCAGTTCATCCAGAGTGATCATGGGCCTCTTGGCTGCATCTCTGACAAGTCTTCTCCTTGTTTGAGATGAAAGTTTAGAGGGACGGTCGAGTCTTGATAGATTTGCAGTGGTATGATACTCCTTCCTTTTCAATATGATCGCTTGCACAGTGCTCCTTGGGATGTTTAAAGTATTGGAAATCATTTTGTATCCAAATCCATCTTTAAATTTCTCCACAACAGTATCACAGACCTGCCTGTTGTGTTCCTTGGTCTTCATGATGCTCTCTGTGCTTCAAACAGAACCCTGAGACTATCACAGTGCAGGTGCATTTATACGGAGACTTGATTACACACAGGTGGATTATATTTATCATCATTAGGCATTTAGGACAACATTGGATCATTCAGAGATCCACAATGAACTTCTGGAGTGAGTTTGCTGCACTGAAAGTAAAGGGGCCGAATAATATTGCAAGCCCCACTTTTCAGTTTTTGAATTTCCACAAAAATTTAAAATAACCAATACATTTTGTTCAACTTCACAATCGTGTTCCACTTGTTGCTGATTCTTCACAAAAAATTTACATTTGGTATCTTTATGTTTGAAGCATGATATGTGGAAAAAGGTTGAAAAGTTCCAGGGGGCCGAATACTTTCGCAAGGCATTGTATCACATTTTTGCATTGGTTGTTCGATCCCTGTTCCATTGACCATAAAGTACACTTCTGCTTTGAAGGAGAACATGCTATAATAGTGGGGTTGTGCATTATAGGCAGGCCACAAATTTCCTGTAGATCCATTAGCTGGCACCTGCGGCATGTGAATTTAGATTTTTTTCTCTGTACAGCACCCCGGCTGTTTAGTAGATTGGTGGCCTGTAGCGAAGAGTGAGTCCATTAACAGATGTCAAATGAGGCCACCTTCTAGTGTCGTTTCAGATCCCATTCTGGTTACTGGGCAATCTAGTGATTTTTTTTTATCAAGCTGCTTATGTCCTTCAGTACAAAAAGTATTCTCCTTTCCTTATTTCTTCATATTGATATTGCTGCTCAGAAGAAGCACCTTCTCCAGGAGGAGAAGGCTGGTGCCACCTGATTTCTGCTCCTTTGCTAATGGGCCACATACCATAGAAGTGGCCAACACAACTGCTAAGTGTACCCATAGCATCTTCAAATCAGTCAAATCATATGAGATTCATTAATGAGTTTTAGGATAAATTCATGTTTCTCATCTTTTATTTGGAAAGTGTATAAAGTTTATAACAAACACATTTTGTAAGTAGAAAAAGGCCATAATGTAGGAGAGTTGTGAGGACCCCATCCACATTAGAAAGTGGTAGGTCCAGAAGCGTAGCTAGGGGTTCAGCTCAGAGGAGCAAAACTTCTGAATGGGCTCCTAACCAGGTAACCCCGATTACAGCTACATTGGCGCCCCTTAATAATGGGTATAGGGGAACATCAACAGATGACCAGGTTCCTAATGAAAGTAAATCATTATCCAAAGACCAACACTGATATTACCGCCATACAGTGACCTTATAGTGGTACATACCAATCCTGCAGACCATATGAGAGATTACACACTTAATTTACCAATCATTATTAGTATGCTGCACTGTCACTTTATATAAGACTTCAAGCTGTTTTCTATGCTCTCCCTGTCCTAAAACCATATTTGTGATACTCACGTTCTCTCTTTTTTGGTACCCACTCTCCGATTTGAATTACTTTGTCCTTAGATACGTATTTTATATTAATTGTTGCCTTGTATGTCTAATTATGAATAAAATACTTTTATATCTCATTTTGGACTATATACTCCAATTTTTGTGTATGCATCCTTTATAAGCGTGTCCGTATACTTATTGCTTTGTTGGTCTTGCTATGGAGATGGAACACCCTGCCAGGGGCATGGCATACCCGGTGCCAGGATGATCCTTAAAGGGGACGTGTCACGGCAGCAGTGACCCGGTCCGTGGCCCTGGGCATCCAATAAAAGATGATGAAAGGGGAATAAAGTTTATGGGGTAAAATGTTCGTGACGCCACCTGTGGTATTCGGTAATAAAGGTGATGTTAGCCAACACTGCTTAAAGAGACCACTGGGGCTGATGGTGAGGCAGCAGAGTTGGTACAGCGCTCCACATGCAGAGCTTTAGTCCCAGGTTGTAAAAGATGAAGATGTTGATAGTGGATGTGGTGCAGGGGGGATGGCGCAGTAAATAAGTGTGAGGACACAGCAGGGTGCAGTTTCCAATGCTTTACTCACAGTTATAAGTTGCCCCAGCCAGGGTGCTGTGTCCTCCGGGTTAATGGTCCAGCCAGCTCTGAAGCAAATTGGGTGCACTTTCCTGAACCCCCATTCTTATGTCCTTGCCTGGCCATCTCTCTGCACTGGCTTAGCCTCTCCTGCCCTGTGCCTGCGACACAGTGTCCCAAATCAGCAGCCACGGATCTTGTCTCTAGTCCCCGTGGATCCTATCTGGCTACCTTTTCAGCGAATGTGTGCAGATATGACTGTGCTTCTTGCAAAAGCCACAGCCTCCGGTTATCTAGCTGAGTCCTTAGTTTCTCCACTAGAATGGGGCCGGTCCCCTAACTGCGACCTGGTCCCTCTACCTGACTCTGGTCGGCGTGAATACGAGCCCCACGGTTGGACTTCTCACTACCCGTGCCTCTAGGACCCCTTCCTTCTCTTCCTTCTGTACTTTCACTTTCTTTCAGCTTTTTTTTATCTCTCTAGCTCCCTCTGACAGGGATCTTCTTTCTGTCTGTTTCAGTCTTTCTGCTTTCTTCCTCTCTCTCACGTCTGTTCTCCTTTCTTTCTCCTTGCAGACCCTCTGACTCCACCCACACCCTCTACCTATATACCCCCTCAGCCTGGGATGAGGCCATCCTCCCTTAGGGTAAGCCCATGTGCCCTGACTGAAATGTCTGGTGTTGGATGCAGGTGTTAGGGTTCTGTGCAGTGCCCTCTCTGTTGTGAATTCTGTGGCAGAGCTCCCTCCTGTGGTCACAAGTGGTACTGCGGCTTCTGAGTTTCCTTCCTCAGGTGATGTGGTGAAGTCGTTAGGTGCTGCTCTATTTAACTCCACCTAGTGCTTTGCTCCTGGCCTCCAGTCAATGTTCTAGTATTGGTCTTGCTTCCTCCTGGATCGTTCCTGTGGCCTGTCTGCTCAGCATAAGCTAAGTTCTGCTTGTGTTTATTTTGTTGCTATATTTTCTGTCCAGCTTGCTTTTTGGGTTTTGCTTGCTTGCTGGAAGCTCTGAGACGCAGAGGGAGCACCTCCGTACCGTTAGTCGGTGCGGAGGATCTTTTTGCCCCTCTGCGTGGTTGTTTGCAGGTTTTTGTGTTGACCGCAAAGCTATCTTTCCTATCCTCGATCTATTCAGTAAGTCGGGCCTCACTTTGCTTGATCTATTTCATCTCTGTGTTTGTATTTTCATCTTACTCACAGTCATTATATGTGGGGGGCTGCCTTTTCCTTTGGGGAATTTCTCTGAGGCAAGGTAGGCTTATTTTTCTTCCTTCAGGGCTAGCTAGTTTCTCTGGCTGTGCCCTAGGCGCCTAGGTCTGGTCAGGAGCGCTTCACGGCTACCTCTAGTGTGGTATGATAGGATTAGGGATTGCGGTCAGCAGAGTTTCCACGTCTCAGAGCTCGTCCTATGTTTTGTGGGTTTTGTCAGGTCACTTGTGTGCTCTGAACTTCAAGGTCCATTGTGGTTCTGAATTACCTAATCATAACAGTACTGGAGGCCCAAAGTACTAATGCTTCTCAATAGAGGGAAAAAAGAAGTTCTGAGACCATTTTTTTTTCTTTGCACTGTGTTTTGCCTTTTTTTCCCCTAGACATTTGGGTAGTTCAGGACACAGGTGTAGTGATGGACATTAAAGGTCTGTCTTCATGTGTGGATCATCTCACTGCAAGAGTACAAAATATTCAAGACTTTGTGGTTCAGAATTCTATGTTAGAACCAAGAATTCCTATTCCTGATTTGTTTTCTGGAGATGGAGCAAAATTTCTGAGTTTTAAAAATAATTGTAAACTGTTTCTGGCTTTGAAACCTCGCTCCTCTGGTGACCCAGTTCAACAAGTTAAGATCATTATTTCTTTATTACGTGGCGACCCTCAAGACTGGGCATTTTCCCTTGCGCCAGGAGATCCTGCATTATGTAATATTGATGCGTTTTTTCTGGCGCTCGGATTGCTGTACGATGAACCTAATTCGGTGGATCAGGCAGAGAAAAATTTGCTGGCTCTGTGTCAGGGTCAGGATGAGATAGAGATTTATTGTCAGAAGTTTAGAAAGTGGTCCGTGCTCACTCAATGGAATGAAGGAGCGCTGGCAGCTATCTTCAGAAAGGGTCTCTCTGAAGCCCTTAAGGATGTCATGGTGGGATTTCCCATGCCTGCTGGTCTGAATGAGTCTATGTCTCTAGCCATTCAGATCGGTCGACGCTTGCGTGAGCGTAAATCTGTGCACCATTTGGCGGTATTATCCGAGCATAAACCTGAGCCTATGCAGTGTGATAGGACTTTGACCAGAGTTGAACGGCAAGAACACAGACGTCAGAATGGGCTGTGTTTCTACTGTGGTGATTCCACTCATGCTATCTCCGATTGTCCTAAGCGCACTAAGCGGTTCGCTAGGTCTGCCACCATTGGTACGGTACAGTCAAAATTTCTTTTGTCCATTACTTTGATGTGCTCTTTGTCATCTTATTCTGTCATGGCATTTGTGGATTCAGGCGCTGCCCTGAATTTGATGGACTTGGAGTATGCTAGGCGTTGTGGGTTTTTCTTGGAGCCCTTGCAGTGTCCTATTCCATTGAGAGGAATTGATGCTACGCCTTTGGCCAAGAATAAGCCTCAGTACTGGACCCAGCTGACCATGTGCATGGCTCCTGCACATCAGGAGGATATTCGCTTTCTGGTGTTGCATAATCTGCATGATGTGGTCGTGTTGGGGTTGCCATGGCTACAAGTCCATAACCCAGTATTAGATTGGAAATCCATGTCGGTGTCCAGCTGGGGTTGTCAGGGGGTACATGGTGATGTTCCATTTCTGTCTATTTCGTCATCCACCCCTTCTGAGGTCCCAGAGTTCTTGTCTGATTACCGGGATGTATTTGATGAGCCCAAGTCCAATGCCCTACCTCCGCATAGGGATTGTGATTGTGCTATCGATTTGATTCCTGGTAGTAAGTTTCCTAAAGGTCGACTGTTTAATTTATCTGTACCTGAGCACGCCGCTATGCGGAGTTACGTGAAGGAGTCCTTGGAGAAGGGTCATATTCGCCCGTCATCGTCGCCATTGGGAGCGGGGTTCTTTTTTGTGGCCAAGAAGGATGGTTCACTGAGACCTTGTATAGATTACCGCCTTCTAAATAAAATCACGGTCAAATTTCAGTACCCCTTGCCGCTGCTATCTGATTTGTTTGCTCGGATCAAGGGGGCTAGTTGGTTCACCAAGATAGATCTTCGTGATGCGTATAATCTTGTGTGTATTAAGCGGGGCGATGAATGGAAAACTGCATTTAATACGCCCGAGGGCCATTTTGAGTACCTAGTTATGCCTTTCGGACTTGCCAATGCTCCATCGGTGTTTCAGTTCTTTATGCATGACATCTTCCGAGAGTACCTGGATAAATTCCTGATTGTATACTTGGATGATATTTTGGTCTTCTCGGATGATTGGGATTCTCATGTGAAGCAGGTCAGAATGGTGTTCCAGGTTCTGCGTGCTAATTCTTTGTTTGTGAAGGGATCAAAGTGTCTCTTTGGTGTTCAGAAGGTTTCATTTTTGGGGTTCATTTTTTCCCCTTCTACTATCGAGATGGATCCTGTTAAGGTCCAGGCCATCTATGATTGGACTCAGCCGACATCTCTGAAGAGTCTGCAAAAGTTCCTGGGCTTTGCTAATTTTTATCGTCGCTTCATCTGTAATTTTTCTAGTATTGCTAAACCATTGACCGATTTGACCAAGAAGGGTGCTGATGTGGTCAATTGGTCTTCTGCTGCTGTGGAAGCTTTTCAAGAGTTAAAGCGTTGTTTTTCTTCTGCCCCTGTGTTGTGTCAACCAGATGTTTCGCTTCCGTTCCAGGTCGAGGTTGATGCTTCTGAAATTGGAGCGGGGGCTGTTTTGTCGCAGAGAATTACTGAGTGCTCGGTGATGAAACCATGTGCCTTCTTTTCCAGGAAGTTTTCGCCTGCTGAGCGAAATTATGATGTTGGCAATCGAGAGTTGCTGGCCATGAAGTGGGCATTCGAGGAGTGGCGTCATTGGCTTGAAGGAGCTAAGCATCGCGTGGTGGTCTTGACTGATCACAAGAACTTGACTTATCTCGAGTCTGCCAAACGGTTGAATCCTAGACAGGCTCGATGGTCGGTGTTTTTCTCCCGTTTTGACTTTGTGGTTTCGTACCTTCCGGGCTCTAAAAATGTGAAGGCGGATGCCCTGTCTAGGAGTTTTGTGCCTGACTCTCCGGGTTTGTCTGAGCCGGCGGGTATTCTCAAAGAGGGAGTAATTGTGTCTGCCATCTCCCCTGATTTGCGGCGGGTGCTGCAAAAATTTCAGGCTAATAAACCTGATCGTTGCCCAGCGGAGAAACTGTTTGTCCCTGATAGGTGGACGAATAAAGTTATCTCTGAGGTTCATTGTTCGGTGTTGGCTGGTCATCCTGGAATCTTTGGTACCAGAGATTTAGTGGCTAGATCCTTTTGGTGGCCGTCTCTGTCGCGGGATGTGCGTTCTTTTGTGTAGTCCTGTGGGATTTGTGCTCGGGCTAAGCCCTGCTGTTCTCGTGCCAGTGGGTTGCTTTTGCCCTTGCCGGTCCCGAAGAGGCCTTGGACACATATCTCTATGGATTTTATTTCGGATCTCCCAGTCTCTCAAAAAATGTTGGTCATTTGGGTGGTTTGTGATCGCTTCTCTAAGATGATCCATTTGGTACCCTTGTCTAAATTACCTTCCTCCTCTGATTTGGTGCCATTGTTCTTCCAGCATGTGGTTCGTTTACATGGCATTCCAGAGAACATCGTTTCTGACAGAGGTTCCCATTTTGTTTCGAGGTTTTGGCGAGCTTTTTGTGCTAGGATGGGCATTGATTTGTCTTTTTCCTCGGCTTTCCATCCTCAGACTAATGGCCAGACTGAACGAACCAATCAGACCTTGGAAACATATCTGAGATGCTTTGTTTCTGCTAATCAGGATGATTGGGTGTCCTTTTTTTCATTGGCTGAGTTCGCCCTTAATAATCGGGCCAGCTCGGCTACCTTGGTTTCGCCGTTTTTCTGCAACTCTGGGTTCCATCCTCGTTTCTCTTCAGGGCAGGTTGAGTCTTCGGACTGTCCTGGTGTGGATACGGTGGTGGACAGGTTACAGCAGATTTGGACTCATGTGGTGGACAATTTGACCTTGTCCCAGGAGAAGGCTCAACGTTTCGCTAATCGCAGACGCTGTGTGGGTCCCCGACTTCGTGTTGGGGATTTGGTTTGGTTGTCATCTCGTCATATTCCTATGAAGGTTTCCTCTCCTAAGTTTAAGCCTCGTTTCATTGGTCCGTATAGGATTTCTGAGGTTCTTAATCCTGTGTCTTTTCGTTTGACCCTTCCAGATTCTTTTTCCATCCATAACGTATTCCATAGATCATTGTTGCGGAGATACGTGGCACCTATGGTTCCATCTGTTGATCCTCCTGCCCCGATTTTGGTGGAGGGGGAGTTGGAGTATATTGTGGAGAAGATTTTGGATTCTCGTGTTTCGAGACGGAAACTCCAGTATCTGGTTAAGTGGAAGGGTTATGGTCAGGAAGATAATTCCTGGGTAGTGTTGAGTGATACCGTCCGATACTTGAAAGTATCGGTATCGGATAGTATCGGCCGATACCCGAAAAATATCGGATATCGCCGATACCGATATCCGATACCAATACAAGTCAATGGGACATCAAGTATCGGAAGGTATTCTCATGGTTCCCAGGGTCTGAAGGAGAGGAAACTCTCCTTCAGGCCCTGGGATCCATAGGGATGTGTAAAATAAAGAATTAAAATAAAAAATATTGATATATTTACCTCTCCGGCGGCCCCTGAACTCAGCGCGGGTAACCGGCAGGCTTCTTTGTTCAAAATCAGCGCTTTTAGGACCTGAGAATCACGTCCCGGCTTCTGATTGGTCGCGGGCCGCCCATGTGACCGCCACGCGACCAATCACAAGCCGGGACGTCACCGCAAGCTATTAACGCGCTCATTTTTAAAAATGAGCGCGTTAATGACTTTCAAAGAAGTAGCGGCTTGTGATTGGTCGCGTGGCCGCGACCAATCACAAGCCGCTACGTCTTTGAAAGTCATTAACGCGCTCATTTTTAAAAATGAGCGCGTTAATAGCTTGCGGTGACGTCGCGGCTTGTGATTGGTCGCGGCCACGCGACCAATCACAAGCCGCTACGTCTTTGAAAGCCATTAACGCGCTCATTTTTAAAAATGAGCGCGTTAATAGCTTGCGGTGACGTCGCGGCTTGTGATTGGTCGCGTGGCGGTCACATGGGCGGCCCGCGACCAATCAGAAGCCGGGACGTGATTCTCAGGTCCTAAAAGCGCTGATTTTGAACAACGAAGCCTGCCGGTTACCCGCGCTGAGTCCAGGGGCCGCCGGAGAGGTAAATATATCAATATTTTTTATTTTAATTCTTTATTTTACACATCTCTATGTATCCGATACCGATACCCAATACCACAAAAGTATCGGATCTCGGTATCGGAATTCCGATACCGCAAGTATCGGCCGATACCCGATACTTGCGGTATCGGAATGCTCAACACTATTCCTGGGTCTTTGCCTCTGATGTCCATGCTGCCGATCTTGTTCGTGCCTTTCATGTGGCTCATCCTGGTCGGCCTGGGGGCTCTGGTGAGGGTTCGGTGACCCCTCCTCAAGGGGGGGGTACTGTTGTGAATTCTGTGGCAGAGCTCCCTCCTGTGGTCACAAGTGGTACTGCGGCTTCTGAGTTTCCTTCCTCAGGTGATGTGGTGAAGTCGTTAGGTGCTGCTCTATTTAACTCCACCTAGTGCTTTGCTCCTGGCCGCCAGTCAATGTTCTAGTATTGGTCTTGCTTCCTCCTGGATCGTTCCTGTGGCCTGTCTGCTCAGCATAAGCTAAGTTCTGCTTGTGTTTATTTTGTTGCTATATTTTCTGTCCAGCTTGCTTTTTGGGTTTTGCTTGCTTGCTGGAAGCTCTGAGACGCAGAGGGAGCACCTCCGTACCGTTAGTCGGTGCGGAGGGTCTTTTTGCCCCTCTGCGTGGTTGTTTGCAGGTTTTTGTGTTGACCGCAAAGCTATCTTTCCTATCCTCGATCTATTCAGTAAGTCGGGCCTCACTTTGCTTGATCTATTTCATCTCTGTGTTTGTATTTTCATCTTACTCACAGTCATTATATGTGGGGGGCTGCCTTTTCCTTTGGGGAATTTCTCTGAGGCAAGGTAGGCTTATTTTTCTTCCTTCAGGGCTAGCTAGTTTCTCTGGCTGTGCCCGAGGCGCCTAGGTCTGGTCAGGAGCGCTCCACGGCTACCTCTAGTGTGGTATGATAGGATTAGGGATTGCGGTCAGCAGAGTTTCCACGTCTCAGAGCTCGTCCTATGTTTTGTGGGTTTTGTCAGGTCACTTGTGTGCTCTGAACTTCAAGGTCCATTGTGGTTCTGAATTACCTAATCATAACACCTCTCCTTACCTGAGAGCAGAATGCCACACCTCTGGATGAGGTGCAGTATCTATGTGGCAACTGGACCCCAGGGGCACCACAGAGACATAGGATCATTTCTTTCAATTAATTGGGTGATAATTATTTCTGCTTTGATGATATTGTATTGAGCATCAAAAACACAGCAGGGCATAAAAGAGGTAACTGGTATCCCGGGAAAACAACACGCTACATCGATCCCATATGTTTGGCCACAACTCCTAGACAGCAGCAGTGGCCAGACGCCTTAGCAATGCACTTTAAACAATGAAAGACATATTCAGACTTTGAGCATCTTTTACTTATTTCAGATACCAAAAGAGTCTAAGCGGCTAAAAGAAGAGACCTGACCATTCCTCAAGCAGCTTCCTCTCTGAAAACGTCCATACTTTACAATACAAGTCAAGGTGAATACTTGAAAGGAGTATTTTTGAGCATTTTTGCAGCGCTATTGTTTCAAAAACGAATAGCTAGTTTCTTCATTTTTTAAATATAGGAAAACAAAGACCTGAAAATACTGCTGCAAAAAACAACCCAAAAATGATGGCAAAATGCTCATAAAAAAATTGCCAGCTGTGAAAAATGACAAACAAGTGATCTGGAAATGTCTAACGATGAGTAGATCGATTTAAGGGAATTTGATCGCTTGTCCAGGTCAGTGGCACCTGGCGGCTAGACAGGAAGCCTGTGAATCTCCTGCCTTCCGGTGTCTCCAGCATGGCATTTGACTAGCCAGGGCTGGCGGCGACATCATCTCTGCATCATGTTGCATCGACGAGGTTTTGCCATCCCACCTAAATTAAATGCAGCACCGGGGTCATCAGAAGGTAAGAGATTCCTGGGCCTCCTGTCTAGCTGCCAGCAACCGCTGACCTGGATGATGGACCGGATTCTCGTGAATCGATCGGCTCATCTCTAGAAATGACCCCCAAAATTGCAAACCCGCCTTGAAGCGTCTTCCTCTTGGAAACTGTACTGCTTTGTTTGCACCGCTGCGGACATATCATTGGTGAAGCTTGTGCAGCCTCACAGGGGCCAAAGACGTAAGGGGACTTAATGTCACCTCCAAAGCAACAAGCAGCTTCTCTCATACATAGAAAAATTGTACTGCAAAGGGCCCATATACTGTTCTTGCACAGGGGCCCTCTCCTGTCTGTCCACTACTGATGGGCACATATCCTTGGTATCCAAACCAAGGCTCTTCACTGCTCTATTTTCCATTCTAGGAAGCCTTTGATTTGCTCCATAGATTGTATGCTGCCCTGCAGCCATTCTCTCCCATCTGGTGGTCCTGCGTTTGGGGTGAGCAGTAGATGTAAATAACAGCATAGATGACATTTACTGTTGTTTTGCACATCGGCAGCTGCTTTACATACAATGTAGATTTTACCAATTGCCTTTTGCAGGAAAGGTGATAAAACCTCACATTTGCTATCTTACATCAGCATTAAATATGCACACAGATAAAGGGCAGTTCATCCTGAAAGAGCACAGTCCTGTGCACGGAATCTATTAAAATTTATAATCACTGAACAAGTCTATAAACCTGGAACCGAATGAGATAGAGACGGTGAAAAGATTAGAGCGCAGGGAAATAACACTGGACTATTCTGCAGCAGATAACCATTGTCGAACCAAAGAAATAAATGGAAGGCTTATCTTAAATATTTGTTATTATCTTTTTTTTTTTTACATGTAATCCTATCCGGTATGGTTAGTCTGACTTGCTATGGACCTGGGCTTCCATTTTCTAATAATAAGAATTACCATTTTATATAAGATTTCTCTGCTATCAGATTGCAATGTAGTATTATAATTATTCTCGGTAAATGAGTCTGTCTTATCCAGAAACCTGAATACAAAGGGAGAACAATGACAAATGTGATAATTAGGAGAGGATTCAATGTTCTCAGGGACAGAAAATTCCTTTAATACTGACTATAGGAAAATGGTGCAAACGTAAACTTGAGCAGTTGCCCAAAGCAACAAATCTAATAAAGTCTTGAATGTTTAGTCCTTCATTGGAAACATGGCCTCTACCTTTGTTATATGCATCACACTTGGAACATCACTTCTCATGTAAGTTACAATATTATTCCACTGTAATTATCAGAATATAAATCCAGGGAATGTAAGAGTGGTCTGAAATTTTTTTTTTTTTTTAGTGTCTCTTTATATTTTTTTTTTTTTTTTTTTTTAGATATTTTTGTTAGTACCTGCATTTTAGGGTATTTTTGTAATAGAATTTAGTAGTGTTTGAGAGACAATGCACATTGCTGCCATAATGCAACCCAAATGCATTGCATTAATAGTGCCATCAAAATGACTCAATCACCGAAGCACAGAACCCTCCAAAAACAGGAATCTGCAAATGAAACAAGGAGATAATGGTGGGTAGGCTAACATTACTGCATATCCAATAAATGTCAAAAAAAGGACAAGCAATCCAAACTATATAAAAAAAGAAGATCCCATATACAGCACTTACAATGATGAATCCCCCCATACACATTGGGCTAATGCCAGCTTAAACGGATTATATCAACGGGTTTTGCTGACACCCTAAAATGTATGTGCAATGCCCCAAAGTTGTTGTGTATGTACCTTTACGATGTAGCAGAGCTTGCAGCCACCTCATTATGTTTGTACAATGTTCACATTTCCTTTGCAGATAATGTACCTTAGAATCCAGAAAATCTGTGCTCCTGAGAGACCACCGCCTGAGCTGGAGACAGTTGTGTGAGAGACTGTGCATATAAGCAGCAGATAGCACTCAGGACTCACTGCACCATTTATGTATGTGCATTACTATACTGGAAAATAGCTGTGCTTGCTGCATTGGAACTGAATCTGCTGAATCAGCCTTTGTCTGGATTTACCTGTGTTTTTATGCAACAAGTAAAGCTTATCTACAGCCTATAGGCCTCTCTGTGTTTCTGGACAATCAGGTGCATTACATGTCATCACACTGTAAAGGTACCTTCACATTTAGCGACGCTGCAGCAATCTAGACAACGATCCCGATCGCTGCAGCATCGCTGTGTGGTTGCTGGAGAGCTGTCACACAGACAGCTCTCCAGCGACCAACGATGCCGGTCCCCTGTAACCAGGGTAAACATCGGGTTACTAAGCGCAGGGCCGCGCTTAGTAACCCGATGTTTACCCTGGTTACCAGCGTAAACGTAAAAAAAAACAAACACTACATACTTACATTCCGGTGTCTGTCCTCTGGCGCTGTGCTTTCCTGCACTGTCAGCGCCGGCCAGCCGTAAAGCAGAGCGGTGACGTCACCGCTGTGCTTTACGGCTGGCCGGCGCTCACAGCACACAGTGCAGGAAAGCACAGCACCAGGGGACAGACACCGGAATGTGAGTATGTAGTGTTTGTTTTTTTTTACGATTATGTCACACACGCCGATTCAGCGATGTCTGCGGGAGATCCAGCGACAAAATAAAGTGCTGGACTTTCTGCTCCGACCAACGATGGCACAGCAGGATCCAGATCGCTGCTGCCTGTCAAACTGAATGATATCGCTAGCCAGGACGCTGCAACGTCACGGATCGCTAGCGATATCGTTCAGTGTGACGGTACCTTAAGATGTTAGCAGGTGCGTAGGATGCAGTGACACACAGGAGGCAGAGCAAGGGTTAACAGGTTCTTTATATCAAACAGTGATAGTACAAGCAGGGGGGTAAAGGATGTGAAGTTGCGGATGGGGAAAGTCAAATGCAGAAGATAATAACATGTTAACTTATCAGTCTGTGTGCGGTGAAGGAAGGTGGCTGGAAGATCCCTCGGTGGCACCACAGGCGGCGCGAGATGTCTCCGATCTGGTCCCGCAGAAGGGCGATGCACTGTCTCCTTGCAATGACGAATCCTCCGGGTCCTTCATCACGTGATCTCCTGATCCGGGCACACGGTGGGGTAGAGGTGATGGTCGGCGGCACAGTGGAAGAAGCAGAAAGTTCAGTAGACAAGGCCGCAGCAGAAGCACACAGTCCAGTGGACACAGCCACAGGCACGGGCCAGTCATTGGCAGGCACCGCAAGGATAGGGCTAAGTGGTTCCTCTGCGGTGGTGAGCGGAGCCCATGTATGCACTCTATACTGGTCACTACCTGGTGCGGATGTCTCTCTGGGCTGAGGGTAGAACGTGTCGGCAGTCTTGCTAGCCGGGAATACAGGCACAGCTAGCTGGCGTGGGTCCGTTGAGAGGGAGTCAACCATCTCACTGCTCACAAGCTCGTCTCCAGCCAAGTGTCCTGTCTTCCTGCTCACACTGCTATTTATGTCGAACCCGCCCCCTACCAGTCAGGTGTTCAGAACTGTTGCAGTCAGGAACCTCTTCCCCCTGGAATATTGGTGACAGTCCCGACTGTTCCGACCCAGACAAGCAAGAGGGACCGCTGACTTGGTACACCTCCCTACAACACTACCAGGAAACAGACGTGAATACAGTGCACCTGGCATCACAAACTACATTTTCTTTTACTTTTGTTCCTGCCATAGCGAGGTGGTAACATCCGCTCAACACATGGTGCGTGGCCTATGGCAAAGTAAAGCATCACTGGCATTACATACTGTATGTAAGTGATGGCCAACTGTTCATTGGAGAAGATGTCAGTCAGTCATATCCAATATTGAACTGTTGAACGCATTGTTTTCTAGGAGATTAGCCACTGGTTGACATGTCAGCCAGCTGCTTTTTCATAGAGAATATTTTTCCTTGTGAGCGCTACTGTGTACTACTTTGTGTTAATTTTTGTGAAACACCTGAAAAGTTAACTAACTTCTTAGATCTGATTTTTGAATACTGGAAGGGTTCAGTTTTAAAGATGTGGTCTCATTTGTTTGTTTTTTGGCATATAAGTCACTTCAAAAGTAAAGTAAAATTATGCTTAAAGTAGATAGAAGATAAATGTTATTTGTTAACTATTTTGTGGGCGTGACTGAGAGTTAAGGGCAAAAATTCAACTTTTTCTTTATTTTCTTAACCCCTTTACCTACGAAGGTGGTTTACACGTTAATGACCGGCCAATTTTTATAATTCTGACCACTGTCACTTTATGAGGTAATAACTCTGGAACGCTTCAACGGATCCTGGTGATTCTGAGATTTTTTTTGTGACATAGAGTACTTTATGATAGTGGTAAAATTTCTTCGGTATGACTTGCGTTTATTTGTGAAAAAAAAAACGGAAATTTGGTGAAAATTTTGTAATTTTCCAACTTTTCATGCCCTTAAATCACAGAGATATGTCACACAAAATAGTTAATATATAACATTTCTCACATTTCTACTTTACATCAGCACAATTTTTAAACCAAATTTTTTTTTTTTGTTAGGAAGTTATAAGGGTTAAAATTTGACCAGCATTTTTTTCATTTGTTCAGCAAAATTTACAAAACCCTTTTTTTAGGGACCACATTTGAAGTCACTTTGAGTTCTATATATATATACACCATTCTAAAAACTGCACCCTCAAGGTGCTCAAAACACATTCAAGAAGTTTATTAACCCTTTAGATGATGTGTGAAAGCTGTAAAGCGCTGCGGAATATGTTAGCGCTATATAAAAATAAAGATTATTATTATTTAGATGTGTCACAGGAATTTTTTGAAAAAAAAAATTAACATTTAACTTTTTTTCACAAAAAAATGACTTCAGATACAATTTTATTTTAATTTGACAAGGGTAACAGGAAAAAATTGACAGCAAAATTTGTTGTGTAATTTCTCCTTAGCATGCAGATACCCCATACAAGGGAGAAACCCACTGTTTGGGCACACAGCAGAGCTTGGAAGGGAAGGAGAGCCACTTGACTTTTTGAATGCAAAATTTGCTGGAACAATTCACGGATGCCGTGTCGCGTTTAGAGAGCCTCTGTTATGCCTAAACAAGGAAAATCCCCCACAATTGACACCATTTTGGAAACTAGACCCCTGACAGAACTGATCTAGATGTGTGGCACATTGAACCCTCAGGTGCTTCACTGTTGTGAAATCTGCTTTTGGGTTCCCTCCAGTGGTTGTAGGTGGTAATGCAGTTGTCCAGGAGTTGCAGTCATGGTCAGGTGTATCTGCTGATTGCAGTTCTGACTGGGCTATTTAGGTGTGCAGGATTCATTAGTCCTTGCCAGTTGTCCATGGTTCAGGGAGGTTTTGGATTTGTGTCTGGTTCCTCCAGCCTTGCTGCCAATTCAGCAACGATAAGTGTTTGTTTGTTTTTTCCTGTGGCACACAAGCTGTGTGCTTATTATTTTGTGCTATTCATTTATTTTCTCTTGTCCAGCTTAGATTGTGTCAGTGTTTCTCAGTCTTGTTGGATTCTCAGGAGTTGCAGATATACGTTCCACATCTTTAGTTAGATGGTGGAATTTTTTGTAACATCTGCTGTGGTTATTTTTTGGAAGGGTTTTAATACTGACCGCTTAGTATTCTGTCCTATCCTTTCCTATTTAGCTAGAAGTGGCCTCTTTTGCTAAATCCTGTTTCCTGCCTGCGTGTGTCTTTCCTCTACTACTCACAGTCAATATTTGTGGGGGGCTGCCTATGCTTTGGGGTTCTGCTCTGAGGCAAGGTAGATTTCCTACTTCCATCTATAGGGGTATTTAGTCCTCCGGCTGTGTCGAGGTGTCTAGGATTTCTTAGGCACACCCCGCAGCTACTTCTAGTTGCGGTGTTAAGTTCAGGAATTGCGGTCAGTATAGTTTCCACCAACTCCTGAGAAAGTTACATGTGGCTCCAAGGCCACCAGATCATAACACTTCACATAACTTTATAACTTTGAGCCGTCAAAGTTAAAAAATATCTTTTCCCCGCAAATATGTTTTTAGCACAAAATATTACATTTTAATAAGGGTAAGGCCGGTGTCACACTTACGTGTGCAATGTGAGAAATTCGCACGAGCCTCTCGCATCAATACCTGGCACTGCCGCCGGCGGTTCAGACCGGAGCGTTCAGCTGCATAGAAATACATGCAGCTGCACACTCTGGTCCCGAGTGCCGGCGGCAGTGCCGTGTATTGATGCGAGAGACTCATGCGAGTTTCTCGCATTGCACACGCATGTGTGACATCGGCCTAACAGGAGAAATTGCACCAAGCAATTTGTCATGCAATTTCTCCTGAGTACCCCATATGAGGGAGAAAACTACTGTTTGGGCGCACAGCAGGGCTTGGAAGGGAAGGAGAGTCATTTCACCGTTTGAATGTAAAATTTCTTGGAATCATTAACAGACGTCATATCCTATTTGAAGAGCCCCTGATGTGCCTAAACAGTGTAAATCCCCCCAAAATGACCACGTTTTGGAAACCAGACCCCTCAGTGAATGTTGTTTGATGCGTGATGAGCACCTTAAGCTCCCAGGTGCTTCACAAAAGTTTATAACGCTGAGCCATGAAAATAATATAATTACATTTTCCTAACAAACATGATATTTTAGCTCCAAATTTTGCATTTTCATAAAGGTAACAGTAGAAATTGCACCATACAATTTCTAGTGCAATTTCTCCTGAGTACACCGATGCTCCATATGTGGGGGCATACTACTTTTGAGGCACAGTGCAAAGCTCAGAAGGGAAGAGGCGCCACATTGGAGTTCAGATTTTGCTGGAATGGTTTGATGGTGCCATGTCACATTGGCAGAGCCCCTGAGGTGTCAAAACAACAGAAACCCCCTATATGTGAACTCATTTTACAAACTACACTCTTCAATGAATTAATCTAGGGGTGCAGTGATCATATTCACACCACAGGTATGTCACAGAATTTTCTACCATTGGGCAGTGAAGAAAAAATAACTGCATTTTTACCACCAAAATTTTGTTTTAGCCCCAGATTTTATATTTGCACAGATTTTCCTAGAACAGTTTGTGGACTCAATATATAGAGCCCCTAATTGCTAGAAGAGCAGAATCCCCCCTCAAGTGACCCCATTTTGGAAACTATACCCCTTGGGGAATTTATCTACTGGTGTAGTGATGATTTTGACTGCATGGGTATTTTCCAGAAACAAGCAGCGATGAATGTTTCCAAGTAAAAATTGCAAACTGCCGTTGTAGTGACCAGTACGTTGTAGTGATCAGTACGTTATGCCCAGCTCATGCTTCTGGAGGCATGCACCCGTAAGTTAGACAGGCTCTCAATGCTTCAGAGATGCCAAACGTAGACGCAATATGTGGTTTAGGTACACTGTGGGGCTCATAAGGGAGGAGGCATTTGGATTTGAGAGCGAAAATTTGCTGAATTTCTTTTGGCGGGTGAGGAGATATTTTTCTTTTCCAGAGCCTTTGTGCTACCAGTAACGTGAAAGCCCCCTATATTTCCGTTAACAGATGATAGACCTGAGTGAAGACTTGCTTTTTTTGTGGATTGAGTTGAAGCTTTTATTGGGAACATTTTACATAACGTTTTGGATCACAGTTATGTGGCTTTCGACGCTGAACACTTACTTTGGGGTTTCCATCTAAATCTCTTAGTGACGTGATTCAGTTGAAATGCCCAAAGCATCCATTCACTACAATGAGGCAGCAGAGTTACTCTGGACTCCGTCTGGCCTCTGTTCAGCGGTGTCCTTCTTTTCAGAAGTGCACGAAACTGTGGCCAACGGCACTTTTGTGCAATCCTAAGAAGACGGATACCACCAGATTACAGGTCAGACGCCATCCACAGTGCCTCCATCTGCCTCTTTATAGGGATTCTTCCACCACAGGTTCTATCTGAATCACGTATTTCAGAGATTTACATGGAAACCACGATACAAGCACAGGATAAATGTCTGCTGAACCTTACTGCGATCTTTGAGATGCAGAATGAAAAAAATCAACAGCATGTGAAGAATTGGTTTTATTTATTTTTTATTTATTTTTTACGCCGTTCCTCGTGTGGTATAAGTGGTTAGGCGACTTTATTCTTCGTGTCGGTACGATTACAGCGATACCAGATATATATTGGGTCTTTATGTTTGGCTGCTGTCACTGAAAGACGCTTTTTATTGCCCAAAAATAGTTTTTGCATCACCATATTTTGAGAGCTATAATTTTTCCATAGTTTGGCCCACAGAATCATGTGAGGGCTTGTTTCTTGAGGTACGAGTTGACGTTTTTATTGGTATCATTTTCGGGCAAATTGCATTTTTTGATCGCTTTCTGTTCCGATTTTTGGGAGCGGAAGGAACAAAAAACAACAATTCAGGATTCTTTTGGGGGGGGGGGGAGGGGTTTATGCCGTTCCGTGTGTGGTAAAATTGATAAAGCAGTTTTTTTCTTTGGGTCAGTTCGATTACAGCGATACCTCATTTATATAGTTTTTCATGTTTTGACATTTTTACACAGTAAAAACTATTTTATAGACAAAATCATTATTTTTGCATCACTTTATCCTGAGAGCAATAACTTTTTTATTTTTTCGCTGATGGAGCTGTGTGACAACTTGTTTTTTTTGCGGGACCAGAGGATGTTTTCAGCGGTACCATGTTTATTTATGCCTGTCTTTTTAATCGCCTTTTTTTCTACTTTTTGTTCGGCAGTATGATGATAAAGCATTGTTTTTGCTTTGTTTTTTATTTATTTTTTATGGTTTTCACTAAAGGGGTTAACTACTGGGACAATTTTATAGGTCGTGGTGTTGCGGAAGCGGCAAAACAAATTTGTGTACTTTTATTGTTTATATATTTTTTCATTCAAACATTTATTTATAGATACATAGATATTTTTAAAATATTTTTACAATTATTTTTTTTTTAAAGTTTTACTCTTTTTAACTTTTTTATTTAGTCCCACTATGGGACTATCTTTTTTTGCAGGCTGATCACTTCTAAAGCATGGCGAAGCATCAGCATACCCGTGCTTTAGAAACTGTCAGCTCTGTACTGACAGAGAAACTTGCTGATCATGCACTGCACATGATCAGCAAGCTTCCCAGATCTAGTGACCCGGACAGGGCCGGCTCCATGTTTTTGAGGGCCCCGGGCGAAAGAGTCTCAGTGGGCCCCCCCTTTAACACATACCCCGATTCATGATCGCATATAAACACAGCCATGTAGTATATAACACTGCCCACGTAGTATCTAGCAGCCCATGTAGTATATAGCAGCCCACGTAGCATATAGCAGCCCATGTAGTATATAGCACAGCCCACGTAGTATATAGCAGCGCAGCCCACGTAGTATATAGCAGCCCACGTAGTATATAGCAGCGCAGCCCACGTAGTATATAGCAGCCCACGTAGTATATAGCAGCGCAGCCCACGTAGTATATAGCAGCGCAGCCCACGTAGTATATAGCAGCGCTACTCACTCAGGCACTGGTAGGACTAGGAGCTCCTCCTGAATCTGCCTCATAACTTCAGCAGCACGGCAGCCAGCCAGGGGCGGAGATCAGAGCAGAGAACGTGCTCTCTCCGCCCACAAACAATGTCACACTGGCTGACTTCTCTTAACCCCTATGTGTGCCTGCCTGGCTGCACTGACTGAGTGAGAAGATGCTTGTGTCAGAGCTGGCACATAGGGGTTAAGAGAACGCAGCCAGCAGTGACTTTGTGGGCGGAGAGAGCATGTTATCTCCTGCTCTGCTCTCCCAGCTGTATCTATGACAGCATGAGTGGGCCCCCCTCTCTCCCCAGGGCCCCGGCATTTGCCCAGGTGCGCCGGGTGCTGACGCCGGCCCTGGACCCGGATGTCGTCATGATGACATCAGGTCACCATGACAACAATCGGGACCCTGCGTCACGCCGCAGGGTCTCTGATCCAAAGGCAGAGTGGCTGTTAGCCCTCTGCTGGCTCCCAGAATGCTGCAGTCTCAATCGATCGCATCATTCCGGGGGTTAAAGTGCCGGGAGCAGTGCGTGACCGCTCCTGGCACTTAGTGCTGGGTGTCAGCTACCAGAATCAGCTGACACCCGGCGGCGATCGCCTGCGCACCCCCCATGAGCGCAGACGATCTCGCAGACATAATAATCCGCCCCTAGTCAGAGAGACCTAGGTCATATGGACAGATTATTACGGCCGATGTCAGAAAGGGGTTAAACACAAGACACAACAGCCAAAAATTAAGTGGCTTCAGTGGGAAAGGGTTGAAAATTCACTAAACTTTAAAGATAGGATAAAAAAATCTGTGTTTTTGTTTCCTCCAAGTGTCCATTATATTCCTGTTCTCATTTTATAGAACTGATAGCAGAAACGTGATCACAATTCACGCTCATTTTCGATCCTCAAAGTGAATAACAGGAGAACGCATGTTTTATACTTGTAACATGTATTAATCTAGTGATGTAACATAGATTATTTAAATCATCTCAAGTCTTATGTTTTGGAAGAAATATTGTTGTTCACAGTCTGCCAGGAAATTTTGACTCATAGCGGTAAGAACTGAAGCTAAAGATATCAGCTCATTTAAATTACTTCAAAACCTTCTGTCTATAATTAAATAAAACTCTTTTTAATTAATAATTAATTTTTTACCTTTTACTTTTTTGAGTCAGCACCTTGCACATCCTACATGGTCACGAATGGCTTTTTCAACAGTCTATCTTGACTTACGAAACTTTGTATCTTGTTTGGTAATCAGACACAGAACGAAGCTGGAGGGTCTGGAGACAGCTGTCTCTCCAACTAACTGGACCTAAATTAAGAAAATGTCCTGCCAAAATGTGGAATACCTCCAGCAGTGCCAAACAATGATATTCAGACATATTATGTACATCTGCACAGTCTAAATATATGTTAAATATACGAGGACTAGAGTTTTTAGTATTAAAAATATCATTTATTAAATACAAAAAATATAAAAATACAGAGAACTATAAAGTATCACATACGATAATATAGCATGAAAATATAATGGATAGTGTGATCCCTGTAGTGCGAAAACGCAAAGGGGTCGTAATCCTGGACTAAAAATAGGTGGTAGCAATGCACAATATAACAATGCAATGAATGGCATGGAATTTGTACTACACGAATGCTAGTAGCGAAGATAATCTCTTTCCTCATATAATTACAAATGATTCCAGCCGTGCATGACTACCACGTATATCCTAAAAGGCAATTATTGCCCAGAAACAAAAAATGCATGATAAGGGGTTAATTACCCATGGTATGTGTAGTGCCGTCCAGGACACGACCTCTCTCCCCGACGCGCGTTTCGCGAGAAAGGATCTCGCTTCCTCAAGCCCCCTTGTGGTAGTCATGCACGGCTGGAATCATTTGTAATTATATGAGGAAAGAGATTATCTTCGCTACTAGCATTCGTGTAGTACAAATTCCATGCCATTCATTGCATTGTTATATTGTGCATTGCTACCACCTATTTTTAGTCCAGGATTACGACCCCTTTGCGTTTTCGCACTACAGGGATCACACTATCTATTATATTTTCATGCTATATTATCGTATGTGATACTTTATAGTTCTCTGTATTTTTATATTTTTTGTATTTAATAAATGATATTTTTAATACTAAAAACTCTAGTCCTCCTATATTTAACATATTACAATTGAGTTAGTATTATGTTACAAACCTTATGTGCTGTTTTTTTTCTATATGTTTAGTCTAAATATATATTGGAAGAACAAGATGAGAAAATTAGACCCAGTAAACCAAGTAGTATAAAATATTCAAAACCTTTTTTCGTACACTGTACATTTTTTGTATAAATTACAAGGGCGTTCTAAGAGTTTAATTTCTCCCAGCTACTTCTGTTGCTCCACCGGATCTTCAACCAACTGATCGGTTATGTCAAGTACACACTTATCAGCAAGGGTTAATTTATCTCTTCTCACTCAATCCAGCACTCAACCTCTGTAAGGCTGCCATCACACTAGCAGTATTTCGTCAGTATTTTACATCAGTATTTGTAAGCCAAAACCAGGAGTGGGTGATAAATGCAGAAGTGATGCATATGTTTCTATTATACTTTTCCTCTAATTGTTCCACTCCTGGTTTTGGCTTACAAATACTGATGTAAACTACTGACCAAATACTGCTAGTGTGACGGCAGCCTTATAAAGTGAGCACAAGTCACACCCCGACCCAGTTCACACACTCTAAATACACAACACGCTGACACCACTCATCAACACACGTGGTGATGAGTCCCTGAAATATGCTATTGTCTGACAAGAAAAAAAAAGGTTACACGTTCTTTGAAAGGCTATGGATTCCTTAGAGCATAAAAGGAACAAACTTACTAAAGTTCTAAGCATTAATATAAAAAAAAATACTGTATTTACAAGAAAAGGTATAAAAGATCAAAATAAACGACACACAAATCTGCAAAACAGATTTAACCCCTTAGCGACCGCCGATACGCCTTTTAACGGCGGCCGCTAAGGGTACTTAAACCACAGCGCCGTTAATTAACGGCGCTGTGGAAAAAGTCCATAGCGCCCCCCAGAGGCCGATTTTCTCCGGGGTCTCGGCTGCCGAGGGTAGCCGAGACCCCAGAGAACATGATTCGGGTGGTTTTTAACCCACCCCGCATTTGCGATCGCCGGTAATTAACCGTTTACCGGCGATCGCAAAAATAAAAAAAAAAAAGCGATCTCTTTTTAATTTCTCTGTCCTCCGATGTGATCGCACATCGGAGGACAGAGAAAAGGGGTCCCAGGAGGCCCCCCAATACTCACCTAGCTCCCTCGATGCTCCTCGTGTCTCCCGGTGGGCGCCGCCATCTTCAAAATGGCGGGCGCATGCGCAGTGCGCCCGCCGGCCAGCACCGGGAGAATCTTTGGGGTCTCGGCTGCCGGAGGTAGCCGAGACCCCAAAGAGCACGATCGGGGTCGGTATTACCGACCCCTGTTTTGCGATCGCCGGTAATTAACTGTTTACCGGCGACCGCAAAAAAAAAAAAAAAGTAAAGTGTAATTCTCTGTCCTCTGATGTGATCGCACATCAGAGGACAGAGAAATAGGGGGATTCGGGGACCCTAGCATACTCACCTAGGTCCCTGGATCCTCTTGCTGCTCCTCCTGGCCGCCGGCAGCAGAACATGGCGGACGCATGCCCAGTGCGCCCGCCATCTGTCTCCATCTGCCGGCCGGCAGGAGAACAGCAGTTGGGGCTAAAATTAGGGGTAGGGTTAGGGGTAGGGTTAGGGGTAGGGTTAGGGGTAGGGTTAGGTTAGGGTTAGGTTAGGGGTAGGGTTAGGGGTAGGGTTAGGTTAGGGTTAGGGGTAGGGTTAGGTTAGGGTTAGGGGTAGGGTTAGGGGTAGGGTTAGGGTTAGGTTAGGGGTAGGGTTAGGGGTAGGGTTAGGTTAGGGGTAGGGTTAGGGGTAGGGTTAGGTTAGGGTTAGGGGTAGGGTTAGGGGTAGGGTTAGGTTAGGGGTAGGGTTAGGGGTAGGGTTAGGGGTAGGGTTAGGTTAGGGGTAGGGTTAGGTTAGGGGTAGGGTTAGGGGTAGGGTTAGGTTAGGGTTAGGGGTAGGGTTAGGGTTAGGGGTAGGGTTAGGTTAGGGTTAGGTTAGGGGTAGGGTTAGGGGTAGGGTTAGGTTAGGGATAGGGGTAGGGTTAGGTTAGGGGTAGGGCTAGGGTTGGGGCTAAATTTAGGGTTAGGGTTGGGGCTAAATTTAGGGTTAGGGTTGGGGCTAAACTTAGGGTTAGGCTTCTTTCACACTTACGTCGGTACGGGGCCGTCGCAATGCGTCGGCCCGACATACCGACGCACGTTGTGAAAATTGTGCACAACATGGGCAGCAGCTGTAGTTTTTCAACACATCCGCTGCCCAATCTATGTCCTGGGGAGGAGGGGGCGGAGTTACGGCCACGCATGCGCGGTCAGAAATGGCGGATGCGACGTACAAAAAAACGTTTCATTGAACTTTTTTTGTGCCGACGCTCTGCCAAAACACAACTGATCCAGTGCACGACGGACGCGACGTGTGGCCATCCGTCACGATCCGTCGGCAATACAAGTCTATGGGCAAAAAACGCATCCTGCGGGCACATTTGCAGGATCCGTTTCTTGTCCAAAACGACGGATTGCGACGGAATGCCAAACGACGCAAGTGTGAAAGTAGCCCTAGGGCTAGGGTTAGGGTTGGGGCTAAAGTTAGGGCTAGGGTTGGGGCTAAAGTTAGGGTTAGAGCTGGGATTAGGGTTAGGGTTTGGATTAGGGTTCGTATTAGGGTTAGGGTTGGCATTAGGGTTACGCTTGGGATTAGGGTTAGGTTTGGGATTAGGGTTAAGGTTAGGGTTGTGATTAGGGGTGTATTGGGATTAGGGTTAGGTTTGAGGTTAGGGTTGAGATTAGGATTAGGGGTGTGTTGGATTTAGGGTTTTGATTAGGGTTATGGTTAGGGTTGACATTAGGGTTGTTTTGGGGTAAGGGTTGTGATTATGGTTAGGGTTAGTGATTAGGATTATGGATGAGGTTGGGATTAGGGTTAGGGGTGTGTTGGGGTTAGGGTTGGAGCTAGAATTGGGGGGTTTCCACTGTTTAGGTACATCAGGGGGTCTCCAAACACGACAGCCAATTTTGCGCTCAAAAAGTCAAATGGTGCTCCCTCCCTTCTGAGCTCTGCCGTGCGCCCAAACAGTGGGTTACCCCCACATATGGGGCATCAGCGTACTCGGGATAAATTGGACAACAACTTCTGGGGTCCAATTTCTCTTGTTACCCTTGTGAAAATAAAAACTTGGGGGCTACAAAATCTTTTTTGTGAAAAAAAAATTTTTTTTATTTTCACGACTCTGCATTCTAAACTTCTGTGAAGCACTTGGGCATTCAAAGTTCTCACCACACATCTAGATAAGTTCCTTGGGGGGTCTAGTTTCCAAAATGGGGTCACTTGTGGGGGGTTACTACAGTTTAGGTACATCAGGGGCTCTGCAATCGCAACATAATGCCCACAGACCATTCTATCAAAGTCTGCATTCCAAAAAGGTGCTCCTTCCCTTCCGAGCTCTGCCGTGCGCCCAAACAGTGGTTTACCGCCACATATGGCGCATCAGCGTACTCGGGATAAATTGGACAACAACTATTGCAGTCCAATTTCTCCTGTTACCCTTGTGAAAATAAAAACTTGGGGGCTACAATATCTTTTTTGTGGAAAAAAAAATATTTTTTATTTTCACGACTCTGCATTCTAAACTTCTGTGAAGCACTTGGGCATTCAAAGTTCTCACCACACATCTAGATAAGTTCCTTGGGGGGTCTAGTTTCCAAAATGGGGTCACTTGTGGAGGGTTTCTACTGGTTAGGTACATCAGGGGCTCTGCAAACGCAACATAATACCCGCAGACCATTCTATCAAAGTCTGCATTCCAAAACGGCGCTCCTTCCTTCCGAGCTCTGCCGTGCGCCCAAACTGTGGTTTACCCCCACATATGGGGTACCAGCATACTCAGGACAAATTGGACAACAACTTTTGGGGTCCAGTTTCTCTTGTTACCCTTGTGAAAATAAAAATTTGGTGGCTAAAAAATCTTTTTTGTGGAAAATATTTTTTATTTTCACGGCTCTGTGAAGCACTTGGGCATTCAAGGTTCTCACCACACATCTAGATAAGTTCCATGGGGGGTCTAGTTTCCAAAATGGGGTCACTTGTGGGGGATTTCTACTGTTTAGGCACATCAGGGGCTCTCCAAACGCGACATGGCGTCCGATCTCAATTCCAGCCAATTCTACATTGAAAAAGTAAAACGGCACTCTTTCTCTTCCAAGCTCTGCGGTGCGCCCAAACAGTGGTTTACCCCCACATATTGGGTATCGACGTACTCAGGAGAAATTGCACAACAACTTTTGTGGTCTAATTTCTCCTGTTACCCTTGTGAAAATAAAAATTTGTGGGCAAAAAGATCATTTTTGTAGAAAAAATGCAATTTTTTTTTTCACGGCTCTACGTTATTAACTTCTGTGAAGCACATGGGGGTTCAAAGTGCTCGCCACACATCTAGATAAGTTCCTTAAGGGGTCTAGTTTCCAAAATGGTGTCACTTGTGGGGGGTTTCCACTGTTTAGGCACATCAGGGGCTCTCCAAACGCGACATGGCGTCCAATCTCAATTCCAGCCAATTCTACATTGAAAAAGTAAAACGGCACTCCTTCTCTTCCAAGCTCTGCGGTGCGCCCTAACAGTTGTTTACCCCCACATATTGGGTATCAGCGTACTCAGGAGAAATTGCACAACAACTGTTGTGGTCTAATTTCTCCTGTTACCCTTGTGAAAATAAGAATTTGTGGGCAAAAAGATCATTTTTGTGTAAACAAAAGCGATTTTTTATTTTCACGGCTCTACGTTATAAACTTCTGTGAAGCACTTGGGGGTTCAAAGTGCTCACCACACATCTAGATAAGTTCCTTAAGGGGTCTAGTTTCCAATATGGTGTCACTTGTGGGGAGTTTCCACTGTTTAGGTACATCAGGGGCTCTCTAAATGTGACATGGTGTCCGATCTCAATTCCAGCCAATTCTGCATTGAAAAAGTCAAACGGCGCTCCTTCACTTCTAAGTTCTGCGGTGCGCCCTAACAGTGGTTTACCCCCACATATGGGGTATTGGCGTATTCAGGAGAAATTGCATAACAAAATTTATGGTTACATTTCTGTTTTTACACTTGTGAAAATAAAAAAAATGGTTCTGAATTAAGATGTTTGCAAAAAAAAGTTAAATGTTCATTTTTTCCTTCCACATTGTTTCAGTTCCTGTGAAGCACGTAAAGGGTTAATAAACTTCTTGAATGTGGTTTTGAGAGCCTTGAGGGGTGTAGTTTTTAGAATGGTGTCACACTTCATTATTTTCTATCATATAGACCCCTCAAAATGACTTCAAATGTGATGTGGTCCCTAAAAAAAAATGGTGTTGTAAAAATGAGAAATTGCTGGTCAACTTTTAACCCTTATAACTCCCTAACAAAAAAAAATTTTGTTTCCAAAATTGTGCTGATGTAAAGTAGCCATGTGGGAAATGTTATTTATTAACTATTTTTTATGACATATCTCTCTGATTTAAGGGCATAAAAATACAAAGTTTGAAAACTGCAAAATTTTAAAAATTTTCGCCATATTTCCATTTTTTTCATAAATAATCGCAAGTAATATCGAAGAAATGTTACCACTAACATGAAGTACAATATGTCACGAAAAAACAATCTCAGAATCAGCGGGATCCGTTGAAGCGTTCCAGAGTTATAACCTCATAAAGTGACAGTGGTCAGAATTGCAAAAATTGGCCTGGTCATTAAGTACCAAATTGGCTCTGTCACTAAGGGGTTAAAATAAAAAGGGAAAATAATAGAAATACCTAAACTTTCTGTCTAAAGTTATTCTTCTGTTTCCTTGAGGGAAGGAGAAACAAATTATGTATCATAACTAAACAGCAGTTGACCCCCACATATGAACACTTTCTTGTTGTGTCGCCCATCTTTTTATACACTTGGTTCTGGGCTCACATTTCCAGGATGGGCTACTTAATAATATTAAAATTGCTGCTCTTTAAGTGGACCGTGGGTTCATTTAGGGGCAAGCACCTTGCATTTTTAATACTTTGTGTCTCCAACTCCCTACCCCTCCATGTAGTAAATAGGAAATACAATAATCATCTGCCCACTCTTTGAAGCTTGGCTCACCAGGCTGAGGTGTCATGACTGACACATCAGTATTCTCAGTAAAAAAATTTTTAGTTCTGGATTCTTTGTTCTGGGTTCCATGTTGTTTATGTAGAGACGGTCCATGCAGCCTTCACTAAGATTACTCTACTGACGTTATACATTTCCCTTAGAGCGTGTCAGACCCCCACTGATCTGATATTGACGACCTATTCTACGGCTAGGGTCACGCAACAGTATTTTCTCTCTTCTTAGGGAATTGGGCTGATTCTGTTCTACAGCCAAATTGGTTCAGAGACAAAAAGAGTTGAACTCAATTAATTTTGTGGTGTTGAAAACGAATATGTTGCTTACATTTGATGATTGGCTCTAATTTTAAAGTTCCAGAGGAGTTTGTAATTTCTTATGACCCCTTTTATATGGGCTTATAGAAAAATTGCATATTTATTATTTCATAATTTTGAATGCATTGCTAGTAGCTCGTCTATTGCGAGAGACTCGCAAGAGTTTCTCGCAACACACTCGCAAGTGTGACCCTGGCCTTACAGTAATTTATACAGATTTAGGCCATATTCACACTTTCAGTATTTGGTCAGTATTTTACCTCAGTATTTGTAAGCCAAAACCAGGAGTGGGTGATAAATACAGAAGTGGTGACGTGTTTCTATTATACTTTTCCTCTGACTGTGCCACTCCTGGTTTTGGCTTACAAATACTGATATCAAATACTGACCAAATACTGAACGTGTGAACGTGGCCTTGGACATATATTATCTTGCCCTGCCCTGTCTTTGTTTTACCTTGGGTCACACTTGTAGAGACCTATATGTATCCATTGCATTACTTTACATGCTTAACAAATTTTGTAACATTCATGTCAATCAAATTTAGTATTAAATTTCTAATGGCATAAAGGGACTCTCTTTTCTCCTCATTATACTATTCAATTGTTTCGGCCTGACACCTGCATTTTTACTTGCTATTTTACAAGTGATTATTACTTCTGGAGTTTTTAAAATGAACAATTAAACATTAAGTTTTATTTATAATCACCTGGGACGGTACGCTCCACTCTGGATCTTCCCAGCTTGCTTATCAATGGCAGACTTTAACACCAAGAATGAGATTGGTCCCTTCATCACAAAGCAGGGGAATCCTTACAAAACATATTCTTTGTAAAAGTTTTCCCTGGTTTGTCTTGATCAGAACCAATCCTGTCCTTGACCCAAAATAGACTACTATTGTCTTATTACTGCCTTAAATGGGAGGAGTTCTCTGGGCATATGATACTGATGAGTTATCCATAGATAGGTCATCAATATCAGATCAGTGGGAGTCCCACACCCGGCACCTCCACCAATCAGGATGGGCGATCTAGTCAGGGACATAACCCTGACGAAGAGGGTAGATACCCCTCGAAACGTGTTGGCAATCTGTCTCTCCTGTGATCCCGTCCTTATAATTTGTGACGTCACACTAGCTCTGCCCCCTCTCCACTCCGCGTCCTCAGCGTTGCTTCTGGTCGGAGCACATGAGGTGCTGGCGTCTCTGTTACTCGCTGTTACAGCTCCACACAAGGACCATGGACTCCAGTACTATCTCAGCCACTAATACACTGCACCACCATTTCTAGCACAAATAAGTGCACTTTGATAACAGCTAGCGATCCCTAGCTTATAACCTAGAGGTACATAACCTTTCTACCGTACACAAAGGTTAGTAACTACTATTCTACCTAGTACTGCAGATCACAGTACTTTATCCAACGATTGATCATGGCTTTCTGTGCCTGCTTACACAACATAGTCAGTAACAGGCGGATTCTTTAGGAGCGCTGAATAGGTAGCCCTAGTGAGGGAAGGGCGCACAGTCCCCCCGCAGCTCCAGCCGAACACCTCCGAAGGAGGACAGAAACAGGAAAAGGGTGAAACACGGTCAAAGGAGCGCCGAAAGGAAACTCTGACACCAAAATTGGGTTTAAGCCACAACGCGTTTCAACAGAAGTACCATCTTCATCCACCTGATGAAGATGGTACTTCCATTGAAACATGTTGTGGCTTAAACCCCATTTTGGTGTCAGAGTTTCCTTTCGGCGCTCCTTTGACCGAGTTTCACCCTTTTCCTGCTTACACAACATATCATCCCTATCTGAACAAGTAAGTGACATTTGACATGCTACTGTATGTATGCAGACTTTGTCAACCTCTTCAGTAGCTGATCAATAGGATTTTATTTAATCTCCTACCAGCGCTGCCTACCGCAGCACCTCATTTGACTCTTAATCTCGGCTCTTTACTCACTACTTATACCACCAGTTCTACCTCGCACTGGTCTATGGGCAGACTGCTCACTCGCACAAGTAAGTGTAACAATCAACAACTCCGGCATCTATATATTTGCTTGCCACCCAAAATCAGTACATTGATCTTGTATGTCTATTATTTTATCAGCATCATCCAACAGCTGAAGAAAAAGTCCTATACTCATTGATCTCACAAACACATAACAACAGCAGCATTAGCATAAGTACATGACAATTTTAATAATTTTTTTGTGAACAATTCACATTTTTAACCTCAGTATAGTGCTAGTAAATTACTCGCAGAGCTTACCAACAGGAACTTGCACAGAACTTGTTTTATCACCAGCTACATCTGAGGCCCCCATCTTATCCCTCCTAGGTGGGTAGCGCCAGTGTAAACTATTTGTTTCAAATATACAATACTGCCAATCATGAAGCCAGCAGGCGTGTGACATTGGACTCCATGCAATGAAATATTGATGGCCTATTTTAAGACTAGGTCATTAATCTTGAAGTTAAAGAAAACCTATAATAAAGTTTTAATAATACATGTAACATGTATTGCGACCGCTGAACAGCACCATAAAAGCATCCGTTGTATTCTAATTATCGTGCCTCTCTGCCTAATTTGCTTAGCGGAACCACGCCGTCGTCACCGGCTTCTCGTCCAAGTACAGAAAGAGACACTTTAATTAAAATACTTCTGTAATGGAAACCATTGCATTTTATAAGGGAATGATCGAATTGTGATAACAGCAGAGTTGACATGCATATGCTCCTCTGTGAAAATTCAGATTTCTGAGCCTAGTGGTTAAGAAATTAGCGCTAACCATTGAGCCACCAGTTTCTTGTCATTCCCCTCTTTTTCCTTGTAGCAGAGGAACATCTTTCTTCATAAGCAAAATGGTAAATGTAAGCACCGAAATGTCGTATTACCGGTATGCGCTGCGCAACATTAAGTAGCACATTTTCAACCACATTAATATACGAAGTGTAGATATCAGAGGAAATAATGTCATCTTCAACCCACTGGTCCAAGACAATATGTGATGAGAAATAGTGACACGGTCAATGAAGGAGAGCATGACACCATGTTCAAGATCGCAATGCGGAGGCTACGATGACTTCACAAGTGCTGCTCAATGTTGTTGCATTTTTTTGACAATTTGGAAGGGTGGACACTGGCACTGAACAGACTATAAAATGACATGTAACACAGGATAAAGTGATTATATACATATAGCACACCCGTATGAAGCCTCTAGGGTAAGATGTGCAATGTTAGCTGCCACTTCTTCACAGCCGTCTGGGATCCTAGGACATATATTGATCGCGTTCACCCTGGACTCAGCGCTGTGTATTGTCATTATTGCACCTTATGGCGGGTGCGTTAACACCACTGTTGTCATATGCTGCTTATGAGCATATGACACATTCATTTAACGTCCATTTTCAGCCCGATTCTGCAGCAGCTGAAAGTCAGACTCACAATAATAACTCTACAGAGAATTCTTTTCCGTCCAGCGAAACCACAAAGCGGCAGATAATGATCGATCATGCAGATGTGACCTGGCAAAATGATCGAGTTGGGGAGAAATGTCCTGATTTCCCTAGGTGGGATTCAAGAGCGCATCCCAGAACATCAAAACAATGCGTCTGCTCTGAAGACTTTACCAGATACTTCTTGTCACCATCCAGACTCAGAGCCTATAAACTATCGTCTAGACAAGTGTTGTTAAACACCTTTATGTTCTCACATTTAGAAGAAATTTCATCCTTACAAGATTTTCATTGTAATTACCATAGGATTACTTAAAGAGTAAAATGCAAATTGCCTCTTCTGAGAAAAAGAGGACTTAAACTCTATAGCGCCACCTGTTGGAAGTAGCGATCCTACAAGTCACAATTAACCCTTTAACGAGTCGTGCAATATGACTTAGGATAAAAGCCAAATCAGTATCTCAATTCGCAGACACGGTGTTTCGGGCTGTTGGCCCTCGTCAGTGCGAAGCTCAGAAGAGGCAATTTGCATATTATATTTCCCAGAGGAGCATTGCACGGCGAATAAGCCTCCTTACCTTGACAAGCCAAAGATGGTATGTCACTCTCCATAAGGAGAAACGATACCCCTTAGACCCCAGTCCAGAGCCTCTCACTTAGCCAAATCAGTTCTCATGCTTCGCACTGATGAGGGCCAACAGCCCGAAACACCGTGTCTGCGAATTGAGATACTGATTTGGCTTTTATTCTAAGTCATATTGCACGACTCGGTAAAGGGTTAATTGTGACTTGTAGGATCGCTACTTCCAACAGGTGGCGCTATAGAGTTTAAGTCCTCTTTTTCTCAGAAGAGGCAATTTGCATATTATATTTCCCAGAGGAGCATTGCACGGCTAATAAACCTCCTTACCTTGACAAGCCAGAGATGGTATGCCACTCTCCATAAGGAGAAACAATACCCCTTAAAGAGTAACAACAATTTTTTTTACTTACTGTATTTTTCAGACCATAGAAAGCACCTTACCATAAGACGCACCCCAGGTTCCAACAGCAGAACATAGGAAAAAACATATTTCCTTCTAATTAAAACTTCCATGATGGCGTAAAGGTATGGAGGAGTCAATATCACTAATTTTAATGGAATAATAGTGAGGTAATAGAGCTATTGTTAGTATTTCACTGCAGTCTTTATATTATAGACATGTACCTTTACAGAAAGCATATTATGTGCACTCTCTTCAATGCATACATATACATAACATCATAACATTGCTGTGTGTATAGTACATGCACACTCACCTCTGCAGAATAAACACATAGACACAAAGCTCTGCTATATTACGCACACACTCTCAGTTCTGCTACATACACATACAAAGCTCTGCTACATAAACACACAACTCTCTTACATACAGTACAGACCAAATGTTTGGACACACTTTCTCATTTAAAGATTTTTCTGTATTTTCATGACTATGAAAATTGTACATTCACACTGAAGGCATCAAAACTATGAATTAACACATGTGGAATTATATACTTAATAAAAAAGTGTGAAACAACTGAAATTATGTCTTATATTCTAGGTTCTTCAAAGTAGCCACCTTTTGCTTTGATGACTGCTTTGCACACTCTTGGCATTCTCTTGATGATCTTCAAGAGGTAGTCACCGGGAGTTTCAGTTGTTTCACACTTTTTTGTTAAGTATATAATTCCACATGTGTTAATTCCTAGTTTTGAATGGTGTGTCCAAACTTTTTTGGTCTGTACTGTACACAAAGCTCTGGTACATTAACACACACACATACACTGCTTTGCTACATTAACACATACCTCTACTGCAGCCTATACACTGCATATACACTTCCACATTTTGAATATCCTTTTATGCATGTGACTAAATATATGCCTTGGATGGACCTTCAGCTAATCAGGACCTGCAACATCAGTGAAACTTTAGTGATGGGCAGGTCCTGGTATCTTACCCTCCTGCTGTTATGATAGTGTAACAACTTACTCTGGAAAATAGGTATCACACTAAAAAAATCTACAACTGATCCTGGTAATTTCTGTACAGACTCTAGCGTCAACGTCCCTGCACCATACCCGCTTCCCCGACAGGGACGCCGAATCACTCACTGCCATGGCCCCGCACTTCCTCTTTCTGCGCTGCTATTGCCTGGGGTCTGTGCATGACTTGCAGATCCCCAGACACTGTGCTTAGGATGCGTGCAATCCTAAAGTGTCCCCAGCCAATGGCTGGGAGACACTTATTATTTAAGGCACCTCCACCTGATGGGAGGTGCCTGCGCAACGTTGTTAGTCTGGTTCTAAAAGACGCTTGTAAGTTGTCAGGTCCCAATGCTCTTATCCCAGTGTACCTACCTGTCTTCAATCAGTGCCCACCTGCCTGTCTATTAGCCATACCTATCACCCTCTTAGCCATGCCTGCCTGTTTTTCAGCCATGCCTGCCTTCTATTTTTATGATGATTTCCTCCTATCTTGAATTAGGATACAACCATAAAATTGTTTTTTTGAAGTTGTTGTAACTGTCTGTCATTCCTCATTTTATCTCCCTTTGTAGGGTCTGACAGGGTCAGACAGGGAGAGTCAACATCCAAGTGGGGCTGCCAGTGCGCAGCTGTAGGGTCCCAACCTCCGCAGCAAGGTAGGGTCACACTAGACCATTTATAGGGTATTCTGTTATGAACTGGTGATTTAGAACCACAATGGACCTGGTGGTTAAGAGCACACAAAATGACCTGAAAGTTACTAATAATATAGGACGAGCTCTGAGACGTGGGAACTCTGCTGACCGCAATCCCTAATCCTATAACACCACACTAGAAGTAGCCGTGGAGCGCTCCTGACCAGACCTAGGCGCCTCGGCACAGCCTGAGAAACTAGCTAGCCCTGAAGATAGAAAAATAAGCCTACCTTGCCTCAGAGAAATTCCCCAAAGGAAAAGGCAGCCCCCCACATATAATGACTGTGAGTAAAGATGAAAATACAAACACAGAGATGAAATAGATTTTAGCAAAGTGAGGCCCGACATACTGAATAGACCGAGGATAGGAAAGATAGCTTTGCGGTCAGCACAAAAACCTACAAACAACCACGCAGAGGGCGCAAAAAGACCCTCCGCACCGACTAACAGTACGGAGGTGCTCTCTCTGCGTCCCAGAGCTTCCAGCAAGCAAGACAAACCAATATAGCAAGCTGGACAGAAAAAATAGCAAACAAAAGTAACACAAGCAGAACTTAGCTTATGCAGGGAAGACAAGTCACAAGAACGATCCAGGAGAGAGCAAGACCAATACTGGAACATTGACTGGAGGCCAGGAACAAAGAACTAGGTGGAGTTAAATAGAGCAGCACCTAACGACTTAACCTCGTCACCTGAGGAAGGAAACTCAGAAGCCGCAGCCCCACTCACATCCACCAGAGGAAGCTCATGGACAGAACCAGCCGAAGTACCACTCATGACCACAGGAGGGAGCTTGACCACAGAATTCACAACAGTATTCCTTCCACTTTTTTATATGTGCTATTGATCACAGGTAAGTTACAGGTGTGTTGTGAATTCTGTTGTCGGGCTCCCTCCTGTGGTCATGAATGGTACTTCGGCTGGTTCTGTCCATGAACTTTCTCTGGTGGCTGTGGATGTTTCTGAGTTTCCTTCCACAGGTGACGAGGTTAATTCGTTAGCTGGCTGCTCTATTTAACTCCACTTAGATCTTTGCTCCATGCCACCTGTCAATGTTCCAGTATTGGTCTAGTTCGCTCCTGGATCGTTCTTGTTACCTGTCTTCCCAGCAGAAGCTAAGTGACTGCTTGCTTTTCTCTGGTTTGCTATTTTTCTGTGCAGCTTGCTATTTTGATTGTTGTCTTGCTTGCTGGAAGCTCTGGGACGCAGAGGGAGCGCCTCCGCACCGACTCACGTCTTTTTGCGCCCTCTGCGTGGTCTTTTTGTAGGTTTTTGTGCTGACCGCAAAGCTACCTTTCCTATCCTCACTCTGTTCAGTAAGTCAGGCCTCACTTTGCTTAATCTATTTCATCTCTGTGTTTGTATTTTCATCTTTACTCACAGTCATTATATGTGGGGGGCTGCCTTTTCCTTTGGGGAATTTCTCTGAGGCAAGGTAGGCTTTATTTTTCTATCTTTAGGGCTAGCTAGTTCCTTAGGCTGTGCCGAGTTGCATAGGGAGCGTTAGGAGCAATCCACGGCTATTTCTAGTGTGGTTGATAGGATTAGGGATTGCGGTCAGCAGAGTTCCCACGTCCCAGAGCTCGTCCTATATTATCAGTAACTATCAGGTCATTCCGTATGCTCTTAACCACCAGGTCCATTGTTGTCCTGACCACCAGGTCGTAACACAGGTGCTGTTAATTACACAAATTAGAGAAGCATCACATGATTTTTCGAACAGTGCCAATACTTTTGTCTACCCCTTTTTATGTTTGGTGTGTAATTATATCCAATTTGGCTTTAGGACAATTCTTTTTGTGTTTTTTCATTTAAGACAAATTAAATGAAGATAATAATACCAAATAATTTGTGTTTGCAATCATTTTCAGGAAGAAAATGAGTATTATCTGACAGAATTGCAGGGGTGTCAATACTTTTGGCCATGACTGTATATAACCTCATAAAGTGAGAGTAGTCAGAATTGTTAAAATTGGCTTGATCATTAAAGTCAAAATTGGCTCGGTCAATAAGGGGTTAATAAAGGGTCTCTATAAATAAGCCGGTAACAAAGTGTTCCCTTCAGTAAGTGTTCACTTGCCCTGCACACCCAGAGGATAAATATAACTGTCACTATTCATTTTTGGATTCGTGGCAGTTCTGGTTCCGCTATAATTTAGATATAGTTTTTCCTTTCAGGTTAGCAAGGGTTAATGTCTGCTTCCTTGCTGGCAGCTGCTGTGTTGCTGGTCAGCTGATGTGGGTAGTGATCACTCCCACCATCCTTTAAATAGTCACATGGCGCATCAGCTGACTCTTGGTAATAGAGTTTGTCTCTGAAGACCAGCCTTGGAGCAAGGAGCTCTCTGGTGCCAGCAGGGTATCAGCTGCTTGAGGTCCTGGTTCCATATCCTCTGCTGTGTGGAGCTTGCAGCTGCAGCACAAGCTAAGTTTTTGTTGTTTCTCTCCTTGTCTGTTTTGTGCTTGTCACTACCACCTGTGTTTACACCATCAGCAGTGGTGATGCTAGCGTCCTTGCCGGCCAGTGCACTAGCCAGGGTTTAGTGAGGTGACAACTAGGGACTAGGCACGTGACGGTGGTGAGGGGAAGGACCCGCATAGGGTGATAGGGGAGCTTAGGGATAGGCGGCACACACTGTGTTAGGAGGTGTCCCATCCCTTATTCCCTATTGTTGTGTGTGTGTTGTGACGTCCACTGGACCGACCCTTGTTGGGTCATGACAATAACATTGCAAGGGCCCTACTGAAATCAATGGGCTGTTGATATAATGAATGAATATGCTGAGTACTCCAACGAGAGATTTCCTTTGTTGATGTTCTCCACCCTGATTGCTAGATATTCAAAAAAGGTACATTGGTCAGAAAGTTGTAAAAGGCTAAATGCACTTTTAATTTTAATCTAGACAACCCTTTCAGTTAGTATTTGTTTGTGCATTTGCATAATAGGTCAAGTTAGGTTATAAGTTCCTTACTTACTAATTCTAAATAAAGCATTCAAGAGAAAAAGGGATGAAAGATCATCAACACATTATAATGGTGTAATAATAGGGCAGGTAAGAAATAGTACTATGTGCTCATTGACGAAAAATAAATGATCAAAAGTATAGAGTCCAAAATGTGCTAGGGCGCTATTTTCAAGTAGTTAATATTAATTATACATCTTGAAAAGGTCCAATAGTTGCTAATTGTACTCGGGGAAAGATAGGAGAAGAAGGTAAATGATTCATCGAGCCAAAAGAGGAAGCAACCTATGAATTTTTTTGACATATCATTGACTTCAAAGTGTTCGGTGAGAAATGACTCCTAATTATCTGTTCCAAAAACTAAATTATTCATGGTGGAGCGGGGATGAGCCTGCCCTTAATCCATTCTCAATACACGGGGATGTCATTTTCTTTTAAAATTTCATCTTATTACATTAGCAATCAGGGCTCAGATCCAGCTAATGATTTGGCTGGCAAGGATGACCTTGTTAACTTAAAAGTGAAATGTTCTGGGCTGGCAAATGTAAATATTTTCCCTGATATTTTTCTCTATTAACTCATCTAGGTTTACTGTGACTTTCAGTGTATTTGGAAATGTAATTTGGATTTCAGCCCGAATGTGTCCCTAATCTGGAGCAGAAGAGTCCTTGACAGGGATGCACACATACAGAACATACAGGAAAGCAGCTGCTACAAGAAAAAAGAAAACAGATGCTTGAGATTTCATCTGTTATGGGAAGCATTAAGGGTGAAGAGTCCATTACCCCTGAGTTTCAAAGGTAACAAGTGCCTAAAATGGAAGGGTTTGTGCCCTTGTGCTTATTACGTATACTTGCTGTGCACAAAACATTGAGTCTCCAATGCACCTCTGTGTGCCCCTCCAGGTCCATATGTAATTCTAAAGACAAAAAAAGTGTAATCTTACATTTGATGACATAATAGAGGGTTTTAATTCCCATAGTTTCAACTCTTCTTGCGTAGAGAATACAGTACCGCTCAGAGGCACTATATGGTGACTGTCACGACAGTAATTTGCACACGGTCTCCTACTCACTGCAGTCTCCGCTCTGCTTCTCCTCGTGTCAGGCTGTCTCACTGAGTTGCCTCATGCAGCACTCTCAGCACTGCTGTAACTTCCTACCGTTTTCACCTGGCTATTTGCAGGAAGTTAACCCTGCTCTGTCCTGCAGAGTTCTGATTCCCTAGCCTATCACCTGCCAACAGGGGATATATTAGGCAGCTCCTCCCTCCAGTCCTTCCCTGAGCTTAGGTTCTGGTTTGCCGGCCGCTTCTAGTTTCCTGCCTAGGTGTTTTCCTGTTTTGTTACCAACCCAGCTTGCATAACCATTCAGTCTAACCTATCAGCACCTGACCTCGGCTTTGAATTCTGGACCTGTGCTGACTATTCTGTCTGCCACAACATTGAACTGTCTGACTAAGTCTCTCCTTGTGGCATTCATGTCACATATCTCTGACTTGATTCCCTGGTCAGCTGCTGAAGGACACTGCCATGGAGTGACACCTGGTGACTACCTTGTGGCCCAAGAATATCCTCACCATCAGAGGCACCAGTGAAGACCAGGTAGCCACTTAGTCACGCCCCTCCAGGGGAAGCCCTGCCAGTGGCACAGTGGGTCCACACCTACTGCTGAAATAGTGACACTTATAACATAGGCATTCAGGGTCTATGCACACATTTTTGCCTTATACATGGACTCTTCTTTTGTGGGATCATGGTTATATGCCTACAGTTGTGGCCATAAATTTTGAGACTGACATAAATTTACGTTTTCATAGTTTGCTGCTTCAGTGTTTTTAGCTCCTTGAGTCAGATGTTTCTGAAGTACAATTCTCAGCATTTCATAAGTTTTTACACTTTTATTGACAAAAACATGAAGTTTATGGAAAGACTCAGTATTCCCAACGTTATCCATTGTTTTTAAAGATTTCTGCTCCTTCACCCTGACAGCTGGATAACAGCATCTGGCCCAAATCCAGACTGATGACGACACAATTCTTGTCTAATCAGTGCTTGGGGTTTATCACATTTTCTCTACTTTTTTGCTCTGTGGATGTGTTGTTTTATGAAACAACAGGATACATGAATCTAAAAAAGCCCCAGAGACAGGTGTAAAAATTGCATCCCTATTGATAAAAGTAACAGTTCTTGGTACTATCAATTTTCCTCTGAAAGTTAACACTGGAGGATCACTAAAAGTGACAGCTACTGGATCTACTGTAAAAGTGACAGCTACTAAATCTACTGTAAAAGTGACAGCTCCAGGATCTACTGTAAAAGTGAGATACTGGATGTACTGTAAATGTGACAGCTACTGGATCTACTGTAAAAGTGACAGCTAACGGATGCACTATAAAAGTGACAAATACTGGACCTACTATAAAAGTGACAGCTATTGGATCTACTGTAAAAGTGACAGCTACTGGATCTACTGTAAAAGTGACAAATACTGGATCTACTGTAAAAGTAACAGCTAAAGGATCTACTGTAAAAGTGAGATACTAGATGTAATGTAAATGTGACAGCTACTGGTCTACTGTAAAAGTGACAGCTAATGGATGCACTGTAAAAGTGACAAATACTGGACCTACTATAAAAGTGACAGCTATTGGATCTACTGTAAAAGTGACAGCTACTGGATCTACTGTAAAAGTGACAGCTACTGGATCTACTGTAAAAGTGACAGCTACTAAATCCACTGTAAAAGTGACAGCTAAAGGATCTACTGTAAAAGTGAGATACTAGATGTAATGTAAATGTGACAGCTACTGGTCTACTGTAAAAGTGACAGCTAATGGATGCACTGTAAAAGTGACAAATACTGGACCTACTATAAAAGTGACAGCTATTGGATCTACTGTAAAAGTGACAGCTACTGGATCTACTGTAAAAGTGACAGCTACTGGATCTACTGTAAAAGTGACAGCTACTAAATCCACTGTAAAAGTGACAGCTACAGGATCTACTGTAAAAGTGAGATACTGGATGTACTGTAAATGTGACAGCTACTGGATCTACTGTAAAAGTGACAGCTAATGGATGCACTATAAAAGTGACAGCTATTGGATCTACTGTAAAAGTGACAGCTACTGGATCTACTGTTAAAGTGACAACTACTGGATCTACTGTAAAAGTGACAGCTACAGGATCTCCTGTAAAAGTGAGATACTGGATGTACTGTAAATGTGACAGCTACTGGATCTACTGTAAAAGTGACAGCTAATGGACGCACTGTAAAAGTGAGAAATACTGGACCTACTATAAAAGTGACAGCTATTGGATCTACTGTAAAAGTGACAGCTACTAAATCAACTGTAAAAGTGACAACTACTAGATCCACGGTAAAAGTGACAGCTGCTGGATCTACTATAAAAGTGACAGCTCTTGGTCCTCGTTGGACTGATTAATTGAAGCCCACATTACATGTAATGGATTTCGGCTAGTAATCGTTAGGCTGACTGTGACCCTTCTCCCCAGCTCAGAGCTGTAGTTTATTGTTCCCCAATGACCCATGAGGCCCTAATATATGACAATTACAAGCCTGTTGCATTACATCAGTTTTGTGGCTGTGAGTTCTGCATATAGTGATGGCCGGACTCCATCCAGCCGCAGTCAGCCAGAGGTCCCGCACAATAACTGATCTGAAATTCATCACATTTCATTTCACCTTGAGATTTTGGCCGACGATGATAACAAAATATCCCATAGTATCTGACCATCATATATCTTACTGGCAGATGCATAAGCTGTAATAAGTCCATATCTACATTCCTATAACAGATGTAGGGATGTAGCTGAGTTGAGTATGTGAATAGATCAGAGCCAGGTTTGTAATTTGGCACAATGTTCCATGATGGCACGGTGCGGTATCTCAGGACTGTAAGTAAACCTGCTCCTACAAAAGAGTCAGCTGCAGAAGCAGTAGCGTAAGGGTATGTTCATATGTGGCGCATAGTTGCAGCAGATTTTTTTTTAGCCAAAAAAACAGACTACTGGTAGGAAAAGCACTGTGCACATTACGTGCATTTTTTATGCATTTTTACTTGTGTTTTTTTCCCTAGTCAATTGAAATGGGGGAAAAAGTTTGCAAAAAACAATTGACATGCTGCAGATTCGAAAAAAACACAATGACGATTAATATTTGCAAGGAAAAATAAGCAGCATTTCAGAAATCTCATTCATTTTGCTAGTACTGTAAAACTCTGTATATGTTATGTACCAAACGGGCTGCAATTAGGCCACATGTGAGCAGCCTAAAAAATAGTATATATATATAAAATAATAAAAATAAAAAGGAAACTAAAAATGGCGGGACCCTAAAAAAAATTACGTGGGTTCCCCCTTATTTTTCATTCCCAGCTAAAGCAAAGCAGGCAGCTAGAGGCTGATATTAATAATACGCTCTGAAGATCCATGCTGCAGAGGAGAATAGTCAGGGTCTCTTCCCCATTAGCACACTCATTCTCATTGATGTCCCTCCTGGCATGTGCAATCAGGCATAAGCACGCTCACTCTGCCTCCATTCATGTCCCACCTGGCATCTGCCATCAGGCACTAGCACGCTATCTCTGTCTCCAATGATGAACTGTCTGGCATGTCTGTGCCATCAGACATTAGCACACTCTCTCTGCCTCCATTGTCGTTTCGCCTGGCATCTACCATCAGACATTAGCACCCTGTCTTTGCCTCCATTGATGTCCCACCTGGCATGTGCCAACAGGTATTAGCTCACTCACTTTGCATCGACTGAAGTGCTGGCTATCATGTGCCATCAAGCATTGGTACAATCACTTTGACCAAAGTGATGTCCCGCCAGGCATTTGCCATCAGGCATTAGCATGTACTGTCTGCCTCCATTGATCTTTCCACCTGGCATGTGCCATCAGGCATTAGCATGTACTGTCTGCCTCCATTGATCTTTCCACCTGGCATGTGCCATCAGGCATTAGCATGTACTGTCTGCCTCCATTGATGTCCCACCTGACGTGTATGCGCCATCAATCATTAGAACATTCATTTTGCCTCCATTGATGTCCTACGCTGCTTCCTCCACTGATGTCTCATCTGCCATGTGCCATTGGGCCTTAGCAAGCTAACTCTGCCTCCAATGATGTCCTACCTGGCATGTGCCATCAGGCATCAGCACGCGATCACTGCCTCAATTGATGTTCTGCCTGGAATGTACCATCAGGCATTAGCACGCTCACTCTGCTTACTCTACTGATGTCTCACCTAACATGTGCCATCTGGCATTAGCATGTTAACTCTGCCACCACTGATACCCCACCTGGTATGGGCCATCAGGCATTGGTTTGTACATTCTGCCTCAATTGATCCCCTGCCTGGCATTTTTCATCAGGCATTAATTTCCCACCTGACACGTGAAGCGATGGCCGGGGACCACCACAGTGCAGGAAGACTACTGTACACAAGATGAGGTGCAAACAACAAAGGGTAGATTTATTGGAAGGCAAGGAATGAAGGGAATGAGGAAGATGCAAACAGGGGTATACAATGGTAACAGACAATTTACAAGACTAATAAACTTTATCTTTTCCATAAAATAGCACGGTGCTACAACTATAACAGACTCAAAATATGTCTAACAAGCAAATATAAACAATAAACAAGTGATGAAGCTACTCTACGTATAACCTCCCTGGCCTTTACTAAGTAGGCCACACGGCTCCCGTGTACTGACTATTGAAGCCTACACTAGGCCCTAACAGGTGCACCAAACAGGAACAGACTCACGATGATGTTGGAGAATCAGGTCCAGTCCCAGGGGGCCCCCAGCAGTCCAATACGGTGGTGCGCACGGCTTTCTGTCAGCTCTGTGAAACGTGGTCTTCTCCTTGCTTCTGGATCCTAGGGATGCTCCTGGAAACTGTAAATCCCTTTCTCTGTATCTTCGTGGCTCTCTTGCAGCTATATCAGGACACAGTTCTTCTCTCTTTCAGCACAACAAGTCCTCTCTCCAGTAGCCTCAGCTCACACACACTGCTCCAGCTCCACACCTGCACAGATTAGCTCATTACAATGATTATCGCAGGGGAGAAGCAGAACATTCCATCACACCAGACAAGGGGGTGCAGCCTCTTAAAGTGACAGCGTGTTCCTTACTGTCCATAACAGAACCACCCTCTTACACACGTGCCACCAATCTTTAGCACATTCACTCTGTTACTCTTGATTGCCCACCTGGCTTGTGCCATCAGGCATTAGCATGCTCACTCTGCCTCCGTTGATGCCATGGTTGTCATGTGGCATTAGCAAGCTCAATCTGCCTCCATAGATGTCCTGCCTGGCATGTTTCATCAGGCAATAGCACACTCACTATGCTTCCATTAATGTCCCACCTGACATGTGCCACCAGTCTTTAGTACATTCTTTCTGTTACTCTTGATTCCCTACCTGGCTTGTGCCATCAGGCATTAGCATGCTCACTCTGCCTCCGTTGATGCCATGGATGTCATGTGGCATTAGCAAGCTCAATCTGCCTCCATAGATGTCCCGCCTGGCATGTTTCATCAGGCAATAGCACACTCACTATGCTTCCATTAATGTCCCACCTGACATGTGCCACCAGTCTTTAGTACATTCTTTCTGTTACTCTTGATTCCCTACCTGGCTTGTGCCATCAGGCATTAGCACGCTCATTCTGCCTCCATTGATGCCATGCTTGGCATGTGGCATGATGCATTAGTAAGCTCAATTTGCCTCCTTGATTTCCCGCCTGGCATGTGCCATCAGGATTTGTGTTAACGTCCAGACACCAAGTGAGTGTAGTGTAGCATGCTGGCATTGGTTCATGAACAGCTGAAGTTGGTCTCCACCCTGTTGCACTCCAGTTGTTTGCAAACTACTACAACTCTAATATTCTGGGAGCCGAAGCTTACCAGAAGTTACGGCATTGCAAAAGGTGTGGGGAAGCTTAGCTCTATGGCCATTATGTCTGAACCAAATAATTCTTCAGCAATGTAGTTACTAATCAGAGAAACATAGTCATCATCTCCCTACTGGGACACAAGCTGCCTGACGGCAAAATGGCTGAAACAATAGATTTTATGGCTCCAGGAAACATTGAATTTTTATGAGGTAAATATGTAATTCTTTGGGACTCCCAATACAGCAAATCTGTTTTCCATTTCCATTCGTTATTTATATCTAGATAAAACCTATTTTTGGCTCTCGGGAGCATTCCTCGTTTGCCGCAACATAAAGATGTTAAGTCTGTCATAGAAAGGAAATGGGATTACTTCACTGAATATTAAAGATCAAGGATGTCATACATATAAATTGGCTACTTGTAGGCACGGATAATAACCCTAGTGCGGAAAGATTCATCTCTGGAGTAGCACTTATTGGACACGTGTGATAAAACAATAAGTGATCAGTGCATTCAATTAGCCATAAGCTACAGCTATGATAGCGCCTGAACAAAGCCAACTTGACATTAATGAGGTAAATGCTTCAGTGGACAGGAAGCAATCGACACACGTCTAATGGGAAATCATACAAATGATGCCAACGTAATGGTGCATTGATATCAGGAGAATGAGGAGAGCCATAGCCGGGGTTTTCTCATGGATTGTGCGCATATCACCTTTTAGAGTTACTTTAATTATCTTTAATTATTAGGACTACTTAAAGGGAACCTGTCACCATTTTTGTGTCATACCAGCTAAAAATGTCATCTTACTCAGCCTCTGATATGCATCCCCAAAATTCTTATGTAACTCCCTGACTCCCCCTGTATAGCCCTGAAAAACCTTTTGGATTTCTCCGGCACTGTATTCTAATCATATCCGTCCGGTCCGATGGGCAAGGCTTTGGGCCACTTCATCCCTTCCCCGGCTACTCCTCACCATCCTGGATGTGGATGACACCTCTTGCGTCATCCTCATCGCCGTAAAATCGTGTGCGTAGTATGCTATGCCCAACTGCGAGCAAAGCCAAAAAGCAGAAGTGCCGGCAAACGTATTTCCAACTCATGTACCAGAACTACTTCCATGTACCGGAAATACGTTTGCCGGCGCATGTGCACTTCTGCTTTTGGGCTTTGCCAGCAGATGGAGAAAGCATACTGTGCAAGAGTGAGAAGCGATTTGACTGCGCAGATGCAAAATTTCTCACAGCGATGAGGATGACACAGGATGCTTCATCCACTTTAAGGACGGCGAGCAGCAGCCGTGGGGAGGGGTGGAGTCATCCGAAGCCACGCCCATCGGACCGGACCTGATTAGAATACAGCCCGGGAAAAATCTAAATGTTTTTTCAGGGCTATACAGGGGGAGTCAGGGGGTTAACATAAGTATTTAGGGAATGCACAGCAGACACTAAGATGATATTTTTAGCTGGTATGGCACAAAAATGGTGACAGGTTCCCTTTAATGTGGATCTATCTGCAGATCTCAGTAATAGGGAAATCTCTATTAACTGAAGACACATTTTACTTGTGAATAGAGAATTTTGAAAATGATCGGTCAGCCCAGAAGGAAAAAGAAGCAGATTTCAAAGTCACTGAGAAATGTTGAAAGATTTCAGAGTTTTTGTCACAAAAAGTGGTAAATGTCAGATTTGAAAAAAAAAATGGGCTGAGTATGAGCTGAAGCAGCGGTGGACCCGGCAGCAGAGGCTTACTCCCCCCTTTTCTAAGACCAGACAGAAACCTGGATAAAATCTGTGGAGCTTGTATGTTCTCACGGGACTTCAAAGACCTCTCCTCGGGACCAAAACCCTTCCAATCCACCAAAAAGAGAGTTTTGCCTCTCGACTTTTTAAGTATGAGCTGAAGCGGCAGTGGACCCGGCATTGCCTTGACAACTACCTCATAACCTGCTGCATCTCCTGACCTACGGTCTCTTTCCTCATTACCCTATAGACTATAAGCCCATGAGAGCAGTGTCCTCTTCTCAACAATACCAGTCTTTGATAATTGATTCAGCGGGTATAGGGGCTTACAACTAGGTTGAATTTAGACATTAATATATTACAGTCCTAGTATAGACCGTTAGCATTCAGACATATATGAGGCTGTTGAGTTCAGGTTAGGAGACGCGCAGTCAGCTCTGAAGTCATTGTCCCTACTTGGACCATGATACATGGACATCTGAATTAGTCTATACGGGATCAAATGGTCCAGCAGCTCCCTTTGTGAAAAGTCCTCATTTGCAGAGTTTGTGAGTTATCGCTTATCGCGGATTCTTCTCTGAATGACATCTCCGCTAGATTAGATAGAACGGTGCTGTCGGAAAGTTTTTGCTACCACTATGGCGAATAGAAAAGAATGAAATTCTGTATATATTTCGTGAAAAAAAAAAAGTTTCGTCTTACTGCAGCCATCTATATTACTTCAAACGGAAAGGTTAAAAATTTTCCGCAGCAATCCTGGCTTTGACGTGCACAAATTATGTAAAATATTGGACCAATGTAAGAGTATGTCCACAATAAATATTTCACTTTAGATTAAACCCGATATCATCTGTCAGGAGGATACAAACCCATTAGCGCTCGGCAATCCTTCATGTGAATATTACGCTACAGGTTGCTCATGAAACTTTGAGAAAGTATCACGTTTGGCACCTCGCCGTCAATTATTTATGCATGCAGTCATCAGCTTGAAAGATTTTTATTTTCCGCTAGTTTTACACAGTAAATGTGTTCTCCGGTACTCCGCTGCAGAATGTGAGCGTGGCTGGTAATTTATGGCTTATTTTGCTTGCACTGCGATGATGTAACTGTTTTCCAGTTGTTAGTCATGCCTTCAGACTGACAAACTGACAGTGTCGGACCCATCGGTCATCCCGGACTCGCTCTAACGTATAATGCACATGTATTTGATTTACTACACCCGCATTACACTTTATCCGGGAAATAGTATTTACACATAGAATATCAAACTCTTAACCTACAGGCCCCGGCTGACAAATATGAAATGCTTGATGACGGGTCAGCTGGTCATTCGTGTCCAGAACTGTGATTATAGTTATGGATGGTGATCCCTGTTATACTATGGAAAAGTTAGCAGAACACACTTTTTTTGTCTTTAATATATTCTATAAATCTTACATTTTAAAAGAATCTGTCATCAGTTTTTTGCTTCCCAATCTACAGAAAGCATAATGTAGAGTCAAAGACCCTGATTCCAGTGATGCGTCACTTACTGGGTTACTTGCTGTGGTTTTGATAAAACCACAGTTTTATCAGCTGCAGATTCTTACTAGAGGACCAGAAAGTCTGGTGCCAAGTAGTTCTCCATATTCATATGCAAATTCCTCTGTATAAACCGGCCCTCACCACTGATTGAAAGCTTTCTGCCTATGCACAGTTTATACTGAAAGCCAAACAGTGGTGTCGGCGTGGTTATACAGAGCTCAGCATCTAGATCTGCAGAAGATAAATGAGGGATTTTTATCAAAACTGATGTAAGCAGGCCTGTAAATGATACATCACTGGAATCAGGATCTCTGACTATACAGTAGTATTAGTACATCAAGTAATTCTCTTCCAGGCATTGAAAGGTTATGTTTTGTGTCTGCATTCTTGGGGGGTGGGGACAGATAGACTCAGGCAGGGGACATCTCATATACACACTTTTTGAATATAGTGTATGGATCATACAGAGCAGCAATTAAAAGGAGCATTTAAAGCAGCATAAAATTGGTATTGAAACAGCAATGCAGCATAGTGTTTGGGAGACAGAAAAGCAAAATAACGTAATGAAGTATGTTACAAAAATTCACAACTTTTCAATGCCTGGAGGATGAATGAAAAACAGAAGTTTAAAAATTCTTTAATGACTTTCTTTTATTTAGAATCACCAGGTGAGTTTTCTGATATTTGCTGCCTTTATTCTTTATCATTTGATTATAGCTAATTATACTATTGATTAATTTTTCTGTCTTTTAATTCCATTTGCTGCTGTTGATGGGAAATGGTTTGAGATTTAAAAAGAAGTATTAAAGATTAAACTTTTTTCATAATCCTTCTGTGATTCATATGGGTTTCAGACTAACATCATTTATTATTCGTTTAGCCCCCGATTGCTAGTCGGTCACTTTTATGAATCAATTGCCAAACAGCATTTTTTTTCCTTAGATCAACTTAACTCCTTTCTACAAAGCCTTTCTTGTTCTTAAACGGAATCTGCCTCCAGATTTCACAACATAAACAGCATACAGTGGGGCAAAAAAGTATTTAGTCAGTCAGCAATAGTGCAAGTTCCACCACTTAAAAAGATGAGAGGCGTCTGTAATTTACATCATAGGTAGACCTCAACTATGGGAGACAAAGTGAGAAAAAAAAATCCAGAAAATCACATTGTCTGTTTTTTTAACATTTTATTTGCATATTATGGTGGAAAATAAGTATTTGGTCAGAAACAAAATTTCATCTCAATACTTTGTAATATATCCTTTGTTGGCAATGACAGAGGTCAAAAGTTTTCTGTAAGTCTTCACAAGGTTGCCACACACTGTTGTTGGTATGTTGGCCCATTCCTCCATGCAGATCTCCTCTAGAGCAGTGATGTTTTTGGCTTTTCGCTTGGCAACACGGACTTTCAACTCCCTCCAAAGGTTTTCTATAGGGTTGAGATCTGGAGACTGGCTAGGCCACTCCAGGACCTTGAAATGCTTCTTACGAAGCCACTCCTTCGTTGCCCTGGCGGTGTGCTTTGGATCATTGTCATGTTGAAAGACCCAGCCACGTTTCATCTTCAATGCCCTTGCTGATGGAAGGAGGTTTGCACTCAAAATCTCATGATACATGGCCCCATTCATTCTTTCATGTACCCGGATCAGTCATCCTGGCCCCTTTGCAGAGAAACAGCCCCAAAGCATGATGTTTCCACCACCATGCTTTACAGTAGGTATGGTGTTTGATGGATGCAACTCAGTATTCTTTTTCCTCCAAACATGACAAGTTGTGTTTCTACCAAACAGTTCCAGTTTGGTTTCATCAGACCATAGGACATTCTCCCAAAACTCCTCTGGATCATCCAAATACTCTCTAGCAAACTTCAGACGGGCCCGGACATGTACTGGCTTAAGCAGTGGGACACGTCTGGCACTGCAGGATCTGAGTCCATGGTGGCGTAGTGTGTTACTTATGGTAGGCCTTGTTACATTGGTCCCAGCTCTCTGCAGTTCATTCACTAGGTCCCCCCGCGTGGTTCTGGGATTTTTGCTCACCGTTCTTGTGATCATTCTGACCCCACGGGGTGGGATTTTGCGTGGAGCCCCAGATTGAGGGAGATTATCAGTGGTCTTGTATGTCTTCCATTTTCTAATTATTGCTCCCACTGTTGATTTCTTCACTCCAAGCTGGTTGGCTATTGCAGATTCAGTCTTCCCAGCCTGGTGCAGGGCTACAATTTTGTTTCTGGTGTCCTTTGACAGCTCTTTGGTCTTCACCATAGCGGAGTTTGGAGTCAGACTGTTTGAGGGTGTGCACAGGTGTCTTTTTATATTGATAACAAGTTTAAACAGGTGCCATTACTACAGGTAATGAGTGGAGGAAAGAGGAGACTCTTAAAGAAGAAGTTACAGGTCTGTGAGAGCCAGAAATCTTGATTGTTTGTTTCTGACCAAATACTTATTTTCCACCATAATATGCAAATAAAATGTTAAAAAAACAGACAATGTGATTTTCTGGATTTTTTTTTCTCAGTTTGTCTCCCATAGTTGAGGTCTACCTATGATGTAAGTTACAGACGCCTCTCATCTTTTTAAGTGGTGGAACTTGCACTATTGCTGACTGACTAAATACTTTTTTGCCCCACTGTATATTATTGACTAGCTCTCTGAGACACAATGAGGCTGGTGTACTTACTTTGAAAATCAATTTCAGAGTAATCGTGATATTAAAACAATTTATAAGGCCAGCAAAACAGTGTGTAGGGAAGTAGGTGGTAAAGTAATGGAAGGCAGGTATGTGTCACCAAGGTGGCTGGCCTCGGTGATGCAAGTCCCAGAAGAAAGTACCCCAGAAACAACAGGTTACAGAGAGGATATTTTTTAGTGGACCAGATTTTGAGCCAGAGATTTCGGAATGACCAAAAGGGTTTGCTCATCTAATAACAGGCAGCAGTACTAGCTCACCAGTGTCTGTGGTGTGTGGAGAGGCAAAAGACCGTTAATAGTGGACAGTCTCTGCAAGAGCCTGAGAGGTGGATATAAAACTAATTGGGTGAGACCATTTTGAAATACTTTGCTTACCCAGTGGAAGGACTGTTTTGTTATTTGTTTGTGCTGGAAAAAGTCCAAGTGAATTCAATCTCCTCCCATCCAGCCTTACTGAAACCTGCAGCTTGTGCTGAGCAGTGTGAGATCTCATCAGCAGCAGGGAGGAGGGGCATTGAGAAGATATCACTCAAGCTTCAAGATTGAGATTAAATTTTCAAATAAATTTATACAGCCATTATGGTGGATTTTCAGTAAGGAAACCAGCTTCATACGGTCAGAAGAATTCAATAATGAATGCAGTGTGCATTAAGAAATCTAGCGGCAGATTTGCTCTAAGACTAAAACTTGTGATATTTTTAAAGAAATGACCCCTCCTGATCTGAATTCTGGGACCTGGCATTTACGCAGTACTTCAGTCTAATTACTGTACTTATTGTTATTCCATACCTAATCTCTTGCTCTAAGGATATCTTCCTCCAGAAAGCCACTTCCTCCTAATATCTGAAAACCTTTCACCAGGAACTTCTTCCAGCACAGACTCCACAACTGCAGGATAAGAGAAGCCTCCGATGGCCAAAGATTGTTTTTTTTGTTTCTGTGATGTATTCCATGCTGCAGTTCCAAGAAAATCCCAGAACATTTTACTTGGCGTTTTCTGTTCAAGAACTTTTAGGAGTCGTATGAACTCATCATATAAGCAGCTGCAGAAATGGCAACAGGGGAGGCGCAGAAGAGCAGAGGAAGAATCCTTATGCCGGTCTCTACTACCATATTCCCAGTGCATTCAACACTCAGTAGTATCCAATTCATTCCTCATTAACACCAAGGAAAAACAGATACTCCTGGAAAGACAAAGTATTCATAGGAAGTTTCTTCAATAACAAACATTCTGGAATATTTGTTTTTTTTTTGTCATATCTATGCTTTTCTGGAATATTTGTTTTTTTTGTCATATCTATGCTTTTTTTCATTTCCTTCATTTGTTTTCTTTTCGTACTAATGTTAACAAACACAAATAAATTTACCCTAAAATAAAAGTCTTGGTCACAATTCCTGACATGTCTTAGTAAATGCTTGCATTCTCCATGTAGTAACACATCATAGATAGTTCTCCTAGGGAATCATGAAGACAATGCTCTATGACGATTACCTTACTTTTGGCACTTACAGTTGCATGTAAAAGTTTGGACACCCCTGATCAAAATTACTGTTATTGTGAAAAGTTAAGCAAGTTGAAGATGAAATGATCCCTAAAAGGGCAAAAGTTAAAGATGTCACATTTTATTTGTATTCAAGCAAATAAATACATATACACTGCTCAAAAAAATAAAGGGAACACTAAAATCTCACATCCTAGATATCACTGAATGAAATATTCCAGTTGTAAATCTTTATTCATTACATAGTGGAATGTGTTGAGAACAATAAAACCTAAAAATGATCAATTTAAATCACAACTAATATTCCACGGAGGGCTGGAGTTGGAATGATGCTCAAAATCAAAGTGGAAAATGAAGTTACAGGCTGACCCAACTTCAATGGAAATGCCTCATGACAAGGAAATGATGCTCAGCAGTGTGTGTGGCCTCCACGTGCCTGTATGGTCTTCCTACAATGCCTGGGCATGCTCCTGACTGCACCTAACTGCACCAAAAAATAAAGGGAACACTTAAGCAACAGAATATAACTTCAAGTAAATCAAACTTCTGTAAAATCAAACTGTCCATTTAGGAAGCAACACAGCTAACAATCAATTTCACATGATGTTGTGCAAATGGAATAGACAACAGATGGAAATTATTGGCAATTATCAAGAGACACTCAAAGGAGTGGTTCTGCAGGTGGGAACCACAGACCACATCTCAGTACCAATGCTTTCTGGCTGATGTTTTGGTTACTTTTGAATGTTGGTTGTGCTTTCACACTCGTCGTAGCATGAGACACACTCTACACCCCACACAAGTGGCTCAGGTAGTGCAGCTCATCCAGGATGGCTGTTATGCCCACAGGGCATGGGGAAATATAGTGGACTCACTAGACCAATGATGGAGCAGTGGTAGCTGTATACCCGGTACACAAGAGACAGGAGAATAACTTCCAAAAGCAATGGTATTTATTTAAATGAAGCTTAAACAAACAAAGAGGTGCCTGAGAGAAGAACCCCCTGGGCCACAACACTGAACCACGTAGTGGAGCACCAGGCAAGGTGAACCCCTATACAGGGATTCCCCCATCACAACACCAGATGGCCTAAATGCTGCAGTACCCGTGACCAGAGGGACGACCCATACAGACCGTAATAACAAGATGGTGGTATTCAAGCTCTAACAGTGAAGAGAATCCTGGAAGCTCTGTGTAGTTTTGGAAAGGCTGATCCAGCCGGCAGCAATATCTGGAAGGTTCTGTGAGGAGCAGCTTAGTCAGCCTGGAATGGAAACCAGAGAGTCCTGAAGGATCCAGAATAGGGAACTGCAAGCGGAGGATACTGAGGAGACAGAGGGATTAGAAAACCAAAAGTAACAAACTACACTTTGCAGAGCAGAGCACAGCAGAGTGTGGCCTGAGCAGAAGGCCACAAACAACAGAATGAACACATTGCCCAGGCACCTCCCATAATGGGAGGATGCCTTTTATGCACAGAGCATCATAGCACAGGGAGCCTTAATAGAGAACAGGTGCTCTGCTGTTTTAAGTATGTGCAGGAAGCGGGGCGCGCCTCCTAAGAGCATTTCCAGGAGACCTGCCAAGAGGATGCAGGTTCTTAGCAGAGAAAGAAGCCGCTGATCGTCTGGACCAACAGACATGGTGAGTAGTACCAATGGAGCTGCATGAAAGGTGTCGGTCTCCCTTCGCAGCAGAGACCAGACCTGCAGCTGAGGGCATGACAATGGCACATCAGTGTGAGCTGTGGCAAGAAGGTTTGCTGTGTCTGTCAGCGTAGTGTCCAGAGGCTGAAGGCGTTATCAGGAGACAGGCCAGTACACCAGAAGACGTGGAGGGGGCCGTAGGAGGGCAATAACCCAGCAGCAGGACCACTACCTCAGCCTTTGTGCAAGGAGGAACAGGAGGAGCACTGCCAGAGCCCTGCAAAATGACCTCCAGCAGGCCACAAATGTGCATGTGTCTGCACAAACGGTTACAAACCGACTCCATGAGGATGGTCTGAATGCCCGACGTCCACAGATGGGGGTTGTGCTCACAGTCCAACACCGTGCAGGACGATTGGCATTTGCCACAAAACACCTGGATTGGCAAATTCGCCACTGGCGCCCTGTGCTCTTCACAGATGAAAGCAAGTTCACACTGAGCACATGTGACAGACGTGACAGAGTCTGGAGACGCCGTGGAGAGCAATCTGCTGCCTGCAACATCCTTCAGCATGACCGGTTTGGGAGTGGGTCAGTAATGGTGTGGGATGGCATTTCTTTGGAGGGCCACACAGCCCTCCATGTGCTTGCCAGAGGTAGCCTGACTGCCATTAGGTACCGAGATGATATCCTCAGACCTCTTGTGAGACCATATGCTGGTGCGGTTGGCCTTGGGTTCCTCCTAATGCAGGACAATGCCAGACCTCATGTGGCTGGAGTGTGTCAGCAGTTCCTGCAAGATGAAGGCATTGAAGCTATGGACTGGCCCGCCCGTTCCACAGACCTGAATCCGATTGAACACATCTGGGACATCATGTCTCGCACCATCCACCAATGTCACATTGCACCACAGACTGTCCAGGAGTTGGTGGATGCTTTAGTCCAGGTCTGGGAGTAGATCCCTCAGGAGACCATCCGCCACCTCATCAGGAGCATGCCCAGGCATTGCAGGGAGATCATATAGGCACGTGTAGGCCACACACACTACTGAGCATCATTTCCTTGTCTTGAGGCATTTCCAGTGAAGTTGGATAAGCCTGTAACTTCATTTTCCACTTTGATTTTGAGCATCATTCCAACACCAGACCTCTGTGGGATATTAGTTGTGATTGATGTTGATAATTTTTAGGTTTTATTGTTCTCAACACATTCCACTATGTAATGAATAAAGATTTACAACTGGAATATTTCATTCAGTGATTTCTAGGATATGGGATATTAGTGTTCCTTTATTTTTTTGAGCAGTATGTATATATACAGTATATATACAGTATAATCATCTTTTACATTTAAAAAATTACAAAAAGGAAAATGGGCCAATTTCAAAAATTTGGACACCTTGCATGGCTATAGTATAGTACCCTCTTCTGAAAGTATGATAGCTTGAAAATGCTTTTAGTAGCCAGACAAGAGTCTTTCAATTCTTTTTAAAGGGGTTTTAATCCATTCTTCCTTAGAACATTCTTCCAGTTCTGTGAGATTCCTCTGTCGTCTTACATGCACTGCTATTTTGAGTTCAAGCCACAGATTTTCAATGATAGATCGGAGGAAACAGGAGTATTTAGGGTTAAAAAATAGTAAGCTTTATTACAAAAACATATCAAGTCATATAAATATATTCCAAAAAGTGATACTAAAACCGGATGATGTGCCAGATCACCACCTATGCCCCAATGGTACATAATACATAGTGAGAGGTAAAGGGGAAAGTATGTTCCAAAAAAAAAAATATCTATGTTCTGACCAAGTGGTCAAAAATGTGCAAATATGCAGCAGGAACAACACTCACCAAAGGATAGATGGGGGAAAAAAAAAATATCTATGTTCTGACCAAGTGTTCAAAAATGTGCAAATATGCAGCAGGAACAACACTCACCAAAGGATAGATGGGGAAGTGGCACTAGATCGCATCCAAGAGCGCCCCAATGTACGTTTCGCTTTTTAGTATGTCAGCTTTATCAAGGGCATGATGTTCAGATCAGGGGACTGTGAGGGCCATTGTAAAACCTTCAGCTTGCGCTTTTTGGGGTAGACAATTCTGGATTTCGACGTGTAGTTAGGATCTTTATCCATTTGTAGAAGCCATCCTCTTTTCAACTTCAGCTTTTATACAGATGGTGTTATGTTTGCATCAAGAATTTGTTGAAATTTCATTGAATCCATTCTCCCCTCTACCCGTGAAATGTTCCCCCATGCTATTGGCTGTAACACAACCTCAAAGCATGATTGATCCACCCCCATGCTTAATGGTTGGAGAGGAGTTATTTTTCTTGAAATTCTGTGCCCTTTTTACTCCACACATACCTTTAGATCAATGTGGCCAAAGAGTTCAATTTTAATCTCATCGGTCAACAGAACTTGTTTCCAAATGCATCAGGCTTGTTTAGATTTTGTTTTGCATACTTCTGATGCTGAATTTTATAGTGAAGATGCAGGAGAGGTTTTCTTCTGATTACTCTTCCATATAGGCAATATTTCTGCAAGTGTTTCTGAGCAGTAGAACAAGGTCTTTTGCAGTCAAGCAAGATTTCTGGTTTTGTCTCTCTAGCCATCCTATGAGCAGCTCTCACTGACATTTTGCGGGGTCTTCCAGACCTTATCTTGACCTCCACTGTTCCGGTTAAATTCCATTTCTTAATTACATTTTGAAATGAGGAAAGGGTAACTTGAAAACGCTTTGCCATCTCCTTATAGCTTTCTCCTGCTTTCTGGGTCTCAACCATTTTCATTTTCAGCGTGCTAGGCAGCTGCTTAGAAGAACCCATGGCTGCCATTTTTGGCACATGGGTAGAGGAGGCTGGGTTTTTATAATGCTGGGACATTTGCATCACCTGGCCTTTCCCAATGACAATGGTTAACAAGCCATAAACCTAACAAGCTAACTAAGGTATAAAACCTTGGTCAAACTATCTGAGCTCATAAATCTCCAAGCGTGCCCAAACTTTTTTTTTCTGCCTAAAATACCAAGGAAATGTGTCATGTTTAACTTTAAGCTTTTTAGAGATCATTTCATCTTCAACTTACTTAACTATTCACAATAACAGTAAGTTTGACCAGGGGCGCCCAAACTTTTACATACCACAGTGTAGGCAAGAGTCAGTGTAACAAATGGAAACGGAGGCACAGATGTTGTAGTGAACATTCGTTTAATGACATTTTCGTAGAACCACGTGACCAATACCCTGGGGGGCTCCGAAGGGGGTGTAACTAAGTGAGCCCCAAACTCCTGTAGTAAGACCCATCAAACAGGGCCAGATTGGGAAGCCCGGGAGACGCAAGGTGCTACCTTCAGTTAGACCCCAGACACGTGGGAGCTGACTTGGCGGAACAGGCAGGCTGGCTGGAACTTGGAACTGCAAGAAATATGGAACTTGACAGAGGATAGTTAGGCGAAGCGAACAGCAGGTAGCACCTGGCATGGGCAAAGCGCGAGGTACTGGCTTAGTCCTGGAGGATGTGGAAAGGCATGGCAGATACTCTTGGGAGACAAACCAGAATTAGCGGAAAGCAGACAAAGCACAGGCATGCTGGTACGACGGAACTGAGAGCTAACAAGAAAACAATTGTTGCTCAGGCACCTCCCTTAGGGCATAGATGCCTGAAATAGCATGCGTCACTGGGCCATTGGTTGAGACTCTTACAAAGAAATGGTGCGCTGTCTCTTTAAGAGACCGGAAGAGCGTGCGCACCCTTACAGCCATGCCTGGAGACATGCGGCACCCGCTGGAACCAGGAGGCACCAGCAGAAGAGGGAAGCGTGGGACCAGGGCCAGAAGCCCCGGAGAGTCGGCGAACGTGCCTGGAACAGTGCAGGAGTGCCGAACCCGAGGTATGTGAGCGGGGAGCGTTCGGGACACGGGGAGTGCGGCGGGGCATCCGCAGAGGAGAGGGACCGGACACACACCGGGATGCTTGCGCTACAGTCAGAAGTAGATTTATCATTTCTGCAACCTGTGTGGGTTGCATAGGGGCCCAAAAGTAAGGGGGCCCATTTCTACTTCCAAAGCTTGTGGAATTGTACAGTATGATGAGCTATTGGGCTACAGAGGGCCCATATCTTGTTCTTGCAGAAAGGTCCCCTCCCTTGATTGTGTCCACCAGTGGCAAGAGTCCATGTGATTTGCTTACAACAGGCACTCTGCGGTCATCATTTAGCCCTGATATATTCATATTCACTAGAGATGAGTGGATCAATCAAAATTGAAATTTGCCTGGTTGTTTTTCTTTTTTTTTTTCAAAAAATTCAATTTGCTGAGAAGTTATTTTCAGCTATTGTCCCTTAGTATGCTTCTGCAACTCTATAGATCTCAGAGCATAATAAACAAAGTTTGATAAAAAAAACTAAATCTTATACTCACCTCACCGCTCACCTGTCCAGCTCCTCCGCTCCTCACTGTCATCTGTCCAGTCCTCATCATATTGATGCCGCTTGAGCTGACATCTCATGCTGAGCTGGTATTTCCCGCTCTGAAGAGGCCCAGGAGGGTTCTGTGTAAGCATGTGAAAGGTTGCAACATTACGACTTGTGTTCTCAACCTGTCGAGCATGCGCAGAAATGTCCAAGGCCTCATCAGAGCCAGAAGTTGCGGCTCATTGTGTGAGGCTTGGGGATTTCAGTGCAAGAGTCGACGGTCACAAGATGTGACGAGGACCATACGAGTGATGGTGAGGAGCAGAGGGACTGGAGAGATGAGCAGTAAGAAGAGTATAAAGATTTTTTTTATTTTTTAACCTTTTCATGACCCTTTACGGTTCAGGAAAGCGAATTACTAAAAAATTCACATTTTGACAAATGCAAATTTTTGTAAAATTCAAATAGAATTCAGTTCCACACAAATTAATTTTCACATCTCCAATAGTCACTATAATGTCTTTGGATTTAATAGTACTGGGAAGGAATATGGAAGTACATGACCTAAATACATTATACTATGGAATGAACTGTTCAGTAAATTTCGGTGACTGATGATTATATCTTAATTTTGCATCAATGAGCATTAATCTGGGGCATACATTATTGAGTTGAAGACGCAGAATATCAAATTCTTGCCATAGGGCTTCAATGAGTCGTTATAATCGAATGTGCTTATCCTATCCGCCATCAATTAACGTCAGCTTGCTGGTATTAAAGCCTGTGGCAATAATACTGAGCTCATTTATTACGCTGCTCAGTTCTGGGTGTCATATTCATATAGCTGCCATTAGCTTTGTGACAGTGCTTATTAGGAGACGTACACTTTCTTAACGCCTTGAAAAATGTATGCAGATTCTGTAGTAAAGTGTGAAACAGGTATTTTAAAGGAACATGTCTAGAATCATGGAAATGGAAATTTGATCACTGTAAGAAATATTTTTTTGGTCTGTTTTTTATAGTTGTGCTGGGACCAATTTTCAGCCATTTTTGTATATTTTAACCATCAGTAGTTTTTCTCATGTGCAGCAAACATCTACTGATTAAAAAGTAAAAATCGGACAACACTTAGATATCAAACGTGTGGCACCCGAGTGCTCTCTGTTCTTTTCAATTGAATGGGAGAGTTTGATCTGCAAATTACCGTAGATCAAAAACAGACATGTCTGGATTTTTATTATTTTGGGAACAATAAGTCTACCAAAAAAAAAAATATATATATAGGAGATGTGAGTTAACAGCTAATTATATCTCAGCTCCCTGCAGTAAAACTCAAGTAAACTGCAGGAGGAATGATGCAACCCAGCAATACTAAAGTTTCATTGAAACACGGTGGTGTCACCCAATGTTATTCGTATTGTTAGGCTATGTACACAAGTTGTTTTTTGCTGCTTTTTTTTGCCGCATTTTCTTATGCAAATTAAAAGTTGCTTTTAACAGTACCAGAAAAAGCTATGGGATTTCAGAAATCTCATGCACACGCTTGTTTTTTTTTACCCAACAGAATTGGAAAACTGCAGAGTTTTTAAATCTAACCTATGATAACAATAAATCACAAATATCGTGCTGTAAGTAGTCATAGTACATCTAAATAACATTGAGAACTTTGTTAACACTACTTTGATCAAAAAGTGTAAAAGCCATTCCACCGCGACAAGGTGTACCCAATCGGGATGGTCCTATCGCTAGTATTAAACCTCTCCATGTACCAGCAGGCCTCAATAGATGGAGGCAGAGCAGGACAAAAGTCTGACTGTTTAAACAACTACCCATGGAAAGCTATGTAGAAAAAATGCACAGCCCAAAAAGGGGAAACAATGCCCCTGCTTCAACAAAGTACAAAAAACTAAAGCAAAACCAAAGAAATGAGCAGGAATACATCTTGGTATAAGTGCAACGTGTAGGTGCACATTCACATTGTGGCTAGTGTCAAACATAACCTAGGACAAAACAAATTGAGCAAATACCTTGCAGTAAGTAGTAATAGTATGTGGAAATATCATAGGGTATTTACTTAACAGTATTTTGATCAAAAAAGCCTGAAAGCCATCCCACCATAAAAAGGTGTATCATTTTTTAAGTGTTTTTGGTGCATAAAACTAACTTTGTCAATCATGTACTGTAGACAAAGCAAACATGTAATCCACACCAAAAAATAGTAACAAAAAAGCAGCAAAAGGAAAGCAAAAAATGCTGGAAAACGAGAATTTTGAATGCCGCGTTTTTATTGCCAAGAGACCAGGTTTTGGCTGCAGAGTAAAAAAAAAAAACACTGCGTGTGAACATAGCCTTAGTGTTGCTCTGCTTAATGACCAAGGTCGAGGTAGAAGGAGCACAATTAGACACAGATGAAACAAGGAAATTGCAGAGTTACACGTTGACCATGCGCGCCTCAGATCTGCCATACACCTGAAATTTGCCAGTGTGACTGTTTGTGGCTCTTTCCATACTCATGAATCCTAAGATCTCTCCTTTTTGATGTCCAAATAAGCCAGTAATGAGGAATCTCAGGCCCCTGAGCCATTTACTGCCCTTAATGACCTTTTCTCTGGCCCTCGGGCAGGTTCCCGCAGTGCTTGGGTCTTCAGCTGAATTTTGACAGGAGCCGGCCATTGAATTTCTTATAGGTTTGTCAGGTGTTAGATAACCTTCTTTTTCTTTCTTTATAATACGTGACACTTGACTCTGAGAGCAGTTGAATTCATAGCTACCTTTTTATGGCGTTTGCTTGACTTCACTCTCAGAAAAATAAGCTTCCTGACATCTGGTGATAAATTTGGATTTGTCTTTGCCATATCAATATACCTAATTTGGACGTGTCCGTGTGTCTGTGCACAATGAAAACTATTTAGAATTGAGAGTCCTCAGTGGTTGATACCTGTTAATGGCTAACTGAAAAGATGGTAACAAATTGCAAGCTTTCGAGACTACACAGGTCTCTTCATCAGACAAAGACTAAAATAAATTCTGAAGAATCACATATTTATGCACAACATAGCATAGAAAAAAAAGGAAAAACCATGGATAAGTCAGGTGACATGAAGCAGAATTACCATGAGTAGTGTTGAGTATTCCGATACCGCAAGTATCGGGTATCGGCCGATACTTGCGGTATCGGAATTCCGATACCGAGATCCGATACTTTTGTGGTATCGGGTATCGGTATCGGTTCCATAGGGATGTGTAAAATAAAGAATTAAAATAAAAAATATTGATATATTCACCTCTCCGGCGGCCCCTGGACATCACGCTGGTAACCGGAAGGCTTCTTTGTTTAAAATGAGCGCCTTTAGGACCTGCGAATGACGTCGCGGCTTCTGATTGGTCGCGTGCCGCCCATGTGACCGCCACGCGACCAATCAGAAGCCGCGACGTCATTCTCAGGCACTAAACTCCTAATTCTAGGAATTAAGGACCTGCGAATGACGTCGCGGCTTCTGATTGGTCGCGTGGCGGTCACATGAGCGGCACGCGACCAATCAGAAGCCGCAACGTCATTCGCAGGTCCTAAAGGCGCTCATTTTAAACAAAAAAGCCTGCCGGTTACCAGCGTGAGGGGCCGCCGGAGAGGTGAATATATCAATATTTTTTATTTTAATTCTTTATTTTACACATCCCTATGGATCCCAGGGCCTGAAGGAGAGTTTCCTCTCCTTCAGACCCTGGGAACCATGAGAATACCTTCCGATACTTGGTGTCCCATTGACTTGTATTGGTATCGGATATCGGTATCGGCGATATCCGATATTTTTCGGGTATCGGCCGATACTATCCGATACCGATACTTTCAAGTATCGGACGGTATCGCTCAACACTAACCATGAGTGATAAATGCAAAAAGGAGAATCTAATTCCCAAAGGACTCTGGATCTGTTGATCACTCATGGTAATTCTGCTTCATGTCACCTGTCTTATCCATGTTTTTTTTTTATGCTATGTTGTGCATAAATATGTGATTCTTTAGAATTTCTTTTAGTCTTTGCCTGATGAAGAGACCTGTGTAGTCTCGAAAGCTTGCAATTTGTTACCATCTTTCCAGTTAGCCATTAAAAGGTATCAACCACTGAGGACTCTCAGTTCTAAATAGTTTTCTATCTACTGGCTAACACGGTACCAAGATATATTTCTTTCCTGTGCACAATGAGTCATCCACAGCTGAACAGTAACAGAAGACGAACGAAATTGTTGAAGAGGCCAGAGCAAGAGAAACAAATGAAGTGACTGAATCATGTAGAGCATCTAATGCTGCACGACAACAAGCAACACGCAATGCACAAAGTGATACACATATTTCATAAAAAAGAGAACAAGATAGAATACGTGTCCAAAATGCAAGAGCCACTCGACAATGGCAAGTTACATTTGCCGCTAGAGGACTTCTCAATCAAATTGATGAGACACGTATTGAAGAACACTATGCTGGCGAACTGACATTTCAATGTCAGTTCTGCCAATCTAAAAAATTCAAAGACGAAATGGTGATTGACAAAACATTCCCTTCCCGCTGCAAGATAGGGCGCATCCAATTACATCCCATTCCTATGGATGATCAATTAGTCAAGTTGATAAAAGGAGAGAATCAGCACTCCAATAACTTTATGGCTAATATAAGGCAATACAATAGCTCGCTTGCTTTGGCATCAATGGGAGCACAAGAAGCGCCACCTCCTGAGCATGGTCCATACTGTTTTCGAATTCATGGACAAATTTACCACAGAACTGCCCCAATGCATCCCGCTGTGGGTAGGACTCCCAACTTTACCGAGATTTATATCTTGGACAGTGTAGAAGCATTAAGTACAAGAAGTCAAGCAAATAAGAGCCTCCCAGCACTGCTATCATCTCTTGGAGAGAAAGTGAAAGCAATTAACCCACTCGCAAAAGCCTTCACAATGATGAGGGAATTTGAAATAGAAGAAGAGAGGATTGCTGAATTAGAAAATCGCGATCCACTCGAAATAACAATGTCAATTATAAATGACTACAATGATGACCAGATGCGCTACAATGCACCAAGGTACAATAAAGTAGCTATAATTTATCAAAATGCAATGGGTGAACCCCCATTTAATAGGGACATCGGAGTTCACCTCAAAAGAGGTACACCAGGTATTTATGTTTGCTGTTAGTCTGCACAAACGCCAGTCTGGTGCGTGGGTACACCCCATTGTGAGGTCAGTCTGCTGCGTGGTTACACTTCGGGCGCGCAATCACTCGTATTAACATAAAGACACATAAACAAAAAAAAAAGTTTGACTACCCATGACAAAATATGCAAAACATTTGGCCCAACAAATGTGGAAAACTAACACATAAATGGATAAAACAATGTCAAACACAATTTTCATCCTTAAATCTGACAACCATTTGCTTCCTGTTTCCTAAAATCATTAGGAAAATGGCATCACAACAACCAGACAGAAGTAATCACACTTTAAAAAAAATCCCAAACTTTTGATCGCTATTGTATATACTCTAGCCCCAGTGTATCATACATGATGTATATACTCCAGCTGGAGTGACTCCTATGTGATGTATACAGTAGTCTCAGTGTTTCCTATGTGATGTATGCACAGTAGTCTCGATGTCTCTTATATGTTGCATATACAGCAGTCTTGGTGTTTTCTATAGGATGTATACAGCAGTCTCAGTGTCTCCTATGTGATTTATATACTGCAGTCTTGGTCTCTCCTATGTAATGTATAAAGCTCTCTCTTTATCACAAATGTGATGTGCATACAGTAGTCTCGGAGTGTCCGATGTGATGTATGTACAGCAGTCTCGGTGTCTCCTATGTGATGTATGTACAGCAGTCTCAGTGTCTCCTGTGTTATGTATACTGCAGATCTCCTATTTATTTAGTTTAATATATGTTACATGAATAGTGATAAATGTCCCACTGTGAGGAGACATGCAGTGTAATACATATATGTGTTTGGTATGAGTTACTGCAGCAAGTTCTTTACAAAACATATCACAAAGAGTCACTGATGCTTCAGACTGGCACAAACCTGTAAAAGCAGTTACGAGTAGCAAGATCATCCATACCATCTAACATAACAGAAATTCCAAAGAAAAGCAGCTCCAGCCTTCACATTAGGGGTGAGTTAATTAAATGTTTGAACTAATATAGCAGGATAATTTTCAAGTTGATAATTTTGTACGGTCCCCGAGTGATAGTATAAATATGTAATCGGCTCTTGGCAAAAAAACAGTTCCCCAATAAGCTAACAGGGATCCTAGATAAAAAGTTATCTTTTGTCTTTGCAAAATAAACCTTTGAATATGCTAGTCTGTTTTTTGTGTGTCAATTATTGACACATATTTAATCGTATTCATGTTATACTTAATCTTTGCTGAAATTATTCACAGCAAAAAAGGTGCAAAAAGACAGAAAATAAGATTCACATTTTTCTTTAATATCCTCGGCTCCGCTCCATTATACTAATGATTCAATGGCTGCAACACAAAGACAGAAAAGAAGGAGAAATAAAGAAAGATTGTATTAAATAACGATGTGCATAAGGTTCAGAGGAAGGTTTGGTATAAAAACCCATAAAGTGAATAACTCTACGCTGCAAAAGTGTGTGCTTATAACAAAACATCAGACAATAGTGGACTGGATAGTGGTAAACTACAGAAACATAAAAAAAACAGATCTGATAATAATACACTATAGTAATATAAAAGGAATAGATCTAATAATAATACACTATAGTAATATAAAAGAAATAGATCTGATACACTACAATAATATAAAAGAATATATCTAATAATAATACTCAATAGTAATATAAAAAGGAATAGCTCTAACAATAATACACTATAGTAATATAAAAGGAATAGATCTGATACACTACAATAATATAAAAAGGAATATATCTAATAATATTACTCAATAGCAATATAAAAGGAATATATCTAATAATAATACACTGTAGTAATCTAAAAGGAATAGACCTGATACACTACAATAATATAAAAGGAATATATTTAATAATAATACAATATAGCAATATAAAAGGAATAGATCTACTGTATATACTTGAGTATAAGCCAAGATTTTCAGCCCATTTTTTTAGGCTGAAAGTGCCCCTCTTGGCTTATACTCGAGTGATTGTGCCAGGGGCTCAGCGGGGGAGGGGGAGCAGCAGGAGTGGCGGCTATCACATCATACTCACCTGCTCCCGGTGCGGTCTCTGCAAGTCCCTGCTTCTCAGATGGTCTCTGGTGCCCGCAGCTCTTCCTGTGTTCAGCGATCACGTGGTACCGCTCATTAAAGTAATGAATATGGACACACCTCCACTCCCATAGGCGTGGAGCGCATATTCATTACTTTAATGAGCGGTACCAGTGACCGCTGAACACAGGAAGAAGCTGCCGGCCATCGGAGAAGCAGGGAAGTGCAGACTGTGCCAGGAGGGTTGAGTATAACGGGGGAGGGTGAGCCATGCGATATTCACCTGTCCCCGTTCCACCGCCGGGCTCTGTCTTCTGCATCCTCTGGTTGTGACGTTCAGGTCAGAGGGCGCGATGACGTGTTTAGTGTGCGCCATCTGCCTGCCTGAACAGTCACTGATATAGTAATATAAAATTAAAAGATCTAATAATAATACACTATAGTAAAATAACAGGAATAGATCTAATAATAATACACTGTTGTAAGAAAAAAGCAGTGGACTGGATACTAATATCTGATAGTAATGTAATAGGGGTAGATATTACTACACTGAAGTAAAATAATGGAAGTGCACACTACCATATACCATAGCAATATACTTGGAAAAATAATTAAATAAATCCTTTGGAATTATATATATTTCGGCATAGATTACAAATTCACGTGTACTGATTATTAAGCACAGCAAATATCTGTGTATTCCTGAGTATTAATTGTTTTTAAAGAGCTTAATGACAAAAAATGATGGATTTCATTGGTGCTTTGCCAATTAAATAAAGACACAGAAAACCTGGTTGCTGAAAAATCAATTTTTTTCCAAGAAAGATTACTTATATCGGACCATGCCCTGAGGCAAACAATTTTCAGAAAACATCAGAAGCTGCAAAAACGTCAAAACGTTGCAAATGATCAAGAATTAGAAATATAGACTATAGCTGCCAATACCTGTCTTTTAGGAAGATTCAACAATTAAAATTACAAACAAAAAAAAATATCCACAGAGAGGAGAGAAATAATCACATTTCATCTCCTGATCTAAAATATACGGTACAATATAACAGCATGCTCAGATGCTATAATGAGGCAGCAGACGAGTAACCATTCCCATTGTAAGATCATCCTTCAGGCGTTCTTTTTATTGTTATCGTGGCAACATTTCCTCCAAATCAGCAACCACGTAAGCAACAACAGTCCAGATAGCAGCACAGAGGTTCATCCAGACCGGGTTCTGAACGGTCATTGTGTCTCCTTCCGAGTGATGGAACCAGAAATATTTACTTATATCATCAAGGAGACTTGCACCTACAACATAAATTATACAATGCTATTAATGATGGTAGGAGATTACATATACCGTATATATACACACAGTAGTGTTCAAAATAATAGCAGTGTGTTAAACACGAGTTAATCACAAAATCTTTTTATTAGTTATTATTTCCATGCATTGGGAACATTGCACACTGTTTTCTAATTCAAAACATGAAGAGAAATGTAGAGAATATTTAACTACTTTACAGAAAAAAAAAAATAAACAAAAAAAATTGGGATAAAAAATAGCAGTGTCTGCATTTGTCTTTACAAACTCACAATATGTATTTTTTATGATGATTTAGCATTCCTGTGAATCACCAACCTAATATTTAGTTGTATACCCACAGGTTTTTTAGAACCGCTTCACATCTATGTTGCATAGAGTCAACCAACTTCTGGCACCTGTTGTTCCAGCCAAGCATGCTTTGACTACATTCTACAATTTTTTGGCATTTGTTGGCTTTGCCTAAGATACATCATTTTTAATGTCACCACACAAGTGTTCTATCGGATTAAGGTACGGGGATTGCGTTGGTCACTCCATACCGTCAGTTTTGTTCGACTGGAACCAAGATTATGCTCGTTTACTGGTGTATTTAGGGTCGTTGCTTTGTTGAAACACCCATTTCAAGGGCATATCCTCTTCAGCGTCAGGCAACATGGCCTCAAGTATTTTAATATATGCAGACTGGTCTATGATCCCTGGTATATAATAGGTCCGGCACCAGTAAGAGAAACATCCCCATATCATGATGCTTGCACCACCATGCTTCACTGTCTACGGAGAGTACTGTGGCTTGACTGCTGAGTTTTGGTGTTGTCTGATGAACTGCCTGCGGCCCAAAAAGAACAATTTTACTTTCATCAGTCCACAAAATGTTTCTCCATTTCTTTTTAGGCCAGTTGATGTGTTCTTTGGCAAATTGTATCCACTTCAGTACGTGTTTTTTTTTTTAAACACTGGGACTTTGCGAGGAATTCTTACTAAGAGATTAGGTTCATGCAGGCATCTTCTAACTATCACAGTACTCACAGGTAACTTGAGACTGTTTTTGATCATCCTGGAGCTGATCATTGGCTGAGCCTTTGCCGATCTGGCATCAGTCGAACATCCCTTTGGTGGATATTAACTACTCACAAATGGCACCCATATAAAATCCAGCTGCTGTAGTATCTCAACGACGATGACCCAAATCGGCGGGCTGAATTTGCAGAATGGGCAAAACAAAAATTGGAACAGGACCCTCAGTTTACACAGAACATTATGTTCAGTGATGAGGCAAACTTTTTTGGGTGGGCCATTTATATGGATACACCTAAATAACATGGGAATGGTGACAGTTTTCTTGCGTAGGGTGTCTTGCATTGAAATCTGCTGCAATGACCCGGGTACTGCGTTTACCAGACATCAACACAATTTCTATCCGCTCCTCACGTGTTAACCTCTGCGACATGTCTAAACAAAGAGAAACTTGTAAATAACTCATGAAATAATAAAGTTACGTTAAAACCAAGCAACCATTGATTTTTTTGTGAAATTCTCAATAAGTTTGATGTGTCACATGACCCCTCTTCCCATTGGAAAAAATAAAGTTGGATCCAAAATGTCCGACTTCAAAATGGCCAACATGGTCACCACCCATCTTGAAACATTTTCCCCCTCCCATATACTAATGTGCCACAAACAGGAAGTTGATATCACCAACCATTCCCATTTTATTTTGGTGTATCCATATACATGGCCCACCCTTAATTTTTTAATTACTATCTTTATGTGGTCTATTTGCTCCAAGCATTTTGTTATCATGTCTGGAGGGAGCTCCACAGGGCTATAGCCCATATTAGTTTGGGTTTACTACTTTATGACTACTTGATAACGGTTTCTGTTCCTGAGATTTTGTATATAGTAGCTCCGATGGTGCTGAGTTAACAGAGTGGTTATTTCAGGAGAACCAGAGATTACGTGAGGGAAGATAAGATTAGTTCGGAGGTATATGGAGGAGACAGGTTATGGATGGTTTGTAGGTTAGTGTTAGTAGTTTGAACTTGAAACGCTGGGGAGTTGGGAGACAATTAAAGGATTTGCAAAGTGGAGAAGCAGAGGAGTGTTTAGGAGAGAGATGAATTAGTCGGGCAGCAGAGTTAAGGACAAACTGGAGAGGAGCGAGAGTGTTAGCAAGTAGGCCACAGAGGAGAATGTTGTTGTCAAGGCGCCAGATGATGAGAGCATGCACAAACATTTTATTAGAGTGACGGTCGAGGAAAGGACAGATTATGGAAATATTTTTGAGCTGCAGGTGACAGGAGGTGGAGAGAGCTTGGATGTGCAGTTTGAAGGACAGGGCAGAGTCAAGGGTTACTCCGGGAATCTGAGCAGCAGAGAGGTGACCTGTGGACCAGAGAGGTAGATCTGAGTGTCATCAATGTATAGATTGTACTAGAAGCCATGGGACTTTAGGAGCTGTCCCAGGCGGGGGGGATAGATGTAGAAGAGTAGGAGTCCTAGGACAGAGCCTTGAGGAAATTAAAATGAGAGTGGGCGGGATGAAAAGGTAGTGTGGGAGTGGGAGACACTAAATGTGTGGCTGAATAGGTATGAGGAGATCCAGGATAGGGCTAGGTCTTTGACATCAAAGAAAGAGAGGATCTGTAGTAGGAGGCAGTGGTCAACTGTATCGAAAGCAGTGGACAGGTCTGGAAGGAGGAGTATAGAGAATTATCTGTTAGCTTTGGTTGTAAGTCGTTAGCAATTTTGGTCATAGCAGTTTCAGTGGAATGATGGGGACAGAAGACAGATTGTAGAGTGTCGAAGAGTGAGTTAGATGAAAGGTGGGAGGAAAGTTTGGCATGAACGTGCTGCTCAATGAGTTTGGAAGCGAATGGGAGCAACAATATAGTTGAGTTGAGGGATGGCTTCCTGAGGATAGGTATGAATGTGGCATGTTTGAAAGCAGAAGGGAAGGTACCAGAAGTTTGAGATGGGTTGAAGAAATGGGAGGTTATGGAGGAAGGGCATTGATCTGGTATACAAAGGGGTTGTGGTGGTTTAACAATAAGGACTTGCATTTTTGGTCGATCTTATTTTTGGAGTGTGTGGCAAAGTTCTCAACAGAAATGAGGGATGTCCCTCTGGCCACCCCAGCTACCTGTTCCTAGGGGGTCAGCTACCATTTACCCAAGGTCAGTCCTCGAGTAGCACCTGGACCACCTCCCTCATCTCTCCTCGGATCTCAGTATCATATGTTGCTGGTGATCCGTGGTCAGATTGGGTGAGGATACTTGTCACATCCCTCCAAGTCTTCCTTGGACTCCGGCACAGTGGTTCCACCAGCCAGCCTATTACATGGATACCGACAGAGTGCACTTCAAAAGAATGGAGGATAAGGGAGGGTAGAGGTGAGATTGGGTTGAAGGTGCAGTTGCATTTTATAGTAGTTGCTGTAATGTTATGCCAAGCGCCTCTGCATGGTGTCCTGTTCTGCTACCATGCAGGGATGCCGGCCTACTCACCACCCCAGCCAGTGGTGCTATACCTGGCATGCTCTTGTTCCTGCCTACATCCTCCTCTGTGGATGCCACACTGTCTCAGCAGCGTGCCTAGGGCACGGGTGCGCACACTCCCCTGTTCTTAAAGGGGCTGCTGTTATGAATAGGTAATTCAGAACCACAATGGACCTTGAAGTTCAGAGCACACAAGTGACCTGACAAAAACCACAAAACATAGGACGAGCTCTGAGACGTGGAAACTCTGCTGACCGCAATCCCTAAACCTATCAAACCACACTAGAGGTAGCCGTGGATTGCGCCTAATGCTCCCTATGCAACTCGGCACAGCCTGAGAAACTAGCTAGTCCTGAAGATAGAAAAATAAGCCTACCTTGCCTCAGAGAAATTCCCCAAAGGAAAAGGCAGCCCCCCACATATAATGACTGTGAGTAAAGATGAAAATACAAACACAGAGATGAAATAGATTTTAGCAAAGTGAGGCCCGACTTACTGAATAGACCGAGGATAGGAAAGATAGCTTTGCGGTCAACACAAAAACCTACTAACAACCACGCAGAGGGGCAAAAAGACCCTCTGCACCGACTAACGGTACGGAGGTGCTCCCTCTGCGTCTCAGAGCTTCCAGCAAGCAAGCAAAACCAAAAAAGCAAGCTGGACAGAAAATAAGCAACAAGAGTAACACAAGCAGAACTTAGCTTATGCTGAGCAGACAGGCCACAGGAAAGATCCAGGAGGAAGCAAGACCAATACTAGAACATTGACTGGAGGCCAGGATCAAAGCACTAGGTGGAGTTAAATAGAGCAGCACCTAACGACTTAACCTCATCACCTGAGGAAGGAAACTCAGAAGCCGCAGTACCACTCGTGACCACAGGAGGGAGCTTAATCACAGAATTCACAACAGTACCCCCCCTTGAGGAGGGGTCACCGAACCCTCACCAGAGCCCCCAGGCCGACCAGGATGAGCCATATGAAAGGCACGAACAAGATCGGCAGCATGGACATCAGAGGCAAAGACCCAGGAATTATCTTCCTGACCATAACCCTTCCACTTAACCAGATACTGGAGTTTCCGTCTCGAAACACGAGAATCCAAAATCTTCTCCACTATATACTCCAACTCCCCCTCCACCAAAACCGGGGCAGGAGGATCAACAGATGGAACCACAGGCGCCACGTATCTCCGCAACAATGACCTATGGAATACGTTTTGGATGGAAAAAGAATCTGGAAGGGTCAAACGAAAAGACACAGGAATAAGAACCTCAGAAATCCTATACGGACCAATGAAACGAGGCTTATACTTAGGAGAGGAAACCTTCATAGGAATATAACGAGATGACAACCAAACCAAATCCCCAACACGAAGTCGGGGACCCACACAGCGTCTGCGATTAGCGAAACGTTGAGCCTTCTCCTGGGACAAGGTCAAATTGTCCACTACATGAGTCCAAATCCGCTGCAACCTGTCCACCACAGTATCCACACCAGGACAGTCCGAAGACTCAACCTGCCCTGAAGAGAAACGAGGATGGAACCCAGAATTGCAGAAAAACGGTGAAACCAAGGTAGCCGAGCTGGCCCGATTATTAAGAGCGAACTCAGCCAACGGCAAAAAGGACACCCAATCATCCTGATCAGCAGAAACAAAACATCTCAGATATGTTTCCAAGGTCTGATTGGTTCGTTCAGTCTGGCCATTTGTCTGAGGATGGAAAGCCGAGGAAAAAGACAAATCAATGCCCATCCTAGCACAAAAGGCTCGCCAAAACCTCGAAACAAACTGGGAACCTCTGTCAGAAACGATGTTCTCTGGAATGCCATGTAAACGAACCACATGCTGGAAGAACAATAGCACCAAATCAGAGGAGGAAGGTAATTTAGACAAGGGTACCAAATGGATCATCTTAGAGAAGCGATCACAAACTACCCAAATGACCGACATTTTTTGAGAGACGGGGAGATCCGAAATAAAATCCATAGAGATATGTGTCCAAGGCCTCTTCGGGATCGTCAAGGGCAAAAGCAACCCACTGGCACGAGAACAGCAGGGCTTAGCCCGAGCACAAATCCCACAGGACTGCACAAAAGAACGCACATCCCGCGACGGAGACGGCCACCAAAAGGATCTAGCCACCAAATCTCTGGTACCAAAGATTCCAGGATGACCAGCCAACACCGAACAATGAACCTCAGAGATAACTTTATTCGTCCACCTATCAGGGACAAACAGTTTCTCTGCTGGGCAACGATCAGGTTTATTAGCCTGAAATTTTTGCAGAACCCGCCGCAAATCAGGGGAGATCGCAGACACAATTACTCCCTCTTTGAGAATACCCGCCGGCTCAGGCAAACCCGGAGAGTCGGGCACAAAACTCCTAGACAGGGCATCCGCCTTCACATTTTTAGAGCCCGGAAGGTACGAAACCACAAAGTCAAAACAGGAGAAAAACAGCGACCAACGAGCCTGTCTAGGATTCAACCGTTTGGCAGACTCGAGATAAGTCAAGTTCTTGTGATCAGTCAAGACCACCACGTGATGCTTAGTTCCTTCAAGCCAATGACACCACTCCTCAAATGCCCACTTCATGGCCAGCAACTCTCGATTGCCAACATCATAATTTCGCTCAGCAGGCGAAAACTTCCTGGAAAAGAAGGCGCATGGCTTCATCAGCGAGTAATCAGCACCTCTTTGCGACAAAACAGCCCCCGCTCCAATTTCAGAAGCATCAACCTCAACCTGGAACGGAAGCGAAACATCTGGTTGACAACACAGGGGCAGAAGAAAAACGACGCTTTAACTCTTGAAAAGCTTCCACAGCAGCAGAAGACCAATTGACCACATCAGCATCCTTCTTGGTCAAATCGGTCAATGGTTTAGCAATACTAGAAAAATTACAGATGAAGCGACGATAAAAATTAGCAAAGCCAAGGAACTTTTGCAGACTCTTCAGAGATGTCGGCTGAGTCCAATCATAAATGGCCTGGACCTTAACAAGGTCCATCTCGATGGTAGAAGGGGAAAAAATGAACCCCAAAAATGAAACCTTCTGAACACCAAAGAGACACTTTGATCCCTTCACAAACAAAGAATTAGCACGCAGGACCTGGAACACCATTCTGACCTGCTTCACATGAGACTCCCAATCATCCGAGAAGACCAAAATATCATCCAAGTATACAATCAGGAATTTATCCAGGTACTCTCGGAAGATGTCATGCATAAAGGACTGAAATACTGATGGAGCATTGGCAAGTCCGAATGGCATAACTAGGTACTCAAAATGGCCCTCGGGCGTATTAAATGCAGTTTTCCATTCATCGCCCCGTTTAATACGCACAAGATTATATGCACCACGAAGATCTATCTTGGTGAACCAACTAGCCCCCTTAATCCGAGCAAACAAATCAGATAGCAGCGGCAAGGGGTACTGAAATTTGACCGTGATTTTATTTAGAAGGCGGTAATCAATACAAGGTCTCAGCGAACCATCCTTCTTGGCCACAAAAAAGAACCCTGCTCCCAATGGCGACGACGACGGCCGAATATGACCCTTCTCCAAGGATTCTTTTACATAACTCCGCATAGCGGCGTGCTCAGGTACAGATAAATTAAACAGTCGACCCTTAGGAAACTTACTACCAGGAATCAACTCGATAGCACAATCACAATCCCTATGCGCAGGTAGGGCATTGGACTTGGGCTCATCGAATACATCCCGGTAATCAGACAAGAACTCTGGGACCTCAGAAGGGGTGGATGATGAGATAGACAGAAATGGAACATCACCATGTACCCCCTGACAACCCCAGCTGGACACAGACATTGATTTCCAATCTAATACTGGGTTATGGACTTGTAGCCATGGCAACCCCAACACGACCACATCATGCAGATTTTGCAACACCAGAAAGCAAATATCCTCCTGGTGCGCAGGAGCCATGCACATGGTCAGCTGGGTCCAATACTGAGGCTTATTCTTGGCCAAAGGCGTAGCATCAATTCCTCTCAATGGAATAAGACACTGCAAGGGCTCCAAGACAAACCCACAGCGCCTAGCAAACTCCAAGTCCATCAAATTCAGGGCAGCGCCTGAATCCACAAATGCCATGACAGAATAGGAAGACAAAGAGCATATCAAAGTAACGGACAAAAGAAATTTCGACTGTACCGTACCAATGGTGGCAGACTTAGCGAACCGCTTAGTGCGCTTAGGACAATCGGAGATAGCATGAGTGGAATCACCACAGTAGAAACACAGCCCATTCTGACGTCTGTGTTCTTGCCTTTCAGCTCTGGTCAAAGTCCTATAGCACTGCATAGACTCAGGTTTATGCTCAGATAATACCGCCAAATGGTGCACAGATTTACGCTCACGCAAGCGTCGACCGATCTGAATGGCCAAAGGCATAGACTCATTCAGACCAGCAGGCATAGGAAATCCCACCATGACATCCTTAAGGGCTTCAGAGAGACCCTTTCTGAAGATTGCTGCCAAAGCACATTCATTCCATTGAGTGAGCACAGACCACTTTCTAAACTTCTGACAATAAATCTCTATCTCATCCTGACCCTGACACAGAGCCAGCAAATTTTTCTCTGCCTGATCCACTGATTTAGGTTCATCGTACAGTAATCCGAGCGCCAGAAAAAACGCATCAATATTACATAATGCAGGATCTCCTGGCGCAAGGGAAAATGCCCAGTCTTGAGGGTCGCCACGTAATAAATAAATAATGATCTTAACTTGTTGAACTGGGTCACCAGAGGAGCGAGGTTTCAACGCCAGAAACAGTTTGCAATTATTTTTGAAACTCAGAAATTTAGCTCTATCTCCAGAAAACAAATCAGGAATAGGAATTCTTGGTTCTAACATAGAATTCTGAGCCACAAAGTCTTGAATATTTTGTACTCTTGCAGTGAGAAGATCCACACATGAAGACAGACCTTTAATGTCCATCACCACACCTGTGTCCTGAACCACCCAAATGTCTAGGGGAAAAAAAGGCAAAACACAAAGAAAAAAAAAATGGTCTCAGAACTTCTTTTTTCCCTCTATTGAGAAGCATAGTACTTTGGGCCTCCAGTACTGTTATGAATAGGTAATTCAGAACCACAATGGACCTTGAAGTTCAGAGCACACAAGTGACCTGACAAAAACCACAAAACATAGGACGAGCTCTGAGACGTGGAAACTCTGCTGACCGCAATCCCTAAACCTATCAAACCACACTAGAGGTAGCCGTGGATTGCGCCTAACACTCCCTATGCAACTCGGCACAGCCTGAGAAACTAGCTAGTCCTGAAGATAGAAAAATAAGCCTACCTTGCCTCAGAGAAATTCCCCAAAGGAAAAGGCAGCCCCCCACATATAATGACTGTGAGTTAAGATGAAAATACAAACACAGAGATGAAATAGATTTAGCAAAGTGAGGCCCGACTTACTGAATAGACCGAGGATAGGAAAGATAGCTTTGCGGTCAACACAAAAACCTACTAACAACCACGCAGAGGGGCAAAAAGACCCTCCGCACCGACTAACGGTACGGAGGTGCTCCCTCTGCGTCTCAGAGCTTCCAGCAAGCAAGCAAAACCAAAAAAGCAAGCTGGACAGAAAATAAGCAACAAAAGTAACACAAGCAGAACTTAGCTTATGCTGAGCAGACAGGCCACAGGAACGATCCAGGAGGAAGCAAGACCAATACTAGAACATTGACTGGAGGCTAGGATCAAAGCACTAGGTGGAGTTAAATAGAGCAGCACCTAACGACTTAACCTCATCACCTGAGGAAGGAAACTCAGAAGCCGCAGTACCACTCGTGACCACAGGAGGGAGCTTAATCACAGAATTCACAACAGGCTGCGCACACATGGTAAATGTTCCCAGCTGGGAGGCATTTAGTTTAATGTGTATACACCTGCAAGGTGTTTGCCAGCCAATAGCTGGGAATCATCTTGCATAAAAGGCACCCTCCAGTTCTGGAAGGTGCCTGAGCAACTAGTTATAGTTATGTTAGGTGGTTTGGTGGTAACTGTATGTTGCCAGCTCCCCTTTCCTTAGTCTGTTAGTATCCTGTGTGTTAGTCTGCCATAGTTAGCCTTTGTTTCCTGTTACTCCTTCAGCGGTGTCTGAATCCCTTAACCGTGTCTGCGGTACCTGTACCCCATGATCGCATAAGCGGTATCGGTCTGCCACCTTGGGAGCTGCATACCCAGGCCAGAACAGTGAACTTATCCCTGTCGGAATCCAGTCTGCACAGTGTGAATCTGTCCCTGTGGCTGCCCTGTCTGCACAGGGAGAACCTGTCCCAGTGGCCGTCCTGTCTGCACAGTGCAAACTTGTTCCAAGTGGCCGTCCTGTCAGAAATCGTCCCAAGAGGCCGTCCTGTCTGAACTTGTCCCAAGTGGCTGTCCTGCTTTATCTGAGAATCTGAAGTAATGTCTCTGCCTTTTGGGGTCAACAGCTACTGCTGGACGTTGACCTGGAGTGGCACCTGGCAGCTACTTGCCCCACAAGTCTGACCTCACCACTAAAGGCTCCAGGGAACACCAAGGTAGCTGCTTAGTCATGCCCTCCATGTTTGCCACCTAGGAGCGTAATAGTTGCATTTGGGGAATAACATATCGAGTTGTACAAATACAGTATACATACCCTTTATAGAACATTTGTTATCTTATGAACAAGATGAACCTCTATTTTTACCCCCCAACTTAAAGAATAGATCAGATATTAATTAGACAAACCCTTTTTCAATACCGAAGAGAGTCTTTTGAGTTTTCACGAGTGAATGATGTGTCCATTTAGTGTAAGTCTAAGCTAGCCTCTACATCCGCACATTACAACGAGGCAAGACAAAGAAAAAGAGATGCATTTTCACAGTGTATTTCTTCCCCTTTAGAAAACCTCAATTACTTACATTTCCCTTCCTTGCTCCGTGAGCTGAATTTACATTTTGATTTCTTTTCTAAGAACTTGCCATCTCCACTCTTATCTTGTGATAATAATTACTTTGCCACCAATGGAAACCATTCGCTACCTTTAGTAAAGTGGCAGTTAATTAAACTTGAACACCCACTTCAAAGTTTAATGAATTATCTAGTAAAGGTCTTATGTAATATAATACTGACTGTAATCACGGTGGCTTAAAGAAAACTCATTTATATTGACCCTGATTGAAAAAAAAGAGAAAGAAATGTATTAAATATGACAGTTGGAAATGCATTTCTGTACGAATAGGAAGATGAGGAAACTTTGCACAATGTGATGCAAAAGGGAATTAGATTGGAACTGTAGGCGTGCAAATAAAGAGAGTGCTGAAATGGGGACGAGGGAAATAGAGGTTATTAAATTGGTGACGTTTAGAGAAAAGAAGGAAATGTGGATAGATTTACACTTCAGCAGGATAAATGAGAGGGCTAATAAGATTGGGTTAAACAGTTATATGATCTATGAGATGTGAGGTGCACATCTCTAATAAGAATAGTCACCCCTTCTCCTAACTACACCGACGTAATTTCTAATGCCTGGGCCCCAGAGCAAAGTCTGTAGCAGGGTGCAAGCACCATGCAACCATGTGCCATTTATAATATTGGATTAAGCTCCCACCTTGACCTTTGGATTGTCCCCAGATTACTGTGGTTCCATTCCTAATATTCTCAACTCATTGCTTGCATCCCAAATCTGATTTGACCCTAGCAGCCTTTTGCATCCTAACTAGAGAAACACATCGATCCAAAATATAATTTGTTATGGATTTTGTTGTATCCAGAAATTGTGGCATTCAATTCACACAAATCCAGCAAAATGTCCCTCATTGCCAATTTCCAGTCCTCCACATCTATTTTCCATCACTCACAGTCACGTGTACGGTGACGTAATGAAGTGCATCTCACCTCACACATGACAGTGTGAGTCTAATCTCTGACCTCAGAGCCTGAAGAGAAAAACAGAAAAAACAAAAACTGATGTGGCGGACCAAAGAGCAGCCGCGGTGGCAAAAGGACAGACAAAGGACGAGGGAAGGTGAATATAGTATACTAGATGGTGGCCCGATTCTAACGCATCGGGTATTCTAGAATATGCATGTCCACGTAGTATATTGCCCAGCCACGTAGTATATTGCCCAGCCACGTAGTATATTGCCCAACCACGTAGTATATTGCCCAGCCACGTAGTATATTGCCCAGCCACGTAGTATATTGCCCAGCCACGTAGTTCACGTAGTATATTGCCCAGCCACGTAGTATATTGCCCAGCCACGTAGTTCACGTAGTATATTGCCCAGTCACGTAGTATATTGCCCAGTCACGTAGTATATTGCCCAGTCACGTAGTATATTGCCCAGTCACATAGTATATTGCCCAGCTTGCCCAGTCACATAGTATATTGCACAGAGCCGCGTAGTATACAGCACAGAGCCACGTAGTATACAGCACAGAGCCCCGAATTATACAGCACAGAGCCACATAGTATACAGCACAGAGCCACGTAGTATACAGCACAGAGCCACATAGTATATTGCCCAGTCACGTAGTATATTGCCCAGCCACATAGTATATTGCCCAGTCACGTAGTATACAGCACAGAGGCACGTAGTATACTGCCCAGTCACGTAGTATACAGCACAGAGGCACGTAGTATACTGCCCAGTCACGTAGTATACAGCACAGAGCCACGTAGTATACTGCCCAATCACGTAGTATATTGGCCAGTCACGTAGTATGCACTATATCCCTGTTAAAAAAAAGAATTAAAATAAAAAATAGTTACCTAATAGTTATCTACCTCCTGGAGCCTCCGGATCGAAGCGGCCGGTTCCCGATGCTTGTCGCGCGCTCCGGTCTGAAGATTGCATTGCGGTCTCGCGAGATGATGACGTAGCGGTCTCGCGAGACCGTACATCATCTCACGAGACCGCAATGCATGCAGAGGTCACCGGGGCGTCGCGCGGAGCGGGAAAGGCCGGTTGCTGATTCGGGGGGGCCACCGGAGGGTGAATATGTAACTATTTTTTATTTTATTTATTATTTTTAACATTAGATATTTTTACTATTCATGCTGCATAGGCAGCATGAATAGTAAAAAGGTGGTCACACAGGGTTAATAGCAGCGCTAACCGAGTGTGTTACACCGCGGTCAACGCTGCCATTAACCTTGTGTGAGCGCTGACCGGAGGGGAGTATGCGGGCGCCGGGCACTGACTGCAGGGAGGAAGGAGCGGCCATTTTCTTTTGGACTGTGCCCGTCGCTGAATGGTCGCGGCAGCTATGACAGGCAGCTGCCGAGACCAATCAGCGAATGGATAACCGTGACAGAAAGGACAGACAGACAGACAGAAAGACGGAAATGACCCTTAGACAATTATATAGTAGATTATTTTTTAGCTCTTTTCCTCCCCTCCATTTATTGTGTCTTGAGGTTTGGAGTAAGCTCAGAGCATAAAAAAAATGTATTTCAATGGCAATTTGGACACTTTTGACTCTGGTCGATTTTATTAAAACCAAATCAAATCTGCTGGCCGAATGGAGCAAATCTCCCCTTAACCAAATTTCAGGAGATTTGCTCACCTCTACCTCTACTCCTGAATTATATCCAGCTGATGACCCCTCACTACATTCCTGACTTATCTACAATTTCTCTGTTTCAGCACTCCAGCAATCGGTGACTATTCTGGATACTGCAAACCAGGAAACTGCATACCTTCTTGCATAGGGTTGCATAGGGTAAGTATGAAGAACAGAGACATTCCTTAAGGGGGTTATCCAGGGCTTTTATGATGATCTATGCCGGCTCAACTAATGATTCCCCTGCTTCATTTCACACATAGTAAACAGAGCACTACCTTCTCTTCCGGTCTGCACTGTCGGCGAGACGTCGCTGCAAATATCTTGCCGATTGACAGCCAACTCACTGCAGTTTGGCAGTGGGGAGACAGCCAATAAATCAATGTGACATTGCTCTGTTGATGGGGCGTCTATGGCTGAGTGGAAGAATGGAGACTGCTCTGTTGACATGACTTCAGTGGAATCGCAGAATCACCGGCAGCAGTGGTCCGTGACCAATCTGAGCTAGCAGAGACAGGCACCAGGTTGAAAAGTAAGGTAGGTAGCAACTACCTGCCTGTTAATTCTTAGTCTCATACGCAAAAATGTTAAAAGTCCCGGACAAGCCCTATTAACTCTGTACTCCAGTCAGCCGAAATCTATTGAAGATCAGATGATCCACAGTGACTTTCCACGATGGCATTTTCTGGGTGTTGAGACAGGATCAGGAAGAGAAGATCAGCGGGAACCTGTTAAGCATCAGAGTGAGAGTCACAGGGATCAACCCTTTTTATTTCAAACCACTCGGTGCCCATTGCAATCTTCTTTGACAACCCCTTGACGATAATGATAATTAATAGAATGGGGAACATCCATATAAGTTATAATTAGCGCCCCATTTAAACAGCGACAGCAGTGGATAGAGCTTTGCATATTCTGTCTCGTGCTTGCTCTGATTGGGTTTACTACTAGATAGGATTGCTTGCATTAAAGGTTACCACTTCTGTACGATGCCTGCAAGTTTTGAATCACTGTTATATTACAAAGAAATTGTATTCTAATGAAAAGGAACCTGTATCCGGGCTGGATAAAGATGAGATGCATCGACAAAAACCATTCCATTCACATAGTTTCTGATACATATTAAAAGATATATGAATGTGGAAACATCCGGTGAATTGCTATGGATTGATGTCAGGCTGGTGACATAAAGGTCAAGCATTGCAAAGGGATATTGAGCCTCAGTTGATCATTTCCAATCATGTTTTCCTATTTTTATCAGTTAAATGGGTTTTTGTGGCCCAATATGTCGTTAAAAACAAGTCAATTGGAAAGGTTACAAATCTGTAAAAGTACAAAATCTGTGCTGGTTCGTGTTTTTAAAGTATTGGGAAATTGGTAACTAAATATATCTTAATGTCCAATTCTTAGTCATTTCTTCTTATTTCAAGGCCTTTCCTCATCTGCAGATGAAGCTGTCCTCAAATTAGCTGACCGATGCTGGTCCTGCTTTTCTAACCTTCAGGCATCTGCTATTTTATCTAAAGAAGCGATATGGGGCCAGGCACCCACAAGCACTGTAATATTACATTGTCACCCATTCATTATCTCTTAAAGGGACCAAAAATGCTAACACGCTGGAGGGATAGTACAGGGGTATTAGGAGCATTTTTTTTCTTATAAATGCATTGTGCTGTTCATCACTTATTCATCCTCCTTATTTTAGGAAAAAATGAGAACTATTGGAGGTGAGGTTGGAGGTAACGCAAGTCAAAGTTGGCAATTGTAGTCTTGTAGGAACACATCCTTTTGACAAAAGGAATAGTAACAACCAGTAGTCAATTCATTGATAAATATTAAGGTGAAATAACAGGAATGGCAGATTTTGGAGTTGGGAGAAAAGTGCTGCTGAGGGCATGGAGTGTTTAGAAATAGATGATATAAGGGACCACATTGTGAGTATAAATGTTGAAAAGAAAAAGCTGAGAAATGCTCGAGAAGTCTTGGAGACGGGAGTGGGAGGTTCGGAGTATGGCGGATGGTAGTCTTAGGTCAGTAGCAGAATAGAGATCATGGGAAGAATGGTAGACAGATGATGGAGAAGATGTAAGGTGATGCAGCATCATGGAGAGTTTTGTTGTTGAGTGTGATAAGATTATCTTGTATTCTGTACTGGATGGGCAACCAGTGCAATGGCTGGCACAGGGTGGAGGCATCAGAGTAGTAGGTTGGCACAAATATGAGCCTGGCTGTTGCATTCAGGATAAATTAGAATATACTTATACATGACATTTTCCATTTTTGCCTACCACAGTTTTTCTTCAATCCCCTATCCAGAATGTAACAACTAAATGTAGTACAGAAACAACTCAGTCGTCATCTCTCAGCCCTGACCTGTGCTAAATTACCATGCTAATAACTGAAGTAACTCGCTACTTCATCGTGTTTTACATATTTTTTTAAAGCACAAATTTCTTATCAAGAATGTAAATTACATTTTCCTTCTTTGCCATAATTAGCGAGACACCGTTCATGCATAATTTAGTTTTTAAATAAATTATAGGCAGAGGTCTGGATAATTGGAATGACCAAACTGCAATGAATCAACTTTCCGCAGTATTTTTAAGCTTGTTATAAGAAATTGAGCAATTTTTTTTCCTGCTATTTAATGAGATGAATTATTACGCTCACATAGACCAGGAAGACAATATATCATTTCTGGGACAGAAGGCGTTGCCCTCCATCAGAGTGAGCCAAAAAGTACAGATTTAGGATAAACTATATTATGGAGATCGGTCAGATGTGGGAGGCAGATGTAGGAAGATAATAAGGTAAGTAACACATAATACATCAAACATAAGGTGAAAATGTGCACTCATTGCTTATGACATGCATTCGCCATGATCCAAAGGCATTTGCTTAAAAATAAGTATCAATCACATTTTAAAACTTTTTCTTAGCCATTTTTTTACATCAGGAAATAGTGATTGTGAAACAACCTCTTCAAAGGGAACCTGTCAGGTCCAGGAATGCTATTTACCTGCAGATATAGCAACAAGCTGCAGGAATATAGCTTTAAATCTCACATACCCACCTTAATGAAGCAGCAGCTATAGGGAGAAAATTAAGCTTTATTCTCCCTGCAGCCGCTCACTTACAGCCATGGAGCTGTACAGGGATTGGTTACAGTCACTCTTCAATATACAGTGTGGCACTTTAGTCACGCCCTGGCATTTATTGACAGCCTGCACGCTGCACACACTCACTGCAGTGCAGGCTGTCAATCAGTGTGCTGGAGAGTGATCACAGAGAATTCACTGGTTAGAGAGCAGTGATAGTAAGCACCAATGACTGGAAGCAAGTGGCTGCAGGGAGAATAACATTTCATTTTCTACCAGTAGCTGGTTCACCAGTTAGATGGCTAAGCAGGAATTATACACTATTTACCTGCTGTTTACCTCTATATCTACAGGAAAAAATTACATTTCTGGATGCCACAGGTTCCCTTTAAACTTTTTGTCTTACCACTGATAGCTCAATTTTGGATGTCACTTCAAAGATCCCAGACAAATAGATAATTTAGCCTTCAAATTAGACATTTTCTTGAAAATGTTGACAATTAAAGAAATTCAGAGGTGACATTTTTACTTCCTTATCACCAGTAGATGCAGGGACAAATAAACCTATAATTCAGTGCTAATAAACCTACAACCTGGATCTTTGATTCCTAACCCAAGAGTAGATGAGGATGGCATGGGCACCTGGTACTAGGTTCCAAGAGTGGGCGCTGTTAACTATACACTTTCATAGAATCTAATGGTGCCCACTGGTAGATTGGTACACCATTGAAGACGTTTTGATTCATCAATGGATGATATGCTTCTGTAAGACAAGCCCCTTTGATTCAATAATAGGAAAACAAGAGGCCAGAGGCCATTATAATGTTCATGCACAATGGCTCTCTGCGGTCGATATCTGCCCAGGGCTTGTCTATACGCCCGACAAGGGGAGATTCACATAGTGTAAAGTGTGCTTGATATTTAGATGGCACATTATACAGTACATGGTTAAAGTTCTATGTGACTACTTTTATCAGAAAAAAACAAGGTGAGAAAGAAATATGTGATTTCTATTTAATCTGTGTCTGTATATTTGCTTGTGAACAGCTGGGGATGTAATAAATTTCAGACTGTGTAAATATCATAGCTCCACATAGATCGACTTGGAATTGGTACAGTGTTAAAAAGCTAATAAAATATCAGCCAGCATTTAAATACTATTTTTAATTCCAAATTAAATGCTGTTTTTCGAAAGAACCCAGAAATAGAAGTGTGGTGAAGACATTGATATTATGATATTAACGAGGAACAGATGCATCAGTAAAGCTCATTATATAAGAAATTTGACATTCAAGGTAATGAGGCGTGGGTGGGGTCTGGTTTCAAATACTGTATTAAGAATTTCTGAGTTGAGTTGCACATCAGGACCCTTATCTACGGTCTTGCATAGAACGGGAAGTGTTGTGCAACACTTCTCTTGGAGGTCGGGATAACAGGACCGAAAAAGGACTTTGACTTTCTGGTCACAACATAGCTACCGTAAGTTTGAATACTCAATGTCAAGCAGCAGCTGCAAAAGCAAATAAGATTTTAGGTTGTATAAAAAGAGAGATAAATTCCTGTGATACCAACGTATTGTTACCCTTTTATTGTTACCCTTTTATGAATCCATTGTAAAGTCACATCTTTAAAATTGGGTACAGTTTTGGGCTCCTTGTTCAAATAATGATAATGGAAAGTCAAAGTCAGATAATTAGATTCTTGCATAAAATGGGTGGGCTGCTCTCAATCAGAGGCTAAAAAGTTAAGCTTGTTTACCTTAAAAAAAGACACCCCAGAGGAGATCTCATTTATATGTATCAATATAGGTATGGTCAATAGAAAGAACTGGCGCATGACTTATTCCTCCCAAATGCTTTACAAAGGACCAGGGGGCACTCATCAAAAGGCTGGAAGCTTTTCTCACACAAAATGGCTTCAAGGTTATAAAAATGCCATATGTATAACTGGTGGAGAAAGGATTAATTTGAAGGACCTGTATCATTTTGAAATCTACTACTCAAGGACATGACATATCTGGATATTACACTGATCTGCATGGGTTCTGTGTAATGCTTTGTTTCCCTTGTGGAGGCAAGACAAAATAAACAAAGGGGTTATCCACTACTTGGACAACCCTTTCTCATTCCTCATGTTTGGCCTGTTAAAATAAAAATACCTGTACTCACCCCCCAGTGCCAACACCATCCCACCAGTGTCGGCATTTGCCTTTCTGGGACTCAAATGAGGTTGTTACGTCAAGTGAGCCGTACGACCAATCAGGGCTGGCATATCTGTTCCCTCCTTCAGAAATATCGAAATCAAGAGGTCATTGAGAGAACAACTGCAGCCCTTATTTCCCATTCATGCTCAATAAATCTGATGGCAGGGACAGTGAAGCCAGAGCTTATTGGGTGCCGGGTTCGTGTGATGTATGCATGAGCCCTGGGAATGTGCCGACACCACTGGAACGGCGCAAGCACCCGAGGTGAGCATAGGTGTCATTTTTAATGGGCCCAAACATGAGGAGGGGTGGTCCTAGTAGTGGTCAACCCCTTTAAACCCTTGTTAAAGAGAACCTGTCACCCCCAAAATGGAGGTTGAGCTAAGCCCACTGCCATCAGGGGCTTATCTACAGCATTCTGAAATGCTGAAGATAAGTTCCCGATGTAACCTGAAAGATGAGAAAAAGAGGTTAGATTATACTCACTTGGGCGGTCCGATCCGATGGGCGTCGCGGTCCGAGGGCCTCCCATCTTATGATGACATCCTCTTCTTGTCTTCATGCTGCGGCTCCGGTGCAGGCATACTTTGTCTGCCCTGTGGAGGGCAGAGCAAAGTACTGCAGTGCGCAGGTGCCGGGAAAGGTCAGAGTGGCACGGCGCCTGCGCACTGCAGTACTTTGCTCTGCCCTCAACAGGGTAGACAAAGTACGCCTGCCCGGAGCCGCAGCTTGAAGACAAGAAGAGAACATCATCGTAAGAAGATGGGAAGCCCCGGACCTGACCGCAACACCCATCGGACCGGACCGCAGCGGGAATGCCCCTGGGTGAGTATAACACTGGTCTACAAAAAAAAGAAAATTTTCTGGCATGGACTTTAAGAACAGTTTTAGACTAATTTGAGGGTGCTGAATTCAAATCTGATCTTATAATTTATCACAACACGTTTTTGCGCTACAGGTATATAGCCCATTTTCAAGAATTCCATGATAAATATAAGTAGTGTATGAAAAGTGTCGGTTTATACGGTTCACTAAGGTAAATTTAGTTTTCATTTAGTCTCCCAATAAATGTGAGAATATCTTTGCTTTATTTGAACATGCATAATTCCCATTTGTTATGATAACACCCTTGTTTTCTCTGCTACTGGGACAGTAGAGCTACAGCAGAGCATTGGGTGAAAACTGAATGGCCTCAGCGACAGAGTTTGGCATCTGGCGATAAGAATGTCATCCATGATCCTCTAGTGGATAGGAAGGACATTGTCTTTCCTCCCTTACACATAAAACTTGGATTGATGAAGCAGTTCGTCAAAGCTCTCAATCACAGCGGAGAATGCTTTAACTATATATGTTCAACTTTCCTGGTCTTAGTGAAGAGAAGAAAAAGGCTGGAATATTTGATGGACCTCAAATAAGAACACTTATGAGAGACCCAAATTTTATCACATCAATGAATGAGACAGAAGAAAGAGCTGGAATGCATTTTGTAATGTGGTGCAGAATTTTCTAGGGAATAAGAAAGCAGACAACTATGAAGAGATTGTGGAAGAGGTACTGATGAGTCTGCGAAATCTTGGATGTAGAATGAGTATCAAGATTCACAGCCATTTGGACTTTTTTCCAGAGAACCTTGGGGATATGAGCAAGGAACAAGGGGAGCGTTTTCATCAGGACATTAAAACAATGAAAGAACAGTATCAAGGCCGATGGGACTCACATATGATGGCTGACTATTGCTGGAGCTTGATGAGAGACAACCCAGAAGCTGTACATCACAGATCAGCCAAGAAAAGAAAGTTCAAATAACTGCCATTTGTCATTCATCTGTGTGCCATATATATGTGTTTTTATATTTTGTACTTTAATTATGTAAGTATATTTGATTTGCTGTACATAGACTTTGTAATCTTTGTTATTCCTTGATTAAAAATGTACAATGTAGTAGAGAAAATCATGTGTTTTTATCATAAAACATTAGATAGAAGTAATTTTCATCAAAAATTGAAAATATCTCGAAATCCTGATGTGATAGCCAAAAACGGAGTTCATATTCGTAATCAGCAGCCAAAATTGACCTAAAATATGTTTTAAAACCTTTTGCCAGAAAAATTGCGTTGACCAGTGTAATCTAACCTCTTTTTCTCATCTTTCAGGATACATCGGGGGCTTATCTACAGCATTACAGAATGCTGTAGATAAGCCCCTGATGCCGGTGGGCTTAGCTCACCTTCGATTATGGGGGTGACAGGTTCCCTTTAAGTCTCTCTTCGTCACAGATGAAGCAGTGTAGTCAGCAAATCTTCAAGAGAAGCTACAACAAGGGACTGATCTTGAATGTGTATTATCTTTTATATCTTTTAGCCAACTGTAAAGCCATCCAAGAGGACCTGATCTACAACTGACCAAACTATTCTGAGCAACCATGGTGCCACTAGCTCTGTCCCATACATACTGTGTAAGACTCGGCATATTGGTCAAGTTTCCTTGTTATGGCACATATACCAAAGGTTACATGCACAGACAATAATATGGCCACTGGTGTACCTGTGATGGGCAGGGTTTTGGTCGCAGTGACAGCTGGATGAGGGGCCCATTGTAGGAATGGTTGTACTTTTATTAGTGCCATTTTAGGGAACACAATTTATTTGCTAGGGTAATCTTATTTTGGGGGGAGGAATGGAAAAAACTTATGAGAAGTACTTTGATGTTAACTATATCCTATGGGTTATTACAACTGCTGCTGCCACATCTTTGATCGCAGGGCACCTTTGCGTAGATGATTTAAGGGGTGCCAGAGGCTGAATTCTGAGGCTGACAACATGCGCAGAGGATGGTCCAGGCATGCCTATCGGGCTGACTGCTGCTGATTTACATAAGGCACCAAAAAAGTAAAGGAGGCAGCAGATTAGAAAGGGGAACACTTTTAAAGGTTCACTTTCAACATGGCAATTTTTTTCTGCTTAGTTTGTGTTCTTATTTTTTCCTTATTAGATCAGGTGATTTAAATGATAATGTGGCAGAATAAGACACAGGATATCTCTACCTCGCTAATAAGGCAATTATACGACATGTAAATAGGGTTATTGTATGAAATAATGTCCATCCTTTCTATATTATGTGATAATTATTCTGCTGCGTTACAATATTAGAAGAGTCAAATAACATCTCTAAATTACAATACAAGACGTTAACTTTAAAATACAAAGAACTGAAGGATTTATAAAAGCATTTCATGAATTCATAAAATTCTACATTACATTATCACAGCAGGAGAAGCCTGAGTACAGCGGTAATGACCCACTAACAGGTTTTCGCACAATATCTGCATAATACTGTAGATGCTAAAGACACAAATCATTATTGTATTTGCACCTTTTGGGGTGTTTGTCGCCTGTTTTACATGTTCACCTAATTCATAATTTAATTTGCCTGAATTTTAATTGACTATATTACCTGTGTTTGCCCTTTTTTGTCTTTTTTTTGTGTGTTTGCCATACTGGGCACAGTTTTTGTTTTCCAAATGTTTTCGGCTGTTTTATCAATTGCAATTTAAGAAAAAAAGAAGCAAAATTGGTGCAAATGTACTCCAGTGTTCCACTGTAGTGATTTTGTACATGACAGTTCTTTGAGGGGCAAATTTCCACTGTTAAGTGAAACGTGTGACTTTTTAAGCTAAATAGTCACAAAAAGCGTAGTGATGAGAGAACGTGTTGTGTTATTCAAGCATGCTCGGGAGTGTCTTTGGTGTGCTTGAAAAATATGTTCCAGTCACCGCGGCCGCATGTCTCGCGGTTGTTCGACACATGCAGGCGCAGGGACTTGAACATATTAATCGAGCACCCCAAAGTCAATCGGTTAGCTCCTCAGTATGCTCGGATAACACCTTATCCTAACGCGTACACTCATCACTAGTGATGAGCGAATATACTCGTTACTCGAGATTTCTCGAGCACGCTCGGGGGTCCTCCGAGTATTTTTAAGTGCTTGGAGATTTAGTTTTCATCGCCGCAGCTGAATGATTTACATCTGTTAGCTAGCATAAGCACATGTGGGGATTCCCTAGCAACCAGGCAAACCCACATGTACTTATGCTGGCTAACAGATGTAAATCATTCAACTGTGGCGAAGAAAACTAAATCTCCAAGCACTAAAAAATACTCGGAGGTCAACCGAGCATGCTCGAGAAATCTCGAGTAACGAGTATATTTGCTCATCACTACTTATCACTACAAATTAGTTAAAATAAGGAGCTTAATTTTAACTGGCTCAAAAATCACGACACGCATCATATTGATGAATTTGGCATAAAAAAAACATTAGCGAATGCCACAAGACAAAAAACTAAAGTAGTTAACTTAAAAAAAAAATTGTAAATGATGGGGCCCAAAGTTTAGTTCAGAATTGTAACTAGTCTGTAAAATTCAGACGTTGTTTAGATCGGATCTGCAGCCACGACATATTATATAGCACTCACAAACGTTGGGTATTCCTTACCTCTACCTTGTCTTATCTGCTCTTATAGGGTATTCCTATCAGTGAAAGTTATCGCCTATTAACAGGATATATCATGATCTTCTTATCGGTGGATGTTCAACCGATCGTGAAAATGGGGCTCTAAAATCCCCCATTGGAAAATGCTGTGGTTGAGCAAGAGTGCCACGTGGCTAATTCATTCACTTTGAGGCTACCAAGAACAGTGCTCAGCTTTTTCTAGCATTTCAATAAATAATGAATTAAGCATTGATGCGCGTGTGTACACTCCATTCTGCAGAGCCCCACTGGTGGGATCAGTTTAGGGCCAAGCGGCTGGAGTCCAACTGATCCACAAGTTATCACCTATCCAAATGATAGCTGGAAACGGGAAGATCACGTTAAGGCCATGTTCACACGATCAGTATTAGGTCAGTATTTCATATCGGTATTTGTAATCCATGACTAGGCAGTGGAACAATCAGAGGGACAGTAGAATAGAACCTCGTCACCACTTCTGGATTTTTCACCCATCCCTTTAGTGTAGGTTCACACGAGCATATAAACAAATCGTTCAGAGTTTCATCCATAAAACTTGGACGATTTTCTTCTCACTTGTCACGTGTATACAATCCGTGTAAAAATCTGTAATGCTGCACTGTGGCTCCGTATGGCATCCGATTATTTTTGCGCACCCTTAGACTTGAAATGATGAGTATCTAATTAACGGACGAAACGAGCGCATACTGCGATTTTTTTCACACGCAGATTTGGTCAGTGAAAAAAAAAAAAAAAAAAAAAAAAAAAAAAAAATCGCAAAATCTGCACCACTCCATTGAATAACATTGGTCAGAGTGCTGTCCATTTTTAGCACTCGGACCAAAAATACAGTCTTTTGCATGAGCCCTAAAAGGAAATCTAATCTGTCATTAGGTTTTTTTTTTCTATCCCATCTGAGATCAACATGATATAGGAGTAGGGACTGATTCCAGCAAAATATCACTTAATGGGCTGGTTTCTGCAGTTTTGATAAAATCCCTGTTTTATCTGCGGAGTTCTGTATAGCCTCATCCTCACCACTGATTGGCAGCTTCCTGATAAAACTGTGCATAGGCAGAAAACTGCCAATCAGGGTTCGGGTTATACAGTGATCATCAATATGAAGAACCACATGGCAGCAGGTTTACCAGTGATAATCTCTGATAAAACTGTGATTTTGAAAAACTACAGCAAACAATCCAGATAGTGAATCACTGGAATCAGGATTTCTGCCCCCATTTCATGCTGCTCTCAGTTTAGGTAGCTAAAACCGAGATACAGATTCCCTTTAAGCTCTGTTACATTAGGATGCAGCTATGATCACTCTCTGTTTAAGGAAGACTTAAAGAGCTCCTACCATCTAACATAAAAATATAACTTTAGCAAAGAAATTATGAATAAATTTCACTGGAGCTCTCTTTTTCATTCACTCTGCTGCCGATTCACAGATTCTCTGTGTTTTTTTTTTAAATCTTTTCCGGATGGTGGCCACACTTCTCTTACTAACCAATTCACACTCTGATTGGGTAGTTTAAGACACGCCCCTACTCTTGGATTGGCCAGCACTGCTCATGTGAGGAGAGGAGAGCAGGAACTCCACTTCTCTCCATGCACACAGTATGGGAGACCACCAGTAGCCACTCAACAGAGTGTGAAGCTCATGAAAAACAGACAAATAGAAAAACGCTAAAAAAAGCAGGAAACAATCCATAAAAAGGACAGAAATATCATCATCCTTCATTTTAAAGGTTAAACTACCTTAATGTTTTAATCAATCACCATTTACAAAGTATTCTTTCTACTGTCAGTGAATGATAACGCTGTTTCTGTTTAGAGGCAGTGAACCATTACATACCTGGTTCACAAACCTTGTGGTTAATTTATCAATCTAAAACATTTCCTGGTCTTAAACTATTTAATAAAAAAAATTACAAACAATCCCTTTAAGAGAAAACTTTTTGCGCTACCTTTGAATCCCGACTTTCAGACACAATTAGCCAGTAATGCTTATTTTAATGTATTCTCTTCTGTAACCACGAGAAACAAAATATTATTGGAATGGAAAAAAAAAAACAGCAGTTTTGACTCCAGCTCCATCATTACGAGTCAACACATACTTTTCTAATTATAAAACTGTCAGAAATAAATAGAACATGCTAGAAATAGCTTCAATTAGAGAAAAATAACGCAACAAAAATAATACAAATTTTAACGAAGTCAACCATTGTTTCTATTGATATATTAGGACATTGTACATTTAAAAAATAGAATATTTCCACTGCTTACAGAAGGTGATAATGAATATGTCATAGCTCTGGGAATGTATTGACAGGGTCAAGGAAAAAGTTATTCTAGAACAATTTCATTAACCCCTTAAATGAATTGTCTGGTCGGACATTTATTTCGCTAAAGCAAAGAGTGAGCCTTCCATGATTGCGTGCCATGTTTCACACTTCCCGAGTCCCAGACAGTCTCTATTTCCTGGTCCCACCAAAAATGGTCAAAATACCACTTAGCCAAATACTATCTAAGTAAAGGTCAACATGTTGGCCAGTAATTGGATGAGCTGGCATTACCTGCCATTTCCAGTGTGCCGTGATGGGACCTACCCAGTAGTAGAGACCGGTGGAAACCCAGCCTGCTCAACCTCTGCTCCATTTAGATCGAGTTCTTCAGTCCTCTGTTTTTTGGACCAGTGAGCATTTCAACAGTCACATCTTCAGTGATCAGTAAGTTACCTCCTTACCAATGGGTAGAGGAAACATATAATCTTGGCACAACCCTTCTAAAGAACATCTAACACTATGGGTTAGAGTCATCAAAGCTTTCATTTAGGCGCAACTCGGAGCTGTGCCTAAATTTTGAGACTTCTGCTGTCTTCACGCCAGTTTCTTCCAACTCTGCCAAAAATGGGTGAAGCTGAGGCTGGAAGTGGTGTGGCAACTTCAGCTCGTCAAATTCATGACGGCATTCACTACACCACAAATCCATGCATTGTAGTAGGAGGTGTACGCCACTCGTCCGGTGCTCTTGATTCTTTTCATTAATCAGGAGCTTCTGACTCCAGTACACATCCTCATCAAGACCAGCATAAAAAACAGCAATCTTGATGAATCAGGCCCTATGATGTTACGTGACGATCAAAAATCCCTGTTCCCTGTATAGGAAAACAAAATGGTCCGGATTCTTTATTACATTTGAACTTTTTTTTTTTTTTTTTGCATAATTTTTTGCCTTTTTTACTTTTGCGCCTTATTTTTTTTAATCTGCACCTTTTATAAAGTGAATTTTACATGTGTTCGGTTGTTTTTTTACGTTCGGCATTGTGAGCAGGATTTGAGGTTTGCAGATTTTTTCAGATGATTCATCAATTACGACTTGTTAAAAAAATCTCAAAACTTTTGTGCAAATGTATTCCAGCCGGAGTCTCCCGTCACCTGTCGGGTCAGAGGCATCTCCCTACTAGTGCGCATTTACTAGCAGCCCCACTTGCCTTGTAGACCCTGACTATATTGATGTGGATGCACCTCTTTTCACCCATTCATACTCTTTTGCAATCTTACCTAAGATGATGGAATGACTCATGGCTCGTATCTCGTTTGTCCATCTTTGTCTTGCCTCACACACTTTTTTGTACTTTTTTGTTCCATAAGCTGTTTTCAATGTGTATTATTTATTAAATTTTTTCATGTTTACTCGCTACATCTTTCCCTCCAGTTTCTTCTAAAGTCCCATATCATGCTACTTAGTTCCTCCTCTCTTCTATGCTGTCCACAGATCACACTGTATTGTCAATGTGACGGTTTCTCTTTAAGGCTTAATACAGATAATTTGTATATACATTTAATACTAAGAAACTTTAACACTGTTTCTGAAAGAAGAAAAAAATTGGAGGGATATATAATTTTGCATATGAACCGATCTGACCTTTGTCAGGAATCCCCCGCTATTTTTATACATTGGCCAAGGGGGGATTAATATAAAACCTAAAGCTTAGAAGAGATTTTGTTTATTTTCTAGGAAAATAATCCAAATCGTTATTAAAGAGAAACTCAAATACACAAGTGACTGAGACGCATAAGATCGGAATGATAGAAAACGCTCCGAGAAATGAATTCACCCACACTTTCTACTGCAAATGTCCTCACATCCACAACACAAAGTGGTTATACATATGGCAGGGACCATATCAGAGCCCTAACCCTAACCCTGACCTCACGGCATCAGTCTGAAGTGTACACCTGTGTTGGCACATATACCCCCCGTGTGCCCGGCTCATGCAGCTTTACTTACATTCCCCATTGCACGATGATAAGTGCATGATCATCCGGATAAATGTTTCTACATTGTCCATTCTACCTTGTTTCACTTATTCTTCCATCCCTTTTTTTTGTCCCATTGAACGTTCTTTTGAACCTAAATAGCACTGAGGAAAATCCATCTTGGGTGCCGTATTGGAGATGATGTGGACGTTATTGATACCCACTTCCTATGCTTGGCGGGTTGAATAGAGGGACTATAAAATATAGGTGGAAATGTTTTCGGAGTGGGATACGGAAGAATAGAACACAAATATAAAGTTACACCAAATCTTGGATTAGTTAAGACTTGCCGGATAGTTATTTGGACGAGGAAGAGGGACTGCTACGGGCTCTTGATCTAGCAAGCTTGGAACCGCTGGGAGCTCGGAGAAGGTCTACCAGATATGCGGGTTTTATGGAGTCGCTGTGGGGCCAGGAGCGGAGCGCCAGACTCAGGTATTAGCTGACAGTTGAGTAAACTCTAAGGCCTCATTCTGACCCTTGGTTGGAAACCTCACGGTGACAAACTTTATAATTTTGTAAAGCCATTTTATTTTTATGTAAAGCATCTGATTTTTTCCATGGTTCAAAGTCATCAGGAAATTTTATCTGTTGAATAAATTAATTTCAATGAAAAAAAGTCAGCAAAGATGCATTAATTACATGAAACACCAAACTGGAGACACCTATCTGTACCCAGCAGGGTGTTCCGAGTTCCTGCTTCTCTGGTACCGTAAGATTCTCGTTGGCTGGGCGAGATGTTGTATGTACTTTCTCTTGGAAGATACCAATTCTCGGAAAAGCTCTTTAAAAAACGTTTTATTTAATGCAGATGTTGGGTGGATTTCTCACAAGCATTTCAAAAACAGACCAAAAAATTGCAATGACAACCCTGTCACGTTTCATTATTTCAGATGGGATTATTTTAATGACTGTTGGGACAGCGCACACATATGGGTAGGCCTCCTTAGTAAATACTAAAACAACAAAGGAAGTTACAGTTTTCATGCTAATCACAGATGCAAAGATTTTCTCTTGATTCAAAGACTTTTTGAAACTATTAAAATATTCTACCCGCAAAATTACCTTCCAAGCGTCGCATTGTGCTGTGTAGAAATTCCCATCTGATTTCCATTAAGTGCAAAGAATTTAGGTATAAAAAGCTGCCAAGTAACAATGCTGTGTACTTATTTAGGCACAGAAACAAACGCTATCTACAGAAATACTTGTTAATATCCATATAGGCCAATTTATGTCACTTGTCAGTTCTACAAAGCTTGTTAGCCATTTGCATCCCGTGTAGCAGACATAGCCAAAGTATAACTCGCGTATTACGAGGGTCTGTGTGGGGACGGTCTTTGTTGGGACATCATACTGTGTAATGGGATTTGTGGGGAGATCATACTATATGAAGGGCTTTGTAGGTAGTTATTCTGTGTGGGGGGCCGCATGGGAACATCATACTATGTGGGGGGCTTTGTGTGGGATGTCATAGTGGGTGGGGGGCCTCATGGGGACATCATACTATGTGAGGGGCTATGTGTGGGATGTCATAGTGGGTGGGGGGGCCTCATGGGGACATCAAACTATGTGAGGGGCTTTGTAGGTAGTTATTCTGTGTGGGAGGCCTCATGGGAACATCATACTATGTGAGGGGCTTTGTGGGGAATGTCAGTGGGTGGGGGGCCTCATGGGGACATCATACTATGTGAGGGGCTTTGTGGGGGATGTCATAGGCTTTGTAGGTAGTTATTCTGTGTGAGGGGCCGCATGGGAACATCATACTATGTGGGGGGCTTTGTGTGGGATGTCATAGTGGGTGGGGGGCCTCATGGGGACATCATACTATGTGAGGGGCTTTGTGGGGGATGTCATAGTGGTTGGAGGGCCTCATGGGGACATCATACTATTTGAGGGGCTATGTGTGGGATGTCATAGTGGGTGGGGGGGCCTCATGGGGACATCATACTATGTGAGGGGCTTTGTGAGAGATGTCATAGTGGGTGGGGGGCCCCATGGGGACATTACACTTTGTGAGGGGCTTTGTGGGGGATGTCATAGTGGGTGGGGGGCCTCATGGGGACATCATACTATGTGAGGGGCTATGTGTGGGATGTCATAGTGGGTAAGGGGCCTCATGGGGACATCATACTATGTGAGGGGCTTTGTGGGGATGTCATAATGTGTGGGAGCCACCGGGAAACATATTGTGTGTGGGGGGTTTGTGGGGATGTCAAACTGGGTGGGGGTTGTATATCGACATCATACCATGTGGGGATTCGTCATTACAAGAATTAAGTGAAGCTGCCAATCACACCCAGGCAAGTATAATTACAGGATCCAAGGCAGGACTAGTCTGGAGGAAGAGACGCTCTGTCAAACTAGTTCTCTTTCATTAGCATATGCAATGCTGCTGAATAAAACTACATTTTTTAAAGGATTATCAAGGCGTAGAAAAGACCTTATGAAAATAAAGAAATCTCCAAGCATTTTGCTATATTAGTGATCAGGGACAGACAGGAGACTCCTCAGGGCAGGTTCTCTATAAACGCTGTAGGAGTTACGGAAAGATCTGAACAAACCGTGCTGGACTCTTTCCATAAATCCTCTAAAGCTCTGAAATATGCAAACGGCCATCATATGCCTTTCATTTTGTTCCTGCTTTCTAGGTGACCATGCAAATATCGCCATCTGACTGCTTTTGGGTTTCAACGTTTGAGCAGGAGCATTAAAGCAAATAACTCGCTGCCCACAAATCCGAGAGGGTAGTTACCAGCTAAATAGATCTAGAGTAGATTTCCCGATCACCTGCTTAACTACTAAGTCACAGAGCGACATTGAAAAAGATATACCACATATCTAATATATAAAGCTGAATGTGTGTATGTGTGTATGTATGTCCGGGATTGGCATCTGCACCGTCACAGCTACAGCCACAAAATTTTGCACAGTCACACATCTGGACCCCAAGAGCGTCATAGGCTATGTTGTGAGGCGAAATTTTAACCCCGCGCGTTCCAATTCACCAAACAATTTTGCCCCTATCTACATAATGGGGGAAAAAGTGAAAGGAAAAGTGTTGGAGGCGTCGCAGCTGCAGCCACAAAATTTTGCACAGTCACACGCCTGGACCCCGAGAGTGTCATAGGCTATGTTGTGAGGTGAAATTTTAACCCCGTGCTTTCCAATTCACCAAACAATTTTGCCCCTTACTACATAATGGGGAAAAAGTGAAAGGAAAAGTGTTGGAGGCGTCGCAGCTACAGCCACAAAATTTTGCACAGTCACACGTCTGGACCCCGAGAGCGTCATAGGCTATGTTGTGAGGTGAAATTTTAACCCCGCGCTTTCCAATTCACCAAATAATTTTGCCCCTATCTACATAATGGGAAAAAATGAAAGGAAAAGTGTAGGAGGCAAATTGACAGCTGCCAGATGTGAACAAGGGGGACTTAAAGAATGAGAGCGATGGCGCCAAAGAGTATATACCATACAGTTGCTAAGGTGGGGCCCCGACATGGGATACTCACCACACGGGGATATGAACACACACACAAAATGTGCCACACACTACCACGTGCTTGAACACATATTACCCTCAGCACACATTTCACCACAAATACACCAACCTCGCCACATAAAAGTCGAAACACAAAAGTCGCCACTCAAAACTCGCCACGCACAGAACTCGCCACATGCAAAAACTAGGCTCTTGCAAAACTCGCCGCAAGTGCAAAACTCATCTCATGGAAAACTCGCCACACGCAAAACTTGCACACGCGGAAAAATTGCCACATGCACAAAAGTTGCAACACATGCAAAAGTTACCTCACACAAAACTTGCACATACTCAAAAGGCACCACACATAAAACACGCCACGCGCAAAACTCGCCATGCGCAAAACTTGCTGCACACAACTTGCTACACTAACCTGTCACATGCAACTCGACACACAAAGTTGCTACACGCATGTTGCCACACAAAACTCATCTCACAAAAGTCGCTACATGCATGTCGCCACACGCAACTCAACACACACAACTTGACAAACGAAACTCGCCCTAAAACACACACAAGTCTGGTATTATCCATCAAAAACAAAAATCTGATTAATAAGCAAACTACAACAAATGTACCATATAGGAAATATGGCAACTGTCAGTCACATGACCTGTCTATTATGTGTATGTGTGAGCTAATATATACTGCCAGGGGGAGGGATTCCTGTTGGCTGGGGATTTATCAGGCTGCCAATTTAGCTTACAAATACTGAGGTAAAAATACTGACCAAATAACGTGTGAACGAGGTCTAATACAGGAGGAGATGACATACAGATATATACTATGTGCAGGGGAGATAACACACAGGTACATACTATATACAGGAGGAGATGACATACAGGTATATACTATATACAGGAGAGATAACACACAGGTACATACTATATACAGGAGGAGATGACATACAGGTATATACTATATACAGGAGGAGATGACACACAGGTATATACTATATATAGGAGGAGATGACACAAAGATATATACTATATACACTAGAGATGACACACAGGTATATACTATATAGAGGAGGAGATGACATACAGGTACATATATATATATATACAGGAGGAAATGACATACAGGTATATAGTATATACAGGAGGAGATGACACACAGGTATATACTATATACAGGAGCAGATGACCCACAGGTATATACTATATACAGAAGGAGATGACACACATATATATACTATATACAGGGGAGATGACACAGGTATATACTATATACAGGAGGAGATGACATACAGGTATATACTATATATAGAAGGAGATGACATTCAGGTATATACTATATATAGGGGAGATGACACACAGCAGGTATATACTATATACAGGGGAGATGACATACAGGTATATACTATAGACAGGAGATGACATACAGATGTATACTATATATAAGGGAAATGACAAACATGTATATACTGAGGTAATGAGGTGAAAATGAGAGGTGTGAGGTGAAAATGAAAAGGTGTGAGTGCAAAATGAGAGTAGTGAGGAAAAATAGTGGAGTGATCAGAAAATGACAGATGTGAGGTTGAAATGACAAGTGTTAGGGGGGAATGAGAGGAGTGAGGGAGAAAATGAGAGGTGTGAGGGAGAAAATGAGAGATGTGAGGGGGAAAATGAAAGATGTGATTGGGAAAATGAGAGGCGTGATGGGAAAATAAGAGAAGTGAGGTGCTATAACTAACCACAGATATTTACTATGCCCAGGCAACGCCGGGCTCTTCAGCTAGTTAGGTATATAGCTCTAATATGGCACCCTTAGGCTTCTACGTGTACTGCAGAACATCTATAGGCCTGATTCGTTACGTGCAGGGGTGTAACTACAACAAGTGCAGGGGTTGAAATCGCACCCGGGCCCTGGAGCCTAGGGGGCCCTAAAAATCCCTTTGGCCTATAGAAAAAGTCTATTGCTATTAAAGATTTAAAATATTTGGGGGCCCCATTGGAGCTTTCTCATCGTGGCCCATGAGTTTCAAGTTACACCACTGGTTACGTGCTATGTCTTAACTAATGCTGCATTGCCGAGGTGCTGTCATCTAAAATTTTGGTGTATTCTGTAACCATAAGGTAGAACATGGAGTACCTACAGTTTTGTAGTGTGCATTGAAGCACACAACAGCTGCAGGATTATGCTAATGTAGTATTTAAAACAAACAGCAAATGGCACTTTGTTTACTGTTGATATTAGCCTAATTCCTTTCTATCCTGTATTCTATGACCTCTCTGGTTTGTTAATCTTAGTTTCTCCATGAGATGATGCAGATAATGGTCGCTCTATGTCCTAAATTCCCAAGTAACACAGATCATTCTCCCACAATATATGCTGAATCATTCCATTTTAAGCTGAAATCTGCAACATAAGGACATAAGACATAGACGAGTCTAAGGACCCTTTCACACGTTTGTTAGCCCTGTCAAGGCTTACATCCGAACCCCCTACAAAATTTAAAAAACATGGGTTTAGGGCGCGTGAGCCGACGGGGCCATTAACTACAATGATGCAAATGGAGTCCCAGGGTGCTCTGTCGTGCATAATTTTCGGTCATAAAGCCTATCGGTGGTGGACACCAAGATATAGTCTACTATATCTATATCTAGCCCTTGCATTCAATAAGCATTCACAGCTGAACATGATGCATGACAGAGCAAAAGGGGACTCTGTCTGCACCATTATAGTCAATGGCCCATATGCCTGAATCCCGCTTTGTGGGAGGTTCGGACTTAAGCCACCGAGCGTAGGTGAAAACAATATGTGACAGCTCCCTAGGTAAGAGCTCCTGTAGATGTTCTTCCATGAACATTAGTCACATCCTTCAATGACGCTTTTGCCTTTCACAATGAGAAGTCTTCGCTTTTCGGCGTATTGTTTTATTAGACCGACGCCGAGTGGTTTTGTGCCGTCAGTCACACAATTCCATTACATCGACTCTCCGTCATGAGATAGGTGCAAATGTGACAACTTATTTATTGCAAGACTGCACTTTGTGTTCCCATCTGTCACTCACGTGCTATTCTACCTTACAACATAGCAAAATGCGCTGACCCTATCATTCCTGGAAATAATCTTTAATTATACCTCATAAAACTTGGCAGAAAATAGTCTCCGTGGGCGCAGAGACTTCGTAGACAGTGGTATAAAAAGGAGTTATTTTCTGCTACATTAAACTAATGAAAATGGCTTAATATGAACATAAAATCATAGATCTGAGGCGAAGAATGCAAATATATATTTCTTGCATGGTTGCTGAGATATGTCACTCGTTTTCACTAACGTAAATGAATTGCAATTTAATTGGCTCGCTAATGTCTGTGATTGTGTCCATGCTTCGCATTTAATTTTCCTGGCGGACTTCGAGCAGGTACAGAACCTTAATTTCCATCTGGAAGACAAAACTGACCAACAGTCCAATCTTAATGGCCTCATCTTGGTGCAGCTAGTTGGAGGGAGAGGGTCCGATGTGGTCAGTGGCCTGGAATTTTGTTTCAAAAGAGGAGTCAACAAACCACTTTGCCTTGACTGAGTATATTCAGGGTTAGGACATACAATGGAAACTTTGTTCTTCATGTAAAGGCACTTTGCTACAACTACTGCAACTACCGAACCAAGGAGCAGTATCTACTCACCTGGGACGCCGGCTTCCATCCAAAAACTAATGTCTGTTCCATCAGCATGGTCATACAGTTTGGTTATGTTGATGGGTTCTAGAAGCTGCATTATTTCCGACATTATGGCTTTGGCTTCTGGCTTGCCGGAAAACTCCATACCCAGTGGCATAAAAGTACCCATGTCTGTCTCCATGACCAAGTCCATATTGGCAATGTCTTTCTGTTAAAAAAATATATAGGAAAATACAACAGTAATAACATTTATGCATTAATATTGTATACAGTATAATACAGTATAAGATACTAAAAATCCTGCAATATATCATCACCTGCAAGCTACGTCTCCACCTATCCACCTATCAGACAATTAATAAATAGCATCAGAATCCCCTGTAGTTTGGGGACCTATAGCACTGATCCGAGGTATACAATCATTCTGCAGTTAACGCTTTGGATCTCTATGTATGCAGCAAGACATACGTGCCAATGACTGAAATTTCCATTTCCAATAAGCTTGTCAGCAGAGGAAAGCATGAACTGCTCTAAAATTTCTTGGTAGACGACTGCGCTGACTTTGGTCTTGATAAAACACAGTGGACCTACACCAGCAGATGACATGGCTCCTGAAACCATCATTGATTGTGGAAACTTCACACTAGACCCTGGAAATCAAGGTCCCAGAGTCTGGAAGAAGAGTGGAGAGGCCACAATCCAAGCTGCTTAAGGTCTAGTGTAAAAACAATACCGGGTTTAAAAACAACAGTATCACTGTGCTTGATTGGCAGCAAACTCACCTGACCTTAACCCCATAGAGAATCTATGGGGTATTGTCAAGAGAAAGAAGAGAGACACCAGACCCAACAATGCAGGCGAGTTGAAGGCTACTATCAAATCAAAATAACCTGGGCTTCCATAACACCTCAGCAGTGCCACAGGCTGATTGCCTCCATGCCACGCCACATTGATGCAGTAAGTGATGCAAAATGAGCCCCGACCAAGTATTGAGTACATTTACTATACATTTCAATAGGCCAAGATTTTGGATTTTAAAATCATTTTTCAAGCTGGTGTTATAAAGTATTCTAATTTACTCAGATAATGACTTTTGGTATTTCACTGGCTGTAAGCCATAATCATCAACAATAACAGAAATAAACACTTGTGTGACGCTAGTCACTGCTCACGGCCAAGCCGTGAGTCAGAATGGTCGAGGAGTCAAAGGTCAGAAGCCAGGAGGGTATGTCATAAACAAAAGAAAGAGGCAAAACCCTAGTCAAGTAAAGTTCCGAGATACCGGGAGGATAACGGATCAAAGCTGAAGGGGTCAAAAAAAGAGGATGGTCAGAACGAAGTCCAAGGTCAGGCAACAGATCAAGCATACAGAACTCAAGACACAGGAGAACAAGTTGAATGTAGAGTTCTGGAAGACACAGCTCAGTTAAGTAGCATGGCAATTATCTGGAATAATCAACACTTGGAGACAGCCGACGCATTACAGTCTCAGATTGGATAGTCAAGCTTTTAATCAACACACTGACAGCTCAGCATGCCCCTGTACCAGATTGGATGGCTGAGTTGTCAGTAACTGCATCCCAGACACACTGAGGGGTAGAACCGTGACAACTAGTGATGAGCGAGTATGCTCATTACTCGAGTTTCTCTGAGCATGCTCGGGTGGTCTCTGAGTATTTCGGCGTGCTCGGAGGTTTAGTTTATGTCGACACAGCTGCATGATTTGTGGCTGCTAGACAGCTTGAATACATGTGGGGATTCCCTAACAAACAGGCAATCCTCGCAAGTATTCAAGCTGTCTAGCAGATGCAAATCATGAAGCTGCGTCGACATAAACTAAATCTCCGCGCACGCCGAAATAATCGGAGACCACCAGACCATGCTCGGAGAAACTTGAGTAACGAGCATACTCGCTCATCACTAGTGACAACTAGTGACTAGTGACAACTTGAAATAGATAACTCTATATAAATATACTAGATGGTGGCCCAATTCTAACGCATCGGGTATTCTAGAATATGCATGTCCACGTAGTATATTGCACAGCCCACGTAGTATATTGCCCAGTCACGTAGTATATTGCCCAGCTACGTAGTATATTGCCCAGCCACGTAGTATATTGCCCAGTCATGTAGTATATTGCCCAGTTACGTAGTATATTGCCCAGTGACATAGTATACAGCACAGAGCTACGTAGTATATTGCACAGCGACATAGTATACAGCACAGAGCCACGTAGTATACAGCACAGACATGTAGTATATTGCCCAGCCACGTAGTATATTGCCCAGCTACGTAGTATATTGCCCAGCTACGTAGTATATTGCCCAGCCACGTAGTATATTGCCCAGTCATGTAGTATATTGCCCAGTTACGTTGCAAATGCAAATCATGAAGCTGCGTCGACATAAACTAAATCTCCGCGCACGCCGAAATAATCGGAGACCACCAGACCATGCTCGGAGAAACTTGAGTAACGAGCATACTCGCTCATCACTAGTGACAACTAGTGACTAGTGACAACTTGAAATAGATAACTCTATATAAATATACTAGATGGTGGCCCAATTCTAACGCATCGGGTATTCTAGAATATGCATGTCCACGTAGTATATTGCACAGCCCACATAGTATATTGCCCAGCCACGTAGTATATTGCCCAGCTACGTAGTATATTGCCCAGTCACATAGTATATTGCCCAGTCACGTAGTATATTGTGCAGCGACGTAGTATACAGCACAGAGCCACATAGTATACAGCACAGAGCCACGTAGTATATTGCCCAGTCACGTATTATACAGCACAGAGCCACGTAGTATATTGCCCAGTCACGTAGTATATAACACTGCCCACGCAGTATATAACAGTGGCCACGGTGAGTATAGCAGTTTTTTTTTATTATTATTATCATTACATTTTTTTACTATTGTTGGCGCATAGGCAGCATCAATAGTAAAAAATTGGGGACACACAGGGTTAATAGCAGCGGTAATGGAGTGCGTTACCCGTGGTATAACGCGGTCCGTTACCACCGGCATTAACCGTGTGTGAGCGGTGACTAGAGGGGAGTATGCGGGCGCCGGGCACTGACTGCGGGGAGTAAGGAGCGGCCATTTTCTTCAGGACTGTGCCCGTCGCTGATTGGTCATGGCTGTTTTGCCGCGACCAATCAGCGACTTGGATTTCCATGACAGACAGAGGCCGCGATCAATGAATATCCATTACAGACAGACAGAAAGACAAACAGACGGAAGTGACCCTTAGACAATTATATAGTAGATGTTTCTATATAAAATATGCATTTCATTTTTTGTATTGAAGAACTGAAATAAATTACTGTAACTTTTTAATGATATTCTAATTTTGAGAAATCACAGTTGATGAAAATATTCCAACATAGTTCCTGACATAATATGATGGAATTTAGGGGGCAACATGCATAATTACATGTGTAAAAAAAATAATATTTTTTTCTTTTTTTTTAGTGTATGATGTGTTGAAGTTGAATTTATTATAATAAATGTTGTTAAAAAAAATGATGGGATGGATCTGAAATCTGTTAACAAAGATGTGGGTTACTGCAGCGAGTCAATCCAAGGGAAAAAAAAACAGCATGCATGAGTTGCCTCTGATAATTATCGGATCACTCTCAGACATTCGTGTCTATGGATCCGTGGAAAAAAATCAGACCGCATTCGGATGACATCTGAGTGCGGTGCAATTTTCACGGACTGACAGAATGGAGAGCTTTTCAATGGGCAGGGGGTGTTTTAGCACAAGTGTAATGCAAATCTAAAAAGTCCCAGTGGTTTTTGCTGTTAGACAATTTAAAAGGCAGAAAATAAAAATAGTTTTGTTTTTTCAGAACGTCCATAAATGTACTTATTGCTGGAAATAGAGTTTTTGAGAATCAATTTGCAGGCGATCTGTTGCCATCAGATGACAGTCCTTCGAACAGTCTCTTACCTCCTGAGATCTGCGGCGTTCCTGTTGATTTGCTGGACGGGAGCAACATCACATACGCGTCACACTGCAACAATGGCGTTACTCCACGTCAGCTAATTAAAAAAATGAGCTACATATGTGGAAATGTAAGTGACGGTTATCAGAGCTTGTGTCCTACAGTCACAGATCATTACACTGGCTATTGGACCGGGTATTGCAAATAGATTTGCACCACTCTCATAAAAAAAATCTAGGTTTCTGCTTCCCGTCTGTCACACTGCAAACAGGCATATCAGAGAGGGAGGCTTTAAAGCCATTGACAGGAGCAATGCATGCTTGGATGTGAGGAGAAAGCTAGTTTCAGCACCTATAGTGCTGACAGAATGCTAAGAGAAGTTTAATTTGTTGTGGGTTGTGAGGGCAGAAAGACCGTGTTCTTCTTTTTTTTTTTTTTTTTTACAAATGTTGTATAATATTTTCTTACAGAAAAAGTGGGTCTGGTTTAATTAAAGGATTCTTACAGATTCTAGCCAGGTTCTTGTATACTATTAATTACCAGGAAAAAAAAATATCTTCGTTTAAGCAGTTTTTTTTCCTCTTCTCTCGCCACTGCTGGCTAATAAGGCCACAAAGTCGCCAGGTTCAACTTGTACTTGGAAAATGGAAAAAAAAAAGAGAGAAGGTGTCAGAACCTCGTCTCCGTCCAGAGTCTGCTAATGACAAGGACGTTAGTCTCCTCTATCATTACCCTCTCCACTTCCCTGGCAGTCTTATCCACCTATTCGTCTCTGTGATTGCTCCTCTAACCTATCCTTACTACAAGAATAAAACCCTCTGGATGTCATGTCAGTCTGTAATTTGGAGCTAAATCTCTACATCATGTCCCAGTTCAGCCATGAATTATGTTCTCCACAAGAGATTATGACAATATATCCGATCTGGGTCTGCACGCGGCCATATAGCGGCATCATGTAACTTGTAAGAACGTACTGGATTTCAGCAAGTCCTTATCAGAATGTAATACAGGGGGTTTCTGTATTAATAGAAGGGTGTCGGGATTAGGAAAAACATTTTATATAGTCAAATAAGCACAAAAAGAAAACAATCTCGAAATTGGAGAAGAAGGAAATTAAGGAAAAGGACAAACAATGTTAGCTTCCAGCCAGATGTGTGGTGCTAGTTGATATCACACTAAACTTAGACGAACTACAATAACATCTCAGAGGGTTGGATCAATCATCTTGTCACTCCAAATCCTATAAAAAATGGTTTGCAGATGACCACATACAAAAATGTATCTAAAGATACAGAAAAGTAGGTGCCACAATCCATTTTTGGATTCGTGTCAGCTCTGATTCCGCTATGATTTAAATGAAGTTTTTTCCTTTCAAGACCAGCGGGGGTTAATATCGTTTGTTACTGTCCCTTGTGTTGTACTATCTCCAGTGGTGAGCCTAGCGCCCATTGCCGGCCAGTGCACTAGCCAGGGCAGTGTAAGGTGACAGCGAGAGACGAGGTTCTTGACGGCGGTAGGGGGAAGGACCCACTTAGGGCATTAGGGGAGTGCAGGGACAGGCTCAGGTTTGAGCAGGAGGTGACCATTCTTCATTTCCCTATTGGTAGGGCCTTCCTCACCTCTTTACCATCTCGTTGTGTGTCTTGGCGTCCGCCAACCGCTTTATATATCATGACAGTAGGAGACTAAAGGGCTATTAAGAAATATTTAGGTGCTCATATTACACCTATGTGCATAAAAAGTTAGAATCACGCATATACTCACTCATGTACTTTGTGGGAATTTAAAGAGGAACCAATGTTTTAGTACAAGTGAAAATAAAAAAAAAATCTCCAAATTTCCAATTCACAGGTAAAACTTGTCTTCAGTGAATACAGATTTTCCTATTACTGAGATAGGAGATGACAGTTGGTGCTTCCAAGGTTCTATGGAGAACTGTAACTGTCATTTTAGGAGAACATGCAGCAGAATATATGTCTCCACCTCTAGCTCCTCCCCTCCATAGAATTTTAAAAGCACCAACTGTTATCTTTGATCTCAGTAATGGGAAAATTTGTCTTCACTGAAAACAGATATTACCCATCAATTAATCCAGGATGAGAAAGAAGGAGATTTCTCTGATAAAATATATTACAAAGTTGCATATTTTCATGTTTAGTATTGATTTATTAAATAAACTAGATGGAGGCTCGATGATATCGCATCAGGAGGGCGGTAATGTCGCAATGGGGGCAGGCTTTGCAGTGTTGAGAATCTCTCCCCCCATGTGCAACCCACCTATCCACTATCTCTTTCCCCATGTGCTGACTTTTCCCATCTGTGCTCTTTTCTTTGACCTGTCTACCCCATGTGATATCCCCCCCCCCCCGTCTCCTTCCTGTGCTGTGTTCTCCCCTCACAGGAGATAGCAGAGGATACATTTTGTGAGGTAAAATATTTTTTAAAAACAGTCAGTGAAATATTTTACCTCACAAAATGAATCCTCTGTGATCCCCTGCTGTAATGTCAGTATTGTCTTTTGCTTCCTCCCCTGCCCAGGAGATGTGGTATGCTCCGTACACGGTCAGACACAGTCAATTTTTAAAATGAACTTCCGTTCGTAGGAAAACCCCTTTAATGTGACCGGCTTCCTCTGCCTGTAGACACGTCGCGCATCTGCCGCCGGGATCAGCTGAATGATTCACTGCACCAGCACGTAATTTGCACAGGCGCAGTAAATCACACTGCTGCCATCTTTGTGCAGACAGCGGCGGTCACATTAAAACTGCGCATGCGCTCCTCCTGTACAAAGATGGCAGCAGTGAGTGAATCATTCGGCTGATCCCGGCGGCGGCATGTTCTTGACGGTGTTCCGCTGGTGGTACCGTGCAAGAGGCTGCGTGAGAGTGTGTGAGTGAGTGTGAATGTGTGTTTGAGCGTGAGAGTGTGTGTGAGTGTGTGTGAGTGAGTGTGAGATTGTGAGTATGAGTGTGGGTGTGGTGCGTACGGTGTATAGAGTGTGTGTGTGGTGCGACGGTGTTCCGCTGGTGGTACCGCGCAATAGGTTGGTACCAGCAGCAGTTTCCATAGTGAGACACCCATCACTTGGGTGTCCCAGTATGGTGGTCAGTGAACTTCCTCCGCTTGGAATTCTGGGATACGGTGACATCTGGACAGAACAGGAAATGAAAACATTACAAGGCAATAATATAAATAGATATGAAAACAACGGTTACTCTTTAACTTTTCACTATGGATTTAAAGGGGCTAAGATAATGTTTTATTGTGGGCCTAAGAGCTAACAGGCAGGTACTTGCTAACTACCTGCCTATTCCGATGCCAATCAGTATGATGCCGGCAGCCGCATACACAACAGAGCAGCCTGGATGAAGAGCTGCTCTGTTGACGTAGAGCAGCTGAATCGCCGGCAGGAGCGCCGGATAGAAAAGGCAGGTAGTTGATAACTAGTTAGTAGCTACCTGCCAATTAGTTTTTTGGCTCATAGTAAAAAAAAATAATTTAGTCCTGGATAACCCTTTCAACTAAAAATATCCCGGACAGTGAGGTTGAGTTGAAAGAGATCTTCACCTTGTCAACTCTGTTAGTGAATATCTATTTTACTTTGTATACACATAAGTTTAATATGAGAACCTTTTGCTCCCTGAGTGCTTCCTAGTCTAATCCTTTTTGTTTCTTTACACGATTTTATAAAGTCACACAATCGTAATCTCTATGTGTGAGAAGTCTGGAAGACCCAGTATTTTTCTGAGTAACAACAACAGCCCATTCAACCCAACTGACGTCATGTAATACCTCATTTTCCCTGTAGTTGTGCTGCATGGAAAAAAGCTCTTGTTACTTGTTAGGCAAACAGGATCATGGGGTGCATTAAAAGAGGTCTGGATACACATGATGAGAGCATTATACTGCCTCTGTACAAATCCCTAGTTACACCGCACATGGAGTACTGTGTCCAGTTTTGGGCACCGGTGCTCAGGAAGGATATAATGGAACTAGAGAGAGTACAAAGGAGGGCAACAAAATTAATAAAGGGGATGGGAGAACTACAATACCCAGATAGATTAGCAAAATTAGGATTATTTAGTCTAGAAAAAAGACGACTGAGGGGCGATCTAATAACCATGTATAAGTATATAAGGGGACAATACAAATATCTCGCTGAGGATCTGTTTATACCAAGGAAGGTGACGGGCACAAGGGGGCATTCTTTGCGTCTGGAGGAGAGAAGGTTTTTCCACCAACATAGAAGAGGATTCTTTACTGTTAGGGCAGTGAGAATCTGGAATTGCTTGCCTGAGGAGGTGGTGATGGCGAACTCAGTCGAGGGGTTCAGGAGAGGCCTGGATGTCTTCCTGGAGCAGAACAATATTGTATCATACAATTATTAGGTTCTATAGAAGGACGTAGATCTGGGGATTTATTATGATGGAATATAGGCTGAACTGGATGGACAAATGTCTTTGTTCAGCCTTACTAACTATGTTACTATGTTACTAGATTCTTCATCAAATCACAGTTGGTCGCCAAACATCTTAATAATCATGAACTGTCCATAAAACAGGATCTTTTTGGAGCTAGAGAAGCGTGTGCAGATTATTGTCTATTTATTTCTTAATTCTTAAAAGTTGTTGCTGCTGATTAGAATTGAGAAAATTGATTGGCAAGACCCTGGAGCTGTCAGACATTTGTGTCCAATGGACCTGAGCCTTGCAATCCTGCTCCTACCTGCTGTCATCTCCAGCACGTGCCCTGATTAAACTGGGCACCAGGAGACTGTATGTTCCATATGTTGTATGTTTTACAAAAGACCCCGATAACAAAAAGGTATTGTTCAAACTGGAGAACTCATTGTGTTCCCATATATAAGTTATGTCTGGTCTGTTTTATGTTTGAGCTGATATTATTGTGCATTGGTCAAATGTCAATTTCCGGGTAAAAGGAAATGTTGAAGACAGCACTTTGATCTAGAACCAGTCTAGAACAACTGGTGCAATGGAGGCCAGGAAGAATACTATAAAAATCTATGGGATCAGTTCTGTCATCAGGTGTCTTAGTGCCATATTAGAGGTGAAAAAAAAACAACAGATGGAAACAAAGACTTCCATCACCAATCCCACACAGATTCCATAATGTGCCCTCTGTTTGGTATGGTAAGAGGTTTTGGTAGAGAGTAACATCACTGTAGTCGAGTAAAAGCCGCTATAGACATCATGTCATCACAATTTAAGGGTTTCCCCCGCCCGTCTCTACCACCTCATTGCCGTAATTATATTGTTTTATACAAAGTATGAGGCATGGTAGCTGTGAAGAAACCGGATAAGAGCTTAATTACCCAGATGACTATTTATAGAATACCAAGAAGAATATGCTGTTATCTATACTTTTGCTTGTGTAAACCTGTAATAAGGACTTGTAAGCTGATATTTCATATAACATGGTGTGCGCTTATCTTTGATGACTAGTGATGTTTGCTGATATGCTAATTATGCATTGTATTATGGAACCAGTTTGTTGACTTTGAAAGCAGAGATGGAAAAACTATGCAAATAGATTAAATAATCAAGTAATGCTACTTGATCTCATCACCATTCTTCCCTTTATCTTGATGCTGGACTGAAGGACACTGGGTAAATCTAGAAATAGGTTGCATACTTCTGTATTAAGAGACTCAGAGACAGAGAGATGGGGAGAGAGACAGCTAGAGATTTAGCCAAGACATATACATCCAATGGACCAGAGACAGGGCAGCAGCCAATATCATGGCACCATCACGTGGGACACGGATCTATCATTCTACAGGAGACAACCTAGGGGTTTTTGGCTCCAGTTGGAAGAATACAGATCTGCTCCATTGACCATCGCTGGACCATGGATACGTTTGAAGAAAGCCAGGATTGGGACCCGCTGGTCGCCTGGCTCCATGGAGATGTTTGGATAAGCCAGATGTTGACTCTCGTGTCAGCTGACCTTGTATCTCGTATGGACTCAATGGACTGTCATCTTTCTAAGCTTGTCGCTACCTCCTCTCTGTGTGTGTACCACAGGTGGGGTAGCCAACCCTGGGAGCTCTGACGTAACATCTGCCATTATCCCGGCGGGTCAGCGGAAGGGTGAGACTCTGCAATGTGCACCATCTTTGGGAACTTTGCTGGGACTGTTCTATGTGTTATCAGCTTGTATTGTGGTTCAATAATCGCCATACTGTTTTACCCTCACCCTGTGTTGTCTGAGTAGCATTATTCCCACGTTAACTGAAGAGCAGGTGTTGGGCAGAAGATCCCTGGTCCATGCGGTTCCGCCTAGCAGACCCTGGGGCGCTCGCCGACCCCCCATGTCTCCACAGTAGCAATTCAGGCTGGCTAATATGGTGTCATACTCGCAGGTGAGAGCTACGATAATGTAGGGAGACTTACATGCAATGCAATGTTCCCATGGGAATTGAATTATACAAATAGCCTCTTCAGAGAGGAAGAGAAAAAAGGATCTGTAGTGCCACCTACTAAGAGAAAGAAAAAATAACTAGTGCCACTTACTGGAAGAAAGAAAATAATCTCTAGTGCCATCTACTGGAAGAAAAACAAAAGGAACTCTAGTGCCATCTATTGGGAAAAAGGGAATTCTCGTGCCACCTATTGGAAATAAGAGAAAGGGAACTTTAGTACTACCTATTGAAAGAAAAAGAAAAGGAACTCTAGTGCCACCTACTGGAATAAAAAAGAACTCTAATGCTACTTACAGTGGCATGTAAAATGTTGGGCACCCCTCCTCAAAATTACTGTTGTTGTGAACAGTTAACCAAGTTAAAGATGAAATGATCTCTAAAAAGCCTAAAGCTAAAGATCACACAATCGGCTTGTATTTTAGCTAAAAAAATATATATATTGTCATTTTTTTACATTTTAAAAATTACAAAGAGGAAAATGGGCTGATGCAAAAGTTTGGCCACTCTTGGACATTTGTGTGCTCAGATAACTATGACCAAGGTTCAGACCTTAATTAGTCTGCTAGTGTTGTGGCTTCAACTAAGGGTGCCCAAACATTTACATGTCATTGGTAGAAAAAAGAAAGTAACTCTAGTGCCACCTATTAAAAGAGAAAAGTAACTCTAGTGCCACCTATTGAAAGAGAAAAGTAACTCTAGTGCCACCTATTGAAAGAGAAAAGTAACTCTAGTGCCACCTATTGAAAGAGAAAAGTAACTCTAGTGCCACCTATTAGACAAAAGAGAAAAGGAACTGCAGTGCCCCCTTCTGGAAGTAGCAATGGAACTTTCAATAGGTGACACCAGTGTTCCTGTTCTCTTCCTCTCTGAAGAAGCCATTGGATCTTGGGTGAAAAACAGGAAAAACTCAGTAAAAAGTACCACTTATATAAAGTATCTGTCTGGAATATAATGTGCAGGTTTACAAACATACATTGTATTTCTGCCCAAGAAAGTGTAAGGCAGCTGCAGCCTGCACATACTATTTATAACATACCAGCATGTGCTTTTAATATTGAGCCACCCACATAATACAAAATCACATTCCTAATAAAATGTATGGTTCCCATACCATATAAACCACTGCAATATTTCAGTATAAACTTTTCTAGAGGTTATTGATTTGGAAACATGAATTACTAGTTAAAACTAAATCATCCTGCATGGACTGCATAGCACTGCTGAGCTCCCACTGGCTGCTTCAAAGAGAGGTCAGAAGGTGGGCTACGTCTTCATTTCACTATGGGTTCCCCTCTACCATACTGTATGCCCTTAGAATGTACATCAACATATATTAAAAGACTCTTGATGAGCTTTTAGCGGTCCATGTAACTTCTTGTGTTTCTCAGAGGTGTTCCAAATTCCTGTGATTGGTGGCTGTCTCTTATCCAGTTAACTGATAATAAGTGTTATTGGCCAGCAAATAGTATACCCTTTTTTTTTTTTAAACAAAAAAAACTTATTTTCATAAGTATCTTCTAACACCTATTTGTCATTTCTGGCAAAACACAGTAGCAGATGGTGGAGGGTAATCAACAGGGAAGTACTAAACACAACATATACACCATACAGTGACTAGAGATGGGCAGACACCTGGATGTTCGGGTCCGGTGGGTACAGCCGAACAGTTGCAAAAAGTTTGGGTTCGGGTACCAGAAATTACCCGGACTCGAACCTGGACCACATTCACTTGAATGGGGGGCCCAAACATCCAGTGTTTGCCACGCTGTCATGTGCAAGAGAGCGTGGCAAACACTGCTTCTGATCGGCAGTAAAACCATCACCGATGGTCAGACAACCACAGTTCCAACACTGTCAAAAGACAGCGTGAGCCGGCAGCTGTGAACGGAGCTATAAAATTTACCTCCGGTCACTGATGTTGCCTGATGGGACTACTGCTTCCATCAGCCGATGCCCGCTGCCGCTAATAACAGTGAGAGCAGGAGCGGCTGATGTGAGTATTCATCAGCCTGCACCTGCGCTGCAAATTAATATTTTTTTTTTAAAAATGGCATGGGTTCCCCTGGATATTGGCCCCACAGCCTAAAACTAGCAGCCCGCATCTGCCCAGAAAAGGCACATTTATTGGATGTGCCAACTCTGGCATTTTACCCGGCTCTTCCCACTTGCCCTGTAGCTTTAGCAAGTGGGGTTCATATTTGTGGGGTTGATGTCACCATTGTATTTTCAGGTGACATCAAGCGCATGGATTAGTAATGGAGAGGCATCTATAAGACACCTCTCCATTACTAATCCTATAGTTGTATTGTAAATAAAGACAAAGCCAGAATAAAGTATTTTATTTGAAATAAAACAAAACACAGTTCTCCATTTTTATTTAAACTTCCCAGGTGGAAACCAAATTTGAACTATCATTATATATTAATGGCCACCAAAAAAGCCTAGCAATGGTTTCACGTAGCTGTGACCCCAGGGTGACGGCACAGGATGGAATCATGAAACTCTTGTAAAAGATGCAATCTTAGGTACACAGGTACAAATAATGTAGACCCCGGGAAGCAGAACGGGCCAAAGACTGGACTCTCCGTATCTCTGCTTCGAACTCTGAAGAGAACATGGAAACCCCTACGGATTGAGGTAGAATGGAGGCAGGAGGGTCTACAGGAGAAACAGAATCAAAGCTGTGTGTCAGCCCTTATATTCTTGGACGTTGCCCTGAACATGATAGAAATACTGAATCTAGAAAAAATAAGGACCATCTGGTCTGTTTTGGGGGTTCACTATTTAACAGATTCAATATAAGTTACCATAAATTCTTATGATCCGTCCCCACAGTGACTTAATGAACTTCCCAATCTAAAAAATGACTCCATTCTTAAACAACTAATTTGATAGTGAGAAGATCACGATTTCCAACATCATAATTTCTTTCAGCAAACGAGAAAATTTCCTAGAATAAAATGCACATGGTTGCAAGTTGGTCAGAGTTTGGGGACCTTGAGATAATACAGTCCCTACCCCGACCTCCGAAGCATCCATCTCCACAATGAACAGGTCCTGTAGGTTGTGCTGAATTATAACTGGAGCAGACATGAAACACTCAATTTTTTAAAAGCCCCAGCGACCAAACCTTAGAAAATATCATCTAAGTCTACCACAATAAACCTTCCAATGCAATCAAAAAGGTAAAGTTTTGAAATACTGCTGGTGCATTGGTTGACTCAAAAGGCATGACACGATTTTCAAATAGACCTTCAGATGTTAAAACCCCGTTTTCCATTCCGCATTCTTCTGGAGGCGTATCAAATTATAAGCCTCTCTAACTTCAAGTTTAGAACACCATTTAGCCAACATAAGGATGAGTCGAAGTGGGTATGTATTCTTCACCGTAATTATATTTAATTCATGCAAATTGAGGCAAGGAGGGAGACCCCCGATATTTAACAAAGAAAAACCCTGCAATTACAAAGGAGGAGGAAGGACGGCTATGACCCTTCCTTAAACTTTTGTTTACATAATCTTTCATGGTGGTACATTTAGGCCCAGAAAAATTGTACAGGCAAGATTTAGGCAATTTGGAATTAGGGACAAGATTAATAGCACAAGTACGGTAAGGAGGTAATATCTCTGCCTCTTTTTCTGAAAACACATATCTAATGTCTTTCATGTACCCAGGCACAGATCCTCCAGAATAACGAAGCAAATTTGTACAGAACTAAGACATCTCTTAAGACAATTAAGGTTCCACTTAACAATATCCTTCCAAAACCAATCAAAAACAAGATTGTGAACAAGCAGCCATGGAAACCTAAATACTAACCCATTACGTAAATTTTATCCAAGACACAGCAGGAGATGGACTGGGAGTGAAGTGTTCACACTCGCAGAGTGAACTCTACCATTAGCAATAGGGCAAGATTCTGAAGTCACAATGTCTTCAACCTAACTGTCCCTAATCCTAATTTCAGAACCAGTCCTGACTAGTGATGAGCGAATTTACTCGTTGGTCATGTAATCAAGCTGGCTAATAGATGTAAATCATTCACCTTAATCTCCGAACAGTAACAAATACTCGGAGATCACCCGAGCGTGCTCGGGAAAACCTCAGCAACGAGTATATTCGCTCATCACTAGTCCTGACTCAAGAAAGTAGGCCACAGACTCGTAGTCAATGAAAGCCAACGATGATAACAACTGGTTCTAACATTTGGTACTTGAAAAGTAGTTCCATGTTTATTAGTACTTTATTTGAGGGGTAAAAATACTCCTGGAAGTCTGGGTGACTCCCTCAACAATCACCCAGACTTAGGCATTTCCTGATGACTTGCTTGCTTCCTTAAGAAAATGTCCAGTGTGACCACAGTAGAGGTAGAGTCAGATATAGAGCTGATTTACATTTCTCTATTTTTAAATCACTTTCCATTTTGTTAATGATTAAAAATAAACTATTAATATGTCTATCGTTAAAGCATTCTTACTTCATAGCATTTTTTTGCACACCTGTCTAAAACAATGCACTGTACTGAATATCATTTTGGTTTAAAACAAAAATTTAATTATTCATTATCTAAAATTAAAACAGATATTGTATCTGTAATTAGACATTGGATGCAGTAAAGGGCTTTCTGATCCATTCTTTCATCCTTCTGACACCACCTAGTAACTAACACAAGAAGAAACTATAGTTCAAGAATGAAGTTATAATAATGCCTAAAAGTCATGCCTGGCAAGTGTTTATGGAGCACAATTAAACATTTGCAAAGGGCACAAGTCAGAGAGCTACAACCTGAGCCATCTATCAAAGAGAACTTCCAGGCACACAATATAAAAGCAGCTTTTAATTTACTGCATTCCAAGCGAGACATAACAGAGAAAATGTAAAAGGTCCCTTTAGTAAAAACGCAAAAAAAAGCTATAGAAAAATAATGTGTAATCCTCCTTCAGACAAGCGTATGTTCTCTCATGAGAGATAATGGACTCGATAATGTTAATGACACTCGTCTCAAAATTTAATCAGAGTGTCAGCTTAGTGTGATAAGATTCTCTCGCATGCAACAATCATATCACAAGTGTGGAGAAGATGGAGAACTACATTTCTCCATCTTCTCCATTGTCTGAGTTTGCGGATGTCATACAACAGAGTGCAGTCCCATGTTTCAAACGCACCCATAGACTTGAATGGGAATGCGTGTTCTGAATTGTGCAGCCACTTGCAGGATGCTGAGATTATTTCTACAGCCTGAATCAGTCCGGAGAACAGCACGCAAGTCTGCACTGCTCCATAGAACAACATTGGCCTGAGGGCTATCCGATAAAACATTGGATAGTACTCGTACTATATGTTTGACTGAGCAAGTCCTTCATCGCAGTGTTATTAGAAAACATTTGGCCCCGATTCATAACACCTTTTAAGTCAGAATTCTGCGGTAAAATCTTCGAAAATTTGCAAAAATTTTTGCTCAAGTCTCTGCAAAGATTTTGCGACTTTTGTCAAAGAGGTTGACCAGCCCTATGCTACAAGTCTGCAGTCACTCTATGTGACTGCAGACTTGTGAATCCTCACAATGAGCACACTGTGGGGATTTTCTGGCGCCTATGCCAGGAGAAGTCGGTCATGTGACTACAAGTATGCATTGTGCATACGTTCTGCCACATTCCAACTAGACTTGTCCGGCCTCACTCAATAGACTTGCGATAAGCGAGGCAACGCACATCTAGTCAGCATGTGACCCCATATACGCAAATCACATACTTATTATTATTTATTATGCTTACTTATACAGTGCCATTAATTCCACAGAATTTTACAGATATTGTCATCACTGTCCCTCAGAATCTACATTCCCTATCAGTATGTCTTTGAAGTGTGGGAGGATCCCGGAGAACCCGGATCAAACCCACGCAAACACAGGGAAAACATACAAATTCCTTGCAGATGTTTCCCTTGGCGGGATTTGAGCTAAGTACCCCAATAGTCACTTGACATTTTTTTTGTCAGAAGACCAACACAGGACTCTTTGCTGATACTGGAGCTGTGGCTTTGGTTCAGAAGGTATCTATAGGGTTTATTTTTTTATCTGTGAAGCACCTTGGAGCAATTCTTCAGTGCTTGTACAGTAAAAGACAACCCTTCTAAGTAGGCACAAAAGGGAAATTATTACTTTATAGGAGTACTTAGGATATAATGACACTCAAAGGGGCACATATGGGTCATTATTATTTTCTAAATATCAAAAAGAAGTCAATATTACTTTCTTGGGTGATCAATGGGGAATTATTACTATATACAGTGATGGAATAATTATTATGTGGAACACTAATATTAGCACTGCAGATGTAATTATAGGGACAAATAAGGCAGCAACAGGCTCAGAAATAACAAAATGATAGGCAGTTTATGTAGCTTTGAAATAGGTGGGAATTGGGGCTTGTGAAGAATATTTGAGTTATAATTTCATGTCAATCATTTGTATCCTATTTGTCATTGGATAATAAAACCCCCTTCCCAGGTGCAGCTGTAACAGGACACCTAGCTCAGCAGGGGATTCAAGCCTTAAGGTACCTTCACACATAACGATATTGTTAACGATATCGTTGCTATTTGTGACGTAGCAACGATATCGTTAATGAAATCGTTATGTGTGACAGCGACCAACGATCAGGCCCCTGCTGGGAGATCGTTGGTCGCTGAAGAAAGTCCAGAACTTTATTTCGTCGCTGGACTCCCTGGAGACATCGCTGGATCGGCGTGTGTGACACCGATCCAGCGATGTCTTCACTGGTAACCAGGGTAAACATCGGGTAACTAAGCGCAGGGCCGCGCTTAGTAACCCGATGTTTACCCTGGTTACCATGCTAAAAGTAAAAACAAACAAACACTACATACTTACCTACCGCTGTCTGTCCTCCAGCGCTGTGCTCTGCACTCCTCCTGTACTGTCTGTGAGCCGGAAAGCAGAGTGGTGACGTCACCGCTCTGCTTTCCGGCTCCCAGACAGTACAAGAGGAGAGCAGAGAAGCAGAGCGCAGCGCTGGAGGACAGACAGCGGTAGGTAAGTATGTAGTGTTTGTTTTTTTTTACTTTTAGCATGGTAACCAGGGTAAACATCGGGTTACTAAGCGCGGCCCTGCGCTTAGTTACCCGATGTTTACCCTGGTTACCGGCATCGTTGGTCGCTGGAGAGCGGTCTGTGTGACAGCTCTCCAGCGACCAAACAGCGACGCTGCAGCGATCCGGATCGTTGTCGGTATCGCTGCAGCGTCGCTAAATGTGAAGGGGCCTTTAAAAGGCTGTGCGTGACAGATTTCACACCTTGAGCCAGCTAATCTCAGAACAAAAGGCTTGCATGCAAACTAGATACCATGTAGTGTAAATGCTTTGCTGAGTCAGCTATGATTTCATAAAGAGAATATGAACTTATCATACATCCTGGTCACACACTTGTTCCATTTTCGAGATCTCTGGACCAGACCAAAGCCTCCCATGGTCTCTATCCGTTCTAGCACCACAGGGTGGGGAGATACATAGAATGGTTAGTAGGAGCTAGGTAGTAAAGCTGTGTTTGGTCTCAATGCGTAGCAGGGGCCTAGCCTGATCCGATGGCACCAAAACCGCCTCCCTAGGACCATTCATTAAGGAATTATAGCCCATCTTAGGATTTGGAGTTTTTAGCTGCTTGAGGCAAGGGGAGGGGATTTAGGTTCAGCCCAGAAGGCAATCGGGGAGTGACCCAAAGGGGATAAAGGCTAGTGTAAGGCAATGTGATGTCTCTCTCTGCTATGCTTGCGGTTCACTTTGAAAGCGGAGGCCACCTCTAGTAACGTGCTATGAAGGAACTAGGAACCAGCTGGCAGCCCATGTCCCCTGTCGGCAAGTACACACATGGTCGGATATCAATCCGGTAATTGACATGACCCATCTGCTTATATCAAAGCTTCTATCTAATGTACTTCACCAATAATTGCATATCTGACAATTGTATATGTATAAACATTGTGTATATAGTGTATTATCTAGTGTGCCCTTAAGGTGGTTAAATAAATAATTTAACTTTGGGCTGCACTTTTATCTCAATTCACAAATCAAAAAGTCTGTTTCTTGACTTAACTTTCCATGCTACCAGGGCTGGTTTCTGGCCTGATATAATCCAGTAAATGGACCGGGCTTATATCTAACAGGGAACTGGTGGTAGCCCTACCAGGCTGACCATGCCATAGTTCACTGGTGCTAGTGAAAGGGGCCTCTCATTCTGTCAGGGTTGTGAGCGAGTGTGGTGTTACACCAGTGACTACGTGGACCACATCCTTTCACTCCCTGTGCCTCCCTGGGAACGTGTGGACAGAGAATATCTGTATAAAACTGTACCAAGCTGACCTTACGTGTCCCCAGGGGGTGTGGAATGTCATGGTGATAGTGGGGATACCACATTACATGATCCTTCTAACGTAATAGTGAAGTCAGGCGGGGTGGCGAGGTGCGGATTCGTCACAGTGCTTAAACTGTGATAAGTGAAATGCCTGTGTCACTAGCTCTGCTGATGAGTCATGGCTGGAATAAGTTGTCATAGAGGGTTGGATCAGGCTGAAAAGAAGGGAAAATTGAATGACTTCCATCAGAAAGAGCGTCACCTATATAGATCAGTACTGTAATCGCTTATATGGTCTGAGGAACTGGTCGCTATCACTATATGGTCACTGAAAGCGGTAAGATCAGTTTTGGTCTTTGTATAGTGATTTTTGAGCAGTAGCTTGGATTAAACTGGCCATACACATTGGACTTATATAGACCGAACTCACCAATACTGATGAGTTCGGCCACCAGACTAATGTGTGTGGGGGCACCGGCTGACTGATGGTGTGGAGTGATGTTAAATAGGCATGTCTGTTTGTGGAATGCCAAACAAATTGTTCTCCCTGAGATAAGTTGCCAGCCAACGTGTCAGTCCACGGCTTTCACATAGAGAACATAGGAGCTCTCAGCCAAAATAGTGCTCCTGTGTTCAGGAGAGTCAACAGAGACTGCTGCCTGCCGAACAATCTTTCGGCCGACAGCCACCTAATATATATGGCCAGCTTTACGGGTCAACTTAGATATGTTTTCCGCTCACTGTGTTGAATCCCTACCTCTGTATCTGTTCTCCACAACACAGTAAAAAAAAGTTGTACCAGATTAGAAAAACATTGCTGCTTTCTCTTCGAAAAGTACCAAACAACCAAAGGCAAGTGGGGTGTGATTTCTGAAAAAGGAGTCCAAATTTTTTTTTTTGTTTTTTAAATCCTGCTCAACAGAAACCTTTAATGTTCAGCAAAATTAGCTTTTATATAGGTAGTTCTCCTTCAAGGAGAAATTAATATTAAAATCATGCATTGCCAAGTTTAGTATGTATAAATATGCACAAATCTAGTGTACCGCCTGCTGGAAAACATACAAAACCATCATGGACATTATTTTGACAAGCACAGATTAAAAAGGCCGGTAGGGCTTATCAAATATAGGCTAGCATGGCTTTTCACTCTTGTAAGTAGCTCAAGTAAAATAAGATTACATTGTAAACATCTTATAAATAGACTGACTCTTGGCCCAGCTGTTTCTAATGAATCTTGCCTAATGCTTTTATAAGTTCAGGTCTTTCAACATTGAAGCAACCACTGGCACTCCTTACACAATTGGCCGAGAGGCTGTTTTTATGCTTTTGTGGCTTCCAGCTTTGGCTTCTTTTCCCAGGGTCCATTTAATGGCTTAAACATTCCAAGCCACCCGGCACCCAGAGAATTCAACATCTGATGCATGCCAAGAAAAACCAAAAACCATTAATATCTATAGCTTAGCTGGCAGATAAGAATAAATATACAGAATATAGTTTAGAATGGAAACATTCCTTATAAAAAATAAACTCTTGCAACAGCTCTGGAAGTAAGTTATATAAAAAAAGAGAATAACCTTTCACATGTTACCAAAAGCTAATATTTGAATGCATGATGTAGACCACAAAGAAACATTGTTTTTGCCATTGCATAAAAGTGTGGGTTCCTAATGTCAATAGGTTTTGTTTGCGTACAGTCTGCCAATCAGTGCTGTCAATATCAGACTGCGTAGGGACCTATGCTGGGAAATAGCAACGCCCAGTTGTCGATTTATTCAAGCATTTGTCTTATATATACACAATATAGATCAAGTGTCCTCAAAGGGTACCTATCCTCAGAAAATGCTATTTGTCTGCAGATGTAGTGTTCATATGCAGGTAAGTAATGCTACAAAGTTGCCAAGCTGTACTAAACTGCGGCTACTGGGAGAAAATTAGCTTATTTCCTACAGGGAGCTGCTGGGTTTCAGTGATGGAGTGTACACAAAGTGGCTTCAGTCAAGGCTCACTATAGTCACGGCTCACTATAAACAGTCTTTACCAAGTACCCTATGTTATTTATATGCACTTTTCCTTTTTACTTACTTACAACATGGTATTTTCTCATTTTGTATCTGTCTTAGGCTTTGTCTGTTCAATGTCCAGTGTGAACATACTCCTATATGTTGCATGCATACAAACTTATACTCTGACTCATTTTTCTCAGTTTTTCTTTTGGTTTTTGCACTCAGTACAAACAAAGGTGTGGCATCCTTTTCTTTGAGCTGGTTATTGCATTTATAAAGCTTCCCATTGCTAGGTGTCCAAAGTCGGGCCTCAGTCCTGCTCTGCCCTTATTCACATTGAGGGTATTTTTGACACATGATAAGGTTTTAATATAAGAGACAGTACAGGACCTTCCCGATTTGGGTTACACCTTGACGCGGTGGGATAGCTTTTATGTTTTTTTTTTATTAAAAACAGTGTTTACTAAGAACCACTTATATGAGCTATTGCTTTTTACTTACTTACAGTAGGATATTTACACATTATTATTATTTATTTATTTATATAGCACCATTGATTCCATGGTGCTGTACATGAGAAGGGCTTACATACAAATTACAGATATCACTTACAGTAAGCAAACTAACAATGACAGACTGATATAGAGGGGCAAAGACGCTGCCCTTGCAGGCTTACATTCTACAGGATGGCGGGGATGGAGACAATAGGTTGAGGGTTGTAGGAGCACCGACGTTGGTGAGGCGGTAGCTTCAGTAGTGGTGAGGAGGCAGTGGGGTCAGTGAAGGCTGTAGCCTTTCCTGAAGAGGTGGGTTTTCAGGTTCCGTCTGAAGGATCCGAATGTGGTTGATAGTCGGATGTGTTAGGGCAAAAAATTCCAGAGGATGGGGATATTCTGGAGAAGTCTTGGAGGCGGTTGGGTGAGGAGCGGATAAGTGTGGAGGAAAGAAGGAGGTCTTGGGAGGACCGGAGATTACGTGAGGGAAGATATCGGGAGATTAGTTCAGAGATATATGGAGGAGACAGGTTATGGATGGCTTTGTAGGTCAGTATTAGTAATTTGAACTGGATATGCTGAGGGAATGGGAGCCAGTGAAGAGATTTGCAGAGACAGGAACCGGAGGAGTAGCGAGGAGAGAGATGAATTAGTCGGGCAGCAGAGTTAAGGATGGACTGGAGAGGTGCAAGGGTGTTAGCAGGGAGGCCACAGAAAAGGATGTTGCAGTAGTCAAGGAGGGAGATGATGAGGGCATGCACAAGCATTTTAGTAGATTGACGGTTGAGGAAAGGACGGATTCTGGAGATATTTTTGTGCTGGAGGTGGAGAGAGCTTGGATGTGTGGTTTGAATGACAGGGCAGAGTCAAGGGTTACTCCGAGGTAGTGGACTTCCGGTACGGGGGAAAGCGTGATGTCGTTAATTGCTATTGAAAGGTCAGGTATGGAAGATCTATGAGATGGAGGAAAGATGATGAGTTCAGATTTGTCCACATTGAGTTTGAGAAAGCGAGAGGAGAAGGAGGACACGGCTGATAGACAATGCGGGATTCTGGACAGCAAAGAAGTGACGTCTGGTCCAGAAAGGTAGATCTGAGTGTCATCAGCATAAAGGTGCTACTGGAATCCATGGGACTTTATGAGTTGTCCCAAGCCAAGTGTATAGATTGAGAAGAGTAGGGGTCCTAGAACAGAGCCTTGGGGGACTCCAACAGAGAGAGGGTGGGATGAAGAGGTAGTGTGGGAGTGGGAGACTCTGAATGTGCGGTTGGAAAGGTATGAGGAGATCCAGGATAGGGAGAGGTCTTTGATGCCAAAGGAGGAGAAGATCTGTAGTAGGAGGCAGTGGTCAACTGTGTCAAAAGCAGAGGAAAAAAAAAAAAAAATGGAGAGAAACCAGCTCACCTACTAGGCATTTGTTGTGGGGGAAGCCCGGATGCCGTGCAGTCTTCACGTGAAACAATAGAACAAAATAGAAGAGAAAATCCAGCTTCCAAAAATATCCAATTTATTAAAGTTAAAATCCAAGGTCCAAAAACATGGTTCACAGGAGAGGAGATAGCAGCATGCTACGCGTTTCGAACACTAGGTTCTTTTTCAAAGCTGCCTACTATGCACCAGAATGAGGTTTAAATAGCAACTGTGACCAATCACAGTGAATTAATCCACACCTGATACATCAGTAATTATATACAATAAAAACGCAATAATATTGCAAAAGAGAAAAACAAAGAAAATATATAATACAGACATATAAAAAACATATAATATAACTAAACAGCATTGATCTCTCAGTAATGAAACATGATTTCCTTGCGAGCATTTAAACCCATGGGATAGCAAGTGTTAAGGCAAAACATCCAGTAGGCTTCACGCGTCATTAAGCGTCTTTTCAGATCTCCTCCTCTGGCTGTTATCAGAAGCTTTTCAATGCCGACAACCCGAAGGAATGCAGTATCTCTTTGATGACTGATAATAAAATGCTTAGAGGCGTGAGACATAGAGCGATTATTATTAGTAGAAACAACAATGTCAGTGATATGTTCAGAAATACGCGTCTTTAACATGCGAGTAGTGCAACCTATATAACTTAAATTACATTTAATGCATGTTATCATATAAACTACATTCTTACTATTGCAGTTAATAAATTGCTGAATTTTGTGTTCTTGTCTGTTACTACTATCAGTAAAGGAATGCATAACAATGGAATGCGCACATGTGCGACATTTAGAAGCACCACAATGATAAAAGCCTTTATGATGTAACCATGTGTGGGAGACCTTGCTAGATTTAAATAGGCTGGGTGAAAGAATATCAGACAAAGTAGTAGCCTTTTTTGCAATCACCTGACAGCCTGAAGACAGAATTTTGGAGAGAATCTCATCCTCATAAAGAATAGGAATGTTTTTCAAAATAAGAGATTTGATGTTATTGTATTGAGGACTGTATTTAATGGAGCAGAAATTTTTTTGGTTTTGATGCAATTTACTCTTATTTTTAGATAACAGCATGTCACTGCGTTTTTTATGTTGTACTATATTTTTGGCTCTATCCAGAGACCAATTAGAGTAGCCTCTTTTTTCTAATTTTTTACAACACAAATCAGTCTCTTGCTTTAAAATGCTAGCATCACTACAATTTCTGGTTATTCTAGTCAGCTCACCCACTGGTATAGACTTTATTGTATGTCCAGGATGACTGCTGGACGCATGTAAAATACTATTACCAGATAAAGGTTTATGAAATGTGGAAGTGGCAATACCAGAGCCAACAGTACTATGCAGCATCAAGTCCAAAAAGGAAATCATGTGTGAATTATGGCTGCATGTAAAACAAAGATTAAATTCATTAGAATTGAGATAACTGAGGAACTCCGGTATGGTAGATTCATCGCCACTCCATATGAGGAGCAAATCATCGATATATCTACCATACCAGAATATGTCCATCAAAAATGGATTACGATCCGAATAAAGAAATAATTCCTCCCAATATGACATTACCAAATTAGCAACGGATGGTGAATGTTTGCCTCCCATAGAAACTCCTTTACATTGGAGAAAAAACTGCTGATCAAAGAAAAAATAATTGTGAGTCATTAAAAAAACAATAACCTGCAAGATATAATTGCACAAATCAATGGTGTAATTACTGTACTTATGCAAATGAAATTCAAGTGCTTGAATAACAATATTTTGTGGAATGCAGGTGTACAGAGAGATGACATCACAACTTATCCATTGAAATCCATCACACCATACAATATTAGAGAGCTGATGTAAAACATCTCTCGAATCTCTCAAGAATCCTGGAACTCTCGTAACCAATGGCTGTAAGAGGGAATCTACCCATTGACTAAGATGTTCTGTTAGAGAGCCCATCCCTGATAATATAGGGCGCATTGGTGGAGGTGTAACACCTTTATGTACCTTGGGTAAGCCATATATTGTAGGTATAATGGGGCAGTCAACCTTTAGGTATTCAGCATGTGTTCTAGTAAGAACACCCAGAGCTGCACCATCATCAATCAAACTGAACAATTCCTTTTTGTAAGAAGATGTAGGATCTGAGAGTAATTTTCTATACGTGGTGCTGTCATTTAGGAGATCATTCATTTGTTCTTTGTAGACCAATGTGTCCATCACCACAATTAGGCCACCTTTGTCTGCCTTTTTTATAGTGATCTCGTCCATTTTTTTAATTTCATGGAGAGCTCTGCGCTGCTTCCAATTTAAATTACCTTTGTGAGTTTCTTGCTGGACATATGTATCCAAAGATCTTAAATCTCGTTCCATGACAGCCTGGAATCTGTCCATGCAGTCTACCCTCGAATGAATGGGGTAGAATGATGGATTTTTTGTTATGAATTGATCAGCTTGATTTACATCGCGATTCAAAGATACATTATGTGCAAAAAGACACATCAGCTCTCTAATATTGTATGGTGTGATGGATTTCAATGGATAAGTTGTGATGTCATCTCTCTGTACACCTGCATTCCACAAAATATTGTTATTCAAGCACTTGAATTTCATTTGCATAAGTACAGTAATTACACCATTGATTTGTGCAATTATATCTTGCAGGTTATTGTTTTTTTAATGACTCACAATTATTTTTTCTTTGATCAGCAGTTTTTTCTCCAATGTAAAGGAGTTTCTATGGGAGGCAAACATTCACCATCCGTTGCTAATTTGGTAATGTCATATTGGGAGGAATTATTTCTTTATTCGGATCGTAATCCATTTTTGATGGACATATTCTGGTATGGTAGATATATCGATGATTTGCTCCTCATATGGAGTGGCGATGAATCTACCATACCGGAGTTCCTCAGTTATCTCAATTCTAATGAATTTAATCTTTGTTTTACATGCAGCCATAATTCACACATGATTTCCTTTTTGGACTTGATGCTGCATAGTACTGTTGGCTCTGGTATTGCCACTTCCACATTTCATAAACCTTTATCTGGTAATAGTATTTTACATGCGTCCAGCAGTCATCCTGGACATACAATAAAGTCTATACCAGTGGGTGAGCTGACTAGAATAACCAGAAATTGTAGTGATGCTAGCATTTTAAAGCAAGAGACTGATTTGTGTTGTAAAAAATTAGAAAAAAGAGGCTACTCTAATTGGTCTCTGGATAGAGCCAAAAATATAGTACAACATAAAAAACGCAGTGACATGCTGTTATCTAAAAATAAGAGTAAATTGCATCAAAACCAAAAAAATTTCTGCTCCATTAAATACAGTCCTCAATACAATAACATCAAATCTCTTATTTTGAAAAACATTCCTATTCTTTATGAGGATGAGATTCTCTCCAAAATTCTGTCTTCAGGCTGTCAGGTGATTGCAAAAAAGGCTACCACTTTGTCTGATATTCTTTCACCCAGCCTATTTAAATCTAGCAAGGTCTCCCACACATGGTTACATCATAAAGGCTTTTATCATTGTGGTGCTTCTAAATGTCGCACATGTGCGCATTCCATTGTTATGCATTCCTTTACTGATAGTAGTAACAGACAAGAACACAAAATTCAGCAATTTATTAACTGCAATAGTAAGAATGTAGTTTATATGATAACATGCATTAAATGTAATTTAAGTTATATAGGTTGCACTACTCGCATGTTAAAGACGCGTATTTCTGAACATATCACTGACATTGTTGTTTCTACTAATAATAATCGCTCTATGTCTCACGCCTCTAAGCATTTTATTATCAGTCATCAAAGAGATACTGCATTCCTTCGGGTTGTCGGCATTGAAAAGCTTCTGATAACAGCCAGAGGAGGAGATCTGAAAAGACGCTTAATGACGCGTGAAGCCTACTGGATGTTTTGCCTTAACACTTGCTATCCCATGGGTTTAAATGCTCGCAAGGAAATCATGTTTCATTACTGAGAGATCAATGCTGTTTAGTTATATTATATGTTTTTTATATGTCTGTATTATATATTTTCTTTGTTTTTCTCTTTTGCAATATTATTGCGTTTTTATTGTATATAATTACTGATGTATCAGGTGTGGATTAATTCACTGTGATTGGTCACAGTTGCTATTTAAACCTCATTCTGGTGCATAGTAGGCAGCTTTGAAAAAGAACCTAGTGTTCGAAACGCGTAGCATGCTGCCATCTCCTCTCCTGTGAACCATGTTTTTGGACCTTGGATTTTAACTTTAATAAATTGGATATTTTTGGAAGCTGGATTTTCTCTTCTATTTTGTTCAAAAGCAGAGGACAGGTCTAGAAGGAGGAGTACAGAGTATTGTCCGTTAGCTTTAGCTGTAAGTAGGTCATTAGTGATTTTGGTCAGGGCTGTCTCAGTTGAGTGATGGGGGTGGAAACCAGATTGTAGATTGTTAAAGAGCAAGTTAGATGAGAGGTGGGAGGAAAGTTCAGCGTGGACGTGCTGCTCCAGGAGTTAAGAAGCGAACGGGAGAAGCGATATTGGGAGATAGCTGGACATAGCAGTTGGGTCGAGGGTTGGCTTTTTAAGGATAGGCGTGATTGTGGCATGTTTGAAAGCAGAAGGGAAGGTGCCAGAAGTTAGTGATAGGTTGAAGAGGTGGGTTAGGGATGGGATAAGTGTGGTGGTGAAGTTGGGGAGGAGGTGGGATGGGGTTCAAGTGCACAGGTGGTGAGGTGCGATTTGGAGAGGAGACAATTAAGCCCCCCTTCAGTGATGTTGGATAGGGAGGTTATGGGGTTTGGGCATTGGTCTGGTATACAAAGGGGTTGTGGTGATTGAACAATGAAGACTTGCCTTGTTTGGTCGATCTTATTTTTAATATGTATGGCAAAGTCCTCAGCAGAGATGAGGGAGGTTGGAGGGGCAGTGGGGGCGGAGGAGGGAGTTAAAGGTTTAGAATAACTGTTTGGGGGTGTAGGATAAGGAGGATACGAGGGTTGTGAAGTAGGCCTATTTAGCACAGGTGAGAGCAGATTTAAAAGCGAGTGTGGCCTGTTTGAATGCAGTGAAGTCATCTTGCGAATGTGTTTTCTTCCAATGCCGCTCTGCAACCCTGGACAGTTGCCGGAGTTTTTTAGTGGTGTTACTGTGCCAGGGTTGTCTATTGATACGTCGCACTCTGCCATGAACGAGAGTGGCGACCGTGTCAATAGCTGATGCGAGAGTGGCATTGTAGAAAGCAGTGGCAGTGTCTGAGCCGTGGAGTGAGGATATGGATGTCAGTGGTAGGATAGAGTCAGAGAGGGTGTGGGAGTCTAGGTGTGCAAGGTTTCTGTGGGGATGTGCATGTTGCTCGACAAGGTTGACCGGTGAGGAGGAAAGGGATGAGAAAGTGAGCAGATGGTGGTCGGATAGAGGAAGAGGGGAGGTTTTGAAGTTAGATAGAGAGCAGAGACGGGTGAAGACCAGGTCTAATGTATGTCCATCTGTGTGAGTGGCTGCGGAGGACCACTGAGTAAGTCCAAAAGATGAAGTAAGGGACAGAAGTTTGGAGGCTGTTGACTGAGGGGTATCAGTGGGGATGTTGAAGTCGCCCATGATGATGGTGGGAATATCAGCAGAGAGAAAGTGAAGAAGCCAGGTGGAGAATTGGTTAATAAAGGCAGTGGCTGGGCCTGGAGGTCGGTATATGACTGCCACTTGGAGGTTGGAGGGAGAGTAGATGCGGACAGAGTGGACTTCAAAAGAGGGGAGGATAAGGGAGGGTAGAGGTGGGATTGGGATAAAGGTGCAGTTAGAAGAAAGAAGAAGACCCACTCCTCCACCATGTCTGTTGCCGGGGCGAAGGGTGTGGGTGAAGTGGAGGCTGCCGTAACACAGCACAGAAGGGGAGGCAGTGTCAGTGGGTGTTAGCCATGTTTCTGCGAGGCCAAGGAAGGCAAGCTTGTGAGAGAAAAAGGTGATCAATCACATGAAGCTTATTGCAGATTGAACGGGCATTCCAGAGTGCTCCAGAGAGAGGGAGCAGGGGGGTGGGCGTCAGGGGCACGGGTTTTATGTTGGAAAGATTGCGGTAGTTCATATTAGATAGGGAGCAGTAGGAGGGGGTAGTCATGGGAGGTATGAGCTGTGGGGGTCAAGGGTTGGGAGATATGTCGCCAGCAGTGAGGAGAAGAAGAAAGGGAGAGCAGGTGGGAGAAGGAGAGTGGCCGGGTTGTTTTGTGTTTTATTAGGACAGATTTGAGGTTGAGGAGCAGGTCAGCTGAGGAGGACAGGTGGGGAAGTAAGAGTGCAGTGGAGATGATTATTTGGTTAGAGGGTGCTGGGGTTTGTAGATAGCGAAGGAGAGAGAGGATTAGTGGAGCAAACACTGTAAGGGCACATGTAAACATGGTGAAGGAGTAAGATGGGTTAATAGAAAAACTAGGTCCAAGTAATTAGAAGTGCTTATTCAGCAGACATACCCAAAAGAGACAGCGACATAGAGTTGGGTCCTGACTCCTGCCATGACTAACTGCTGTTGAAATAACTGTGGCATCTGTATGTTTAGCTGCGTGACGCTTTGCTGCAGGGATGTGCGTGCCTGACTCCACACACGTGCACCCCTTAAGATGCTACTAAATTTATAGGACTGAGTAAAGGATCAGGTGAGAGGGATTGTGGGTCCTTATTTGGGATAAATTAGCAATTGGCCAACACCCCAGGGGAGGTTACATTTTGTTTCTATCAGGTTTTGTCTGTGTGAACATACTCCTATACGTTGCATGTATACTAACTTATACTCTGGACCAGAAGTGTCAAACTGCATTCCTCGAGGGCTGCAAACAGGTCATGTTTTCAGGATTTCCTTAATATTGCACAGGTGATGGAATCATTCTGTGCAGGTGATTAAATTATCACCTGTGCAACACAAGGAAATCCTGAAAACATGACCTGTTTGCAGCCCTCGAGGAATGCAGTTTGACACCTCTGCTCTGGACCATTTTTCTCAATATCAGACTGTGCTATAAATAGCCACTTTCCCCATTTAATATATAAATTAATTAGTCCCTGCACTCTTTCCTCCAATTCATTACCAGTCACTTCAACCTTAACGCCCCCCACTATGTACCTCCCACTCTAACTCTAACCACGATTCATTATATTTACATGACCCTCCCACCCCAATTCATTGTCATGTCTTTCTCTCCCACCCTCTATTCATTATCAACTGCTCTACCCCACATTCAATACATCATTCACTCCCCCACCCTCAAAATTCATTATTTTTTCTCACCCTAGATCATTTTCTCTCCCCACCCACACCTTCAATTCATCATTTGCTTTCCCCACCTTCAATTAAATTGCTGTACCCGTCCCTCACACTGAATTCATCATGTACAGTCCCCCTTAGGCTCGGTTCACATTGCGCTAGGTGAGTCTGTCTAACGGACACGTTTTTAAGTAATATATATATATAATAATAATAATCTTTATTTTTATATAGCGCTAACATATTCCGCAGCGCTTTACAGTTTTGCACACATTATCATCACTGTCCCCGATGGGGCTCACAATCTAGAATCCCTATCTGTATGTCTTTGGAATGTGGGAGGAAACCGGAGTGCCTGGAGGAAACCCACGCAAACACGAAGAGAACATACAAACTCTTTGCAGATGTTGTCCTGGGTGGGATTAGAACCCAGGACCCCAGCGCTGCAAGGCTGCAGTGCTAACCACTGCACCACCGTGCTGCCCCAGTACTGAAGTGCTGAAAACGCAATATAACGCACATACTAACGCGCCCATAGACTTGCATTGTCTGACACATCATGACGCATGCCAAAATTGGCATGCGTTTGTCACATAACGTTTTTTTCTGACGGACCTTGGAACGCGGCCTGCAGCGTTTTTGGGTCCGGCCAAGCTAACGCAATACTAACGGAAGCGTTCATTCTGCCATAGAAGGCTATGGCAAACGCAGCCAGACGCAAATCATGAAAAATTTCCAAATAGAACCACACGTTTTATTAGCGTTTGAGGGTGGTCCATGTGGTCATGTGACAGGAAATCTGATTTCGGCCATTAAAGGAGGACTATCCCACCGTAGATAGCGTTGGAATTTGAAGGGATGATCCCGAAGCTGAACATACAGGGTGTGAAAGGCACCATATGTATTCTGCAAGAAATTCACTTCGTGGATCCAATATCTCCTTAGCGAACTACACTTTCTCTGCCGAAGTCGCAACTGCATCTAGCGAAATCTAACGAGCTCAGACACAAACATCTTGCTAGCAGAAGTTCACTCAATGCTTTCAAAATGGAGAATGTGTATGCAGCCACACCCGACGCTGACAAAAGGAAAAAAAAAAAGAACAACTTTATTCACAGTGACAAACACAGACAAACGGATACTTCGCTAACGGACATCCAAATGAGAAAAATGCGATTACATGCGTTAACGCAAGCGTTACCGTGACAACGATTTTTACACAAATTTGGCTCCTTTTCTGTACATGCGTTTAACGGATCCGTTTAATGCCATGTACTTGACGCAATGTGAACCTAGCCTTACACTCCCCACTTCATCACTTGCAGTTACCCTCACTCATTCAATTCATTTTATAAAGAAAACAAAAACGTTTTACATACCTACCTCACAAACGATCCCCAGGAGCGCGGCTCTGCCTTCAGCGTCCGGTACATGTCTGTGTGTGCGCAATGAGGTCACCGTGTACGCACTGTCACCTGACCCGTAAGTAATGTCCTGATGGCAGCCATGGCTGTGTGTGAAGATTCATAAGTCTGCAGTCACATGGAGTTACTGCAGACTTGTCATTTTTGACTGGTCAATCCCATTATGCTGTATAACAATACAGCAGGCACTAGGTTCCTTCTACAGGAGACTGCTGTCAGTCAGAATAGTATATTGCCACTATCCAGTGCTCTATATCAGAAAGTCTCAGCTTCAATTTTAATAAAAACATATTAAAAATCACTAGGCAAATAATGTTTGAACTAAAATCTGCATGATTTTAAATTGTGGAAATAACTTATAAAGGTTTCCCAAAGTAGGATATTGTTCCCTAAACTGTGCATATCCTATGGATAACTCACTGATAACTGGGTGTCCAATCATTGGGACCCCCCAGCAATTTCAAGAACGGAACCTGGCCCTGCTGCAGAGCCTTGCCTTGAATGGAGTGGAGACGCACATGCTTGAAATCCATTACATTTACTGTCTATGGGACAGACGGAGAAAGCCAAGCACACAGCTATACCATTTCTGGCAATTCCATAAACTAGGGTTTCTCAATCCTTTCCTATTGAGGCCTGTCACGGTTCACGGGGAGGATACCTTTATCATCCCTGCCGCTCACACTAATTTGTCATGAACCGGGGTTGTTTGGTTGCCCAGTTCTTTTCTGAAGGGGATTTATCTATATCCCATTTCCCAGTTCCGGTTTGGAATTTGCAGCTCTCTGGTGCCCCCCTTACCCTCAGGTCAGACTGGGTACTGCACCTAGGATAATTAGTTGCCAGAAAGGCTGCCTTACTTTGTACTGGCTAATGGGCATACTGCAACCAGGGCAATATAACTAATCCCACTCAAGCAGGAACCATAATTATCAACGCCGCCGTCACTACAAAGCCTCCCAAACGCACAGGACAAATCCGCTGCCACCAGCTCTGATTTCTTAATTTATAACGGGTCCGGAGCCAACCCAAATTAGTAGCGTAATTCACTTCAGAGGACGTGACAGTTCATTATAGAGCAAGGAGAGACAAAGCTAGTAATTTTATATATTTTACTCCAAAAAAGGTAGGCAGTGTTTACAAAAGGTAAAAGAATATTATAAAAGTAGTTAAGTTGTATGTACTGTACAATTACAAATAAAATGGGATTAAAGTTGAAAAGACACTTACATTTTCTTCAGATCATTTCATCTCCTGGCTTACCATGTGCACAGGGGACACATCTAGATGCATACCACACATCTGTCTATCAGCTAGACCCCGGACAAAAAGACATGCGAAGACTGCTGCTTCACTCACTTATTTCCCAGCCTAAAACCAAGGCACTCCCCCTGTGGTGACCTCACTCAGAGGCTGAATCCTCCCTTTTTTTAGAGCTGGGACAAACCATTATTATACATAGCTCGCTGTATGAACCTTGCATACGAATGACACAATGATCAGGATGTGCAAAACATTGGGGGGATTGTTTTAAGTGTAAATACGGCGTAGTTATGACCCGCTTACGGAGAAACCCACTCCTTGCACTCGTTGGGTTTAGCTCCTAGTGATTTCCGTGAGCTATAGATCTCTCGATGGACATCCGGAATATATATTCCTTATATCTCTAGCCCGGATCGTTGCCAAAATGTACATAACTTTCAAAGAACAACAGAGTCCCATGCCTTCTGGAATGGGGTGTACCAGTTTTGGCAGGTATTAGGTGGGAGGGGGGAATGAGGGATTTAGGGAGAGACGGCTTTTGCAGCACAGAGCCATATAAATTCCTCAGCCATCCCAGTGTTGGCATGCTGAGCTCACATTACAATTATATAGCAGGGGGGAGGGAGCTGCCTGCAGGCGTAGAATTCCAGCCTTCTGCTGGCAGGCACAGGAAACTACAGCTGAGAGCTCTGTATGTGTAACTAAAGTAATCAGAATTTCTTCCTATTTCCTGACAAGGCCACAACAGACAGACCAATATGATATCCAGCCCTCACAATATGTAGTTGAAGGCCATAATAAAAAAAACTATGTCCTAAGTTCTACTCTTTTTACAATACCTAAAAAGTTAAACTAAATATTGCTGCAGTCACATAACAGCATATAAATCCATTTTATGAAAACTGCCTTATCTGCTGCGCCTCACCAACAACTAGGTGGTGCCCCACAGTTTTAGAACCACTGCCCTAGACAATGAATGGAGCAAAGGTAGAACATGTGCACTTCTGCTCTGCTCAAGGCAAGATTCTCTGGATACACAGCCTCAGTCTCAGGATAACTGGTAGTACCAGCAGTCAGACACCCAGCAATCAGTATTGTAAGATTTCCTCTAACCAACACATGGGGAAAATTTACTATTTTTGGAATACTCCTTTAAGAGTCTAATTTGGCTTTCTATAAGAATAACTTCTTTAAAAAAAAAAATTATTAGTGCCTACCAATGCCTAATCAATCTATACTGAACACAGTAATAATAATCCATTAAAAACAACTTTGGAGACAGAATTTCTGAGCTGAACCCTGAGCCTGTCTGATGTCTGGTAATCCTAAATCTCAAGGTAGCATTTTAAGAGATCCAGGGCAGGCATACAATCCAATACTCTATGTAATTCCACGTTCTTGTCTGAAGATTAATCTGGTGACTCTTAAATAAACAGACGGTCAGATAATGTGGTGCAGTATTATGATCTGGATATAGTATCGGGCTCAGATTATTATGCGAGATCACAGGATTTCTCCAAAATAGTCATTCATGCTGCTAACAAAAGTGGCAAACAGTCTCTATAGCGTGACCTTTGCCAGGAATAATTAACAGGGGATATTTGCGCAGATCACTCCGTGTGACATTAGACAGTCAACGTCTTAAGACACAAATGACATCGGTGAGAGGTTTAATTACGTGACTCACTGGCTGCGCCACTGGAACTGTCATTAGGCGGATTACCCAGACACATCATAAAATAACAGTACGTTTGTCCAGGGTTTAGTGTGATATTTGGCAAAACGTTTGCACCTAAGACCAGAACAAATTAAAAGGTATAAGGAGCCAATGCACATGCACGAGAGTCGTCAACATCGGTCTTAAGTTATCACAAGGTAAGGACAAAACATTTCTTGGATAGGTTTTGTTAAATAAATGAGAACGTGAAACAGTAGGTTCACATTAGTATGGCATAATAGTGAACATCTAATATGCCCCTCACAGGGTCTTTTTTTAGAGGGTGCTTAGAAAAAGATCTGTCACTGTCCATGAATATTTTTTTTTTTTAACCTGTTGTAAATGCGGCTGTTCTCTTGAATCTGGCATTGTTTATTTTTTTGGTCCTGCTCCTCTTTATTCTTGAAATATGGCCCCCTCTTCCGTGAGTGTAAGTGTAACCTATTTAGTCAAATCGGTGTGATCTATAAGAAACGCCCACAAGGAAGCATTGAGGAGCACGCCCACTTAACTTTAAAAAAAAAATGTTTTTTTATACAGGAAAAAAGAAGCACAGACAAAGAAACAAAACAATAACGATGCCAGATTCAGGTAAAAAATAACATTTATGACAGTTGGCAGGTCCTCTTTAAGAGATTACTGAATGCTGATTATCTGTCAGAAGACTGAACCTCAGTCAGAAGTAAGACATGCAACATAAGAGTGATTGTGAACATACCACTAAATCCAAAGTGATTTAGCTGAAAAATAAGAAAAGAAGGGTTCAACAGTCTTCAGATGTTCTATTTGAGAGTTTTCTAGGCATGCTCTGTGACCTGTGCAGAGAGGGAGAGGAGGTGAGCTGTGGCCGTTACCTATTGTCAATGGTGGTTCCTGTGTTATCCATTTATTGGTGATACCTTACATTTTGTTCAAGCTCAGACTGGCCCACAGGGCAACAGGTTTCCTCCGGTAGACCCCTGTGAAGGAGTGCTGATGAGCATTGGTATTACACTTGATTAACAATTTTCAAAAAAAAGGTATAATCTAATCATTCACGTAATAAGCTAGCCAAGTTAATATTACAAAAAAAGCAATGGTAAATGTGTATACCAAGGTCAGGTTATTTTTGCAAGTAACATAGTAACATAGTAACATAGTTAGTAAGGCCGAAAAAAGACATTTGTCCATCCAGTTCAGCCTATATTCCATCATAATAAATCCCCAGATCTACGTCCTTCTACAGAACCTAATTGTATGATACAATATTGTTCTGCTCCAGGAAGACATCCAGGCCTCTCTTGAACCCCTCGACTGAGTTCGCCATCACCACCTCCTCAGGCAAGCAATTCCAGATTCTCACTGCCCTAACAGTAAAGAATCCTCTTCTATGTTGGTGGAAAAACCTTCTCTCCTCCAGACGCAAAGAATGCCCCTTTGTGCCCGTCACCTTCCTTGGTATAAACAGATCCTCAGCGAGATATTTGTATTGTCCCCTTATATACTTATACATGGTTATTAGATCGCCCCTCAGTCGTCTTTTTTCTAGACTAAATAATCCTAATTTCGCTAATCTATCTGGGTATTGTAGTTCTCCCATCCCCTTTATTAATTTTGTTGCCCTCCTTTGTACTCTCTAGTTCCATTATAAAACCCTTCTGAGCACCGGTGCCCAAAACTGGACACAGTACTCCATGTGCGGTCTAACTAGGGATTTGTACAGAGGCAGTATAATGCTCTCATCATGTGTATCCAGACCTCTTTTAATGCACCCCATGATCCTGTTTGCCTTGGCAGTTGCTGCCTGGCACTGGCTGCTCCAGGTAAGTTTATCATTAACTAGGATCCCCAAGTCCTTCTCCCTGTCAGATTTACCCAATGGTTTCCCATTCAGTGTGTAATGGTGATATTGATTCCTTCTTCCCATGTGTATAACCTTACATTTATCATTGTTAAACCTCATCTGCCACCTTTCAGCCCAAGTTTCCAACTTATCCAGATCCATCTGTAGCAGAATACTATCTTCTCTTGTATTAACTGCTTTACATAGTTTTGTATCATCTGCAAATATCGATATTTTACTGTGTAAACCTTCTACCAGATCATTAATGAATATGTTGAAGAGAACAAGTCCCAATACCGACCCCTGCGGTACCCCACTGGTCACAGCGACCCAGTTAGAGACTATACCATTTATAACCACTCTTTGCTTTCTATCACTAAGCCAGTTACTAACCCATTTACACACAATTTCCCCCAGACCAAGCATTCTCATTTTGTGTACCAACCTCTTGTGTGGCACGGTATCAAACGCTTTGGAAAAAATCGAGATATACCACGTCCAATGACTCACCGTGGTCCAGCCTATAGCTTACCTCTTCATAAAAACTGATTAGATTGGTTTGACAGGAGCGATTTCTCATAAACCCATGCTGATATGGAGTTAAACAGTTATTTTCATTGAGATAATCCAGAATAACATCCCTCAGAAACCCTTCAAATATTTTACCAACAATAGAGGTTAGACTTGCTGGCCTATAATTTCCAGGTTCACTTTTAGAGCCCTTTTTGAATATTGGCACCACATTTGCTATGCGCCAATCCTGCGGAACAGACCCTGTCGCTATAGAGTCCCTAAAAATAAGAAATAATGGTTTATCTATTACATTACTTAGTTCTCTTAGTACTCGTGGGTGTATGCCATCCGGACCCGGAGATTTATCTATTTTAATCTTATTTAGCCGGTTTCGCACCTCTTCTTGGGTTAGATTGGTGACCCTTAATATAGGGTTTTCATTGTTTCTTGGGATTTCACCTAGCATTTCATTTTCCACCGTGAATACCGTGGAGAAGAAGGTGTTTAATATGTTAGCTTTTTCCTCGTCATCTACAACCATTCTTTCCTCACTATTTTTTAAGGGGCCTACATTTTCAGTTTTTATTCTTTTACTATTGATATAGTTGAAGAACAGTTTGGGATTAGTTTTACTCTCCTTAGGAATGTGCTTCTCTGTTTCCTTTTTGGCAGCTTTAATTAGTTTTTTAGATAAAGTATTTTTCTCCCTATAGTTTTTTAGAGCTTCAATGGTGCCATCCTGCAAATGCTTTCTTTTTACTGTTAATTGCCTGTCTTACTTCTTTGTTTAGCCACATTGGGTTTTTCCTATTTCTAGTCCTTTTATTCCCACAAGGTATAAACCGCTTACACTGCCTATTTAGGATGTTCTTAAACATTTCCCATTTATTATCTGTATTCTTATTTCTGAGGATATTGTCCCAGTCTACCAGATTAAGGGCATCTCTAAGCTGGTCAAACTTTGCCTTCCTAAAGTTCAGTGTTTTTTGTGACTCCCTGACAAGTCCCCCTAGTGAAATACAGGTGAAACTGTACAATATTGTGGTCGCCATTTCCTAGATGCCCGACCACCTGCAGATTTGTTATTCTGTCAGGTCTAATTATCTAATTAAAGTAGCTGACCAATGGACCCCAAGAATTAATGTTATTAGTGAACCTTTGCCAACTCTATCTGACACTGATCCTGTTAGTCTTTCCCGTATTAGGAATAGAAAAACTGGACTTATGCCAAGGACGGATCCATCACACGACGTACATCATCAATGTCAGATGGCTCCCATTGACTTGTGTTTGTCATTTTCCTGGAAAAAATATCACCGCTCGCTTCACTACTTCTTCGATAAAAACAACAGAATCTACCTGTAATGGAGAATCGAAAGCACATGAGAACCTAACCTAATACTGCCTGTGATGATGATGAGATGATCGATAAAAAGTGATCTGTACGGGACAGGAAACGTTCACCTAATTCTGAAATTTGTCAACTTTCATTTTCTTAATATCGATAGCGATTTAACAATTTTGAAATATCACCAAAATATGTGTCATAATACTTATTCCTACCAGAGAAGAAAATTGCGTGTCTGCAAATTTTTTGATAAATAAGTTTAACAAGTTAATCTAGCATAGGTTTATTTTTGCATAATTCTACCGCCTTTGCCATTCTATGCCGTTTCAATGAAAATCAAATATTGATATATCTACATGCATTGAAAATGTAAAAACCTCAGTTGATTATATATTCCTTTGGAAACCTCTGCTATTTTTTCAAAACCAATGTTTTTGTTTTTTTTTTGCGATTATTTTGAGACTTCCCCATAGAAGAGTACTGCAGGGCCGAACAGAAAAACAAAATGAACTCATGGATGTAAATCACAATGCACCTAACCATCTTCTCTCACAGCAGTTACAGGATGAAACGTTCCAAAAATTATTTTCTAGCATAGGTCACTATCATAAATCTTCAAGCAGTTCAAGTTAATTGAAAATCAAGTAATGTCAACCAAATTGTACAATTCTTGGACACTAGACAGGACCCAACTGACAATAAGTGAAAATGCCATTATATAGCAGTAATTCTAGAAGTAAAAACAACTTTGCTCCTCCAAACTTATCTGTTCTGAGAAAAGCCGAAATTATTAAAGGATTATTAAACATAGAAAATAAACAAAAAAAATACAAAATATCTAAGCAATTGCTCCCCTAAGGAGTCTGTCACAGAGGAAACTTGAAATACAGAAGACATCTCCAGGGAGGAGACATGTCCCCCTCACACTAAACATATGGGAAAGAGGGAAAAAAAACTTACAACTGGAGACGAGATGACACGCCAACCTCATGTGAAGTGAGACTAACAACTCACCTTATTGAAGCAGAGATCTCCTGCGGTGACCAAATGGTTATAGCAGGAAAATTATCTGGGAAACAGACAACGAGGCTAAGATTTATTCACGCAGAGGAGGACAAGTGCAGGGGCTGCCTTTGTTCCAAAGAATTTAGCATTCTGGGTTCAAAGCATTTCTCTAAGAGTGTTCCAGACTTTGGGTCTCTTTTGTCCAGATATGAAAATTGAGGTTTTGTATTGAAATGATATTTATTAGATATAGATTTTCATTGTTGCAGCAAAGGGATGGACATGATGTATTCACTCACATCGCCGTGGGGCCAGTAGAACCCCTCCAACTTAATAACGGTGCAATAGATGATGCGAACCAGGACATGTTTGATCTCTATGTAAAGGTAAAATCATGAAAAGGAATATGACATCAATTTTTACTGCCTGGAACGTTCAGCGGCGAAGATATCCCGTAAGTTGGGGATCTCATAAAATTCTAACAGACTCAGCACATCCCACAATCTGCCTCCACATGAGCTCATCAAGAGGAGTTATGTGGGTGCAACCCTGAGTTTATAAAAAGCAGTATTTGGGTCTGGGCCATTTGTCAGTCCTTGGAAGACACAGTTCGCTGTGGGCTCTGGCCATTTTGCCAATCAGAGTGCTTCCCTCTGCTAAGCTCTGAGCCATTCCCATGACCAGATTTAGTAGCTTTCTTTCATTATTCCTTTTTACAACATGTAATTATATATAACCATATTTTTTTCCCATTTTGCACCATCTTGTATATTTTTTTTTTATAAACACTGCCTATCTTTCTGGATTAAATATTGTATATAAAATGTAATAGCGCTGTTCCTCTAGCTCTGTAAACCGCACCCCTGAAGCCATACATTACCTGTAATGTGTGTCCAATTGGCCAGTATAAACGATTGGTGGTGGCAGCTATTAGTTAATTTGCTATTGCAGAGCTGTCAGTGATCGTATGGGGGGTATATAAATATATTCCATGCGTTGGAAATGGAGGTGTACATACCATATGTTCATTGTTAGTTCCCCAATAACCAGGCTAGTAGCGCAAGCAGCCGTGGTCTTGTCCACCACTCATCAGCCAATTGTGTAATTGTCCTGACGATTGGAAGCAGCAGAATTGCGTTCCCTTGATATACTTGTGGCAGCGGTGGGATCAGTGTGATCTCTCTGGTGTCGTCTGTGACAAAGTGGTAACATTGGTCGGATCTACGTGATGCCCTCGGCTGTGTATCCCTAACAGATTCTGTCAGTACAAAACAATTGTCCTAACCAAGCAAAGGCACTCTGTGCACCCTTGGCATGGCCAAACAGTTCCAGTTCAATGCTTGTTTTGCATCTATCTTTGCACTCCTCTTCTTTGATTGACAGTTTTGGATTTACAGAAAAAAAATAAAGGAAGAATGATGGAAAACAAGTAGGTGGTAAGGAGCACTGATCTATTTGGCTATGCCAAGGGTGTACCGAGCAACTATGCTTGGTATGAAAAGTCACTTCACACTGACAGTGTCACGTGGTGTCAAGAGACTGATCCCTTAAACTAGGGGTGTCCTAGTCTATCCCTGTCCCCCAAATTACTCCTAAAAGTGGAGATGCCAGGTTCTTGTACCTATCTATGCTCCTTCCTTAACCCTTATCTTATCCCTCCCCCTCCCAGAGAAGGGATGTGTATAGGAACACTCTAATCAGACAGATAGGGTTAACAGGCAGGAATAAAAGAAAACTACAATTATACAAATACATTCATGAAACAAGACAGTGGGAAATAGAGGAGGTATAGGAAGGGGAAAACAAATTTGAGAGGATAAGGAAAAACTCGCAACCCAACTCCAAACAGCAATCTCCAGAAAAACTCTCCAACTGCCAACTCCAAACACTGAACTTTTTTCTTTACCACCAAAGCAGGAAGTAGAACTATCACTGGCAATTCCCAAGTGCCAGTGGGGAGCATATATACCAGAGGGAAGTGGCCAAGACTGAACAGCTGAGACAATTCAGGAAGGAGAGCTCCAAAAGATCAACTGAACTGATTAACCCTTGCCATGAAAACAAGGAAACCTGCACTGTTTAATAGAACAATAAGTTTAGGAGTTCATGCAACCAGACGCCGCAATCTTCTGATGCCGCTCTGTCGCGGTATTCCTGTGATAGACAGACTCTCTGTAAAGGGGTATTTCCACCCTAGACATTTATATCATGTGGATATGCCAGAAATGTCTGATAGGTGTGGTTCTCCCCTCAACAACCACACCTATATCGAGAATGCCATTTCTCTAAATCCCATCTGGCTTTATGTAACAGTCGTTGCCTGATGCATCTACGTAAAGACAGGAGGAGTCAACTTGTTTTATGGGAGTTTCAAAATTAGCCGTGCAGCTACATCCTTAAATTGAATTTGCCTTTTTACAAATATATTTTATGCAATTTGACAATTTTTGTGAACTCCATCTGGCATAGTGCTATGGTTGTATCTGGGCTTCTTTTTTTGTTTGTATAGCACAAAATAACCTTTTTATTCTTGTAATTAAATGTACTTAGTACTTAGTTTGAAAACTAATATCAGTACTGCAGAAGGCATAATAACAATCCATTAGGTTACTACACAAGCAACTATTGCTTGTATTACCCTTTTGATAAGACTTTCATTCCTAGACGCAAAGGTAAGAGCTCCACAATGATGTGCCCAGAATATCAAAAAGAGGCCATATGGAATAGAACATTAGACACCTTGACAGGACTCGAACCCAGCAGCTCTTGTGCACCAGTTCTTCCCTCTGAGCTATTCGGCTCACTGGATAGTTCCTTGCTAACCCAGATACTAGTACCTGTGTTTTTCCTGATTGTCTCCAGCCTAAGTTCCTGATTGGTTCAACCCTGTGATCTACTGATTGAACATGCAACTAAAACCTGGCAGTGCACTTCTTTCCTTGTGATATTATTGAGCTCTCAGCCTTTAGTCAAGCTTCTTTCCACCTGCTGCTTATCCTCAAGATTATACTGCTGCTACTGTGTACCGACCTCTGGCTACTTCTGACTACGCGACCTGCTTATCCTCCCAACTATACTGCTGCTTCTGTGTACCGACTTCTGGTTATTCCTGACTACGCTACCTGCCGGTGCTGCCCCTAGTGGTGTAGCTTGGTGAGGAGTATTCTTAGTGCCAGTCTACCGGCAGCTGCATATTAACCTATGGTTCCTGTGCCCCCCATAAAGTGACCGTGAAAAGAAAATGTGGTACATAGTTATCTTATTTGTAATCACAAATTCTTTTCCTACTTTTTAGCCATTTTACATTTTTATTAGACTGACCAGCTCTACTACCAGTCGGTGTGTTGTCTGTCTGCTCAACAGACAGCACGATGATCCATTAATAACTGGTGTTATTATTGTGCACACAACAGTGATTTTTCATTTTTACCGATAGTCCGTGTGAACAAAATCGTAGCATGCACTAGGCTGGTCCAGTTCTGCACCCGTCCACTTTGCAATTTAGAAACGTAAATTCACCTGAGTTTTTTGTATGGCCATGTGGACATAGCCTAAACAAAATGTTCTCTACCTAATAAAGACTCCTGAAGCTTATAATAATAATCATACTGTTTCCTCTATATACACCACATATTTCATGAAAGGTTTGGTAAAGTCCCTCCCTTTCAACTTGTTTAAATCTTTATTGTCTGGCAGTGTTTTTTTCAATTCTTCCATTGACTATGGTAAAGTTGTAATAACTACTGCTTACACTAGTGTTCATGCAACAGCCATCTCTTGTGTATAGCCAATTATAGAGTTACTAGATTGTGGCCCGATTCTAACGCATCGGGTATTCTAGAATATGCATGTCCCCGTAGTATATGGACAATGATGATTCCAGAATTTGCGGCAGACTGTGCCCGTCAATGATTGGTCGAGGCAACCTTTATGACATCATCGTCGCCATGGCAACCATTATGACATCTACGTCGATACTGTGCCCATCGCTGATTGGTCGAGGCGAATTCGTGGCAGACTGTGCCCGTCGCTGATTGGTCGAGGCAACCTTTATGACATCATCATTGCCATGATGTGCCCGTCGCTGATTGGTGGAGGCCTGGCGGCCTCGACCAGAGACGCGGGATTTCCAGGACAGACAGACAGACGGAAAAACCCTTAGACAATTATATATATAGACTAGATTGTGGCCCGATTCTAACGCATCGGGTATTCTAGAATATGCATGTCCCCGTAGTATATGGACAATGATGATTCCAGAATTCGCGGCAGACTGTGCCCGTCGCTGATTGGTCGACGCAACCTTTATGACATCATCGTCGCCATGGCAACCATTATGACATCTACGTCGATACTGTGCCCGTCGCTGAATCAGAAACGTGGGATATCTAGGTTCTTTATTACATCATCGTCGCTGCGGCCTCGACCAATCAGAGATGCGGGATTTCCAGGACAGACAGACAGAGAGACAGACGGGAAAACTCTTAGCCACTTATATATAGATGACCCAACCGTTGACTGCTGTTCTGATTGATCTGGTATCGGCAGAAAGTATCTATATCATCTCTAGCATTAGCTGAAGCTGGAAAGCCTTATAACACTGACTATGCAGAGAATCTAAGTCACTAGTTCTAGAACAGATTGCAATTTAATAAACCATAAAATATAATATATGTAATGGTCAGGCTTCTGCATAGGAGCATGGCTCCACTGTGTCATTATTAGATTTTGTTTAGCGCCAAACTGGGAGCAGTGAATATGTTGTTCATGAGGGTATAGAAAATCCAGAAGATCCCCAGATCATGCCCTCGGAGTTGTCTTCAACAGTAGTTTCTGATTGACTACATTTAGAGTTTATTCATCACAATAGTCAGATAGACCTCAAGAATGGAATTGACCCAAAGGCAGGATCTGGGTCAAATCCAAAATAGAAAACAAACACCTTCAGAAATGAACCAAGGAACCAAGGAACTGTGTTGCTCAGTTCTGATAAGCTTCAAATATTAAAAGATATTCATAGATAGACTAAGCACCAACAGTTGACATGCTTGTCCCCTTAAAGGGTTTTCCCATAAAAGACAATTATAATTTATGCAGCTGGTAACACCACCAATCTCTTGACTAGGGGTCTTGATCTCCTGAAGCTAATCACTGTGGATGGAATTGAATGGAATGGCAAGCTGGCATAGAACCTCTGTTGCTCCATTCATGTCAACAGGACTCATAAAGATAGCCATCAGTCCCATAGACATTACATAGAGCAGCAGTCATGCACAACTATGCTGCTCCATTCAATAAAAACCTAAATGAAAAGGAATGGGTGATCGGGTCTCCATGCTAGTGATTGCTGGGACTCCCAGTCAAAGGATAGGTGATAAATGTTTTTTGTGTGAGAAAAACTCTTAACATGTTGCTTCTTCCTATGAAAAACGTGAAAGTGGAGTTAATTCAAGTAGAAGGATTTTAGCTGCAAAAGGCACAGCTAATGGCATCACCTTATAATAACTCTACACTAAATACAATATTCTATTCGTAAGTTTTGTGGGTTCCTTGTCTAGGAAACCATTAGAACTAGTGTTCAGCGAATATACTAGGTGACCTCCGGGTATTTTTTAGTGCTCGGAAATTTAGTTTTTATTGCCACAGCTGAATGATTTACATCTGTTAGCCAGCATAAGTACAGGTGGGGGTTGCCTGGTTGCTAGGGAATCCCCACATGTACTTATGCTGGCTAACAGATGTAAATCATTCAGCTGTGGCAATAAAAACTAAATTTCCGAGCACTAAAAAATACTCGGAGGACACCCGAGCATGCTCGGGAAATCTCGAGTAACGAGTATATTCGCTCATCACTAATTAGAACCCATTGTTTTTATCCTGCTCTTTTATTCTTACATGAACAGCAAATGAGGAACGATAATAAAGAAAAATGTGATTAATTTCTGTTAAAAGGGAATCGCTAAGATCAAAACGTTAACATGTCCACATTCGAGCTCGCACTTACTCCATGGTTCTGAAGATGTTTGACATTCCGTACATTAAGTTGTTAAACTCTTCTCAAAACGTCTTGTGTACTCTTACAAACAGTCTGTGATCTATACAAGACTACTTACACTTTCATTTCTGTGTACATCACATTTCTTAGAAACAGCAAGTTTCCCCCATAACTACTTTTTGCTGATGAACAACATGGCACTAACACCACCCAAAATGTGCAGCCAACAACATTCCTACACTGGAAAGAAATCTGACCCTGCTTCATGCCTTTTTTGCTACATTACTCAACTTGAGGTTTATTTAATTACCGGTAGCTATTATTTTGGGATAATTTCAGTTATTTGTGTTGATTTGTGCTCTTATTAACTCCACTGAGCTTCATCAACTGACAAATAAACCTCTCACCAAATACAGCTCAATTCACTCAAAATCAAAGCAGCTGACGGAAAAGGAACATATAGTCTAGGAACTCATAAGACAATGAGGATGCCAATGTTGATTGCAAGTTTGTGTATTATGACCAAAACATTGACCAATATCTCATGTATTTTATACATTTTTCCATCTTTTTTTTGTCGTACATTCTTCATCTTTCGCAGGGTGCATCTAGGCTTTTCAGTGTTGGCTTGAGGAATTGAGGTGTCTGTTCTTGTGGGGAGCACTTATACTGTATAGTGTGTTTTAACCAACATTATCTAATAGTATGTATGAGCGTCACTAATAGGCTGCAAGCCAGACACTGTGCATCACACATATCTGTGTGACCGATGCCCTATACAAGCCTTAGCCGTGTGCATTAATAATACTAGGCAACCACCCTTCCATGAATGGTAGGCATGCGAGTGATTGTTTCATCAGTATTTTGCACCTGTGATTCCTGCACCTCTATAATGGGGGCCTTTTGCATCCTGCAGTGCATTAATATTTTATCTTAATGTTGATAAATATGATTGCCTTATTTCCGTAATGCTTTTTCAATCTACTCAAACGCTACAGCAATAAGACAAGGAATATATCTAAGTTCAATATTCTTGAAGACAATTTTTAGCTTGAACCATAATTTATTATTTGGGATGACAACCCATGAGTCATTTAATTTCTGGGGGCGCAATATCTACAGTAAGTGGTCATCAACAGGGTTGGTTTGGTCATCCAGGGAACCAGAAGATCATACAGTGGATCCAAACTCCAACCTAGTTGTGGGCTCCAAAGGTCTAGAAGAAGACAACCACATTAGAAGATGACCTTTATGCCATTTACTAGTGACTGATGAGGTCTATGGCGTCGCTCGACTGTGTCCATCAGTCCCACAGAGTTTAAACGAGTACTTCAATCTTGTACATTTATGCCATTTCCTCAAGATGATCCATAAGTAGATGTGGGTCTCTCCAATAGGACCAGCATGTACCTTGAGAGAAGGGACTCTTTGTTTGCTACAGCAGTAAAGAGGTGGTCATAATTCTCATATAAATGATCAGGAATTCTGACCATCTCTGCACTGACAACAACGAGCAATGGGTGCAAGATGAACTAAAATGGCTCCTTACCTTGTGCATATCGTAATACTGACTGGCCCCAACTCCTCCTTGTTCTTCACCAGTCCATAGCACAAGACGAATTGTTCTTTTAGGATGAAGACCTGAGAATTTAAAGAAATAATGGATTTATTAATAAAATCTTTGGAAACTTTATTTGGGGTGACTGATGCTGGACTCCGGCACGATGTGATGAGTAACCAATTTTTGGTGCATGTGTTATACCCACAGTATCTTGGAAGGTATTTTCCCTCCCTGCGGGCAGTCGGCTTATGTACAGATTCTAAACGGCAATGCTCTCTGGGTACAGCACTGTGCAAAGGTTTTAGACAGATGTGGAAAAAATGCATAAAGTGAGATGGTGTTCGACAATAGCAGAGCTAAAAGTTTGATTTTATCAATTAACAAAATGCAAAATGAATGAACAAAAGATAAATCTATATCACATCAATAATTGTCATGGCCGCCTTTTGCTTTCATAAGTTTATTTAGGTACACTTGCACATAGTTTTTGAAGGAACTCGGCAGGCAGGTTGTACCAAACATCTTGGAGAACTAACCACAGATCCGTGGATGTAGGCTTGTGCAGAAACTTCATGTAGTCCCACAGAGGCTCGATGATGTTGAGATCAGGGCTCTGTGGGGGTCATATCATTACTTCGAGGACTTCTTGTTTTTCTTTCCACTAATTACATTAATCACATTGGCTATATGTTTGGGGTTGTTGTCCTGCTGCAGAATAATGCATGCCTCCCTTTAAAATCATAAGATGTCCAGCAGTGCCATCAGCTAAGATCTAGCAGTAACCAGTGGGACACAGCTAGACCCATCTATTGTTTGGATAAGTAGAAATCTGGCCAGATGGAGTTGTTATGAAAGAATTTTGGCAAAAAAGTTATATTTTCGACATGGAAACAAGGACATGCGACTCAACTATGCACAAAAATGAAAAATGGTGGCAAGAGCTTTACACTGATGAGTCAAAATGTAAAATGTTTGGTTGTACAAAAAGGCAGTTCAGAAGATCTGTGGGTAGTTCTCCAAGATGTTTGGAAAAACCTCTCTGCTGAGTTCCTTCAAAAATGTGTACCAAGAAGAATTGATGCTGTTTTGAAGACAAAGGGTCAGTCCACACCAACTATTTAAGCATTCTTACTTTGCAGCATTTGTTCCACACCTAAAACTCTTGCACAGTACCATATGTATATATGAAAACATTACTAGGGATATCAACCATTACAGAGACACTCATTTGTATAAAGCATTGTGCATAGGCACAAGAAAGCTCCCATTAGGTATGCCAAATGTATCAATGGAGCCCAACAAAAATGTCATTTTGGTATATACAAGGCTGATATGCATCAGCTGTACGAAATAGTGTAGTTGACTATGTAATTACTTGCAGAAAAATACAACCCCAATTCCCCCAAAAAGTTGGGACGCCGTGAAAAATTTAAAGGATACACAAATGCAATGATTATGTTGTGAATAAAATATGGCTATAAGAAATTTCCATTTCATTGCATTCTTGCTTTCTTTACATTTTACACAACATCCCAACTTTTTTGGAATCATGAGGTTATACAATAAAAATGTATTTATTCTTTTGATATGGGAAATATATGCAACTGTATAGATTGTAGCGTTTCACCCGCTACGGGTCTAGGGGACACTCGCTTAGGTGCGGCGGGTGACACTCAGGAGACACGTTTCTTTAAAAGTTCTCAGGTTTATTGCTCCATAAACCAGCAAGACAGGAACAACAGGTAAACAGTCTTACTTCAGATCGATGTTTCCTCAATGTCCATAATAGAGCTCCGCTCTCTCTCACGTCTGTGGGCACACAGGCCGTGCTATGTCCAGCACGTAGGCTCTCCAGCCTAAAGATGGTCTCTGTGTGTTGTTCAGGACGTCTGTCCCCACTTGGAACCGTCCAACACACAGGCCACTATGCAGTGTCCAGCCAGGACACATGGAAGTGTGTCCACCCTGGCAGACTTCCAAACACACTCTCTCACCATGTGCTACACATCTCCATTAAGTAGCCTGAAACCACACCCATTGGTGAAGTAACGTCACATGATTAGACACGTGGCTATGACATCACCACAGGTCCTGAAACAAACATAAATAGGCATGGTTATGCCCCTTACCCAGGGGTGAGGTATATGGGTAGCCAGACCCTCCCATCTCTCATAGCTACCCGTAACCCGGACCCAAACATCCTAAACAATTCCTTATTGCCTTATGTGTATTAAACAAAACACTCCGGGTTACATCACAGCGGCAAGCCTTCTCTGTGATACATACCTCCCATCGACTATACAAGCTTTAGCCATGCTACATACCTCCCCCCTCTGCCTAAAGCCGTGGGGCTTGGCACTTGTCCTAAACCGACTAGAGACCCCTCTCAGTCGTCCCTGACAGTCAAACCGTCCGTTTAAGTCAGGGCCTGTCATTGAACCCCTTCGTCAGCATTCGTCATCCCTTTCGGTCAGATCCCTTAATAACGATGACCCCTTGTCATCTCGTCTGCTACAGGATCTCCTGCTTAGGTCACTTAACCCTGAGCTAACTGAGGCATCACTGCTTCTACCCGTTTCATCAGGCCACCTTCTCCCATGGTTTTTATTGCCTGGAGAGCAATCCATCCACTTTTCTCTATGTCCCCTGCTAGCTTCCGCTTGAGGACTTCTGGTCTTACGCAAACTTCTTCGCATCTCTGGCAGCTGTCTATTAACTTGCCATCTCTCAAGTCTCAGCTGCTCTACCTCCCTTAGGTATGCCATGCGATATTCCAGGAGCATGCGGATATTCCTGAGACTCTCTCTGGATCCGACAACCAGGAACGGAACCATCCCATCTTCACCCAAGACCTGGACCTCTTCATCAGCGGGTATCCTCAGTCTCTTCAGACCGGATTTATCCACCATCTCCTGCATCACTCTCCCAAGTTTCCCAATGACTTTCGCCACCAGACCTTTAGGTACTTGGACTGTGTCTTCCACTAAGCCCAGCCGACTAAGAGCTTTCCTTTCACGCTCCAAACGTCGAATGGCTTCATCATTCTTCAAAATGATCTTCTGCTTTGTACGGAGGCAGTGTAGGTGCATATCCCTCAGGACAGCCACCCGCTTCACTGTGACTTCCATAGTCGACAGTATCACCAACTGTTTAGTCTCTGGTGCCCAGTGCACACTACATGCTTCCACCGCTTTTCTAAAGGCCTCATGCACACCTTCACCGGTACAGGCTTCTTGCACATCCTCGGGTACATCTATCACACTCTTGAAGAGCGGGGTCTCACTCTCTTCATGGACGGACGGCTCCGGTTCTTCTTTGGACCTTTCCATTAAGACATCTGCCATGACCGGGTGACTGTCTTGTTCTGCCTTTACCGCGAGCTCTTCCTCAGTTTTACCCTTCTCAACAACCTTTGCCAGGATGGGTATCGGCAGCTCCGCCTTGTTATCACTCGGGGATGACTGCTGTACGTCTCGGACCCGTAACTTCTCCTCTGACAGAAGACTTCTTACTGCTTCTCGGAGCACTACCACATTTTCGCCTAAGGCCTTATTCTCACTGTGCCACACTGTCAGGTGACCTCTGAGCTCAGAGACCTCCTTCTCCATCTCATCCAACCTGTGCTCCGCCATTTGTCTCAGGGCCTTTTCTTGTTTGAGAGACTCTTTGAGCAGCTCTATCTCGCTTCTCCCATCCTCCGGATTGGTGGAGCATGCATCACTTGAGGAGGTATCTAATTCAGGCACCACTTCTTTGGTGGCCACCTCCACTTCTGCACCCTCAGACTTTGCACTGTCAGCGTCAACCCTCTCTGGGGTCTTAGCGGTGACATCCTTAGGTTCGTCCCGTTCCCCTGGGACTTTAAAGTACTCCAGACACTTCAAGTCCTCAGCACCAGATTTTCTGGAGCCTTCACCCTCTTCCGTCACATCTTCACAAGGTGCAACTGGTTCAGCCCCTTTGCCTTTTCTACGTCTCCGGCGACGGGAGGAAGACTTGCCAGCGGAACCTGAGTCAGCCTTACTGCACTCTTTTCCACTGGTGTCATCATCTGAATGGAAGTCACCACCACCCAATTGGTCTTCCTGGAACCGACAGTCCCCACTTAAACAGGTCACAATTTCTGGCATGGCTGTCACTGCCATCCTGTCTTCACCCTGTGGAGCCCTGTCGTTCCCCTGTGTCAGTATTTCTGATACCGGTACATCATACTCAGTTGTAGCACTTGTTACTGGCCTTGTCATGTCACAGTCACCCTTGGAGTCTGTGTCACACCCCACAATAAGGCGACCCCCCAAGTCACACTCTAACTGGGTGTCAGCTCCACTCTGTTTAACCACCACATCCTTATCTACCAGTTCATTACCAGTCACACTGTCGCACACTTCAGGTGACGTCAGGTCAGTAAGTTCGGCAGACGCACGGTTTCCTCTGGTCGCCCTTATACCTGACCCATCAGTGTTGGGAGGTGTTTCTGCCAATGTTGTCTCACCAAGTTGGGCCCGTTCACCATTTTCTTTGGGCATGTCCAGCTTAGGTCTGTCCACACTAGGGGGCGCATTCACAACATTACTACCTCCCATACACATAATTTCCACAAACACTTCACCTTTTTCCCACCAGTCCCACAGTGCTTCCAAATCTTGTCCTATTACCATAGGACACGGCAAGTTCGGGACTACAGCCACCTCATGGTATGTGGAAACATCAGCTGCGACAATGTAGAGAGTGGCTACCTGAAGACCTTTAGCGTCCCCACTTATGCCACTTATTTTCGCCTTTGTCCCAGGTGACACAGAACTTCCTGGAAGGGTCCTCAGCAAAGACGCTTCCCTCCCCGGGTCTAACAACCCCCGCACACGCTCTCCATCCAGCCAAAAAAGACACAGTCGTGACTCGTCACTGATCGGCTCCCCTTTTTTTGGTTCCGCCCCCTTTTGGGCAAGTGCTCTATTTTTTGACACCACCCCTGTTCGGGTTACAGCCCCCATTTGGGATTCCACCCCTTTTTGGGCTACTACCCCTATCTGGGTTACCGCCCCTTTTTGGGACTCCACCCCCTTTTGGGCAACCATCCCCGTTTGGGTCCCCGCCCACTTTTAGGGACACTCCCTTCCCTGGGGTACACTCTGTGGACTTCCCCACGGCACTCAGGCCCCAGTTCGCACAGTACACCACTTAGTCTCTGGGCCTGTACTGGCCCTTTAAGAGTCTGCAAAGAGAAAAAAAAATGTTTTTTTTTTTTTTTCTTCAACACTTCACCAGCTCCTGCTGGCAATCACAAGCCGCTTCTGCTGAACCTCTTGCTGCAACTGCAGCCGCACTCCACAATGCTCTGTACAGCTCCACCGCAGACTTCGTGGACCCGCCGATCCACCGCAAGCCCCTTGTCACCTTCGTAACCCCGCCGAGTTACAGCAAGACGCTTGTCACCTTCGTAACCCCTCCGAGTTACAACACAAACTTCGTGACCTCACCGAGCCACAGCAAGCTGACTTTCAGGAAAAAAAACTTCACAGTCTTTCACTGACGCTGGTCAGAACAACACAGACACTGGTCTGTTTCACACCCGGCTTTACAGCCCAAAATACAATTTTCACTGACTCCAGTCAGTATCACACGGTTTTTAGACCGTTACCCGTTGGCAACTTCACGGGCTCCTGAACACCCCTCAGCCTCAGAGATGCCCAGACGCACTGTCTCTGTTTTCTTCCAGTCTGACCCCGGTCAGTACACACGGACACCTGTCCGTTACCTGTTGGTGCCGGCCACACAGTTTCCCGGATCCCTCTTCTCCTCAGAGGTATCCCAAAACAACAGTTCTCACTGATCCCGATCAGTATTTACTCACGGTTTTCAAGACCGTCCACTCCTCTGGCTCAGACCAGCCAGCGCTGCAACATGTGCTCCTTGGATCGTTGCCCGCAGTCTAAAACACCAATTGTAGCGTTTCACCCGCTACGGGTCTAGGGGACACTCGCTTAGGTGCGGCGGGTGACACTCAGGAGACACGTTTCTTTAAAAGTTCTCAGGTTTATTGCTCCATAAACCAGCAAGACAGGAACAACAGGTAAACAGTCTTACTTCAGATCGATGTTTCCTCAATGTCCATAATAGAGCTCCGCTCTCTCTCACGTCTGTGGGCATACAGGCCGTGCTATGTCCAGCACGTAGGCTCTCCAGCCTAAAGATGGTCTCTGTGTGTTGTTCAGGACGTCTGTCCCCACTTGGAACCGTCCAACACACAGGCCACTATGCAGTGTCCAGCCAGGACACATGGAAGTGTGTCCACCCTGGCAGACTTCCAAACACACTCTCTCACCATGTGCTACACATCTCCATTAAGTAGCCTGAAACCACACCCATTGGTGAAGTAACGTCACATGATTAGACATGTGGCTATGACATCACCACAGGTCCTGAAACAAACATAAATAGGCATGGTTATGCCCCTTACCCAGGGGTGAGGTATATGGGTAGCCAGACCCTCCCATCTCTCATAGCTACCCGTAACCCGGACCCAAACATCCTAAACAATTCCTTATTGCCTTATGTGTATTAAACAAAACACTCCGGGTTACATCACAGCGGCAAGCCTTCTCTGTGATACATACCTCCCATCGACTATACAAGCTTTAGCCATGCTACAAGATACACAATGGCAAATGTTCTATAGGATATACAAGAAATGAGAATGAAACCTTATATGTCCACACCTTTGCTTCCTCCTGTACGACTTGGGTGGGACTGCTAGCTATTTAATCTCCTAAAAGCCTGCTGTCCACTGCCAGTTATAAATAAACTAGATCCAGTTAACATCTTCGTATCATGCTTTGCTTCACAGTAGCCATTTGTGATTTTAACCTCAGCTCATTTTTTGACTACTCTCCTGCCTTACGATTTTGTCCCTGCATTGATTTCCTGCTTCTAACCCAGCTAGCAAACCATTCTTCTATTCAGCTTGCACCGCCAGCCAGCAGCTAACTCCATGGTCTCAGCGTAAGGGTCCCTTTTAAGTCCGGATCCCTGTATAGGAGTTAAAGGGTGAAGGACAGGGCAAACCCTGGGATCTGGAAAAAGGAATAGTTATTGCCAAACCTCTCTTCTTGCTCCCTCTTCGACCGTTTACAATCTGGCTTCTGGCCGCATCACTCCCCTGAAACTGCCCTAACTAAGGACACCAATGACCTATTAACCGCCAAGGCAAACCGGCACTAATCTGTCCTCCTCCTCCTCCTGGACCTGTCCTCTGCCTTTGACACAGTGGACCATTCCCTAGAACTACAGAACTTCTCGTCTCTTGGCATCACAGACTTGGCCCTATCTTGGATCTCGTCATACCTAACAGACCGAACATTCAGCGTCTCCCAATCGCATTCCACCTCCTCACCTCGCCCCCTATCTGTCAGAGTCCCACAAGGTTCAGTCCTAGGGCCCCTACTCATCTCCATTTACACCTTCAGCCTCGGACAGCTCATAGAATCTCACGGCTTTCAGTATCACCTCTATGCTGATGACACACAGATCTACATCTCTGGACCAGATATCACCTCCCTACTAACCAGAATCCCACAATGTCTGTCTGCTATTTCATCCTTATTTTCCACTAGATTTCTAAAACTTAATATGGACAAAACAGAATTCATCATCTTTCCCCCATCTCACTTGAACCCCCAACGGACCTATCTATTAAAGTAAATGGCTGCCCACTTACCCCAGTCCCACAAGCTCGCTGCCTTGGGGGTAATCCTTGACACTGATCTCTCCTTCAAACCATATATTCAAGCCCTTTTCACTTCCTGCTGACTTCAATTCAAAAAATTTTCACAGATCCATACATTCCTCAACCAAGAATCTGCAAAAACCCTAGTCCATGCCCTCATCATCTCCTACCTTGACTACTGCAACCTCCTGCTCTGTGGCCTCCCCTCTAACACTCTTGCACCCCTATAAATCTATTCTAAACTCTGCTGCCCGACTAATCCACCTGTCCAACCCGCTATTCCCTGACCTCTCCCCTCTGTCAATCCCTGCACTGGCTCCCCATTACCCAAAGACTTCGGTTCAAAACCCTAACCATGGCACACAAAGCCATTCACAACCTGTGTCCTCCATACATCTGTGACCTCGTCACCCAGTACCTACCTACATGCAACCTCCGATCCTCACAAGATCTCTTTCTCTACTCCCTTCTTATCTCCTCTTCCCACAATTGCATACAAGATTTCTCCCACCCATCACCCCTACTCTGGAACTCTCTACCACAACATATCAGACTCTCGCCTACCATGGAAACCTTCAAAAAGAACCTGAAAACCCACCTCTTCTGACAAGCCTACAACCTGCAGTAACCATCGATCCACCAAACCGCTGCCCGACCAGCACTACCCTCACCTAATGTATCTTCACCCATCCCTTGTAGATTGTGAGCCCTCGCGGGCAGGGTCCTCTCTCCTCCTGTACCAGTCATGACTTATATTGTTTAAGATTACTGTACTTGTTTTTCACTATGTATATCCCTCCTCACATGTAAAGCGCCAAAGAATAAATGGCACTATAAAAATAATAATAATAATAATAATAATAATGATATCCTGTTTGTGGTCATACCCCATACCTGCAGGTAATAGTGTTTTCTTTCACATGACATGTTCTTTTAAATGGGTTGGCGAATGATGTGTTTTCAGTAGTTCACTGCTCCTCTGCTGCCCAGGTTATTGCTTACTGGGGGATGGTGAACTCCTGATGATTGATAGTTCAGACCAAACAGCATGGCTGAGCCGCTGGCCTGAACTGTGTGCTCTCGAATGCTGAAAGCGGAGGCAGCTTTGTCTCTACAGCATCAGCAATCCTGCCTGCTTCAGAGCAGTACTCACAAACTCTATAGCACAGAGCCACTATATGCTGCATTCCTTTTTTAGCCAACTCTGATGAAGTGCAGCAGTGGTCGGTAACCTAGGCAGTAAACGATACAATTAAAAATTCTTCCATTCTTGAGAAATGAAAGTATTTTTTTATTAAGAAATAAATTGAAAAGTTGTTTGTTTTTACAAGCACTTTGCAATTTTACCCATTTAAGAAGTTGAAACAACCTTTAGTGGGCATTTGACAATTATCAGCCAGGGTTGGTGTTTATTCCCAATCTGGCCTCAGTTTTATGTGCTGAGTCCTGGCTGATCGTAGATAAGTAGAGATGGGGTGATCCCTGGATGTTTGGGTCAGATAAGTTTGACTGAACACTTAAAAAAAATTTGGTTTGTGCACCAAAACATTACCCAGACCAGAACACGAACCCCATTCACTTGAATGGAGGGCCCGAACATCCAGTGTTTTCCATGCTGTCATGTGCATAAAATCATTACCACCTGTCAGACAGCGGCAGTTCCTACGCTATCAAATGACAGCATGAGCCCACAGCTGTGATCGGAGGTAAAATAAAATTACCTTCGGTCACTGGCATCTGATGGGATTTCTGCTCCCATCAGGAAGAGCAGGAAGTGGCTGATGGGAGTATTCATCAGCCGGCGCATGCGCTCTAAATAAATAAATAAAAAAGCGGTGTGGTTTCCTCTGTACTTCTGACAACCAGCCGGGCAAAACTGACAGCTGTGGGCAACCCTCAGCTGTCAGCATTAGCAAAGCTGGTTATTAAGAATGGAGGCGTCCCCATGCTATTTTTTTAAATTATGTAAATAAATAATTTTTAAAAATGGCATGCGGCGTCCCCCATATTTGACAACCAGTAGACAGCTGGAGGATGGTATTCTTAGGCTGGTAAGGGGCCATGGATAACATGAACATCAGTGCGACAAACACCAGGTGTTCGGGGGCCGAACCCGAAAAGTAACACAGACTTCCTGGTGAAGTCCGTTTCCGGTGTCTGTGCCTGAAAAATATGTGTTCAGTACGGAAGCTGAATGAACTTTACTGCTCTGGTCTGCCCATCTCTATAGATACAGTGTATGGCCTAGTATGATACTGTGTAAAGGCCGTGGTCAGGATTTCTCAAACTCAATTTACTCCTCAGCACCCCGAAGAGAAAAATATTCTCCTGAAATACAATATGTAATAATGAGATCCTCATGTGTCTCAATTGTGGAAAGAATTAAGCTTGCAAAGGAAAAATGTCTGCCCTTTGCCCCTTCACAATGGAATGTAAAGAATGACATATAATAGCAAGATTCTACATTTTTAACAAGGCCATTTCTTATTTGATGTTTTCAAGGCACCACTGAAGTTTTATATCAGGGTAGCAGGTCAATTTTAATTAAAACATTGCCAACAAAATGGCCTGATACTTTATCTTATATCTACAAAGCAGCATAGTGAGCGTCGCTTTTTGGATATTGGTCGCTTGGCATTGTGACAAATGCAAAGATGGAAGACGCAGGGGTTCACCAAAGGGCAAGAATAGAGCTCCTTTGAAGGAGGCATGGCAAATATTCAGTTATAAACAATATCAGACCCTACAGTCATAACATATGGAATAACAATATGATGGAAATTGTGCTGTATAAATCTTCAGGACTTATGGTATATAATAGACGGCATTGTTCCTAGACGCTCGACATTTTTGCACTAATAACTGATGAACGGTATTTCTTTGCCTTAACCATTGATGGAAATAAAGACATACTTGAAGTATCTTAGAGACCGCAGTAAGAAGATATGTTTTAGCGCAGGCTCCCCTGCACCGAGCTCCATGTTGGCCGCACATAACAGTATTTTGAACTAAGCCGACACGTGCAGGTATAATCCAACATAATGAGATGTTGTTCTATCCTGTGGACAATATATGGACGCGTGAGCACAATAGGAGCAGCAGGTTACAGAATCGGAGGATTCCAAGCACAATGCGGCACATACGGCAAAGAAATACTGCAGTTATATGCACAATACACATTTCTAAATGAAACACAAAATATAATTTTAGGGCTATTGGGCAAAGAAATGAGGACGAGTAGAGTAAATGTAATCTTATGGCATGGTATACGTGCATAATTGTCTCCATCTTGAAGAACTGTTTCTTAAAGGCAACCATGTCTTTACATATGGAAGGAGTGGTATGGCTCTAAAGATGCTTAACCCCCAATAAAAATGATGCACTTTTTGTAGAGATCCGATGTGCAAGTCATCAAAAATCAAGTGTAGAAGCCATATGCAAATAAGGTTGAAGAGCACTGGGGGTGTGCCAATGCATTTCCACCAGAGCACGCCCACAGTGCACTTCCAGACTGATGTGCTTCTACACTAAATTTCTCATGACTAGTACAACAAATCTTTACAAAAAAGGGACAAGCACCTACTGGTCATACCACAACTTCCATTTGTAAAATCATCCTGATGGGTTCTCTTATGTGTGCTACATAAATTAAAAAAAAATCTATACTTACCTCCTGAACCGGCACCACTCCTCTGATCTTTGGACTCTCTCCACCACCAGTCTCTTGCCATAATGCCTCATGACTTCTGCAGCCAATCAGCCATGGCTGTAGGCGTCATAATTACATCTTGAACCGGCACCGCTCTTCTGATCTCTGAACTTTGCCCACCACCAATTTCCTGACATTTTGTCACATGACTGCTGCAGCCAATCAGCCAATCATAATTACATATGGGCAGAAGAAACACTATAATAACAATGTAATACTCATTGTGAAGAATATGGATGGATTTAATGGCAGCCTACAATCCTCTTTCAGCATCCGTAGCTATAACAGGACTGCAGGTGTTCCAGCCACATCAGCTAGTATCCAAGCTCATACATGGTGACCCCCTGTGGAGTCCACGCTGTGTTAACTGCTTTGTCGATGCAAGATAGGATTTCATGAGGAGATTTAAGGAGAACATTGAGTTATCATACATCCTAGACACATACCAGTTACATTTTTCAGATTTCTGGAATGGGCCGAATGTTTTCCAGGGTCTCGATCTGTTCTAGCATCTCAGGATGGGGAGAACACAGAACGGCTAGTAGAAGCCAGGTACCAAAGCCGTTTTAGGTCTCCAGGCGTAACGGGGGCTCGGACGGATCTGATGGCACCAGAACTGCCATCTTATGACCTTCAGTTGGAAAGCTATGATCGTTCATAGGTTTTGAGAGTTTTAGCTGCAAATAACCAGGAGAGGGGGATAAGGCCCCTGCTGGGGACCAAAATGAGTGACTGACCAAGGGGAAAAAGGCTTGCGTAAGGCCATGGGCTAACTATCTTTGTCATGCTTGCTGTCCACTTCTAAATGGAGAGCCACGTTGAGTGAAGTGCTATGAAGGAATGGGAACCAGCTGGCAGCTCATGCCCCCATGCAGCCCAGCACACATGGTTGAACATCAAACTGGTAATTAACATGATACATTTGCTTATATATATTTTGTACTTCACCTGTATATGCATATCTGACCATTGTATATGTGTATAACCATTGTGTATATAGTGTATTGTCTAGTGTTCCCTTAAGACAATTAAATATATAATTTAACCATGGGCTGCTCTTTTATCTCAATCCACCAATTCACACATCCATGTGGATTTACACGTAACAGGACCTGGTCTATTTTGAGACTTTTAAGGAGTCACTGCTACAGGCACCCCCACAGATACATGTGCAAAATGATGTCTGCTTATAAGGCTAGGGTCACATTGCGTTAGTGTAACCCGTTTAGGGCTAGCGGGTTGTGCTAACGCAATGTTTTTAATGTGGCCGCGTCCCGGGGTCGCGGTAACGTCCCCGCTCTCACAGATCCCCGATCTGCGAGAGCGGGGAACGGACCGCGGGCGCGCCTCGGACGCTGCTCGCAGCGTCCGCGGCGCGCCAGGAAACACCGGCGCGTCGCTAGCGCGTGCCGAACATGGCACGCGCTAGGGCTGCGTGTTCCCATTGCCGTGAATGGGCGCGCTAACGGACGCGTTGCACGGCGTTAATTTCGCCGTGCAACGCTGTCCGTTAGCGCTTTCACATAACGCAATAGGAACCAAGCCTTAGCTCGCTACATCACTCTTTAAAGGCGTGAAAATATTTCTTCACTTTACATCAGGACAACTACTTAGCACATGACCTTATTAGCCCGGTCACTCTGCCATACAAGGTATGCCCGCACTAAACTACACAAGCTCACCATGACCATTTAGGCAACTGGGCCCAAAAATTATCCAGAGACCCACATTAAAGGGAACTTGTCACCCCCAAAATCGAAGGTGAGCTAAGCCCACCAGCATCAGGGGCTTATCTACATCATTCTGTAATGCATTCTGTAATGCTGTAGATAAGCCCCTGATGCATCCTGAAAGAGGAGAAAAAGAGGTTAGATTATACTCACCCAGGGGCGGTCCTGGTCCGGTTCTGGTCCGATGGGCGTCGCGGTCCGGAGCCTACCATCTTCTTACGATGACGTCCTCTTCTTGTCTTCACGCTGCGCCTCTGGTGCAGGCGTACTGTGTCTGCCCTTTTGAGGGCAGAGCAAAGTACTGCAGTGCACAGGCGCCGGGAAAGGTCAGAGAGGCCTAGCGCCTGCGCACTGCAGTACTTTGCTCTGCCCTCAACAGGGCAAAGTACGCCTGCGCCGCAGTGTGAAGAGAAGAGGACATCATCGTAAGAAGATGGGAGGTCCCGGACAGCGACGCCCATCGGACCAGAACCGGACCGGGACCGCTCCTGGGTGAGTATAATCTAACCTCTTTTTCTCATCTTTCAGTATACATCGGGGGCTTATCTACAGCATTACAGAATGCTGTAGATAAGCCCCTGATGCTGGTGGGCTTAGCTCACCTTCGATTTTGGGGGTGACAGGTTCCCTTTAATAAATTACATCAAGGGTGATGAAATAAATCATCACTCTCCACTACTTACATGTTTTATTATTTTTCTTTTCTTGCATATTTATGAGGGTAGTCATTGCGCTTCAGCAGCGGCAACAGCAGCTCTACACAACCTATTGAGATCGGTAAGAAAACAAGGTGATGCTCTGTGACATGTGCAGAGGTCACTGTGCAGAGATGGGGACTTGTCCATTGAAAGATTTTAGCTTTATACAGAGGTGCTGTCCTTCATTGTTATCATGTCCTGTAAAGATTGTGATGTAATGCTGAGCCTGCCCACACAGTACACAGTACAAGTGATGAGAGCTCAATGACTGGTGTAAAAACTGCAATATATCAGGATTATTTTTTTTATATAGTTTATTTGATCCCAGTTGAGATATGGTCACTCAGTTATATAGATTATATAAATATGTGAACCATCACAAAAAAATGAATGGCAACATAAACACCCTTATTTCCACAAAGCAAAATAAACCAAAGTACATGTTGAGTGATGTGATGTGATGTGAGAATTTTTCACCAAATAAACTTCTCCTGCATGTCCCAAAAATGCCACGTCAATGTGATATTTACTTTTTCCAGCCGTTTGAAGAGAATTTCAGGAGGTCACATTTTAAAGATATAAAGAATAAATCGTTTTCTGAAGTCTAAAGATCTTGCCTTGAGGTGTGAACCATCTGAAAAAGCTCTTTATATTTAATGAGTTCTAAAAAAAATTTTTTTTTAAAATTTTCTCAGATTCTCCAAATTATGAAGAAAGTTATGATGTCCTTATTCCGGTATTACAATATTTGATAATATAAATGATTTTTTAAAAATGAAAAAAAAAAAACATTTCTCATCTTAAAGAGAACCTGTCAGCTTCCCGAGTTGCTCCAAACTGTCAATGCAGTGTTATATGTGGTGATTACTGTTCTCTAATAAGGTCACTTATGTTGCACACAAGTGAGATCTTTTAGAATATGTCCTCTGGGAGTATTTATTTTAAGCAGCCAAAAACAAAGGGTTTTCTAGTGAAACCTGCTTCTGGAAACCCTCCTTCTTTGCGCTTGGAGGAGTTTTTTGTTTGCTAAAACGGTTTTGAAGAGTTTTTCAAAAGTCTTCCATTTTTTTTCCTGTAGCATTTTTTTGCAGCACTTTGATTATACAGTGACTAGTTTAAAATGTTTTCCACCTGGCGATGCTTCATACAAGTGGCAGGCACTTTTTGTTTCACAGTTAGGGTATGTCTTTTTGCTGATTTTTTGGGAGGTTTTGCAGCAGAAACTGGCTATGTGCACACTGTCTTTTTTCACGTGGATTCCGCTTTGAAAAAAAGCCAAAAAACTGCTGCCAGAAATGGACATAATGTGCAGCACTTTCAAAACAACATTGCTGTGTGAATGTTCAGTATTTTTTTTAACTTTTTTAAACAGCTTCAGGGTTCAGAAAGCCTGGATCGGTTAAAAGAAATAACATGTTCATTCTCTGTGTAAGGCCGGGGTCACACTTACGAGTGCAATGCAAGAAACTCGCACGAGTCTCTCGCCTCAATACCCGGCGCTGCCGCCGACACTCGGGACCGGAGCGTTCAGCTGCATAGTAATACATGCAGCCGCACAGTCCGGTCCGAATGCTGGTGGCAGTACTGGGTATTCAGGCAAGAGACTCACGCAAGTTTCTCATATTGCACTCGCAACTGTGACCCCGGCCTAATAGAAGATATGGGCAAAAGATGCAAAAACGAGTGCTAAAATGTCGGCAGATACACTTCAGGAAAAAATCCATCAGCTTTTTCCTGAAGCAGTTTGTGAAAGAAAACTTCGGAGGCTTCGCCATTGGATTAGAAACATCGCATACACATAGCCAATGATTGAAAACTCACCAGAAAATGCAAAAAAAATCTCAAAAACATGGCGTTTCCACTCAGTTTCTACTCCAAAAAGCCAGAAAAAAGGCTTAGTGCAAACTTAATTTTTTGAGGCAGTAAAAAAACAAGTTTTCTAGTGGAAATAGCTTCAACACATGCTCCATTGGGGGTTATTTGAGAATTTTTTCGGTTTCCTGAAAAGTTTTTTTTTCTGCCCTGAAGCTTTTTTTTTTTGCAGCCTTCTGATTGGACAGTGCCTAGTTTGAGGCTTTTTTTATTAGAAGATGTCTCAAAGCAGTGAGATCCATTTTATTTTCTCCCACCAGGTGTTTTTCAAAATCTGAAGAGGAAGAAAAATGCTCAAAAGACTAAACATATGAACAAAGGGGGTTTATAATAGAAATGAATATGAAAAGTCTCTCAAGCACTTTCTGAACCTTTTTTGGCATATTTTTCGAGTGGATCTGCTGCAAAAGATTCCTAAAAAAATCTGTGCACACATACCCTTAAAATGAACCTTTATTCTGCTGCTCTGGATATTCTAATGAGTCAGGACTAGTCCAATGACATGTTGCTACAACCAACAGTAGCCCTGCCTCCAATCTTGTAGTTTCACCTCCTCGATCCGTGCCTGATATCCTCTATACCATGGCCACAATAGTAAAACCGTTAGCACACCGAGTATGGAGGGTATCAATCACATGTCAGGGAGGCATGAATAGAGGATCCAAGTTAGGACTAGTCCGATGAGATGTTGGTACAACCAAGAGTAGTCCTGCCTCCAATCCTCTAATTACACCTCCCCGATCCGTGCCTGATATCCTCTATACCATCACCACAATGGTAGGACCGTTAGCACACAGAGTACGGAGGGTATCAACCACACGTCAGGGAGGCATGAATAGAGGATCCAAGGCAGGACTAGTCTGATGAGATGTTCGTACAACCAAGAGTAGTCCTGCCTCCAATCCTCCAGTTACACCTCCCCGATCCATGCATGATATCCTCTAAGTAAAAAAGGGGGAGAAGCCAGCGCTGCTTATGGTGAGAACGCAAAACATAAAGTGCACATGCACATATTGATTTCTAACTGTATTTAAAAAATAAGACATTTAGCAAACAATTGATCAATTCTTTGAGCCACCCCGCCACGTCACGGCATTCTCATAATGGGGCAGTCCTACTCTACATTTTTTATATTCGCTGTGCCATTACGGCCTCTAAAAAGCAAGACCACATTAAATGCAAGCTGTACTTGAAGCATTTCTGAATCACTCCCATGCCCCATTATGAGAATGCTGTGACGTGGCGGGGTGGCTCAAAGAACTGATCAATTGTTTGCTAAATGTCTCATTTTTGAAATACAGTTAGAAATCAATATGTGCATGTGCACTTTTTTTTGCGTTTTGTGTTCTGACCATAAGCAGCGCTGGCTTCTCCCTCTTTTTTACTATGATATCCTCTACCATCGCCGCAATGGTAGGACGCGTATGGAGGATATCAACCACACACATCAGGTAAGTATGATTAGAGGATCCGAGGCAGGACTAGTCTAGAGGAACCAACATCTTACCAGATTAGTTACCGTACATGAAGGTGCTAAATATCTAACTCCTTAAATATATAGGGAGTGTGGAAACCACAGAAAAACGACCAATATGGGTAATATACGTATAGAAAACTTTATTCATAACAAATACATTACAGTCATAAAAAAGCCATAATAGACTTAGGACAACAGAGCTACGAGGTGAAATACTGGTGATGATAGCGCCAACCAGTCACCACCATACAAAAAATGACGTGCGGATCGGAAAAACTCAGGCTATCACAAAGGACATGTATAATAATGTGATATATGCACCGGCACATCAGGTCGCTACATACATTATGAGATGACAAAGTCCATATTCACACAAAAATATATCTATATATATGCCACATTGGGGTAATAGTATAAAGCAATATAGCAACCTTAATGGTAGTACAGCGGTGTGTGGCCAACAGCATCGCTCTAGATGTATATAAGGGCTGTCACATATATCTGTCCCTCCCCCTTGGTCATATGCGACCATAAGACCCGCAATAAGACTGCCCGGTGAGTACCAGGGCTAGCCACCGTGAATGCATCTAACAGTTACCTGTCACAGGGGGGAATCAGAGATAGCCAGGTCCGGTCCTACACGTGCGCCCGACGTGCGTTTCGGAGCGGAAGCTCCTTCGTCAGGGGGCGTGGACTATTATATTATACTATTATCCCAATGTGGCATATATATAGATATATTTTTGTGTGAATATGGACTTTGTCATCTCATAATGTATGTAGCGACCTGATGTACCGGTGCATATATCACATTATTATACATGTCCTTTGTGATAGCCTGAGTTTTTCCGATCTGCACGTCATTTTTTGTATGGTGGTGACTGGTTGGCGCTATCATCACCAGTATTTCACCTCGTAGCTCTGTTGTCCTAAGTCTATTATGGCTTTTTTATGACTGTAATGTATTTGTTATGAATAAAGTTTTCTATACGCATATTACCCATATTGGTCGTTTTTCTGTGGTTTCCACACTCCCTATCTATTTAGTTGCATACGACTGGGTCACGAATTTATCCATTATACGGCAACATATATATTTATATTTATTGTGAGCGTTGTAATGTTGCTATTTAATACCTTTATTTTTCTCCTTAAATATATGTAGTGATACTTCACAAACTAATAAATTAGTCAAAAAGTGTTCAGCGTGATAGACGCATGAAAATAGGGTAAACACTTTTTCACAGCATCGTATTTCATCAATGTATGAAATAAAATGTTCCAGTCATGCAAAAGATGAAAAATTAGGGTCAATAATAGACGAGACCCAATGTCAGATTTGATGTATTACTTTATAATATCACAGACAATACTACTTGATCTGCAAAACTTGAAGAATCTGAATTTTTGTTTATCATTTTGATAAAGAAACATATATTGCTAGAATAATGTCTCGTTTATTATATATTAGCTCTGAAAAACTGTGAATTTTAATATTTTTGCCGTTTTCTCAAATAGCTTTATATGGTAAGTGGTGTTTTATGTTAATATGAAGTTTGAATGTATGTTGTATATGTAAAGAGGATGCAAAGTGAGTAATCTCTTTTAATACTAAATCTTCTAGAGTGTCTCTTGTTGGACACTTAAAGCCTCGGAGGTGCTGCATGTTTTGCCATATCAGCACTGTATGTCGGGTCTTCAGTCTAATCAAAGGTCTCAGGTCTCAGTATTTAAGTTTTTGGAGTCAAACAAACTCATGAACATCAAGTATCACCGATCCTGGAAAAATATCAGGTTGTCAAAGTTCATTCTGATCATATTGCCAAACTATGCACCATTATTAGGAGATGACAAACACTGTTTTAGTTAATTTACTTATTATTACAATATTAGTATCTCAAATTCGGTTATTCCAAAGCCCAGTGGATCTAGGTTTTAAAAGCATTTTACCATCCAATCAAAATGGCAATTAGGGAAGTTTGGGGTTAGAAGGTCAATTTGTATATGTTTTTTTGCACCTTCAAAAGATTTCTAGAGATATGTAGTACTGGTCGAATGTTTAGACACACTTGTTCATGTAATGGTTTTCCTTTTTCTTATTGCAATGTGAACAAAGTAGATTCAGACTGAAGGCAGCAAAACCATGCAGGAACACATATGGGAACACGCAGTAAGGAATTCAGCATAAAATAAAACTGAAGATATACTAAGCCTTCCTCAAAGTATCCCATTTTACTTTGATGACAGTTTTACACCCACTTGGCATTTTCTCAAATGGCTTCATCAGGTCGTCACCGGGAATGGCTTCAAATAACCAGGTGTGTATTGTCAAGAGTTCATTAGTGGATTTACTGGCTTAAAGAACGTGTTGGCACACAGTTGTAGACAGTACTGAGCCCTATTCCACAACCGATATGTCATACTAGGGCAAGAACCACTCAAATAAGTAAAGAAAAATGACAGTTCATCATTACTTTAAGACTTGAAGCTCACTCAATCCGTAATATTGCTAGAACCTTGAAGGCATCTTCAAAAGCAGTCATGAAAACCATAAATAGCTATGATGTAACTAACTTTCATGAGGACTGCCCAGGAAAGATGATAAGTTCATCAGAGCTACCAACCTCCGAAACTGAAAACCTCAGACAATCGTCATGTTAAATAATTCCCAGACAACAAGTTGCAGATACACCGTCACATCAACAGTCCAGAAGAGACTACGAGATTAGTAATTCTGTGGTCAAATTGCTGCAAAGAAACCGCTACTGAAGACAAGAAGAAGAAAATTGTTTGGGCCACAAGGATTGGACATTATCTCAGTGGTAATTTGTACTGTGGTCTTAACAGTCAAAATTTGAGAACCAACATTTTTTTGTGAAAAGCAGAAAAGGTGAGCAGATGGTTTCTATATATGTGGTGCCCATCATGAAGCATAGAGAGGAAGGTGTGGGTGACACTGCTGATTCATTCCAAATTCAAGGCACACTTCAATGGTCTACCATCATATCTGGTTTGCACTTAGTGGGACAATCATATGTGTTGCAACAAGACAATAATTCAAATATGTTTCAGGCTATGTAAGGGCTTTGCAACCAAGAAGCAGAGAGATGGAGTCCTGCAACAAATTACATGGTCTCCACAATCACCAACATCAACCCATCTGATATGATTTTGGATAAGTTGGACAGCCAAGTGGGGTCTAAGCAGCCAACAAGTGCTCGGCACCTCTGTGAATTTAAGAATACTGGGAAGAAATTCCAGGTGACTATGTGATGTTCCTGGTTGAAACGATGCCAAGAGTTATAGGGTATAGAGTTATCATCAGAGTACAATTAGGTATTTTGAGAAAATATAATTTTTAACATATATTCTGGCTTGTTTCATACGTGTTTCTTTATTCCTTGTTTCTATATGTTTCTTCTTGGCTTTGCTGCCTTTTGTCTGAATCTACAATGTGCACATTCCAATAAGAACAAGGAAAATCACAGCATGGACAGGTGTGTCAAAAATGGTACTGTATATACAGTTCTCAATATTGAAATTGCAACATCAAGAACAAAAAGTCATGGATTTATGGAAATCACAACATTGATAGACAGGTTAATGATGTGCAAATGAAAAGATGGAAAAACAATTTCCAAACATCTTGATTTATTCAATATCGAGTTTAGCGCCATATAAATTTCAACTCTTATATGCCTTATCAGCTATCAATAAGGTTATTAATTGTTGTTTTGCCATGCTGAATGCACTTGGGCACACAAATCATCAAGATCCTCTGCTGACAGCTGCAGTCTGGAGATGTTGCAGGCCATGGTAGCATGTTTATGCCCCGAAGGCTGCTCACAGTAACACGATCAACATGTGGCATGGCGTTGTCGTGTTTAAAAGCAGCTCCTGGAACACTTTGGAGAAGTGACTATCACTGGTTCCACAATAAAATCAATGCAACACCAACCTGGCAGTGTCCCTAAGGTGAAGACTAGAGAGGTCTGGCAACATTACATACATAATCCCGGGAGTAGAACCGAAGTGACGTTCCCTTGTGAAAGCCTCCTCATGGCCTTGCCCACATGATCTCCACACCAATCTCTGGCTAGCATTGCATCCAAAACAAAATCAGAACTCTGAAGAGGACAGACCTCCGTTCCCGCCTCTATTGTTCCATTTCAGACTTCAGTCTCTATCTAGAAACCACATGGGCAATTCCAAGAAGAGGCCTTCACAAGGGAACTCTGATAGGAGAATGACAGAACCCTTCACAAGCACATAACATAGAATTATGTCATATGTATGCCAGTCACATAGGTGCTGTTGAAAAAAAAAATTAACAGCGGCATTTAATTGGTATTATTACTGGTGTGCAGACACATTGGCTTCTATTGTACCCCTATAGTTCATAATGTGAATACTGCGTGCCAATAGGGTACCTGTTGTGATTTCTGTGGCCAAGCTCCCTCCTGTGGTCGTGAGTGGTACTTCGGCTGGTTCTGTCTATGAGCTTCCTTTGGTGGATGAGAGTGGTACTGCGGCTTCTGAGTTTCCTTCCTCAGGTGGTGAGGTTAAGTCGTTAGGTGCTGCTCTATTTAACTCCACCTGGTGCTTTGATCCTGGCCTCCAGTCAATGTTCTAGTATTGGTCTTGCTTCCTCCTGGATCGTTCCTGTGGCCTGTCTATCCTGCATAAGCTAAGTTCTGCTTGTGTTACTTTTGTTTGCTATTTTTTCTGTCCAGCTTGCTATATTGGTTTTTCTTGCTTGCTGGAAGCTCTGAGACGCAGAGGGAGCACCTCCGTACCGTTAGTCAGTGCGGAGGGTCTTTTTGCCCCTCTGCGTGGTTGTTTGTAGGTTTTTGTGTTGACCGCTGTTAGGGGTCGAGTTCCCGCTTCTGCACAGGGGGAATCTCGAGCCACCTCCGCTGCGGTCTCCCATTCTTGTCCAGCCACAGTGGAGTCTGCTCAGCAAAGACGTCGGTCCCAGCGTTTTGCTCATTCTCACTCTGTTCTGAGAGTTACTGTTGCTTCTCCAGTCTCTGCCATTAAAGTCAGTGCTGGTCAGCAGCGAGCGGACTTCTCTGGGACTAAGTCCTTGTCTGCACGTACTGAGCATGCCCAGGGTAAGATCTCCCGTTGGAGATCGAGGGTCATGTGCTCAGGCTCTGCAGCACATTCCATTGGTCCTCTTGGCAGGTCTTGGAAGGGCAAAGGTGCTGTGGCCACTTCCTGTGCTGCTGCTATATAAACTGCGCATGACCGCACGGCCATGCGCTAGTATTGTCTTTCAATCGCTAATGTGTGTATGTTGTGAGTGCAAGTCGTCCTTGGATACCCCTACCCTATTGAATGACTGTTCACGGAAGGTGTATGGCTGCTACCTAGCGCCCGACTTATCCTACAGCACTAGTCACACATTATAGCGTCCAGTTGCTGTGACCGCCAGTACGGCGCCGTGCACTTCCTCTGTGCTTTCCTTACCCAAGCCTGGGTGGTTAGTGGCGTTCGTCAGTGCGGCACTGCATGCACTCTTGTGCCTTAATATTGCTCTTCAGTTTCCTTACACACCCAGTTGCGGTGTAGTGCCAGCAAGGGTCTAATCGGACTTTAATCCTAGTTGGGGTTGAGTTCGCTGACTACTTGCTCGCGCTTTAGGTGCGGTACCGCGGTCCTGTGCCTTAACAGGATTGCTTCTTTCACGCTGGGTGAGGTCAACCCACGCGTGTATACTTTAGTGTACCGCCATATAGTCTGCTAATTGCTAGCAGCAGGTTTTCACCTGCACGGTGGACCCCGGACTGCGAACGCATCTATACCATCTGTCTTGGTGCGTTCCGCCAGTCCTAACAGAATACTAGCGCCAGGGTCTGGCTAGTAAAATGGCGGACGACCAGCGTTTACAGCGGTACATCCAGCAGCTGGAGGGAAGGTTGGCGGCTCTTGAGCGTTCAACCTCAGCTGTGGATGTTACTGCTGTCGCTGTTCAGGCTGCAAGTGTGGCTGCAGCTACCTTGTCCACTGCCGCCCCTGTACCGACGCTATCTCGCCTCCCGCTACCAGAGAAATTTTCTGGTGACAGTAAGTCCTGTAAGGGTTTCGTGAGTCAGTGCTCAATACATCTCGAGCTTCTGGCCTCTTGTTTCCCTACAGAGCGGGCTAAGGTGGGCTTTATAATTTCCTTATTGTCGGACAGGGCGTTGCAGTGGGCTACGCCGCTGTGGGAGCGTGGCGATCATGTGGTGCAGAGTGCTCCGTTATTCCTGAGCACTCTGAAACAGGTCTTTCTAGGACCTCGTGTCACCCATGACACGGCGCTCCAACTGTTGGCACTGACTCAGGGCTCGTCCTTGGTCAGCCTTTTTGCCGTCCATTTCCGCACTCTAGCATCTGAGCTGGAGTGGTCGGATAAAGCCCTTATCCCTATATTTTGGAGGGGGCTGGCTGACCACGTTAAGGATGCTCTGGCCACTAGGGAGATTCCCGCCACACTGGAAGAGTTAATAACAGTATCTACTCGCATCGACCTCCGTTTTCACGAGCGGAGGTTAGAGCGAGCCCAGTGTAGGCAGAGGTTTCGGCTGGCTCCCACCTTCGCCAAACCTTTGGAATCTCCAGTGCAGGCTCCTGAGTTCCAGGAACCTAAGGTGGTGTCACGAGCGGGATATAAGTCCCAGACCGCTCGTGCACTCCAGGGTTGCCATGTATGCCAACAGTCAGGACATCTTGCCACCAGATGTCATCAGCGGTCGAGGAAACCTCAGCGTCTAGTGGTAGTAGGTGGAGGTGCACTAGACACTGCGACGTTTGCCTCCAAATTGTCCTTTAAGGGGACAATTACCTTTGGCTCATCCTCCCACTCGGTAGACCTCTGCGTGGATTCTGGGGCGGAGGGCAATTTTATGTCTTCTGCCTTTGCCCAACGTCACGCAATACCCCTGGTTATGCTATCTCAACCAGTAACGGTACGAGTGGTGAATGGGTCGACACTCCCCGCACAGATAACACATCAGACCATCCCTGTTACTCTGTCCATGTCGCCATCCCATCAGGAGATTATTTCTCTGCTCATCATTCCTGAGGGTATTGATGAGGTCCTGTTGGGGATACCTTGGCTACGGTATCACTCTCCTCACATCGAGTGGTCCTCAGGCAGAATTCTGGGATGGGGTGAATCATGTGGGGGTAGGTGTCACCGAGAGTGCGTTCAGGTTGCTACTATTGAGGTACCCGCAGATCTATCCTCTCTCCCCAAGCAATATTGGTCTTACGCAGACGTGTTCTCCAAAAAGGTGGCGGAGACCCTTCCGCCCCATCGCCCCTATGACTGTCCTATCGATCTCTTGCCTGGTGCGGAGCCTCCCCGGGGTCGAGTTTATCCATTATCTCTCCTGGAGATGGAGGCCATGTCTCAGTACATTCAAGAGAATCTGGCAAGAGGGTTTATCAGGAAGTCAGTGTCACCTGCTGGGGCAGGGTTCTTCTTCGTGCAGAAGAAGAATGGGGAACTACGTCCATGCATAGACTATAGGGGTCTTAACGCTATCACCGTTAAGAACAAGTATCCTTTGCCCTTGATATCCGAGCTCTTCGATAGGCTTCGGGGAGCTAGAGTGTTTACTAAATTAGATCTGCGGGGTGCTTACAACCTGATTCGCATCCGTGAGGGGGACGAATGGAAAACGGCGTTTAACACCAGAGATGGGCACTATGAGTATCTGGTGATGCCCTTCGGGCTCTGTAATGCCCCAGCCGTTTTTCAAGACTTTGTCAACGACATCTTCCGGGATATGCTTTCCACCTCAGTTGTAGTCTATCTGGATGATATTCTCATCTTTTCTCCAGATATTGACTCCCACCGGAGAGATGTTGGCAGAGTCTTCGACCTCCTACGGGCAAACTCTCTTTACGCTAAGTTGGAGAAGTGTATGTTTGAGCAGGAGTCTTTGCCGTTCCTGGGCTATATCATCTCCGCCCAGGGATTGGCTATGGATCCTGCCAAACTACAGGCTGTGATGGACTGGCAAGAGCCCCATTCTCTTAAAGCAGTGCAGCGCTTTATGGGGTTCATTAACTATTACCGCCAGTTCATTCCCCACTTCTCAACTCTGGTAGCTCCCTTGGTAGCCCTCACCAAGAAGGGAGCGAATCCTAAATTGTGGTCGGAAGAGCTCTCCAAGGCCTTCACTTCTATTAAGTCCCACTTTGCTAGCGCTCCCATCTTACATCGTCCCGATGTGGATAAGCCATTCCTAATGGAGGTGGATGCCTCATCCATTGGTGCTGGAGCAGTCCTCTATCAGAAGGATGCTCAAGGTCGGAAGCATCCATGCTTCTTCTTCTCTAAGACCTTCTCGCCAGCGGAGAGAAACTACTCCATCGGGGATAGGGAGCTGCTAGCAATGAAGTTGGCCTTTTCAGAGTGGAGACATCTTCTGGAAGGTGCGCGGTTTCCCTTCCAGGTTTACACTGACCACAAAAATTTGGTCTACTTACAAACAGCCCAGCGGCTAAATTCTCGCCAAGCCAGATGGTCCTTGTTCTTTTCCCGGTTCCACTTTTCTTTTCATTTTCTCGCCGGGGAGAAGAATATTCGTGCTGATGCTCTCTCTCGCTCCCTTATGTCAACTGAAGAGGAGGAAGAGGAGCCTCGGCTTATTGTTCCTTCTGAGAGCCTGAGAACCGTAGCGCCAGTTTCGCTTGAGTCTGTGCCTCCGGGCAAGACTTTTGTGCCCATTAATTTGCGACCGGAGGTTCTCTCTTGGGCTCATTCGTCCAGAGTGGGTGGACACTTTGGGACAAAGAGGACATCTGAGCTACTGGCGAGGACGTACTGGTGGCCGCATATGGTCCGGGATGTCAGGGATTATATTCTGGCGTGTGTCTCCTGCGCCAAAAATAAATCTCTGCGTCAAAGGCCAGCTGGGTTGCTCTATCCCTTGCCGGTGGCAGATAGGCCCTGGGAGATGGTCGGGATGGACTTTGTCGTGGGTTTGCCCAAGTCTCGCGGCTGTACCATCATTTGGGTCATCACCGATCATTTCTCGAAAATGGTGCATTTGGTGCCGCTACCACGGTTACCTTCTGCACGGGCCTTGGCTGCGTTGTTCATTAAGCACATCTTCCGCCTACATGGTATGCCTGACAAAATTGTCAGTGACCGGGGTCCCCAGTTTGCGTCTCGGTTCTGGAGAGAGCTATGTCGTCTTCTCAGTATTGAGTTGAATCTCTCTTCCGCTTATCATCCCGAGACGAATGGGTTGGTAGAGAGGGCCAACCAGACCTTGGTCACATACCAGCGACATTTTGTTTCAGCCAGGCAGGATGACTGGGCATCCTTGCTATCATGGGCAGAGTTTGCGCTGAACAACGCCGTAGCCGACTCCACTGGACAAACCCCATTCCTCCTCAACTATGGTCAGCATCCACGGGTACCTGTGCCTATGCCCGTGTCTTCCGCAGACTCCAGGGTGGCAGACTGGGCTGTGGAGGCACGGGATATTTGGGACTGCACTCAGGATGCCATTCGGGCCTCTAAGGAGAGAATGAGGTCCTCCGCCGATGCTCATCGGTGCCCCGCTCCGACCTTTGCTCCTGGCGACTTGGTGTGGCTCTCCGCCCGTAACATCAGGCTGCGAGTTGAGTCCACTAAATTTGCTCCTCGCTAGTGTGGTGTGATAGGATTAGGGATTGCGGTCAGCAGAGTTCCCACGTCTCAGAGCTCGTCCTATGTTTTTGGTAATTGTCAGGTCACTTGTGTGCTCTGAACTTCAAGGTCCATTGTGGTTCTGAATTACCTGTTCATAACAGGTACCATGGCATGTCCTCATACAGTTATGTAGATGGAAAAACAAAATCGAAGGGGAGAAAAAAACAAAAGGGGCAAAAACGGAAAATCGCTTGATCAAGAAGGGATTAGGAAAGCGACACTAGACATTAATGAGAAATATGTATGATGGAGATCAATTAATTCAATGATAGTCTAATCAACAGCCATCACACTAAACCTTCGGATGTTGGATGCTCTCTAATAGTGAGCTTGGGCAAGAGATAGTCTAACAACTCTATTGCAGTTTTACATGATGGCCACTTCCCTTTAAATTCTCCATGTTTGCTTCAACTCATCCAAAGCACTTCGGAGATTCATCTGGACAGTTTTCTCGGGCCCTTTGGATAGTTATTGTGACTATTATAACGTGAATGATAGAACTCCATAACTGATTATTCAGCTTAATTCATTGAAATAATAAAGGGCAGATGTTGGCAATGAGTTTTTTTTTGGCCATTTTAGCCAGTTGTTAGACTAATACACAATCCTTACAGAACAACTGAAAATAGATTTCAAAGAATGGATAAAAGTAAAGTCACATTGCAGTATATTGGATAAAAAATTGTAAGATGACTTGAACAACATCCACAAATGGCCAAGAAACTCAGCAGCTGTGTGTATTGTGCTAACAAGGTCATCCGGGGTTCTACATGGTAATGGGAGTAGGAACGCAGCGTCTGAAATTTATAAACACGTGTTACAATATGTTTTTCATTAAGCAAGAAGAAAGCTTCAAAATGTTATGATAGACTATTTCTATGGCATGGTATACTGGATGCACCTGTAGTAACATAATGCTAAAAACCACCAGTAGGGTAATATTGGCCAGTAACCATATAATCAACAACTGCCTCAAATCAGATTGATTGTATTGCTGCATTGGATGGCATTGCCTAAATTTTTTATTGTTGATTTGTGCTGGTAAGAACTTTATATATTTATAGAACAATTTAGCTTTTGAAACTGAAAGACTAGGAGGCTAATGGCTCGATACAAGCCAAATGGCTCTCAATGCCTCATATATTGGCAGGATAACCTTGTTTTCGCAACATGATGTGCTACTGACAATGAAAACTTATAGCCCATCCATTTACCAGCCAAACAGAACTGTTTGCTGGCTGATCAGCTGCATGCTTACATGGGTCAGAGATCAAGAACGTGTATTCTTGTGAATAGTAGTTCAGCCAATCATCAACTTGTGTGAAAAGACTTAAAGCTGGCCATATACAGTAGGCTTAGGTTAGCCGATATCGACGAGTTTTTGCTATGGTCTAATGTGTATAGGGGCACCAAAAGATAGTCAAAAGTGATGTCGATCAGGCATGTCCACTATCAGACGGCCAAGTGTCAATCAGTGACTTTCTCATAGAAAACACAGGAGTACTTAGCCAAACAAGTGCTCCTGTGTATGGGAGAGTCTGTTGAGATCATTCGGCCAACAGCCATCTAATGTGCATAGCCGGCTTAAGACATCTTCTTGTTTTCACATGTTCACATTGATAAGCAGGTTTGGCCTCCTATTGCAGTAAGAAGAGTGTAGGAGGGCTCCTGTGGCAGCTCATTGCCTTACAGTTAGGGCCTGGTTTGAGGTTTGTGAGAACGGAAGAACAGCTGATCTCCTGGGCAGTGTTGGACTGAGATGGCAAGGGCCCACCAGTAACATTGACTCTGGGGACCCACTGTTCAGCTACATGCAAAAATTACATTACATTCTTTCATAAATTTGCTTATGCATCAACATTCTAATACACTGGGTAGTTTGTTGATGGAATGATGAGATTCTGCTTCATCTGTCCACAGTGAATCAAGTGTATTGTGCCAACTATTGCTCATGCTGGGGAGGTTAGTGGCTTATTTCTGTATGGGGGTCCACCGGGAGATTCACCTGTTCTCCCGTGGGCCAGTCCAATCTAGCTCCTGGGAAACACTCGTTAAATTTTTTTTAAATTTTGATTGCAACATAAAGCAGTTTATAAGAGGAGGAACTGGGAATGAATTGGTAGGATAGAATACTATTAATCTGTAAATTATTGAGATTAGACTACAAGTTCCCAGGTACTTTCAGCTGCATCACATCTAATGTGGTGTACCTAATTATTTGTACTAAATGTCCAAATGGGAGTCTGTATGTAGAGGAGACAGGGCAAACACTGAGAACAAGGATGAACTCTCATCGCCACACAATAAGAGAAAAAATAGATGTACCTGTGGCAAAACATTTTTGTCTCCCTGATCATAGCACCATGGACATGAGATTACTTGTATTAAAGTATCATTTCAAATCTCAGAGAGACAGAAGAGTTTTGGAACATAAACTGATGACGACCTTTGACACACACAGTGCAGGAATGAATGTGTTGCATGGAATTATGTCTTTTTACATCAATTAAGGAATTTGCTCCTTAGACCATGTGGGAGCATCACAACACAGAACCAGACCCCAATCAGAGGACAATAAAACATTCGCACTCCTTATCTATGAACTGTTCTAATATTTATGGACAAAACTGTTTATCACTCTCACATAATGGTAGTTCAGCTTCACGTCACCTGTCTTATCTATGGCATTATTTCTGGGCTGTATTGTGCATAAATATGTGATTCTTCAGAATTTGTATTAGTCTATGCCTGATGAAGGGACCTGACTAGTCTCGAAAGCTTGTAATTTGTTACCATCTTTTCAGTTAGCCATTAAAAGGCATCAACCACTGAGGACTCTCAATTCTAAATATTTCTCTGAAATTAAGTTGGAACTAATCAGCCCAAATAAAATGGTGCTGGCCTCTTAATTAACACCACCAACAATTTACCACTCATCTAAGACCATTGGTGTGATAGCCAATATTCTTATGCTTTTTAAGCTGCTTTATCATGAAAACGTTTCGTAGTTATTAGTTTTTTCTAACTTAATGTTTATTAAATAATGCAAATATTTTCAAAACTCTTAGGGGTTTTTCGAAACGCCTCAGGATCTGAATACTCTTCTGTTAAAACAGTCTTTTTACTGGTAATTTAAGAAATTTAGAAAGTTTTACCAGAGATGCTAGTTTTTTCTTTTAACTGGACTTTGTATGTCTCCCCTGACTGACGAGCTTACTGGATCTCTGGACCATGCGGTGGTGGAGACATTATAGCGAAGAGCGAACAGATCCTTTCTACTTGGAGCTGTTTTTCCTCTATTCCTTCCTATGAAATCGACTCCTGCTATAGATGAGAAAAATCTGGGGAAGATGCGCTCAAATCGTCTAACACATTCTATTAGATCTGAATCGAATCAGCCCCCCCAAAAAGTCTATTGTACCCTGAGGTCTGCCGAGTCCAATAAATAATAAACATGGGGCTAGAAAGGAGTGAAAGAACAATATATTCACCTGTCCTGCAACCTGGTCTTCCAATCAAGTGGTCTTCAGAACGGTCTTTGGTCTCCATTTCAGTGTTCAGTCCGGATCTTCTAATGCTGACTTGGCTTCACATGACCGTATGTGGCCTACTCAGCACTGGGAGATCGAGATTGTAGACCAATCTCAAGACTGAAAAGTCAAAGACCGATCAAAACCTAGTGGAGGATCAGGTGCCAAATATTGGAGAACCAGGTGAGTGTATGGGTCTTTTAATGTTTTGCAAGCCCTTCTAAGCCCTGAAAACAATCCAGGAAAATGTATATAAATCAAGAACTTTTAGGAAATACGGAATTAACGTAATTAATTGCAAATCGATTCACTCATATCTAACTCGTGTGTTTATCTAAAACAGCGGAAAATAGCTCCCCATTGGGGTCTGGACAAATGTGAATGGTGAAAATCTTTGCATCGTGTTGCAGAATATCTTGGTGCCATATAAGCAAAAGAAAAACGATAAGTATCAAACTCTACATGGAGTTTGTATGTTCCCCCTGTGTTTGCATGGATTTTTTCCAGGATCTCCGGTTTCTGACATAAACATACTGATTAATTGGCTTCCCATGAAACTGGCCTTTGTCTGTGTGTTTGAGAAATTAGACTGTGACCATTGAGGACTGGGACTGATGTGAATGGTGACATTCTCCGTACAGCACTGTAAACTATATTGGTGTGATATAAGCAACAGAAAATAAATATTTGTTAGGGCTGCAATGTTATGTGGCATGGAATAGAAGGGCGTCTCTGTTTGGTTTCAATTTAATAGATGCATTTATTAAAGGGGTTATCTGGTCTTCTGATAAAAGTCTGCACTCCTTGCGACTCTAGACTTCTGAACCCTTACAGCTTGAGCTCAGGATTCTCCGATACCGCCAGCGAGAGAGAATGGTCACGTTACTTCAAGTTTTGCGATTTGCACTCTTCTGACCACATTCCTAATAAACGTGCACTTCCTCTCTCAATACAAGTGAATTGGTTGCACATATGCAAATCATATATTTGTGGTCAAGTGACCACCTGCTCTTGCCGGAAATACCGAAGAATCCTGAGTGTCCACAATGTATGCTGCGAGGATTCAGAAGTTTGCAGTCGTGAAGAGTGACTGCAGACTTTTATTGGAAGAACGGACAACACCTTTAAACATGCAACTGATATAATCTTAACTAAATAGGCAAAAAGACTATAAAAAAAATTATAAATAAAAAAATGTTTGGAATTCTACATTAGTGGTCTACAGAAATTGATTTGGTAAATGCAGATTGCTACATTATACTAAAAGATTTTCTTCGTCCCTATTTATGCTGCAAAACGAAAAGAAAATAATAATACGTAACACCACGAGATTAAGATCCCTCCTGAGGAGTCTTTTTTATAATATCGTACAGTGAGATCATGAATTACAGCTGGACACATCGGCGAGAAGCGAAGCGTACAAGGAATAATAGACATCCAGGCTGGTAAAGAATACGAGGACAGCAACCATAGGAACAGCTGCAGACGGAGCGCGAATACATGTGGGCAATTAACGCAGCATATGCTGTTATATATGTGGCAAGGACATGCCGAGATCCAAGTCAGGCAACGGATGTCAGACAGATGTTGGCCAATATTTAGAGTCTGAATGATCACCCTGTTTAGTAATCCGCTGTAGCCAAAACAAAACAATGCTGGTACTTCTGAAATGCGGAAAAAGCAGAATGGCTCAGACAGTATATTGTGTATATTCGCAGCAACAATACAACTAACTATTCTAAACCCTCATGTAAAGTATACATTGCGTCATGGGCCTGCATCAGTACAATTGCCAGATGTCTCTTCACAAAAACATTGGTTTGAAATCCATTGAATAAGCTCCTGATTGCTGAAAACCCAAAAGGGTCATTTAAAAACAATGACAATAATAAACCGAAATTAAAAAACAACATAAACATACTTACCAACTTTTATTTTAACAGTTTTGGGAAGAAAGAGCAGGCAGCGTGCAAAACACTGGGTCCGAAAATTTTCCCCTTACTCAATACCTATTTTAAGTCTACAACCCTCAACACCTCTTCCATGCACCATTTCACTCTATTTCCAAGCTGCCTCTATAGAAGAAAGCTTCCAGAAATACTGTTTTCTGGGAATTGCAGTGGCTATCAGGTGATTTGCCATCTTCTTCAGGAGTTTGGGAGGTTCCCCTTTTTTCGAAGAGTTTGCATAAATGAAATAATGAAAAACAGTCCAGCTAATTCACCACCTGGTCCACAGAGCTCGGTCTGAGTTTAATATGAAGACAATCGAAGAAACATCCAGATTAGGCTGCTTTCACACATAAGTTTTTTGCCATCAGTCACAATTCGTAAAATTTTGAAAAAAAAACATCCGTCGCAGATTGTGAAAAACTGATGCGACGGATCTGTTTTTTCACCGGATACGACTAGCTGATCCAGCTAATTGAATCCTAAAAAAATCAGAGCATGCTCAGTTAATAAAACGGATTCCGTCATTTGACGGATCCGGCGCCATAGGCTTCCATTCCAGCAAATGACGGATGGTGATGGATCCGTCGCTGTCTGTTTTTTCGACGGACACAAAAAAAGTTACTATGTCTATTTTCTCCAGCTGCCGGATAAACAATAATACAACTCTATGAGAAAAAATCGGATCCGGCGGCAACTTTTGCCGGATCCGTTTTTTTTCAAAATTCGCCGGATTGTGACTGACGGTAAAAAAATTGATGTGTGAAAGCAGCCTTACACAATCCATAAAATGGAGATGACTTCCAGTATTCCACAAAGATAAGAAAAAAGGTGGTTTGGTACCGTGTTAGCCAGTAGAAAAAAAGATATAGAGCAGTGGGAGAAACAAAATAGGAATCTTGTGGGTGTGATACCTTTTAATGGCTAACAAAATATAGTGAATGATGTTATATATACTCTACTCTATATCTTTTTAACAAAGATAAGAACAATGCATGGGTGAAGAAATGCAATGCATTTCAGATCACCCATGATCTTTCTGCAAAGAATATAGCATACATAGAAAATGATTTGTCATTATATTATGTGTATACACCTCCCTCCCTGAAATTGTTCATTACAGGGAGTCTGTCACCCCAACATTCGCCTATAAGCTGCAGCTTCTGTAAAGTTGTAGATAAGCCCCCGATGTATCCTGAAAGATAAGAAAAACAAGTTATATTATACTCACCCAGGGGCGGTCCCAGTGCAGTCCGGTCAGATGGGTGTCTCGGTCCGGTCCGGCGCCTCCCATCTTCAAACGATGACGTCCTCTTCTTGTCTTCCTGCCGCAGCTCCTGTGCAGGCGTACTTTGTCTACCCTGTTGAGGGCAGAGCAAAGTACTGCAGTGCGCAGGCGCCGGGCCTCTCTGACCTTTAAATCCACACCTGGTTTAGATGTCCAATGAACATGAAGGGTAGTATATATTTAAACTGCATTTTCTGAGTATGCTTTCTGCTATGAAGAAGGAACATAAGTGATCTGAAACGCGTTGCATTTCTACACCAGTGTCTTGTTCATTTCTTTGTGGAATACTTAATAAACACATCTCAAGTTTATGAATTTTGAGAGCTTGGTGTTTCTGTGAATTCTTCATAAATAAAGTATGGCAATATTTCTAAGCTAAATATACACACGCAAGTGAAATCTACAATCATATATGGTGTTACATGTTAAGCACAAGATGAGAGTTCGTGTGTCTTTGCCAAAGCATATACTACCTTAAGTCGTGTATCCACACTGTTTAAGCCTAGGTCCTATAACACCTGGCCAATAGTTTTCAGAAAATGACACAGATGGGACATTTATGCAGGGACAGACACTGGTCCACAAGAGCATCAGAGGATCTTCCGGTAGGCCTAGTTTCTGACACAATAATGCCCCGAGGTCCAGTAGGCAACAACCCCTTTTGGAGCCAATCACCTGCCACTAGGATTAATTGTAAACTGATTCACAATAACCTATTAGATATTATTGCTAATATGTCCTGTGTGTGGGAGAAAATAATAGTTTATGACACAATTAAAAGTGAAAGTGTACATATATGGATGGATGTAGGATGGCCTTCAGAATCCCAATGAAATCCATTTGTCCAACATCAATCTTCTGAAAATGTTAAACACTTCTCATACTTTATATGTAAATTGTCTTTTGTTTATTTTGTATGCTTTACATCTTATTGTTATGCACATTGTTGAGGGTGAGATATATATATATATTGTGAGGCTGTGGCCTCTGATACAGCTAGGGGCCGCTGTTTGTTCTCCCCAGAATGTGCATGCTGACGGATGAAGTCCATTGGTGTGCATGAGAGTCACGGATTTCCGTTCGGGGTTTTCCAGGTGGCTGAAGGCCACAGGTTTGTGTGTGTTTAAAAACTCTGTAGTAAGGGGTATGGGTGTGTCAGGTGTCAGGTCAGGTGTGCGAGGTGCACATCAGTGTCAGTCTGGTGTGTGCTGGTCTGCAGAGTGCATGGAGGCACAGGCCAGCAGAGCCAGCACCCAGGGCAGCTGAATAGCCTGGCACCCGCAGTGTACACAGAGATGCAAGTCGTCCATGGTACTGGTCTCGGATGTGGACAGTCCTGTGCCCGGAGGTGGATGTCCTGTACCCGAAGGAGTCGGATGTGGACAGTCGTGTGCCCAGAGGTGGATGCCCTGTGCCCGAAGGAGTCGGATGTGGACAGTCGTGTGCCCAGAGGTGGATGCCCTGTGCCCGAAGGAGTCGGATGTGGACAGTCCTGTGCCCGGAGGTGGATGTCCTGTGCCCGAAAGAGGACTAGCATGTGCAACGATTGCAAACAGGTGGATATGGTGCCCGGCTGCTATCCGGAGGATATCCTGAACTGTGTACGACTGGGTGAGTAAAGAGTCTGTAAAGAGACTGTGATACAGCGATGCAGGACACCCACGAGAACTAGTCAGAGGAGGGCTTGCGTGTGTAGTGTCTGCAACATATGAGGCTGTGTGTATGGAGACGTATAGAGACTGTGATATGGCGTGCGGTCGCCCAGGGAAACTGGACAAGGGAAGTCTGGCCTGTTTAGGGACTGCAAATCTAAAGCCATGTGATATGTATTGCTTTGAACCGGTGTAAACTGGTCACTGATAATATCCACTGAAGCTATATGCATTTATGTGAATTGGACTTTGGAAACTTTGTCAGTTTCTGGGATTTGTTTATGTCGTTCCTCCGGAATATCTCAGCATCTGGAGGAACGACATAAACAAATCCCAGAAACTGACAATATACCGGAATCTACAGAAGGAGTACAAACTGGCCCCATATCTAGAGAAACTAGAAAACCCCAAAGATCGACAGATCCTGAGCCGGTACAGACTGAGCGCCCACAGCCTACTCATCGAATCCGGGCGGCACCGACAGAACTACAAGCCTCGAGAGAACAGACTCTGCCAGCAGTGCCCCCAGGAGGCCGTGGAGGATGAGGCCCACTTCCTGCTGAGGTGCCCCAAATACTCCGCAGTGAGGGACACTCACTTCAAGAGACTGTCTGATCTCCTCCCAGACTTCACCTCCAAGGAGGAGGAAGAAAAACTGCCGATAATACTGGGGGAAGAGGAAAGTGCAGTGGCCGTAGCAGCGGAATATGTCAGTGCCTGCCACAGACTAAGAGGAGCCTGATATGTCATGGACTCCTGTATCCCAACACTGGACACGTCCCTATCCCCCGACTAAAGAGCCTGATATGTCATGGACTCCTATACCCCACCCTGGACATGTCCCTATCCCCCCACTAAAGAGCCTGATATGTCATGGACTCCTATACCCCACCCTGGAAACATCCCCTATCCTCTAAAAGGAATTTGATATTCCTTGGACCTCTATACCCAATGTGACAAAACACTCTGGGATCGCCTTTGCTGGGGTCAAAGGACACGTGGTTTGTGCATTGAATCTGAGGCGTACAGCAGGTTTCTGAGCAGGCTGACCTCAGGTCAGATTTATTAACGTGAAAGCAACACAAAAAACAAAACATAAAAATAAATCCTAGCCTGTCCGGCACTAACTAAACAAATACGTTGCTATCTCAACAACCGGGGGGGCTTCTCCCACCCAGCTAACATCATACAGATCTTGAGCAGAGCTCTTCACTCACGTTTGTCTCACACAGGCAGGCAATCTGTGTGCCCCAGGCAGACACTGGAAACACCCAGGCTGGTCATCTTTTATTCCTGCAATCATTAACCCATTAGCACCCTGAAGATACTGAGTGGCCTAATTCACATAGGACAAACACCTGGGCGAGATATACCTGCCTCCATCTACCACACCAGCATGAGTCTTACATATCCCCCCCCCTTGCTCAGACCACTCCGGTCGAGCAAGAACACTTTTGAAACAGTGCACTCGGGATAGGGCATCGGCGTTCCCCATCTGCACCCCAGGTCGGTGTTCCACCGTAAAAGAGTAAGCCTGCAGGGCAAGGAACCACCGGGTTACCCGACTATTACGGTCCTTGTGGAGGTGCATCCACTTGAGAGGGGCATGGTCGGTGACCAGCCTAAACTTCCTACCAGCCAGGTAATACTTGAGGGAGTCGAGAGCCCATTTAATGGCTAGGCACTCTTTTTCAACCACCGCATATCTCTGCTCATGTACATTCAGTTTCCGACTGAGATAGAGGACCGGGTGTTCGACTCCGTCCCTCACCTGGGAAAGTACAGCTCCGACACCAGTATCAGAGGCATCAGTTTGTACCACAAACTCGCTGCTGAAATCAGGAGTCACTAGTACGGGCTGAGAGCACAAAGCCCGTTTCAGGCTGTGGAAGGCCTCTTCAGCAGCTGAGGTCCATTTTACCATGACGGAACCCTTCCCCTTGGTAAGATCCGTCAAGGGAGTAGCCATGGCTGCAAAATTGGGTATGAACCGGCGATAATAGCCGGCAATCCCCAGGAAAGCCTGCACTTGTTTCTTGTTCACTGGTTGTGGCCAGCCCTGAATTGCCTGTATTTTGTCGATCTGGGGTTTAACCACTCCTCTGCCAATCACGTAGCCCAAGTATCGGGCTTCTTCAAGCCCGATGTGGCATTTCTTGGGGTTTGCCGTTAAACCTGCATCTCGCAGGTCATCAATCACCGCTTGTACCTTCTGGAGATGAGTTTCCCAGTCCATGCTGTAAATTACGATGTCATCCAGGTAGGCAGAAGCGTACTGTCTGTGAGGCCTCAAGACTCGATCCATCAATCTCTGGAACGTTGCGGGAGCTCCGTGAAGTCCAAACGGCATATAGACATACTTTACATTACTACATATAGACATACTTTACTTACATTACAAAACCGGATGGAGCCATCCGGTTTAGGTATCAACACAATTGGACTGGACCAGGCGCTGTGTGACTCCTCAATGACTCCTAAGTCCAACATTGCCATCACTTCCCGGGAGACGGCTTCACGGCGGGCTTCCGGAATCCGGTAGGGCTTCACATGAACAGTGACGCCAGGCTCTGTGACAATCTCATGTTTCACCAACTTAGTCCGGCCAGGTTTTTCGGAGAAAAACTGTCGGTTCTGTAACAAAAATTGCTTAACCTCAGATTTTTGTCGTTCTGAGAGAGTCTCAGCAACCTGCACCTCTGGTATAGTAGGTGAACAAACCGGACGGCGCAGATCCACCGTTAGGGCAGAGCGGTCTTTCCAGGATTTTATCAGATTCACATGATAAATCTGTTCCGGTTTTCTCTTACCCGGCTGGTACACTTTATAGTTCACTTCACCAACTCTTTCTCGGACCTCAAATGGGCCCTGCCATTTCGCCAGGAATTTACTATCCACCGTAGGGATTAGGACCAACACCCTATCGCCGGGTGCAAATGTACGGACCTTAGCGCCTCTATCGTAACTTTGCCTCTGGGCTCCCTGGGCCTGTAACATATGGTCCCTAACAATGGGCATGACAGCGGCAATACGATCCTGCATTTGTGTTACATGGTCGATCACCGTTTTAAAGGGAGTGACTTGACCTTCCCAGGTTTCTTTTGCGACGTCCAGCAGTCCCCGGGGACGACGGGCGTACAACAGTTCGAAAGGCGAAAATCCTGTGGAAGACTGGGGAACTTCCCTAATGGCAAACAGCAAATAGGGTAACAAGTAATCCCAGTTCTTCCCATCTTTGTCTATCGCCTTCCGGAGCATCTGTTTTAAGGTTTTGTTGAAGCGCTCAACCAGGCCATCTGTTTGAGGGTGATAGACAGACGTACGCAACGGGTCTATTTGTAAGAGCCTGCAGAGCTCCTTCATTACCCTCGACATAAAGGGAGTCCCCTGGTTGGTGAGTATCTGTTTTGGAATTCCCACCCGACTAAACACTTGTACCAATTCCTTGGCGATCGTCTTGGTAGCTGTGTTACGCAAAGGGACGGCTTCCGGGTAACGAGTGGCATAGTCCACGATGACGAGGATATGTTGGTGCCCACGTGCGGATCGGGGAAGGGGCCCAACCAAATCCATCCCAATTCTCTCAAAAGGGACCCCGATGATAGGAAGGGGTACCAAAGGGCTACGGAACTGAGATTTAGGGGCCGCGATTTGGCACTCTGGACAGGACTCACAATAGTTACGCACATCACAATGTATTCCAGGCCACACAAAACAATGCAATATCCTTTCTGTGGTTTTCTGTACCCCCAGATGTCCCCCCATTATATGTCCGTGGGCCAAATCCAGTACCTTCCGCCGATAAGGTTTGGGTACCACTAACCGTTGCACTGTGTCTTCCCCTTTTTTTTCTACCTGGTAGAGCAAATCATTTTCAAGAACCATATATGGGTACGCTAGCCTAGTGTCAGGTTCTACGGGTACCCCATCTATCATTTTTACATTTTTCCTAGCCGGAGTCAGGGTAGGATCTTTCATTTGCTCGCTGTGGAAGTCATCCACCTGGACTCCCAAATCTGGCAGGCAGGGTGCCGGATGGCTGTCTGCCTCCGCCTCTCGCTGAAGTTCCTCAGTTTCCTCTGTTTCCCCCGCCATGACGGAGAAGGGGTACTGAAGGTTAGATTCACTAACCTCCCCAGCAACATCTTCCTGTGGGGTCTCCTCTAGGGACTCGGGACCTCCAGATGGCATGGGAGAAGATTCACGGGTACAGCTACCGTGAAGGAGCAACTGATTCTCCCACAACTGCCAGAAATAGGGAAAATCCCTGCCCAGGATTACATCATGTAACAATGCGGGAACGAGTCCCACTTTGTGCTGCACTGACCCATAGGGAGTAGAAATCCATATGACCGCTGTTAAGTACGAGCGGGTGTCACCATGCACACACGTCACAGAAAACTTGACAGACGGACCAGACGGAAGTGCCACTAGACTAGCTTTCACCAGAGTCACCACACTTCCAGAGTCTAGTAATGCCACAACATTTTTCCCATCAACAGATAATTCACACAGGTGTTTCACTGTATCATTTTGACCCGCATTCACACTCACTAGCTGTGTAACCAAAGACATGCGTTTTCTAGAGTCTATAACGTCGCACTGCATGGGTTCAGCGGTAACAGGACAGTTCGCAGAAACATGACCCTTCTCATGGCAGCGGAAACACCTAACAGGTCCCCTACTGAGACCACCGTCCAATACTCTTGGTCTCGGAGTGCGAGCAGTCCCGGACTCCTCCCCCACAGTTTTAAGCGATTTTCCTTCACCCGTGGTCCCTGGAACAGTCTTACCGGTTCCACGAGGAGGAGGCACAGACCGGGGTTTGGCGGTGTCGTCGGGAAGTCCTTCTGCCACGGAATAACGCTCGACCAACTCCACAAGTTGATCCGCTCGTGGGATTTCCTTGGCTTACCCACCTTTTCAGCGCTGGGGGTAGTACTCTCAGGTACTTGTCCAGGACAACCCGCTGGATTATTTCGGGTATTGTCAGTACCTCGGGTTGCAGCCATTTCTTTGTCAAGTAGATCAGGTCGAACATCTGAGACCGCGCTGGTTTATCTTGCTGGTATGTCCACTGATGTACCCTCTGTGCACGGACAGCCGTCGTCACACCCAGCCGGGCCAGGATCTCAGCGTTCAGCTTCTCAAAGTCCTGAGCGACCTCCAGGTCCAAATCATGGTAAGCTTTTTGGGCCTCGCCGGAGAGAAACGGGGCAATCAAATCGGCCCATCGTGCCTTCGGCCACTTCTCTCTCAATGCCGTCCGCTCAAACGTTGTCAGGTATGCCTCGACGTCATCTTCTGCAGTCAGCTTTTGCCAGTATCGACTCACATGGATCCTTCTGGACTCTGCTTCCGGGTCAGCGTCAGGCATGCTCACCAGGCGCTGCGCCACCTGTTGGAGAAGTTGGCGGTCTGCAACCGTCATGTCCAGTAACTCCTTCAGCTGTGCGGCCATCAAGCGATTAGCTTCGTGCTGTGCGGCAGTGGCCTGCTGCTGTACGGCAGTGGACTGTACTAAGGCTTTCACCACGTCTTCCATGCTGTCGCCTGTGCCACGGTATGCCCGCGTTCTCCACCACAATGTGACAAAACACTCTGGGATCGCCTTTGCTGGGGTCAAAGGACACGTGGTTTGTGCATTGAATCTGAGGCGTACAGCAGGTTTCTGAGCAGGCTGACCTCAGGTCAGATTTATTAACGTGAAAGCAACACAAAAAACAAAACATAAAAATAAATCCTAGCCTGTCCGGCACTAACTAAACAAATACGTTGCTATCTCAACAACTGGGGGGGCTTCTCCCACCCAGCTAACATCATACAGATCTTGAGCAGAGCTCTTCACTCACGTTTGTCTCACACAGGCAGGCAATCTGTGTGCCCCAGGCAGACACTGGAAACACCCAGCTGGTCATCTTTTATTCCTGCAATCATTAACCCATTAGCACCCTGAAGATACTGAGTGGCCTAATTCACATAGGACAAACACCTGGGCGAGATATACCTGCCTCCATCTACCACACCAGCATGAGTCTTACACCCCCCTCCCCCACCCCCTTATTTTTACCATATGCTTTGGCAATGCTAACATGTACTTAGTCCTGCCAATAAAGCTCATTTGAATTGAATTGAATTGACTTTAATGCTGTGAAGAAACACATTAAAAGAGACTTTTGTGTTTGAATTTGTGGGTCACTGCTTCTTCACCGCGCATGATGCTACTGCAGATTTACAATATATATGTATATATATATGGTATATGAGGGAATTCTGGAGTAGAAACTCTCCAAAAAGCAAGAGTAGATAAAAATGTTGAGTTTTGATTGATCTGAAAACTCCTAAAGAAAGCTTACTGTGAGCACAGAGGCTCCATACAACCTCCAAGTTATACAGAGGGGCTTTACGAGAGAGTTCATAAAGTTTAAGCTTGCCTTCAAAGTTATACAGATTTTGTATGTTTTTGGAACTTTGGTTCTGCACATCGTGGGTGGTGGCCATATTTACGCATGCATTTGGTCATTAATAAATCTTTTTATCATTGCCTGTAGGCTTCCATACGAACCACGTTAGATTGGTTTGATATCTGTGACTGTGTGAGGTCGAAAAATCAGTAATGAAAATGCAAAATCATGTTGAAGAAAAAAAACAAAGAAGAAAACAAGTTGATGCCGTGTGGTGGTCTAGTGCAATGAGCCATTGTTAAGAGGAGAAAACACATATTGGATTATTTAGCCCAAGATGTGAACTAATCTCCCCACGTATGGCTAGTTAATGAGAATCAGATAGAGAATGTTCATAGTTGTCTTCTTCCCCCTGGATATGTTCTTGTTGTTGTTGTTATTTGCCTGGAGTTCTCCTGCTTTCATTAACAGTATAATGTAGTGTGAACACAATAGACCGCATTTACATTTGTATAGACTTCCAAGATAAAAAATAAAACACAAGACATCCTGCAACCTCTCAGCCATCAAACTGGATGAAACTCTACCCTGAGTTGTAAGCAAAATGTTTGTGAACCGTGTGCACTTGTGGAAACTTTAGTTATTTCTAATAACTATCATAGAACAAAAAGATTTATTTTTACTATATAAATATATTAAAACAAGCATCATTATAAAAATCATAAATGTTGGCAAAGGGCTGATTCCAAGCAGCTGTGCAAATGTTTGGATCAAGTATTTCATTTGGGACTGTAAGGGGTTCTCTGCTTAGGACAATTTCTGCTTGTAGGAAGAATCCCTTGACAATCAGATGATTATAAAGGGTCCTGCTGCTGGGACCCCCCGCGATGAACTGCTAATATGTGGGAAACCTGATAGTACATGCTCAATGTTCCTGTAGCACCACCCCAGAGGAAACTATGCATTGCACAGTGCTTATTCATACATGTGGGATCTAAGGGGTAATGATGCTCCTTGTAGAGAGTGACATGCCTAGACTAGCATGCCAATGTGAGGAGACGTATAAGACATGTAATGATCTTCTGGAAAATTAAATATTCAAATTGCCACTGTAGTGAGGAAGAGGACTTGAACTCTAGGGTTACCTATTGAAAATAGCAATCCTAAAAGTCACTATCAACTTTTAACGAGCCTTGCCACATGATTTGGAATAAAAGCCAAACCAGAATCTCAATTTACAGGAATAACATTTTTCCTTGTGGAGAGTGACATGCCTAGCCTGGCATGCCAATGTGAGGAGATTTATAAGCCATGAAATGCTCTTCTGGGAAATTAAATATTCAAATTGCCTCTATAGTGAGGAAGAGGACTTGAACTCTAGAGCTACCTATTGAAAATAGCAATCCTAAAAGTCGCTATCGACTGTTAACGAGTCTTGCCACATAACTTAAGATAAAAGTCAAACCAGAATCTCAATTTACAGGGGTTTCTCCTTGTGGAGAGTGGCATCCCTAGCCTGGCATTCCAATATGAGGAGGCTTATAAGCCATGCAATGCTCCTCTGGGAAATTAAATATGCAAATTTCCTCTTCAGAGAGGAAGAGGACCTAAAATCTAGTGCCCCTATTAGAAGTAGCAATCCTAAAAGTCACTATCGACCTTTTAATATGTGTTGCCATATGACTTAGGATAAAAGCCAAACCAGAATTTTTCCAGCCAATAGACCAGGTTTGGCTGCAGAAAAATACACAGCCTAAATGAGCTTAATAGATAATTTTTTTTTCAAGGAGAAATAACAGTCATAAAGCACTTTATATTATAAGTAGGAGCGGATACCAGGCTCACATTCACTGGCACAGAATATCCTCTTTGAAGAATCGTTCTGTGCAATGTTCTTCTCTAAGTGAACAGACAAAAACCTATTATTTAGGAAATGATTTTCATTAATTGAATGTTAGAGAGAGCAAAGAAAACAAGAACAGAGTGGCAAAGTTTTGACAAGCATTATATAAGTATAAATTATACAGCATAACAAACAATAAGATGAATGGAGGAAAAAATTATGAAAGTCAATGTACAAGTTGTAAGACAAAAATAGCTCACAACAAACACCACAACCACAAAAGTGTAACTGGAAAATATAGCAATAATCTGATCTGAAAACTGCTTAACGAATCCTTCACATGCATTTTTAATAGCTTTTTTTTTTGCCTTTTTTTTAAATAAATGAGTTTTAAAATATGCCTATGTTATTTTAGCTGTGTTTTTAACATTATATGTGATTCAGAATTCATATGATTTCAGGATGCAACAGAAAAGCAACTAAAGCACAATTAACACATAAGTTTAAAAAAAATCAATGGAAGTGTGGTGGAAAAATGACCAAAACTGCCTGAAAAATAAAACAAGTGAAAAAAGATGAAAAAATACAGTTTTTATGAATCTGTGTGTGAAGTCCCCATAGAGGCAGTGTCTGTATTTCAATCTGACTACTTATATTAACTACCAGGTATGTAATTACCAACAGGTCCAATGTGTTAAGGGCTCACCCTGGTGAGGTGGATTCGCTAAGCCGCAGGTCAGAGTGAGCAGCACGGACCAAAACCGTCAATGCAGCTGAGTTGGACAAGCCAGACAATTCATGGAGCAGCAAAAATCAGTAGAGCTGAATATGCTGGATGGCACGTGGATCATGCACTAGACTTAATACTGGACAGTCAAAAAGTTTTGAGAATGACAAATTTTGGTTTTCACAAAGTTTGCTGCTTCAGTTTTTATAGTGACAATTTGCATAACTCTATATTGTTATGAACAGTGATGAGATGAATTGCAAAAAATTGCAGTCATTCCTTGTTATTTAACCCCTTAGTGACAGAGCCAATTTGGTACTTAATGACCAGGCCAATTTTTGCAATTCTGACCACTGTCACTTTATGAGGTTATAACTCTGGAACGCTTCAACGGATCCCGCTGATTCTGAGATTGTTTTTTCGTGACATATTGTACTTCATGTTAATGGTAACATTTCTTCGATATTACTTGCAATTATTTATGAAAAAAACGGAAATATGGCGAAAATTTTTAAAATTTTGCAATTTTCAAACTTTGTATTTTTATGCCCTTAAATCAGAGAGATATGTCACGAAAAATAGTTAATAAATAACATTTCCCACATGTCTACTTTACATCAGCACAATTTTGGAAACAAAATTTTTTTTGTTAGGGAGTTATAAGGGTTAAAAGTTGACCAGCAATTTCTCATTTTTACAACATCATTTTTTTAGGGACCACATCACATTTGAAGTCATTTTGAGGGGTCTGTATGATAGAAAATAATGAAGTGTGACACCATTCTAAAAACTACACCCCTCAAGGTTCTCAAAACCACATTCAAGAAGTTTATTAACCCTTTACGTGCTTCACAGGAACTGAAACAATGTGGAAGGAAAAAATGAACATTTAACTTTTTTTTGCAAACATCTTAATTCAGAACCATTTTTTTTATTTTCACAAGTGTAAAAACAGAAATGTAACCATAAATTTTGTTATGCAATTTCTCCTGAATACGCCAATACCCCATATGTGGGGGTAAACCACTTTTTGGGCGCACCGCAGAACTTAGAAGTGAAGGAGCGCCGTTTGACTTTTTCAATGCAGAATTGGCTGGAATTGAGATCGGACGGCATGTCACGTTTAGAGAGCCCCTGATGTGCCTAAACAGTGGAAACTCCCCACAAGTGACACCATTTTGGAAACTAGACCCCTTAAGGCACTTATCTAGATGTGTGGTGAGCACTTTGAACCCCCAAGTGCTTCACAGAAGTTTATAACGTAGAGCCGTGAAAATAAAAAATCGCTTTTGTTTACACAAAAATGATCTTTTCGCCCACAAATTCTTATTTTCACAAGGGTAACAGGAGAAATTAGACCACAAAAGTTGTTGTGCGATTTCTCCTGAATACGTCGATACCCCATATGTGAGGGTAAACCACTGTTTGGGCGCACCGCAGAGCTTGGCAGAGCTTGGAAGTGAAGGAGCGCCGTTGTACTTTTTCAATGTAGAATTGGCTGGAATTGAGATTGGACGCCATGTCGCGTTTGGAGAGCCTCTGATGTGCCTAAACAGTGGAAACCCCCCACAAGTGACCCCATTTTGGAAACTAGACCCCTTAAGGAACATATCTAGATGTGTGGTGAGCACTTTGAACCCCCATGTGCTTCACAGAAGTTTATAATGTAGAGCCGTGAAAAAAAAAATTGCTTTTCTACAAAAATGATCTTTTTGCCCACAAATTTTTATTTTCACAAGGGTAACAGGAGAAATTAGACCACAAAAGTTGTTGTGCAATTTCTCCTGAGTACGCTGATACCCAATATGTGGGGGTAAACCACTGTTAGGGCGCACCGCAGAGCTTGGAAGAGAAGGAGTGCCGTTTAACTTTTTCAATGTAGAATTGGCTGGAATTGAGATTGGACGCCATGTCGCGTTTGGAGAGCCCCTGATGTGCCTAAACAGTGGAAACCCCCCACAAGTGACACCATTTTGGAAACTAGACCCCTTTAGGAACTTATCTAGATGTGTGGCGAGCACTTTGAACCCCCATGTGCTTCACAGAAGTTTATAACGTAGAGCCGTGAAAAAAAAAATTTGAATTTTTTCTACAAAAATGATCTTTTTGCCCACAAATATTTATTTTCACAAGGGTAACAGGAGAAATTAGACCACTAAAGTTGTTGTGCAATTTCTCCTGAGTACGTCGATACCCAAAATGTGGGGGTAAACCACTGTTTGGGCGCACCGCAGAGCTTGGAAGAGAAAGAGTGCCGTTTTACTTTTTCAATGTAGAATTGGCTGGAATTGAGATCGGACGCCATGTCGCGTTTGGAGAGCCCCTGATGTGCCTAAACAGTAGAAATCCCCCACAAGTGACCCCATTTTGGAAACTAGACCCCCCATGGAACTTATCTAGATGTGTGGTGAGAACCTTGAATGCCCAAGTGCTTCACAGAAGTTTATAATGCAGAGCCGTGAAAATAAAAAATATTTTTTTTTTCCACAAAAAAGATTTTTTAGCCCCCAAGTTTTTATTTTCACAAAGGTAACAAGAGAAATTGGACCCCAAAAGTTGTTGCCCAATTTGTCCTGAGTATGCTGGTACCCCATATGTGGGGGTAAACCACTGTTTGGGCGCACGGCAGAGCTCGGAAGGAAGGAGCGCCGTTTTGGAATGCAGACTTTGATAGAATGGTCTGCGGGTATTATGTTGCGTTTGCAGAGCCCCTGATGTACCTAACCAGTAGAAACCCTCCACAAGTGACCCCATTTTGGAAACTAGACCCCCCAAGGAACTTATCTAGATGTGTGGTGAGAACTTTGAATGCCCAAGTGCTTCACAGAAGTTTAGAATGCAGAGTCGTGAAAATAATTTTTTTTTTTTTCCACAAAAAAGATATTGTAGCCCCCAAGTTTTTATTTTCACAAGGGTAACAGGAGAAATTGGACTGCAATAGTTGTTGTCCAATTTATCCCGAGTACGCTGATGCGCCATATGTGGGGGTAAACCACTGTTTGGGCGCACGGCAGAGCTCGGAAGGGAAGGAGCGCCTTTTTGGAATGCAGACTTTGATAGAATGGTCTGTGGGCATTATGTTGCGATTGCAGAGCCCCTGATGTACCTAAACTGTGGTAACCCCCCACAAGTGACCCCATTTTGGAAACTAGACCCCCCAAGGAACTTATCTAGATGTGTGGTGAGAACTTTGAATGCCCAAGTGCTTCACAGAAGTTTAGAATGCAGAGTCGTGAAAATAAAAAATATTTTTTTTTCCACAAAAAAGATATTGTAGCCCCCAAGTTTTTATTTTCACAAGGGTAACAGGAGAAATTGGACTGCAATAGTTGTTGTCCAATTTATCCCAAGTACGCTGATGCGCCATATGTGGGGTAAACCACTGTTTGGGCGCACGGCAGAGCTCGGAAGGGAAGGAGCGCCTTTTTGGAATGCAGACTTTGATAGAATGGTCTGTGGGCATTATGTTGTGATTGCAGAGCCCCTGATGTACCTAAACTGTGGTAACCCCCCACAAGTGACCCCATTTTGGAAACTAGACCCCCCAAGGAACTTATCTAGATGTGTGGTGAGAACTTTGAATGCCCAAGTGCTTCACAGAAGTTTAGAATGCAGAGTCGTGAAAATAAAAAATATTTTTTTTTCCACAAAAAAGATATTGTAGCCCCCAAGTTTTTATTTTCACAAGGGTAACAAGAGAAATTGGACCCCAGAAGTTGTTGTCCAATTTATCCAGAGTACGCTGATGCGCCATATGTGGGGGTAAACCACTGTTTGGGCGCACGGCAGAGCTCGGAAGGGAAGGAGCGCCTTTTTGGAATGCAGACTTTGATAGAATGGTCTGTGGGCATTATGTTGCGATTGCAGAGCCCCTGATGTACCTAAACAGTGGAAACCCCCCAATTCTAGCTCCAACCCTAACCCCAACACACCCCTAACCCTAATCCCAACCTGATCCATAATCCTAATCACTATCCCTAACCATAATCTCAACCCTTACCCCAAAACAACCCTAATGTCAACCCTAACCATAACCCTAATCAAAACCCTAAATCCAACACACCCCTAATCCTAATCTCAACCCTAACCTCAAACCTAACCCTAATCCCAATACACCCCTAATCACAACCCTAACCTTAACCCTAATCCCAAACCTAACCCTAATCCCAAGCGTAACCCTAATGCCAACCCTAACCCTAATACCAACCCTACTCCAAACCCTAACCCTAATCCCAGCTCTAACCCTAACTTTAGCCCCAACCCTAGCCCTAACTTTAGCCCCAACCCTAACCCTAGCCCTAAGGCTACTTTCACACTTGCGTCGTTTGGCATTCCGTTGCAATCCGTCGTTTTGGACAAGAAACGGATCCTGCAAATGTGCCCGCAGGATGCGTTTTTTGCCCATAGACTTGTATTGCCGACGGATCGTGACGGATGGCCACACGTCGCGTCCGTCGTGCACTGGATCAGTTGTGTTTTGGCGGACCGTCGGCACAAAAAAACGTTCAATGAAACGTTTTTTTGTACGTCGCATCCGCCATTTCTGACCGCGCATGCGTGGCCGTAACTCCGCCCCCTCCTCCCCAGGACATAGATTGGGCAGCGGATGCGTTGAAAAACTACAGCTGCTGCCCACGTTGTGCACAATTTTCACAACGTGCGTCGGTATGTCGGGCCGACGCATTGCGACGGCCCCGTACCGACGTAAGTGTGAAAGAAGCCTAACCCTAAATTTAGCCCCAACCCTAACCCTAAATTTAGCCCCAACCCTAACCCTAAATTTAGCCCCAACCCTAGCCCTAACCCTAGCCCTAGCCCTAACCCTAGCCCTAACCCTACCCCTAACCCTACCCCTACCCCTAACCCTACCCCTACCCCTAACCCTACCCCTAACCCTAACCCTACCCCTAACCCTACCACTAACCCTACCCCTAACCCTAACCCTACCCCTAATTTTAGCCCCAACTGCTGTTCTCCTGCCGGCCGGCAGATGGAGACAGATGGCGGGCGCACTGCGCATGCGCCCGCCATTTTCTTCTGCCGGCGGCCAGGAGGAGCAGCAAGAGGATCCAGGGACACAGGTGAGTATTGTAGGGTCCCCGAATCCCCCTATTTCTCTGTCCTCTGATGTGCGATCACATCAGAGGACAGAGAATTACACTTTACTTTCTTTTTTTTTGTGGTCGCCGGTAAACAGTTAATTACCGGCGATCGCAAAACAGGGGTCGGTAAAACCGACCCCGATCATGCTCTTTGGGGTCTCGGCTACCCCTGGCAGCCGAGACCCCAAAGATTCTCGCGGGGCCGGCCGGCGGGCGCACTGCGCATGCGCCCGCCATTTTGAAGATGGCGGCGCCCACCGGGAGACACTAGGAGCATCGGGGGAGATAGGTGAGTATTGGGGGGCCACCTGGGACCCCTTTTCTCTGTCCTCCGATGTACGATCACATGGGAGGACAGAGAAATTAAAAAGAGATCGCGTTTTTTTTTTTGCGATCGCCGGTAAACGGTTAATTACCGGCGATCGCAAATGCGGGGTGGGTTAAAAAAAACCCGAATCATGTTCTCTGGGGTCTCGGCTACCCCCGGCAGCCGAGACCCTGGAGAAAATCGGCCTCTGAAGGGCGCTATTCACTTTTTCCACAGCGCCGTTAATTAACGGCGCTGTGGTTTAAGTACCCTTAGCGGCCGCCGTTAAAAGGCGTATCGGCGGTCGCTAAGGGGTTAAATTAACTTAATCACATGAAGTCAATTTTCACCGCTTTTCTTCAATTTTACAGATTGACCTGCTTACATAATTTCAGTGATCTATTTAGCTGACGAGAAAGCGTTAACGAGGACAAGGCAGCTGATTTGACTCTGTCTTTCCCATTGAATTACAAGAGCAGACTGGTTGTTAATAATGGGCTGCTGCTTTAAATCATTACCGTCTTCTGTTAACCATGATTACCTCCAAAGAACAATGTGCAGTCATCATTGCTTTGCAATAGAAGGAATTTAGAGGCAAGAGCATTGCTGCTTATAAGGTTGACCCTAAATCAACCAGCTATGGGATTATCAAGAACTTTAAAGAGAGAGATTAAATTCCTGGAAGAAAGCTCTAGGATGCCCAAGAAAGACAAGGAAGTGGCAGGACCATCTACTAAAAAGGATTCAGCTATGGGATCAGTTCAACACCAGCGCAGAGATTGCTCAGGAATGGCAACTGGCAGGTGTCAGTGCATCTACACACACAGACAAAGGATTTTAGAAGCTGGCCCAGTGTCAAGAAGAGCAGCAATATTACCCTATATTATTTACATATACTATTACTATTTATGTATTTACTTCCTACAGGGTATTTTCTCATTTTATTTTTATCCTAGGATTTGTCTGTTAACTGGCCATAGTGTGAATGTGCACGTACACATTGCAATTATACCATTTCATAGGTTTTGCTTTAGCTTTTTGTACTCTGTACATACAAGGGCGTAGCTTCACCTTTTTTAGCTATGCATTTTGTCTATATATCTTTCCATGGGTAGGTGCAAAACAGTCAGGTCTGGATCCTGCTCTGCCCCAGTCTATTTTGAGGATAGAATACACATGGCGAGGTCAAATACAAGACTTAAGGCCCATCCTGATTTGGTAAACCTTTTTGCGAAGGGATGGCTTTTTTGCTCTTTTGATCAGAATAGAGTCCACTAAGTAGCCTGTTATTTTCATGTACTATTACGATTTGTTTATCTATTGCAGGGTATTTGCGCATATCGTAGGGTTTGTCCGAAAAATGGCCACAGGGTCAATGTGTATCTAGATATTGCATTTATACTAACATGTGCTCAGGCTAATTTCTTTGGTTTTGCTTCTTTAATATCTAGTGAGGTGAGTCTTCACTTCTTTTTGAAGGTTTCTATGGTAGGCAAGAGTCTGAGGTGTTGGGATAGAGAGTTCCAGAGTATAGGAGAAGCAAGGGAGAAGTCTTGGACGCAGTTATGGGAAGAAGACATGAGAGGGGAGTAGAGAAGGAGATCTTGAGAGGATCGGAGGTTGCGTGTAGGTAAGTACCAGGAGACCATGTCACAGATGTATGGAGGAGACAGGTTGTGGATGGATTTGTATGTCATTGTAAGGGTTTTGAACTGGAGTCTCTGGGCAATAGGAAGCCAGTGAAGGGCTTGGCATAATGCAGAGGCTGGGGAATAGCGGGTAGACAGGTAGATTAGTCGGGCAGCAGAGTGTAGGATGGATTGGAGTGGTGCCAGAGTGCTAGAAGGGAGGCCAGAGAGTAGGAGGTTGCAGTAGCCAAGGTGGGAGATGATAAGGGCATGCCAAGGGCAGAGTCGAGGATCACCCCAAGGCATCGGGCATGTAGGACTGGGGAAAGTAAGCAGCCATTAACATTGATGGATAGGTCTGGTGGAGGAGTAGAGTGAAATGGGGAAAGACGATTAATTCTGTTTTGTCCATTGTAACGGGGTCTACCAAGCTGGGGTACCTCTTTCAGTACCACCCCATGTTTCAGGAAGTCCACTCTGCTTTTAATGTAGATTCTGAATGAAGGACGCTGGCAGGAATTTCTTGATTACATGAGAGCATATAAAAGCTTACTGCTACCTCACATATTTCCAGTCTAAGAACAACCTTTATTTACAGCGCACAGAATATATAACACAGATACACAGGGCAAGCCAATAGGAACACAGCAGGCCAGACCTACATTACAATAGCCGCAGGGGGCCGGAGCCTGCCAATATTTACTGTGGGAATTACAAAGGTGGGGGGAGGTCAGAAAGAGAATATCTTGTCCAGGGGCACAGCCTGTGGACTGATGCATTCACATGGAAACTATTATACATACATATACTGCATAACATTCTTGGTGCTGGGGGGTTCTGTAACATCCATGTTCAGTTTTAGAAAGCGAGCAGAAAAGAAGGCCGAGATAGCAGACAGACAGTGTGGGATTTTGGTAAGTAAGGAGGTGAGGTCAGGTCCAGATATGTAGATCTGCGTGTCATCGGTGTAGAGATGGTACTGCAAACCATGGGATTATATGAGCTGTCCCATGCCGAAGGTGTAGATGGAGAAGTGTAGGGGTCCTAGAACAGAGCCTTGAGGAACACCGACAGACAAGGGGCAAATTGAGGAGGTGGTGTGGGGGAGGGAGACACTGAATGTTCGGTCTGTCAGATATGACGAGATCCAGGATAGGGCCAAGTCTGTGATGCCAAGAGATGAGAGGATTTGTAGGAGAAGGGAGTGGTCCACAGTGTCAAAGGCAGAAGACAGGTTTTAGGAGAAGGAGAACAGAGTAGTGTCGCTTGCTTTTGGCAGTTAGTAGTTAATTGGTGACTTTAGTTAGGGCAGTTTCAGTTGAGTGATGGGGTCGGAAGCCAGATTGTAACCGGTCAAAGAGGGAGCAGGAGGAGAGGTGGGAGGACAGTTCAAGATGGACATGTTGGTCCAGTAATTTGGAGGCATAAGGAAGAAGAGATATCGGGCGATAGCTAGACACAGAGTATGGGTCGAGGGAGGGCTTTTTGAGAATAGGTGTGATCTTGGCATGCTTGAAGGATGAGAGGAAGACACCTGTTGTGAGTGAGAGGTTGAAGAGGTGCGTTAGGGTTGGGATTATTACCGTGGCAAGGTTAGGGATGAGGTGGGGCGGGAGCGGGTCAAGCGTGCAAGTGGTGAGGTTTGATCTTGACAGGAGGGTGGAGAGCTGATCTTCTGCCATGGTGGAGAAGCTGGTTTTGGGGGAACAGGGTTGAGCAGCTAAGAGGGGCATTGGGCGCCATGGGCTGAAGCTTTCTCTGATCGTATCGATCTTCTGTTTAAAGAAAGAGGCAAAGTCTTCACCAGAAATGAGAGGGGAGGGAGGAGGTGCGGGGGGACGGAGTAGAGAATTGAAAGTGTTGAAAAGCTGTTTAGAGTTGTGAGACAGGGAGGATATGAGAGTTGAGAAGTAAGTTTGTTTTGCGGCAGTGAGCATGGACTTGAAGCTGGTGAGGGACTGCTTGTATGCAGTGAAGTGGTCGGCAGAGCAGGATCGCTTCCATCTCCGCTGTGCGATCCTAGAGGCCCGTCTCTGTTCTTTAGTCAGGCTGGTCAGCCAGGGCTGCCTGTTGAGTGTATGAGTTTTGCTATGCATTAGGGGGGCGGCCAAATCGAGTGTTGCTGTTATTGTGGTGTTATAAAAAGTGGCAGCAGCATCTGTGTCATGAAGGGAGGTTATGTCTGTAAGAGGGAGAAGGGACTCCAAGAGTCATTGTAAGTTGAGGTGTTTGAGATTTACATGTAAGTGGACAGGTTCCTAGCATGTGAGATGGCATTGTCCTTAATGGGAGGTTGATGCCAACCATAATTATGTCACAGTAACTAATTAATGATGCTGATGTCTTCATCTTTTACTAAAGAAGAAATTTTGCTCAAAATATGAATTGTTACTTGTCTCTCGTGTCATATTCCATGAATTATGTACTACTGAAGTCTGGTTTCTGTAATATATAAGGGCGAGGCAGACACAAGGGACAGCGGACAATTTCTCCTTGTCAGTTGCTAAAACAATAAGTAGGGGAAATAGTCAAGGAGTCTCTGTAAGGGATCATAAAAATCTGTGTGTCTGGAAAAGTTCTCCACCTCATAGGTCACTATAGAAGTCTCAACACAAAGTATCTCCAATCCTGATAGTCTTTAGAAATAACATCAGTGTATGTTATCTTAACTCTTTTAGCCAAGGGAAGGCATTTCTGGAATTATTTGCACATCTTTGATGTTGAAAAGCCTACTGCTAGGACAAACGTTCATGGTTTATATATAGATGAGAGTGACAAAGTTACTAAGTAAGAAGCACTCTCGATGTTCAAAGGCACCCAGTGGAACCTTTTTTTGAAACAAAGATAAAACATTGTCCATCCCTCACCATGAATAATAATATAGATGACAATATTATTCAGAGAACATGTACATTTTTTCACTAAAAATCCTCACCGTTCTCAAGAACGGAGAGATTCATAATGTTATAGTTTATGGGTCTTTGCTTAGGATACCATCTACTTCTCCAGTGTATCAGTGGTCACCAGCTTTCTAGGTAAGGAGCACAGCACTTACAAGCTCTTTGCCAACAGCTTGCAAGTGCTGCTCTAAAGATGGCTAGATCAGTGGAACTTAATCATGAACTTATCTCTACATAATAAAAAAATGCCTGATATTCTACATAAAATTGACAAAGCTTTCTCTACTATTTCTTTGAAATGCAATCAAGAACTAAATACTCCATCTCTTATCTGGTTTACATGTCCAAAATTCAACCCCTATGGGAAAAGCAAAACACTGGATGGATGCAGGTGCATCTCACAAAATTAGAATATCAACAAAAAGTTTATTTATTGCAGTTCTTCAATATAAAAAGCGAAACTCGTATATTAGATAGAGTCATTATAAACAGAGTGGTCTATTTCAAGTGTTTATTTCTGTTAATGATTATGGCTTGCAGCCAATGAAAACCCAAAAGTCATTATCTCAGTAAAATAGAATACTTTATAACACCAATATAAAGTGAACCAGAAAGCTCTGCACTATAACCTGAAATTAATTGCAGCAAATATAAGGACGAAACCACTCTATTCGTCCAGAAAATAAACAAAATAAAAAGGAATATCTAAAATATTTGCGCTAAAAAATTCAGTTCCCTGAGGAAGGTGTAGGATAGCGTGGTATATTTATATGGATAAATATACAGAAGCCGTCCCTGGTCACATCCATTATAGAGCAATCATAGTAGAAAAGCCAGCAACATGGCAGAATAACTTGCAGTGGTGAGGATACCAATGATAATAAATAAGTATAGACAGGCATGTGCCCTAGGTGATATAGACTGTGAGATATATAAAAGGAAAAAAGAAATAAGAAAAAACATAAGATGAACCTACCCTCTTACTATTAGGCCGGAGTCACACATGCGAGAAACACGTCCGTGTCTCGCATGTTAACAGCAAGCTCTGGCGCCGGCACTTCGGAGCGGAGCGTGCGGCTCCATGTGTTGCTATACGGCCCACGCTCCGGTCTGAAGTGCCAGCACCAGAGCTTGCTGTTCACATGCGAGACACGGACGTGTTTCTCGCATGTGTGGCTCCGGCCTTGTAGAAAGTCTCGGGGTCATACATGGGAGAATTCCTAATAGGAATGGAACCAGAGTATTACTCCTAATGAACTATATGTGCAAAGTGCGGATGGGCAGTGATATGGACAGTGGTAGCGTACCTACCCAATAGTATTAGCCGGAAATGCTGTAGTGACACTGTGGCACTGTGGTTAAAAGGATAATGAGCAGCTATAAGGCTTAATCCTTACACAGCGTACAGCAATGGTGACATGCAGTTTGCCGGTATATTTTGTATGTACCTTGTTTATATTATATATAAATATATATATTTTTTTTTACTTTTTGTCTATTTAGTACATTGATGAAGGTCATAAATTGAACGAAACGTCTACTGTATGTACTGTTACCTCATTAAATTTCACCGCATCGACGTTCTGTGTGTGCCAACACTAGCACGGTTTGGGCACCTACTTGAGCACCACTAGCGAGTTGTGCCCACATTATTTCCCATTAAAGGACCGAGGTAATCATATATTATCATCTATCTGGATATTGATGTGGGGTTGAGACGGTGTTTCACGTATTTATGTTTTTAACTGAACTTTATAACACCAGTTGGGAAAAATGATTTTAACATCTAAAATGTTGGCCTACTGAAATGTATGTTCAGTAAATGCACTCAATACTTGGTCAGGGCTCCTTTTGCATCAATTACTGCAACAATGAGGCGTGGCATGGAGGCGATCAGCCTGTGGCACTGCTGAGGTGTTATGGAAGCCCAGGTTGGTTTGACAGCACCCTTCAGCTCGTCTGCATTGTTGGCTCTGATGTCTCTCATCTTCTTCTTGACAATACCCCATAGGTTCTTTATGGGGTTAAGGTCAGACAAGTTTGCTTGCCTATCAAGCACAGTGATACTGTTGTTTTTAAACCTGGTATTGGTACTTCTGGCAGTGTGGACAGGTGCCAAGTCCTACCGGAGAATTAAATTTTCATCTCTAAAAAGCTTGTCGGCAGAGGGAATCATTAAGTGCTCTAAAAGTTCTTGGTAGACGGCTGTGCTGACTTTGGTCTTGATAAAACCCAGTGGACCTACACCAGCAGATGACATGGCTCCCCAAACCATCACTGATTGTGGACTAGACCTCAAGCAGCTTGGATTGTGGCCTCTCCACTCTTCCTCCAGACTCTGGAACCTTGATTTCCAAATGAAATGCAAAATTTACTTTAATCTGAAAACAGCACCTTGGATCTCTGAGCAGCAGTCCAGTTCGTTTTCTCCTTGGCCCAGGTGAGACACTTCTGGCGTTGTCTATTGGTCATGAGTGGCTTGACACAAGAATGTGACACTTGTAGCCCATGTCCTGGGTACGTCTGAGTGTGGTGGCTCTTGAAGCAATGACTCCAGCAGCAGTCCACACCTTGTGAATCTCCCCAAAATTTTTGAATGGCCTTTTCTTAACAATCCTTTCAAGGCTGCGGTTATCCCGGTTGCTTGTGCTCCTTTTTCTACCACACTTTTTCCTTCCACTCAACTTTCCATTAATATGCTTGGATACAGCACTCTGTGAACAGCCAGCTTCTTTAGCAATGACCTTTTGTGGCTTTCCCTTCTTGTGGAGTGTGTCAATGACTGCCTTCTGGACATCTGCAAGTCAGCAGTTTTTCCATGATTGTGGAGCTACTGAAACAGAATAAGGGACCTTTTAAAATGCTTAGGAAGCCTTTGCAGGTGTATTTTGTTATTCTAATTTACTGAGATAATGACTTTTGGGTTTTCATTGGCTGAAAGCATAATCATCAACATTAAAAGAAATAAACACTTGAAATAGATCACTATGTGTGTAATGACTCTATATAATATATGAGTTTCATTTTTTGTACTGAAGAACTGAAATAAATTAAGTTTTTGATGATATTCTAATTTTTTTGAGAAGCACCTGTATGTAGATATACACACACATTAACACTCATGTGAACACACCTCTCACTATAGAATGAGGTTCTCCAGCAGCTGTAGTGTATTATGAGGAATATATGAGGAAACCAACAGAGAAAAAAACGAGTTAAACAATGAATTCAAAATGCCAGGACAACAGGGGAATATGTTGACTAAAATAGCCTTTATTAAATAGTGGATGAGTGGTGGCACAGAAGGCGCTCATAAAGAATAAAAAAAATTTAAAATGGAAATCTGATACAGATGAACACACAGCCGCAGATTATTGGAAAATTACACTGTACCCATAATAATGTCAATAAAGTATAAAGTGGCAGCAGCAGTTGAAAAATACACGGGTGACCACACAGTAGTAAGAGTAATGTATATTAGTTCACAAAATATGGACTTATGTGTCAAAAAGCAGCATATAAAGTGCAAAGTGCCAGCAGCAGCTGAAAAACACATAAGTACCCATATACAGAAAATGCAAAGCACAAGAATAATAGTAAAAAATCTAGCATAGAGGTGTAAATGCCAAACTGAGATGTTTACTGGTTTACAACTTCTAGGTAATCAAAAAGGTATAGCATTCATGGTTGTAAAACCTGTAGTGTAATTACTACAAGTATATGTAATACATAGAAAGGTTGACACAGAAAATGTATCCTATCAGTGGGAAGCCTATAGTGAAAGCCAAGAGACTAGCGTATGTGTGTTGCATAGCATAATGAGGGTACATATCAGGAGGTTGTGTTGTGTTGAGGATTGCGGCGCCAAACTCCGACGCACGTTTTGGACTGTACCAGACCTTCATCTGGGGGATATATGTAGAAATAAACACACAGGGCTGCCACTAAGAATTTCGTGGTCCCATACTGGCAAAATATTTGGGCCCCCTTGAGACTCTGCTGAGGCTCCACCCCAGCTGCACCTCCTCCCTTTGAACCTTTCACAGTCCCACCACCCACTGTTGAAAAACTCAACTTCACCACTTCCTCAATAATCAGATATTAACAGTTCCCATCAAACACCAGATCACATACATAGCCAGTAGCTTTTGTTCTGGCCAAAAGAATTTTTAAGCCGCCACCAGTGCTCGGAGATTTAGTTTTCCTCACTGCAGCTGAATGATTTACATTTACATCTGTTAGCCAGCTTGATTACATGTGGGGATTCCGTAGCAACCAGGCAACCCCCCACATGTATTTATGCTGGCTAACAGATGTAGATCATTCAGCTGCGACGATGAAAACTAAATTTCCGAGCACTAAAAAATACTCGGAGGACACCTGAGCGTGCTCGGGAAATCTCAAGTAACGAGTATATTCGCTTATCACTACCAGTGACATTATACACAGGACCTCTGTATACAGTGTCCGTGTACAGGTAATACAGTGATCACCAGTGACATTATATACTGGAGCTCTGTGTATAGTATACAGCATCATTGTACACATAATACAGTGATCACTAGTGACATTATACACAGGACCTCTGTATACAGTGTCAGTGTACAGATAATACAGGCATCACCATTGATATTATACACAGGTGTTCTGTATATAGTGTCATTGTATAGGTAATACAGGGATCACGAGTGACATTATTGTTGTGAATTCTGTTGTCGAACTCCCTCCTGTGGTCGTGAATGGTACTTCGGCGAGTTCTGTCCATGGACTCCCTCTGGTGGCTGTGAGTGAAGCTGCTGCTTCTGAGGTTCCTTACACAGGTGACGTGGTTTATCCTTTGGTTGGCTGCTCTATTTAACTCCACTCAGATCGTTACTCCATGCCAGCTGTCAATGTTCCTGTGCTGGTTCAGTTCGCTCTTGGATCTTCTGGAGACCAGTCTCTTCCTGCAAGAAGCTAAGTCCCCGTTTGTTATTTTCTGTTCATGGTTTTCTAGTCCAGCTTGCTTTCATGATTTTGTCTTGCTAGCTGGAAGCTCTGGGATGCAGGGTGGCGCCTGCGCACCGTGAGTCGGTGCGGGGGTCTTTTTGCACACTCTGCGTGGTCTTTTGTAGTTTTGTGCTGACCGCAAAGATACCTTTCCTATCCTCTGTCTGTTTAGTTAGTCTGGCCTCCCTTTGCTAACCCTGTTTCATTTCTGTGTTTGTGACTTCATCTTAACTCACAGTTAATATTTGTGGGGGGCTGCCTTTTCCTTTGGGGAAATTTCTCTGAGGCAAGGTAGGCTTTATTTTCTTCTCTAGGGCTAGCTAGTTCTTAAGGCTGTGCCGAGGCATCTAGGCCTGTTAGGTACGCTCCACGGCTATTTCTAGTGTGTGTGACAGGATTAGGGATTGCGGTCAGCAAAGTTCCCAATTCCCAGAGCTTGTCCTGTGAGTTTAACCATCAGGTCATTCCGGGTGCTCCTAACCACCAGGTCATAACACATTATACACAGGATCTCTGTATACATTGTCAGTGTACAGGCAATATACAGTGATCACCAGTGACATTATATACAGGAGCTCTGTATGTAGTATGCAGTGTCAGTGTACACATAATACAGCGATTACTAGTGACATTATACACAGGACCTTTGTATATAGTATACAGTGTATAGCGTCAGTGTACAGTTAAAACACTGACTCACCAGTGACGTCGCTGGATGAAGTCCTTCATCTTTGCATTTCTTTTTTATGCAGCACAGATTGCCATCATGTCTTCCAGCCAGGACTCATCTCTGCATAAAACAACACATAGTTACCTAGATCACGACTTCCAGAGCACATTCCCCACTTTTTCCCTTTCATCTACACTACACATCTGAATACAGATATGCACCCACCATTAATATATAATTGGCTATTATGCAACCCACCATTCCAAATATAAATTATAATCCGCCATTATGCCCCAACTAACTATACATAGCCACTTTCCCAACCTAATAAATATATAAATTAATTAGCACCTGTACTCTTTCCCCCAATTCATTACCAGTCACTGCATACTCAACGCCCCCAACTATGTATCTCCCACTCCCTCAATTCATTATATTTACATGCCCCTTCCACCCAATTCATTGTCATATCTTCTCTCTCTCCCACGCTCTATTCATTATCAACAGCTCTCCCCCACATTCAATATATCATTTACTCCCCCACCCTCAAAATTCATTATTTGCTCTCCCCAGATCATCATTTGCTCTCTCCACCTTCAATTAAATTGCTGTCCCCATCCCTCACACTCAATTGATCATTTGCAGTCTCCTGCCCCCTCCCCACACTTCATCATGGGCAGTCCCTCTCCCCAACGTCATCATGTGCAGTCCCTGTCCCCCCACTTCATCATGTGCAGTCCCCTTTACCCCTCCACTTCATTATCTGCAATCCCCCTTCCCCCCTCTTCATCATGTGCAGTCCCCTTTAACACACCACTTTATCATGTGCAGTCCCCTTTAACCCCATCTTCATCATTTGCAGTCTTCTTTAACCCCCACCTCATCATGTGCAGTCCCCTTTAACCCCCCCCATTTCAACATGTGCAGTCCCCTTTAACCTCCATTTCATCATGTGCAGTCCCCTTTAACCCCCCAACTTCAACATGCGAAGTCCCCTTTACCCCCCACTTCATCATTTGCAGTCCCCTTTAACTCACCAACTTCATCATGTGTAATCCCCTTTACCCCCCACTTCATCATAGTAACATAGTAACATAGTAACATAGTTAGTAAGGCCGAAAAAAAGACATTTGTCCATCCAGTTCAGCCTATATTCCATCATAATAAATCCCCAGATCTAAGTCCTTCTACAGAACCTAATAATTGTATGTTACAATATTGTTCTGCTCCAGGAAGACATCCAGGCCTCTCTTGAACCCCTCGACTGAGTTCGCCATCACCACCTCCTCAGGCAAGCAATTCCAGATTCTCACTGCCCTAACAGTAAAGAATCCTCTTCTATGTTGGTGGAAAAACCTTCTCTCCTCCAGACGCAAAGAATGCCCCCTTGTGCCAGTCACCTTCCTTGGTATAAACAGATCCTCAGCGAGATATTTGTATTGTCCCCTTATATACTTATACATGGTTATTAGATCGCCCCTCAGTCGTCTTTTTTCTAGACTAAATAATCCTAATTTCGCTAATCTATCTGGGTATTGTAGTTCTCCCATCCCCTTTATTAATTTTGTTGCCCTCCTTTGTACTCTCTCTAGTTCCATTATATCCTTCCTGAGCACCGGTGCCCAAAACTGGACACAGTACTCCATGTGCGGTCTAACTAGGGATTTGTACAGAGGCAGTATAATGCTCTCATCATGTGTATCCAGACCTCTTTTAATGCACCCCATGATCCTGTTTGCCTTGGCAGCTGCTGCCTGGCACTGGCTGCTCCAGGTAAGTTTATCATTAACTAGGATCCCCAAGTCCTTCTCCCTGTCAGATTTACCCAGTGGTTTCCCATTCAGTGTGTAATGGTGATATTGATTCCTTCTTCCCATGTGTATAACCTTACATTTATCATTGCTAAACCTCATCTGCCACCTTTCAGCCCAAGTTTCCAACTTATCCAGATCCATCTGTAGCAGAATACTATCTTCTCTTGTATTAACTGCTTTACATAGTTTTGTATCATCTGCAAATATCGATATTTTACTGTGTAAACCTTCTACCAGATCATTAATGAATATGTTGAAGAGAACAGGTCCCAATACTGACCCCTGCGGTACCCCACTGGTCACAGCGACCCAGTTAGAGACTATACCATTTATAACCACCCTCTGCTTTCTATCACTAAGCCAGTTACTAACCCATTTACACACATTTTCCCCCAGACCAAGCATTCTCATTTTGTGTACCAACCTCTTGTGCGGCACGGTATCAAACGCTTTGGAAAAATCGAGATATACCACGTCCAATGACTCACCGTGGTCCAGCCTATAGCTTACCTCTTCATAAAAACTGATTAGATTGGTTTGACAGGAGCGATTTCTCATAAACCCATGCTGATATGGAGTTAAACAGTTATTCTCATTGAGATAATCCAGAATAACATCCCTCAGAAACCCTTCAAATATTTTACCAACAATAGAGGTTAGACTTACTGGCCTATAATTTCCAGGTTCACTTTTAGAGCCCTTTTTGAATATTGGCACCACATTTGCTATGCGCCAGTCCTGCGGAACAGACCCTGTCGCTATAGAGTCCCTAAAAATAAGAAATAATGGTTTATCTATTACATTACTTAGTTCTCTTAGTACTCGTGGGTGTATGCCATCCGGACCCGGAGATTTATCTATTTTAATCTTATTTAGCCGATTTCGCACCTCTTCTTGGGTTAGATTGGTGACCCTTAATATAGGGTTTTCATTGTTTCTTGGGATTTCACCTAGCATTTCATTTTCCACCGTGAATACCGTGGAGAAGAAGGTGTTTAATATGTTAGCTTTTTCCTCGTCATCTACAACCATTCTTTCCTCACTATTTTTTAAGGGGCCTACATTTTCAGTTTTTATTCTTTTACTATTGATATAGTTGAAGAACAGTTTGGGATTAGTTTTACTCTCCTTAGCAATGTGCTTCTCTGTTTCCTTTTTGGCAGCTTTAATTAGTTTTTTAGATAAAGTATTTTTCTCCCTATAGTTTTTTAGAGCTTCAATTGTGCCATCCTGCTTTAGTAGTGCAAATGCTTTCTTTTTACTGTTAATTGCCTGTCTTACTTCTTTGTTTAGCCACATTGGGTTTTTCCTATTTCTAGTCCTTTTATTCCCACAAGGTATAAACCGCTTACACTGCCTATTTAGGATGTTCTTAAACATTTCCCATTTATTATCTGTATTCTTATTTCTGAGGATATTGTCCCACTCTACCAGATTAAGGGCATCTCTAAGCTGGTCAAACTTTGCCTTCCTAAAGTTCAGTGTTTTTGTGACTCCCTGACAAGTCCCCCTAGTGAAAGACAGGTGAAACTGCACAATATTGTGGTCGCTATTTCCTAGATGCCCAACCACCTGCAGATTTGTTATTCTGTCAGGTCTATTAGATAATATTAGGTCTAAAAGTGCAGTCCATTTTAACCCCCATCTCATTATGTGCAGTCCCCTTTAACAACCCACTTTATCATGTGCAATCCCCATTAACCCCCAACTTCATCATGTGCAGTCCCCTTTAACTCCCCATTTAATCATGTGCAGTCACCTTTAACCCCCCATTTCATCATGTGCAGTCTCCTTTTAACCCCCACTTCATTATGTGCAATCCCCATTAACCCCCCACTTCATCATTTGCAGTCCCCTTTAACTCCCCATTTCATCATGTGCAGTCCCCTTTAACCCCCATTTCATCATGTGCAGTCCCCTTTTCTCCTCAACTTCATTATGTGCAGCCCACTTTACCCCCACTCCATCATGTGCAGTCCCCACCCCCACCCCCACTTCATCATGTGCAGCCCCCTTTAACCCCCCCAACTTCAACTAAATTGGATAGAGATCCCACTAGTGACATCCAAACCAAGATAGAGACAGTATTGCATAAATATTCTAGTCTAGGGATCCTTGACCACAAAACTACTGATTTCCTGACAAAAAGAAACCCGGTCATACCGGTTTTTTATATTTTGCCCAAGGTCCACAAAAGTATGCAAAATCCGCCTGGCAGACCGATAGTGGCCTCTACCGAATCTATATTATCCCCTCTATCAATCTATCTTGAAAAAATTCTCACGCCCCTTATTCAGAATACTCCATCTTTTCTCTTGGATACTGGGGCATTCCTTAATAAAATACATAATATGGGCACCATATCTCCACAGACTATTTTAGTCACTATGGATGTGAAGGACCTGTATACTTCAATCCCCCACATAGAGGGTATTAATTCAGTTCACTATCTACTGACGCCTGCAGGCCTGGGTTCGGAACAGATAAACCTGTGTATGGACCTTCTCTCTTTGATACTATTTAATAACCACTTTTTCTTCCAGGATCAGTTTTTTCTCCAGGTACGTGGGACCGCCATGGGTTCCAACGTTGCGCCCCCCTACGCTAATGCCTATATGGCACACTTCGAGGAGTCCGTTATCTATAGACATCATCTCTTTATTACACATGTCCTATACTGGACGCGTTATATAGATGACATTTTTTGCATATGGGGGGCACGTTGGAATCCCTGGAAACATTTTTTACATTTCTAAATGAAGCTTGGCCAGGAATAGGGTTTACCATCACCCACGATACCAATTCGGTAAGCTTTCTGGACAGTACAGTTCTGGAAAACCAGGAGGGTCATCTTACTACCGACTTACACATAAAACCCACTGACCGCAATAGTGTTCTACACTTTGATAGCTTCCATCCCCCAGCAGTCAAACGTTGTATTCCAAAATCACATTTTCAACGTGTGCGCCGCATTGTCTCCGACCATGACAAATGTGAGCAACGTCTGCAAGATATGACCACCAAATTTCATCAACGGGGGTACCCTAAACACATTCTGGAGGAACAAAAAAACCCTTTACCCCGGACACGACAAAGTGATCAGGGTAAAAGGGTCCCCTTCATACACACCTACCACCCAGTAACCGCCATTCTCCATAAGCATATAAGAAAACACTGGCCATTACTTTCAGCCGCATATCCTACAGTACCAGAATTTAGACTTCCTTTTCTGCCATGCTACAAGAGACCACAGAACATTAGGGACACACTGGTTAAAGCAGATTTTGGGTCCACACGAACAACGAAATCCAGATTCCTATCACAGCCAAAGATGGGCACATTCCCGTGCCTACACTGCGTACAGTGTGGGAATGTGCAAAAAGGCCATACTTTCCAGCATCCGCATACTGGTAAGAGTTTTGAAATAAAAAACTACTATACATGCCAATCATCATTTGTTATTTACCTTATAAAATGCCCATGTGGCCTATTATACGTCGGGGAAACAACCCAACCAGTACACGATAGGATATCGAAGCACAAATCCACCATCCGTTGTAGCAATCTCCTTCTCCCAGTTCCCCATCACTTCTCAACTCAGAGTCATACCATCTCCCAATTAAGATATCAGGTCATCGATTCGATTCCACCACAACGATGGGGGGGTGACCGTGTCACGCTTTTGAAAAAGCGTGAGGCATTTTGGATACACACGCTGGATACCCTGACACCAAAAGGGTTAAACAGGGACTATGATTTGTTGGCATTCATTTGAATCACTGTACTAGTTATTACTGTTAGGTTATACTCTTGTTGTATACTATACTAATCATTTTCTTTGTTTGCTCATTTTAGAACCGCCTGTATTGACTCCTCCTATGTGGCACTCTTTCTAAAGTGAGGGCTCACCCTTTAATCATCAGCACGACTACAACTTAAGCAAATGTCTCTCTGCCTCTAGTCACGGCCTTTCACGTACTTGGCTCTACTAAATCTGCTGCATAGATGTGTTCTGGCCTAGGTCCTCGTATCCACGTATTCCTAGACATCACAATTCACAAACTATAGTATCACCACATTTGCATGAGACCTTTCCATCTAACCTATATCGGTCCATAACCCTCTAATGTCTCACCATGTTATTCTTAACATGTGCTCTTAATACATACTGATATAACACTTAAAACCCTCTTGATTGGTCACAACGGTGGAGTGGACACTCCTCCCACACAGGCCGGACACACCCCGCAGCGTGAGACGCACGGGTTTGCCTTTTGGAACGCACCACCATTACTGAGGTGACGTAGTAATCCTCGTGCGAGTGCACGCTGGACACGCCCACTTCCGGTCAGCGGCGTATTTACCGCTGTGACCGTACATTAGCCCTGGCGCTCTCCCAGTACAGAGTCTGGACTAGCGGTGGACACCGCGTCTTTATGGCTACCTCCACAGGGTAAGATATTCACGCTCAGCGTTCTTTAGACTTATGGGGCCAAGTTTAGTGTTTACGTTATAACCCCAGCATTTCTATATCCAGATAGGACATTGCCCTTACAGCTAGACGATACGCTGTTTGCAGCCACTTTGGTATGTACAATTAGGTTTCACACTACCAATCTCTCCATTCATCACCCTCATGATTTCCTTCCTATTACAGATATCTTGCCTATTTATAGGAGCACATCCTTTATAAAACACACGCCAAATAGCACGGTATGTTACCACTTTCTTAACCTGCCTATCCACTTATTTATTATAGTAGCATTGTGCCTCTATTTGGACGGTTCCATTAGGTTATTGCGTCAATATACTGTTTACAACTTGCCATCTGTTAGATGTCTTTCTATGTATATACTTTATTTTCGTTTCTTGTTTTTTGTTTTTGCATTATCTTGTATATTATTTATATTCTCAGTGACTGATGAAGGCCCATTTTGTTTGGGACCGAAACGTTTTGTTGCTGATTAATAAAATATCTCTTCAGACATTAAGTTGAGTGCCAGGTTTTGTCACATATAGGAAGTACACAGAAGACGGAGGGAGGCTGCGGGAGCTGCGCAGCCATCAAGGTTAAAAGACTGTGCACAGCTCCGAGAAAGCTCCCGGGCTTCAGCGCCGATGAGTGCGCCGCAGCGCGCACCACTTAAATGCACAATTGGGCCCAGGGAGCAGAAGCGCATAAGCGGGGCCCCGGACCTGCAGACCCCTCTGTGTACTGCTGCTCACCGGGCCCCATACAGCAGTAAGGGCAGTAATGCCCTGATGGCGGCCGTGTACACACACACACATGTACGCTCTTGCACACACACATCAGCATAGACTTTTCACTTCCCAGTACTCATATGTCAGGGGTCATGTGGAGACAAGTGAAGCTCTGTCACCACTATGGATGTGGTGTGGCGTGTTTGTGCTACTTTCCACAGTTGAGGACACAGGACCACTGCTCTGTTATTTCCAGTCCTGGAGTGATGACAGCGGTCAGCGCAGGGGCAGATTACTGACAGCCAATGTGTGTGCAGAGGGCGGTGGTGGACAATGAGGCCCGGCGGTGCCAGCTCTGACTGTGAGGTTAGATAATAAAACACAGGGAGCTGTCAAGTTTGGTAGAGCAGCAGGTAGACAAAGTGAAGTGAAATTCAGGAGGAAGAAAGGATGAAAACAGAAAACAAAATGTATCGGGGTGTTGTATATTATAATACAGCACAGATGAGTTTAACAAAAATATCAGGGTCCTACAACCTCTTTAATTCCTTCAGTACTTGGGTTTGTATGCCATCCGTGCTCGGTGATTTGTCTCCTTTAGTGATTTTGAGTCAGAGCCTTCCTTCCTGCCGGGTTAAGCAGTTGACATTTAGTGAAGAATTTCTAGTATCTGATCATGTCGTCTGTCATGGGATTTTCATGTATGAATACTGTAGAGAAAACGGCGTTTAGTAGATTGGAATTTCTCTCATCCTCTTCCACTATTTCACCCATACTATTTTTGAAGGGGCCAACACTATCATTTCTGGGTTTCTTACTTTTTGTGCAGTTAAAAAATATTTTTTGATTATTTTTTACTTACTTTGGCAACAAGTCTCTCTGTCTCAATCTTTGATGTCCTGTTTTTTATTTCTCTTTTACACAATTTTTTTTTATAATTATTTAATGCCTCAGCACTATTCTCTTGATTTATTACTCTAAATGCTTTTTTTTGTCATTTATTGATTTATTGATAAAAAAAGTTTTTTAACACAGCATTTAGAACTAAAATTTTAGATTTTGAGCACAGCGAGAACATCGAGACTATTTTCTAAGACTTTCAACGAAATATGGAGCATTTTTGCTGACCATGTGAAGTAATGGAATGTTTCCTATTCTGTCATCTTTTCCCTTTGAATCTCATATATGGACATAATTGGGAAATGTCCTAATATCTCCACAGGTTCGTCCCACAGACCCTTCTTGTAATGCCAGTCAGTGATGAGGTTGTGGAACTTACGCATCATAGTGAAGTTATGAATCTAAAATGTGGATGCACCATAGAAACAATCAGATGCTTTATGTTATCAATAAGTACACAAAAGTAAAAAAAACTGTGATTTTTTAATCACAATTTTGCATTTTCTACATTTCATAATACCATTTACGTAAATTATTTTATTTTGTTTTGCATTAAATTCAGCTATTTATGATATGTTGTGATCACCAACATTGATGACAAATACTAGGGATATGGCAGCCATTACAATTTCCACACGTCCTGCTGGTCTTCCTGTGTATTATCGCCTTCCATATGCTATATTTCCTCCTTTCAAAAGTAGAATTGAGGGATGACACAGTAAAAGCAGTGAATATAAATAGTGACATAGATATTTAGGGGTTTTCACATTTGCTAAGTGATTACTAATCTGAGAGAAATCTTGAATAGTCCTCCTCTAATCAGCGAATGATCATCAAAGCTTTCTAAGGACATGTCCGAATATGGATGATTTGTTAAGAATATTTAGTATGGATTTGGGCTAAAAACTCCACACAAAAAAATTACAGTAAAATTCATTCAAATTATGATCACTTGTAGAGGATTTGTCCCAATGACAATGATGGCCCTTGACGTGGGTTGATGTGCGTTGCCAGCTTGGGTATTTTGGCCAAAATACGGACCAATACCTCATGCATTTTATACATCGTTTTCGGTTTTTGTTGCACATTTTTCATGCAAGGTGCAGCCAGGCCTTTAAGGGTTGGCTTGGGGAATTGGTCTGTTTTTGTGGGGTGCTGGGCAGCCCACCTGATCTAATAGTATGGGAGTCACTAATAGGCTGTAAGCCAGACACTGTCCATTACACTTATGACTGTGACTGGCGCCCTATGCAAGCTTTACCTGTTTGCATATGTAATACTAGGCAAATACCCCCTCCATGAATAGTAGACATGAGAGTGGCTGATTCATCAGTTTTTTGTACCTGTGCTTTTCAGTCTTTATCATGTGGCTGCTGCATCGTGCAGTGCATTAATATCGGGTCTTGATGATGGCAAATATGGCTGCCTTTTTTCAGTGATCTTCTTTATGTTCTTTTTTGAGAGTTGTAGAGGATTTGCATACAAAAAAAACTGCCATGGAAACAATCAGTACAAGACTGAGAGTATACTGCATGCTGATAATATCAAGGATTTAACTTTTTGTGCTTCGTGATGAAGAATCTCTTGATAGTCATCCGTCTGCTGGGACCCTCAACAATCAGATGTAATCTGTGGAAGAACTGGCAGTAAGCGTTCAATTGTCCAGCAGCGCCACCAATGAGTAAATGAAGCATTACACAATTTACCATTTCCACTACTGGGCTGTCCATTCGTGGCAAGGATATGTTGGGTCCTCAGGAGTGAGTGACGTTCGGCTTTGCGCTGAGAACCTGAACAACAGACCCTTGTCTATTAACTTAAGAAGTCTGTAACAGATATGTCGGCTCAAAAATGGGCTCCTGCAGTCAAACTTTGCTCTGGCCACTCAGTTTAGCAAAGTCCAAGGAAGTCCATCATATTTCGCTTTGAAAAATACAGGGGTCGGAGCTTTGATGCAAGGCTCCCAGGTTGCGTCCACAATGTAGTCACTGACTGTAAAGCAAGATGTGGGTCAAAAACCTCGATAGGAAGACGTCGGCAGATCTGAACAAAAGAAGAAGGTACTGATTGTGGGGTATGAATCTAAAGAGCTCAATCGGTCAATCAGTCGGATTCCCTGATTTGCCAGTACTGTTGTCATTTTCATTTGTTGGGCGGCAAAGCATATGGCACATGCGCCACCCAGTTTCAATTGGAAGGGAAAGGTTTGTTATAAATAGTTGAAAAAACTGTTTTAAATTATTTTTTTAAATTGTTTTTAAGTGTTTCCTCCATGACTACAATAGTAAGGAATTTCTAGGAAGAGTTCTTTCAAATTATAAAAATAAGTGAAAAACAAGTCAAGTTGCATTAACACTTAATAAAATCAGTAAGAGCGCTAAAAAAAACCTGCGTTCCTATCCTCACGCTGATGTCCATGTGTTTGCAGAAGGCTGTTATTTACGGAACATATTTCAACTCAATTAAGGCGGTTAGTGCGACTCCAGAGACATCAGTCCTACCAGTTGTTTGTGTAATCATTTATCTTGAATTTTAATATGCGAAGCATCCATATTTGCACAAAACAGTTACCGTAATAAAAAGAGTAGCAGCACAGTGTGCCAAGGATTGAAGGAAAAATGTTATATATGACTGTACTGTACATGTCGTTACACCCCTTCTAAAACATTATTAAAGCCATACGATATACATGTCCGGCGAATGTCCAGAAAATTGGTAAACGCAAATATTTCCCAATTACAGAAGCCCAGTTTGAAGGTCACAACTGAAATATAATTTATCTTAGTCGTTGTTATCGTTTTTGTTACTCGATCCACGCAATATATTGGTTCTGCGAGGATGTGTTCAAGCAAAATGTTTTGGTGCTAAATTTTTCCAAAACTGATGCAAAAATGTCGGAGCTTTGCAAAACTATTTCATAACTGGCATGTTGAAAAGCGGCAAAGGAATTCTGGCAGCTCTGCAGTAATGAGGAATAATGACTACTTGTGCCACCACATAGTGCTTTATAGGACACATATTACGGAATTATTTTCCGCTGAAAGCTTTTGTTAACAATATTAATTTTATTTACCATATTTTACTTACATAGCGCCATCATATTCCATAGCACTTTACAAACATCATCCTTGCATCCATTACTTATATAGTGCTATCATATTCCGTAGCACTTTACAAACATCATCCTTGCATCCATTACTTATATAGTGCTATCATATTCCGTAGCACTTTACAAACATCATCGTTGCCCCATTACTTATATAGTGCTATCATATTCCGTAGCACTTTACAAACATAATCGTTGCCCCCATTACTTATATAGTGCTATTATATTCCATAGCACTTTACAAACATCATCGTTGCCCCGTTACCCATTACTTATATAGTGCTATCATATTCCGTAGCACTTTACAAACATCATCGTTGCCCCCATTACTTTTATAGTGCTATCATATTCCGTAGCACTTTACAAACATCATTGTTGCCCCCATTACTTTTATAGTGCTATCATATTCCGTAGCACTTTACAAACATCATCGTTGCCCCCATTACTTATATAGTGCTATTATATTCCATAGCACTTTACAAACATCATCGTTGCCCCCATTACCCATTACTTATATAGTGCTATCATATTCTGTAGCACTTTACAAACATCATCGTCGCCCCCATTACTTATATAGTGCTATCATATTCCATAGCACTTTACAAACATCATCGTTGCCCTCATTACTTATATAGTGCTCTCATATTCCATAGCACTTTACAAAAATCATCGTTGCCCCCATTACTTATATAGTGCAATCATATTCCATAGCACTTTACAAACATCATCGTTGCCCCGTTACCCATTACTTATATAGTGCTATCATATTCCGTAGCACTTTACAAACATCATCGTTGCCCCCATTACTTTTATAGTGCTATCATATTCCGTAGCACTTTACAAACATCATTGTTGCCCCCATTACTTACATAGTGCTATCATATTCCGTAGCACTTTACAAACATCAGGGTAGTCAGCCAAAATTAAGTCTCCCCTGACGAAGCTGCTGCGGCAGCGATACGCGTGGGGCCTGCTCTCACCATACCCCCTGTATCTCTTTGGGCTATCTTACCGATTCCTCCACTTGCCACATGGAGACATAATTTTGGCTGATTACCCTGTACCACCAATGTTGCTCCTTTCTATCAGCTTTATTCATGCCGCCATCTGACCATCGACAGGTTGTATATATTTTGATGGCCCTGGGTATTATCACCAAGCCTCACCACGCTGTGTATATATATGGGCAGTAAGGGCACCTGTCCTGCACGGACGGCTTGTTCAGACACACCTTATTTGGTGTGTGACAGATAAGTCAGTGGGGTCAGCCTTTAGGGTCTTTCCATGTGGGATCCTTCATATGGAGTATATAGATTGATTTGGAGGTATTTACTATGCCATTGGCACATTTATTAGGCTTCTACTTGCCTTGGGGTATGGTGTATGTATAGATTTGTATATCCTGTTTTAAATGTTTTTAATATGTTTTTTTGAGGTGTAATAAAGGTTTTGACGTTTATATATATATATATGGCTTTTTCACTTTTTCGTGTGGTTGTGCATACCATATGAGTCTGTCCTTTTCTCGGCTCTTGACCTGTTGTGGCATACAGACTCGGTTTTGCACCCCCTTATGCTTATTAACTTACATAGGATATTGGTGCGCCCCCATTTCCTTTTCATTTGAATATAAAAATTAGACACTGATCCAAATTTATACAAGGGTCAACCATGGTATCATCACTATAACAAGAAACTCATGAGATCAATAAGGAAATGTGAAAATAGGAACAGAGGAAACTGAAACACCAAAGGCATGACTATCAGCAACTATTAAGCTAAATTAAGGGTAGATGACTCCATTTATAAATATTTACCAAGATCTCTAATGAGGGACAGCGCTTCCCAGGAGATAAAGGCTCCACCACCATCATCCATGGCTCCTTGCCCAACATCCCAGCTGTCCAGATGTCCACTGACAATCACCACCTACAACGAGGAGTAAATATATCAAAATATTGTACAAGTTTCACTTATGTCTTCATTGGTTAAGTTCCGCAAGACACGTCCGTTCCATGTAGAAAAATCAGGGCAAACATGAATGTAATAGATGAATCTGTATCATTGTCTTTGGATACTTTACAATACGCTTGTACAAGATTCCTGGCAGGAAAAGTGTGTGGCTGTTTCATAACGGGATGACATGTTCATTCTGGAATGGGAACAGATATTGCAAGAGCCGGAAACAAAGTGTCTCAATGTGGGTGTAATTCCTAATAGGGCTGTGAAAGACATTTGGACACAAAATTTCAACGAGGAGCTTCATGAGATCATGAAATAACTTCACTTCTTTACCAGAAGAAAATGACCTATTTTTGGAAATGTTTCTATATAATGTTAAGTCCTTAGGTAGCAGATTTTTCATTTCTTTTTTTTTTTTGTTTGGTGGGAAGAGAGTTCCTTTGTTTGAAATATGGTGAGGAATGTATTCTGAAATGAATTTGCGTTTTGTCTTACTGCAAAGACAAGACAAGCAAGGTCAACAATTCACATTTTGCATTTGTGGCTCATTTATCAGATTATACAGATATATTCAATCAGTTGTATTTTGATTACTTATTTAAAATGCTAATTATCTCTTCAGAGATGAAGAGGACTTGAACTCTGTAGTCACCTATTGGAAGTAGCAATCCTAAAAGTCAATATCGACCCTTTAATGAGCCTTGCCAAATGACTTAGAATAAGAAGCCAAACCAGAAGCTCAATTTGTAGATACATGTGTTTGGGGGTGTTGCCCCTCCTCAGTGCAAAGCATGAGATCTTATTTGGCTGCATGAAAAGCCTCTGACTGGGGCGTAACGGATAACGTTTCTCCTTGTGGAGAGTGACATGCCTGACGCGACAGGGTAAAGAGGCTTAAAGGATGTCCAATGCTCTTCTGCAAAATTAAATAAGCAAATTGACTCTTTTATTTGAATATACAGATATATTCAATTAGTTTGTATTTTCATTAGCAATTTAAATAATGTCTTATCTGAGGCAACTCCTTTTTACTTTGGAGCCACCTTGGCACCTCTAGCAAACACAAGTTTTGTACGGGTAAGCCTGAGCCAGCCAGACCTTACCTTGTAGAGTCTGCTGAAAAAACACAGTATTAAAATGTAATATTAAATGACAGCCAGGTGGTTAGGCATCTACGTAGTTAGTAAATGGCACAAACCCAACAGAATGGGGGCTGGAATCACATGGTTCTCAAATTTGGCTCATACAGGGGATAATAAAGAAGACAACCCAAAAAATGGCGCTACCCACCTTCAGTAGTTTGAGGCAGCCCAAGGCCAATTTCAGATGAGTGTATTACATAAACATTTACAAGCTCGTAATATGACTGCTAGCTCTGGCCCATCGCAGGTCCAGTCATTGGGGCGGTACAGGGAGCTATTATAGCCAATGCTCACTACACAATCCCTTCCCCTGCACCTTGACTGACAGTCTGCTCCGCAGCATGAGTGCAGAGTATGTATGCAGAGTCAGCTGTCAGTCAAGGTGGAGGGAAGTGATTATATTGTGCTCACCGTGTCGTGAGCAGTTAATGTTACAGCCCTGCTCACAGCCCTGATGACTGAAAGCAAGCAGCTGCAGGGAGAACAAAACTTTGTTTTCTCTCTATAATCATGCTTCCAATCATGATTTAAATGCTATTCGCCTGCAGACAATAACTATGTCTGCAGGCAAATAGCGTTTTTCTATGTGAAAGGTTCCATTTAACTGCCCCCATCATGTCCCATTTGGTAAATCAATGGTTTGGCTGGTTTAATTCTTAAACTGCTGGTCCGTCAACTAAAATGTCCCATACATCTCCCTATCTAGCTAATCCCTAAATGTGTCTTTATTTAACTGCACTTCCTGTGATGTTTCATTTGAGAAAAGTCTCAAACATGGTGGAACAGGAAGCTGAAAATGCAGTCACTTCCCTGCAGCGTCCATCGCCCTCCTGGAACAGGACGTTACCAGGCAGAAGAGTTGCAGTTCCTACAGTTTCTTGCATTGCCGCCCTCAGAAGAAGTTCTGGATCCATGCTGATAGATCCTATGGGAGAGGAGAATGCAGCGCTGACTCTCTGCTTCTATCTCCGCTGCTGCATCTTTTAAGGGTAAGTTCACAGTGGGTGTTTTTTTTTCATGCGTTTTTTGTTTCATGCATTTCTTCTGCAGCAAAACCTGATCTCTTTTCAAAAAAAAGAAACTGCAGAAAAAAAGCATGTTTTCCTTATGTTTTTGTGGCGATTTTGCATGTTAGATTTGTTTCTTGTGCATGCGGATAAAGTTTAGTGCTGAAAAAAAAGTCATATTCCATAGAATCAGGTTTTGCCACAAAAAAGGCAGCAAAACATGATACCTGCATTATTGGTGCATTTTTTCAGCAGTTTTTCACCACCCAGTCAAGTCAATGGGTGAAAAACGCTGAAAAACACTGAAAAAAGTGAAATGCTCTATGTCCAAAAAAACATGTAAAGCACAAAATACTGATGACAAAAAAGTCTGTGTGCATGAGATTTCTGAAATCTTATAAATTTTACTGGTACTGTAAAATTCAGCAGAAAATTGGCATACAAAAAGGCATAAAAAAATTCAGCAAAAAGTCGCAATGTGAACTTAGCCTAAGGCTAGGGTCACATTGCGTTAGGGCAGTCCGTTTAGCGCTACGGACTGTGCTAACGCAATGTCCCAAAAAGGGATCGCGTTAGCCGATCCCGCTAGCGCAAATCCCCGATCTGCGCTAGCGAGGAACGGACCGCGAACTCAAATGACGGTACATCGCTAGCGCATGCCCAATGTGGGCGTGCGCTAGCGATGCGTTCGCCCTTACAGGCAATGGCGGCATTAACGGACAACGTTACACCGCGTTATGCCGCGGTGTAACATAGTCCGTTAAACGCGGTCACATAACGCAATGTGACCCTAGCCTTACTGTGAAAGGAGACGTCATCAGGGGGCAGAGATAGAAGCAGTGAGTAACAGCAACAAATTGCCATCAAGGGAAGTCGCTGGTGTCACTCACTGCCTCTATCTCCGCCCCGACAACGTCTTGTTTCACAGTTAGAAAATGCAGTGGCGGTGGCGATAGAAACAAAGTGAGTGTGCTGCACTCACCTCTCCAGCAGTTTCTATCACCATAGATCCATGACGTCTTCAGAGGGCGACGATACAAGAAACTAAGGTAGCTGCAGTGCCACCCCCTGATGACGTCCTGTCCAGGAGATGCAAAATATGCTGCAGGGAAGCGAGTGCAGCCCTAGCTTCCTGTGACGTCCTGTTTGAGACTCCTCTCAAACGAAACTTCACAGTAAATGCAGTAAAAAAACACAAATAGGGATTGGCTAAATATGGAGAAGTGTAGGGAATTTATAAAAGTGCTTAGGGTGTAAAGATAGATATTTAGAAAGGACATTTTAGGTACTGGATCACCCCTTTTACGTGAGCCAATCTTGACGCATTAATGAGAGCTTAACAACTATTCACAAGATGGTCAGCACTCAGTTACTGGACTGTATAAATGGGCCAAAGAAGACTGATGTGAACACCAATTCTTGGCCTGTCTAAATGCACCTTTACCTATTTTTTCCGCACTAATGACATGCCGACCATGTGCTCATGATCGCTGTACTGAGCGGTCTTGTGCCATACAAGGTGTCATCACTGCTAACAACAGCGGTTACATGTTGCTCCCTAGATAATGAGCAAGTGATCACTGTAGAACAACAAAGATCAACAGGATCACCGGAGAAGTGCCACTGGAGAGGAGGGTGATCTATCAGGTGAGTACTAGTTATTCTTCTTTTTGTCACATTTACTGCCTTCAATATTTGTTTTGGCTGGAAACTTCATATAATGCCTCCCTGTAATTGGCGATGTTGGGGAAATTGAATGTTTGCTAGATAACAGTTGATAGCGGCAGGTTACAGCAGGAGGACATCCGGTGAATATCTGATCTCCACGTGATCCTTCTAACAAACAAGTATTACCCATAGCAGGCATCCCCTAGGGGATCTGCCCTCTGGAAGAGCTATGCGAATCTGTTATAAGAAAGAGACATCTGGGTGTTCTGCCCGACATCACACAAGTCATACACACTGGACAGACTGTCTCAGACTCATGATGTCCATCAACAATCGCGCTTCATAACTGAAGTTCTCCTCGCAGTCTGTGTTGCCTCTTTGTATAAATTTAGCAATGGTTTACCTTGGCATGGATCCATAGCTAAAGCATCCGTGTCTCCGAGTGTTGAATTAAAGGCCTGTTCTGGCACAAATAAGTGTAAAAACTCGCTTTGCCACTGTATATTTCCTGCCTAATAGTTTCTGTATATGAGACGAGGCTAATACTGGTTTTCCACTAATGTCCAAATTTCAACGAAGTGGAAACCATTAATGCAGATTAATGAATTTACATTTATTACTCATTTCCGTACTTTACAGATCAGTAATCTTATAGCACGAGATATAAGATTCACCTTGTAAAGTGATGTGACAAAATATAGTCTGTAATGTGCTGATGTATATGTTATAGCATCAGGAAACAAATATACAGTTATTACAGAATTCATTTTGACAGAGTTCCAGATCTGGAATATCCAGTGTTATATATTAAACATCAGCTTATATTTCTTACTAGATGGTGGCCCGATTCTAATGCATCGGGTATTCTAGAATATGTATTTATGTATGTATATAGCAGCCACATAGTATATAGCACAGGCCACGTAGAATATAGGAGCCATGTAGTATATAGCAGACAAATACTATGTGGCCTGTGCTATATACTATGTGGCTGCTATATACATACATATTGTAGAATACCCGATGCGTTAATACAGGCCACGCAATATATAACAGTGGCCACGCAGTATATAACACAGGCGACATAGTATATAACACAGGCCACGCAGTATATAACACTGGCCACATAATATATAACACAAGCCACGCAGTATATAACACTGGCCACGTAATATATAGCACAACCCACGCAGTATATAGCAGCCACGTAGTATATAACACTGCCCACGCAGTATATAGCAGCAATGTAGTATATAACACTGCCTACGCAGTATATAACAGTGGCCACGTAATATATAGCACAGCCCATGCAGTACATAACACAGCCCATGCTGTGGGTGATTTCAATTTTCATATTTTTTGTATTTTTTTCATATTTTTTAATCACTTTTTTTTACCTTTGGCATGCTTCAATAGCCTTTATGGGAGGCTAGAAGATGCCATAACTTGATCCGTTCTGCAACATAGATGCGACGCTCAGATCGCCCCTATGTAGCAGAATTACTGCATTGCTATGAGCGCTGACCAAAGGGTGGCTCACAGCAATCCGGCATCAACAACCGGCATCAAGGTGACCTCTGGTTGTAATGCTGACGCACCGTTGACCCCCAATCACATGATGGGGATCAGTGGTGTGCGTATTTCCGGCCCGATGGCCAGAAGCGCACGTTAAATGCCACTGTCAGAATTTGACAGCGGCATTTAACTAGTTCATAGGCACAGGCGGATCGCGAATCCGCCCGCGCCTATTGCGGGCACAATAGCGGGGCTTCTGACATCTAACATTCTATCCTGTCCAACGTCAGAAAGGGGTTCAGGACTCAGCTTCCCAATAAGTTTTCACAATAAAAACATGCTCCTCCAAACTGTATCTGCTAGCAAATGAAGAAGTAATTCAGCAGGAGTGAAATGCAAGCACCACACACAAACTACCGACACGCAGAAAGGTGGTGCAGCAGGCCTATACCCTAGTGGAGCCGACCGGCAGGGCGACAAGTCAGCGATACCACTCGGTGCGAGAAGGTTTCTTGTCGCTTAGGTTCATTGCACTCTCACTTGTCATGAACCAAGGTATAGGCCAAATTTCAGTACGGCCGACAGTCTCTTTCAGAAGTTACAGCAATTTTTCCGGGTAAAGTAGCGAGTGAATCACCCTGTACTTTACAGTTATTTAGACTGGATATACTGTACATGTTGGGTGACACTGAGTGAAGGACAAATTATCTATATAGGAACATTCTTTCAGAGATCACCCATGGACAAACAGCTAATGCATGAATATATTAAAAATGGTCGACTCTTTTTCAAGCGATGAATGTTTGTCAAAGGTCAGCAAAAAAGACTTATTACAATTTCACCCAACAATCTAAAGTTTTTGGTTCCAGTGGCCCATTTTAATACATTTTAGACTAAAGTATATGGACAACGTTTTTCTGTGTCTATGGTTATACTCTAAATCCTGTGTAGCGGCTGCAGTCATGACCTGCAAGGAATACTACATTTTCTCTGCAGTGCTGGATACACGTTATGGTCTTCCCCAAGATGAGAAGAAGATCAGAGGGGAGCATTGGGAGAGCAGAGCTGGAACAGCGGGACGTAAAAGAATGAGCATACATTTTATTATTTCCGATGTGTTCAGCATTTGGATTATCTTGGACACCCCTTTAGTACAAATAAATAACTTCCTACAGCCCCAAAAAAGATACGTTGGTTACGACTGTGAGAAAATTTACATTGTTTGAACGTTTAGGGTTTAATGCTCAGATATATGGAAGTAGTAAATCTAAGCAAGTTGGGAAAATAGTCATTAAGATGACAGAGAATGAGATCCAAAATGGTTCACTTTACAGCTAATTCAATGTGACTAATTAAAGTCTACCTTTCAGCTGTACAAGACGACGTTACATGTGAATTATTACATCACTGCAGCTGTTGTTTCATCTAGTCATAAAAGAAAGATGGCGAAACGTGGCAATCACTTTCCAGCGTCGTCTTTAGTTATACGAAGCATAATATAGAAAAAAAGTCAGAGTCTTTCCTCGGAGACAAGGCAGCGACAGATGACTACAAGTTGCCTTAATCATTTCACGGGCAATTGGACAAACCAGGATTCACGGCTCCTGACGCCAAACTTGCTACAGAATCATCAAAAGGTGAATCCAGACTCTGTGCACAAACATGCCCCTTCCACAACTGTTTTCGAGAGGCAGCAATGTTTATGAATCCTCTGCTGCCACTAATACTGGCGCCTCTGTTTTTCTCTCTCTTTTAACTCTGGCAACAATCCAACAACCTCAGTGATGAAGAACACAGTTGTGTCTTTTTAGAACATTTCATTCCCGAAAAACGAAGGCCTCTCTGTGCATAAGCTAAACACCGACATGCTTCAGAGGCTGTTGAAGGCGTCTTCTCGTCACTATAAGGAATGCCACAGCACCATGAGTGGTGGTTTGTACCTGCTCTGTTTATCAGCGCACAGAGTCAAATCTGTTCCCAGAGGCCCAGGGGAAAACCACAAGGTTAGTAATAGGAAAAGAGGGCATTGAAGGTCATTAGTAAAGTGCAAAACAGCCGAACCAAGCAACATTTTCTCTATTTCTTGATAATAGCGATGTACTAGAGGTGAATTTCACACAGTCCCTTCTCAAACTCTGTCAACTTTTATAAAGGGGTTATCTGATTACAGAAGTTCCCCAGTGGATTTCAAAGGTAGACAACGTTAAGAAAAAGTTTACTTATTTGTTTTTAAAAACTTTAAAAGGAATCTGTCACTAGATTTTTCGACCCTCTTCAATTTGGTTTCCACTCTTTACACTCTACTGAAACCTCCCTCGCTAAAGTCTCTAATGATCTACTAACAGCTAAATCTAATGGTCACTACTCCATGCTAATTCGCTTGGCTTTCTCCGCAGCATTTAATACTGTGGATCATCAGCTCCTCCTCACTATGCTACACTCCATTGGCCTCAAGGACACCGTTCTCTCCTGGTTCTCCTCCTATCTCTCTGACCGCTCTTTCACTGTATCTTTTGCTGGTTCCTCCTCCTCTCACCTTCCCCTTACTGTTGGTGTTCCTCAAGGATCAGTCCTAGGCCCCCTCCTCTTCTCTTTGTATACTGCAACTATTGGAGAAAGAATCAGTAGATTTGGGTTCCAGTACCATCTCTATGCTGACGACACCCAATTATACACTTCTTTTCCTGATATCACGCCTGCCTATTTAGAAAACACCAGTGATTGTCTTACCGCTGTCTCTAACATCATGTCCTCCCTCTATCTGAAACTGAACCTGTCGAAAACTGAACTCCTCGTGTTCTCTTCCTCTACTAACCTACCTTTGCCTGACATTGCCATCTCCATGTGTGGTTCCACCATTACTCCCAAGCAACATGCCCGCTGCCTTGGGATCATACTTGATTCTGAGCTTTCATTCACCACCCACATCCGATCACTGGCTCGCTCTTCTTATCTGCATCTCAAAAACATTTCTAGAATTCGCACATTTCTTACTTTCGACTCTGCAACAACTCTCACTGTTTCTCTTATTCATTCTCGTCTGGACTATTGTAACTCTCTACAAATCGGCATCCCTCTTACTAAACGTTCCCCTCTCCAATCTGTCCTGAATGCTGCAGCCAGGATCATATTCATCACCAATCATTATTCCGATGCCTCTACCTTGTTTGTGCCAGTCATTACACTGGCTACCCATCTACTCCAGAATCCAGTACAAACTATTATCCTCATCCACAAAGCACTCCATGGCTCAGCACCTCCCTACATCTCCTCCCTGGTCTCAGCCTACCACCCTACCCGTACCCTCCGCTCTGCTAATGACCTGAGGTTAACATCCTCAATAATCAGACCCTCCCACTCCCGTCTCCAAGACTTTTCACGTGCTGTGCCAATTCTCTGGAATGCACTACCCAGGATAATATGATTTATCCCCAATCCCCAGTTTTAAGCGTGCCCTAAAAACGCACTTGTTCAGATTGGCCTACCGCCTCAACGCATTAACCTAACTATCCCAGTGTGGCCCATTCAAAAAACTTTAACCATAATCAGGTTCCTCGCATCATGTTCTCATACACTTTATCCATTTAATAGCCATCTGTCTCTGCACTGTTACATACAGTACTTAGGCAGTTAACTGGTTCATGCAGCTTTACATGAACACCTGATTCTTACACTATGGCTGGTCCGAACAACGAAAACAATTGTTACCATCCACCTCTCGTGTCTCCCCTTTTTCCTTATAGTCTGTAAGCTTGCGAGCAGGGCCCTCATTCCTCTTGGTATCTGGTTTGAACTGTGTTTATTGTTATGCTGTAATGTCTACTGTCTGTACAAATCCCCTCTATAATGTATAGTGCTGCGGAATATGTTGGCGCTATATAAATAAAATTATTATTATTATTATTACCTAACCTGTGAGCAGCATGATGTAGGGGAAGAGACAAACACGCATGCGCTCACCGGCATGCACTCACCGCTGCCACGTCGATCACGGCAGCACAGTTTGTGATAATACTGCTCTTCCAAATATGGCTGCGCTCCTGGTCTTCTTTAAAATGGTTGCCGGTGAGCGCATGCGTGTTTGTCGACCCTGACGTCCGCCCTATCTTAGTGGCTGTCTGCACAAACGTTGCGCGTATGTCACATGACGTCACAAGGTGGATTTTCGTCCACATGTGCGCTTCGTTATGACGGCCACAGAGGAGACGCACGCAGATCGCTGACACGCATGTGCCATGTCCCGGTTACACTTCCGGTTTTGCTTATATATAGGCACACCTAATAGACATAATATTAACCCCTGTTGAAAAAGCTAACCGCGAAACGCGTGTCCGGGGCTCTCGGGTGTAGTGTGGTCGGCTCCCCTGATCCACCTATGGGTAAGCATGCATGATTGAAAAACGCCTTTGGGTTACCATTATGGGGATATTGTGATATGTGTATGGCTGTATGGCCAAGGTACCCTATTATTTTTGGGACCCTTTGATTCATATATAGACATTGATTGCTTGTATCCAAGGGATGAAATGTCCCACATGTAACTCGATGTACCGTTATGTTTCCTCTACCATACCTTCCTGTTTGGTATACACTGCATACAGCAGGTATACATACAGTACATAGTTGTTATGTGTTATTGATAAATAAACTTTGTACTTGTTTTTTAATTATGGTGTTTGGGACTTTTTTACTCCATTTTTCTTTGGTCTCATCTATCTGGAGTTGTCCATTTGAGTGGATATCCTTGAGGTGTCTGGGGAGAGTTATATACTTTCATGGTGCTTTATGATTATGCATATATATAAACAAGTGTGTTATAGATAAAGCACTCGGAACTGTACCTACGCTGAACCCTGTCTATACAGCGGAGGTTGGCACCCTACTCGTCAGCAGATGTGGTGCCCCTGCTACACAGTGGCTGAACCTGGGAAGCCCTGTTATCCAGTAATTCCAGGGTTTCCCCCCCGGTGACGACGACTCCCCATGTCCTGCTGTAAGATTCAGCATGCACCTTAATGCACTCACAGTTGCGGTGCTGCATTAAAGATATTGCATGCCCATACGCGTGGATACGTCAAAGTTCGTGAAGGGTTTAAAACAAGGTGATTTTCTGGATTTGTTTTCTCATGTTGACTCTCATAGTTGTGGTCTACCTATGATGTCATTTACAGGCCTCTCTCATCTTTTTAAGTGGGAGAACTTGCACAATTGGTGGCTGACTTAATACTTTATTTCCCCACTATGTGTGGCTTGCGATCCCGTGATGAGTGGCTCTCGGTTGTGTGCCAGCTCGGTGCATTAACACCAGATGCAGCAAATAGCTATTAAGTGCAGACCTCTCTATATGGCGATTTTTGTGTGCAGCCCTCCAGAAAAGAGCAGATCTGTATGAGGGCAAGATAGGAAACCCTGGAGCTTGGCATACTGCCCTGGTGTGATTTCAGTGGAAAGGCTTTGACTGTCACTATATCAGTAATGGGGGCTCTGGGTGTCACTACTGTGAGTGGGACAGGAGCTGGATATGGCTCACGACCCTCTCTCAGAGAAGAAGAATGTGGCTTGTGACTCTCTTTCATAGCTAAAAAGAGGCTCTCAAGGTCGGAAAGGTTGGGGGCATCTGGTCTATACATTTTTCAAGCAGGCAGAACTTAAAAGGCATTAAGTTCAACATTTCCACTAGTGACCACCCTAATGACCCCATGACATTGCAAGACAGGAAGTGTTGTCATATGGATTTGGGAACACCAGGATGGTGCTTAATAATACAAATTTTACTTACCGTAAGTAGATGATCCAATGAAAACATTCTTCTTACTGACTCTCCAGTTTGTTAAACCTATTTTATTACACATTTTTAAGTAATTCTTAATTAATATAAGGACTCCTGTGCTCAAATCCTTATCTCTTGGTCAAAGAATAAATGGTTATAAAAAGCATCTGTATGACACCATTCTGTATGACACAGACAGCCCAATTATGTGAATGGACGTGTGTGTGTTTCTGTCTGTGTGTGCCTCCTTGATGTGGTTTAGCCTAGAATGTATGGACTCTGGGTGGTTTATACTGTGAGTGCCCCATATACAAGTGCTTCTCACAAAATTAGAATGTCATCAAAAAGTTAATTTATTTCAGTTCTTCAATACAAAAAGTGAAACTCATATCTAATATATAATTGCCTAGAATACTACTTCCTGCAATTTGTGCCAACTTCCTGTCCGGAGCTAATGTCCGGAGCTAATGTCCGGAGCTAATGTCCGGAGATAAGTGATGTCAACAGTGTCCAGTGTCTGATTGGTTGCCGCCTGCTGCGAGCGACCAATCAGAAACGTGCCGTACTGTGACACACTCCGCCCGCCATTTTGGTGTGATTTTTGAATTTTTACCTCACAGCAAGTTTCTACTGCGTGGAGGCGGGCCCAGTGACGTTGCTCTTCAAGCTCCTGCCGAATTTCGTCAAAAAAATGATAATACCATTTACCAAAACTATATATATTTAGTTGTGAAGTGGTTCAGTGACATTTTCACACCAATTTTGAACTTTTGTTTGGTGTTTTCTCCATATACTGCCTATTATTTTTGTTCTTTCTTACTATTATTTATTAATTGTATTATTCTTAAATTTGAATAAATAAAGTATATATGGATTCTAGACTCCTGATTCTTTAGAATCGGGCTGCCATCTAGTATTATATATAGTCATTAGACAGAAATAAACACTTGAAATAGATTACTGTTTGTAATCCCTACAGCAATGCTGCCAGCTCTTGCTGTTCTTTTGTAGGGAGCATACAACAATATACAGAACGCAGAAAATGTTGGACTCTGTCCATTTTCCCTAATTACCCACAATGCCACACAACGGACTATGGTTTGTGGGGTTTATTGTACTATAAAAATTATCAGAATAGGAAACAGAATCCGAGTCGATACAATTCAATTGGGGATGAAAAAAAAATTATTCCTGCATTATCACCAATTAAAAAAAGAATGAATGGAGCTATAATTTGCATAATAAAAATCATTTTTAATTGCACCAATTTCTTGGCAAGCAGTGGTGTACTCACCACAGAGGCAGACTCACAGCCGGTTGTACTTAATATGGCCCGCTATGCCATTCTGTTTCATATTCTGTCGTAGATCTCTGTGGGGCCCATTGAGAGTTTTCCTATGGGGCCCCACCATTATTGTGTATGCTCCTGCTGGTCAGCCTGTATTGGGTTTGTGTTTATGTAAAGCGGACAGTAAGATAAGGCAGATCTGCAGGGGAAGGAAGAGAGCAGTGGCTTGAACCAATAACCAGGCAGGGGGTGTGTCTCAGTACTGCCCCCTGACGAAGCCGACGCGAAACGCGCGTTGGGGCTCCCGTGGTGACCCCTGAATATCTGTAAAATGGGTAAGATCTATGGAAACGGGATGGGCTTTTAATGTGCCTGATTGTGATCGGTACCCCACTGTGGGATTCATGTTGATATTGTGATCGATTACCCGGTCCATTTAAGTTTCTTGCCGCAACATGCACTATTGGCACTTTAGGAAGCAATATAAGCAGATTTGTGCAGGGGCTGCCACCGTATAGATTTATACTGTGTTTTCCTCAGGTTTCCCCTGCTGTCTATATTTTGTATGCAATGATTATTTTTTTCTAATTTATGTATATGACTTTTCTATGAATAAAAACGTGTATTTATACTTTTTCAAATTGGACATATACTCCGTGCGTTTTTCTCTGGTTTATTTAATGCAACTGAGCAGGAAAGAGCCAAGTGGCCAATAATTAGAAAGTAATTATTAGCTCTCTGGACTGACTTAGAAATAATGTTTAACTTACGTCTGGACAGACACTTTAAATTGCATTTTTTTGAAAAAAGTAGTTTAAAATCCTCCTTTAATCTCGAACTGTCTGCATAATTCTGTTGGCTATTCCTGTGCGTATCTGAACAATTCTTTTTTTTTACCTTTTACACAGTTGAATAATTCACAACTAATTTACTGGCGCATCACAATGAAGCCACTTGTGCTCTTGGACTATGGAGATGCATCTTACAGGTTATTTCAAATGACAAATTTTTGTCTTATTTAAGAGGAAGCTTCTACCTTTCTGTGATCTTAAAGAATTCCTTTCCTGATAAGATGACAGGGCGCACCGATTACCTTTTCATCTAGTATAATACATAATGAATTTCAATAGTTCCATTAAAATGACTGTATGCAAAGGCAGATGCATTTGTGTGTCTCCCCTGCTAAGACGACAACATATTTTATATCTGCCCGCTATGAATTTATATGAGTTCTTCAATCACTCATCACTAGAGATGGGCAGACACTTGGATAATCGGGTTCGGCCGAACAGTTACAAAAAGTTCAGGTTCCAGAACCGTACCCGGACCCGATCCCAGACCCCATTCACTTGAATGGGGCATCTGAACATCCAGTGATTGCCATGCTGTCATGTGCATGCGGCAAACACTGCTTCTGATCGGCGGTGAAATCATCCACGCCGGTCAGACAGTCGCGTTTCCCATGCTGTCAAAAGACAACATCAAATGAGCGCTCACCTGTGATCGGAGGTATAAAGTTCACCTCCGGTCACTGGCGTCAGCTGACTACTGCTCACATCATCCAACGCCTGCTGCTGCTAATAACAGCGAGAGCGGGAGCGGCTGATGGAAGTATTCATTGGCCGGCTCCTGCGCTGTAAATAAATAATAACATTTAAAAAAGGGCGGGGATTTCCTTGTATTTTTGATAACCAGCCATGCAAAATTCACAGCTGGGGGCTGCAACCTTCAGCTGACAACTTCAGCAAGGCTAGTTATCAAGAATAGAGGGGTCCCCACGCCAATTTTTTAAATAATTTAAATAAATCATTTTAAAAAATGGCATGGGGTGCCTTGCATTTTTGACAACCAGCCTTGCTAAAGCAGACAGCTGGGGGGTGGTATTCTCAGGATGATAAGGGGGCATGGATATTGGCCCCCCACAGCCTAAAAATAGCAGCCCGCAGCCACCTAAAATAGGCACATCTATTAGATGCAGCAATTCTGGTGCTTTGCACGGCTCTTCGCACCTGCCCTGTAACGGTGTCAAGTGGGGTTCATATTTGTGGGGTTGATGTCACCTTTGTATTGTCCGGTGACATCATGTCCACAGATTAGTAATGGAGAGGCATCTATAAGACACCTATCCATTACTAATCCTATAGTTGTATGGTATGTAGTACAGCGTTATCCACACTGTGCAGTGATGAGGCAAGTGACTCAGGAAAGTTCCAAAATAAAAGTCTCTTTAACTCCTTTCTGACATATGATGTACTATCTCGACGAGGTGGGTTGGGCCCATATGACCACCGACGGGATAGTACGTCATATGCGATCGGCCACTCTCGCGGGGGGGCGCGGCCGATCGCAGCCGGGTGTCAGCTGACTATCGCAGCTGACATCCGGCACTATGTGCCAGGAGCAGTCACAGACCGTTCCTGGCACATTAACCCCCGGAACACCGCAATCAAACATGATCGCAGTGTTCCAACGGTATTTGGGAAGCATCGTGCAGGGAGGGGACTCCCTGCGTGCTTCCCTGAGACCCTTGGAGCAACGCATTGCTCCGAGGGTCTCCTACCTCCTTCTCCCTGCAGGCCCCAGATCCAAAATGACCGTGGGGCTGCTTCCGGGTCCTGCAGGGAGGTGGCTTACCAGCACCTGCTCAGAGCAGGTGCTGATAAACCTGCAGACCTGCCTGTCAGATCGCTGATCTGACACTGTGCTGTGCAAAGTGTCAGATTAGTGAGCTGACTCTATAACATGATGTCCCTGCCCTGGGGCAATGTTATAGTGTAAAAAAATATATATTGATATGTGAAAAAAAAAATCCTAAATAAAGAAAAAAAATATATATATATATTGTTCCCATAAATATATTTCTTTATCTAAATAAAAAAAAAACAATAAAAGTACACATACTTAGTATTGCCGCGTCCGTAATGACCCGACCTATAAAACTGTCCCACTAGTTAACCCCTTCAGTGAACACCGTAAAAAAAAGAGGCAAAAAACAACATTTTATTATCATACCACCAAACAAAAAGTGGAATAACACGCGATCAAAAAGACAGATATAAATACACACCCAATCCTCTGGTTCAGGGGTTTTTATAAGCAACCTGTGGCCTTCAGGCACATGGAAAACCCGGCCAGGAAGGAAACAAACTGCCCCACTACCATCCTGTAGTCCATTTAAAAAATAAAAGCCCAGCAGGTTTTCTTAAATCTGCCCTGGACAAATAGCTTGTCCAAGACTATCACTTACTTTCAGTCTGCCTTGCAATCACAGCTACGCCTGTGACTGCAATGTACTCCCAAGGCCTCAATAAGCCTCCGTGCGCATCCTGGGGGGAACACACAGCGACACTCACATGTGACACTGATCACTGCCTCACATATGTTCAAACCTGTGGGGTTGAACACTTGTCATCCCACATGGGTGCATGACGGCATTCGCATGATCCTGTGACACCCCACCTGACATTGTATTGAGAAACCAAAGTAGGGACCGAAACCATTGGTTGACGCAAGCATCGCTCTCCTTTGCGCTTCTCGTACATACTTTGTTACCCAAACAACCACCTCCCCGTTCTCCATTGCAGACGATATGCCCCTTTCCTGACTGACAGTAGACTTTGGCCAGTTTCTGGTTGCCTTGACTCGGTTTATTTGGGGTTCACTAACCCCGCACCTCATCTCGTAACCTAAGTACCTGCCTTCAGGCACTTGGTACCATTTCCCCTTACCTATGCCTCGGTGCAGAGGCCCACCCTGCAACAACAGGCATACATCTGTACCACGTCGCATCCGAATCCAAGCCTCCCGACGCTGTTGGCCCAATCCATTTTACTCTGACCCCTGGCCACATCATGGGCCGGTCACAGAGGGTTCCTCGTGCATACATCCCTAGTCACCTTCGTGACCACACATTCCCGGTTCCTCCAGGCTTTCTTTTATATGTGCATCTCTGCGTGGGACCGTGGAACTGAACTGTCCCGAACTTAACAGGAGACATTTCCAGCTCGGGCTTCGGTGGGGTCTACTCAACCTCACCTGCCACAACCTCTAGGGGGAACTTATCGGGGTTACACTCTGTCCCTAGGTTGGCGACCCCTATGGCAGGTATCCCTGACTCGGGATCTTTGGGTTCCATGCCTGGAATAGCATTTACCTTGAGAGGGTCAACCCTAGTCTCCCACAGGGACCAGAACAGGGGCAAGTCTCTTCCTAACACTGTCCCATAATGGAAGGCTCTTCACCACTCCCACCACATGTTTAATGTCCCCACATGGTGTGGAAAAATTAACCTCCATGGTCTGGTACTCCCGGATTTCCCCATGGAAACCCATCACCTCCTCATTTTGTCCTTTGGGGTGGTCACCAGCAACAAGGGACCCATGGACCAAAGTCACTATGCTCCCCAAGTCCAGAAGAGCCTCTGTTTGGTACCCGTTCACGAGTACCTGGCACAGCTGGTGTTTTCTGTCGGCAGGGCCTGCAGTGGCGGTACAAACTGGCTGGATATACATAGACACACAGCGAGTATACCCGCAGTCCATGGGTTCAGATATCAGGGGGCAGTTGGCAGCCACGTCTGGGCCCTCAGCACTGCCAAAACTTGATCACAGCGGCACGACTATACCTTGGAGCCGCTTTAGGGAAAACCGAACTTTTGTCACCCTCACTTCGGGTTGCCCCCTCATCACGGGCTCGGTCCTGGTTAGCCTCAACAGTGGTTTGTGGACTTTTACAATGCTCCAGTACAAAGTCCTAAGTAACTGTATACCGCTCAATCCAACTTATCAGCTGGTCCAGAGTGCCCATGTCCCCTTGCCTCACCCAACACTGCATGGTAGCCGGCAAGGCCCTCACCAGCCAATCGACCACCACCCTCTCTACCATCTGGACCGGGGTCAAAGTCCCAGGCTGGAGCCATTCCTATACCAACTGCAATAGGTCATACACCTGAGACCTGGCAGGACGAGTCTACGCAAAGGACCACTGGTACACCCTCTGATCGACCCTAATTTTAGGGTCTCTTCTTGACACCGCTTTTCAGCCCTCACCTTAGGGGTCTACTCTTTACACCGCTCATGATCCTGCTGCTGCCACTTCAACTGCAGCACCTCTTGCTGCTGCTGGAACTCAGTGCCTTTGCTGCTGCTGGCACAGTAGCTCCAGATGCTGCTGAATGAGAACCACCCGTTTTAAAAGCTCCTCCATTTTTCCAACAGGCTTGCTTACCTACATGCTGCATGCTTTGCGGTATGCCTCAGTTCACACTGCCCGCATTCTCCAACCATATGTAGTGCAGCGGTATCCACACTGTGCAGTAAATGTGACAGTGCCCCAGCATGTTTGACAACCAGCCTTGCTAATGGCTCCAGGTCACAGCCGGGAAACATATCCTCCAGATTGTAGCCAATAAACACGCCAGTCCACCTCCGAGACGAGTTGCCGTAGGCAACGGCACCGCCGTGTACGCGGTGGGTGACAGGCCTTTCAGCTCCTTTGGCTTTTTGGCTCCGCTTGCCTGTGTTGCTTCACAAAAGTTACTTTTATTCTGCATTGCAATTACAGCTACACCTGTGACTGCAATGCACACCCATATCCTCAATATGCCTCTGTGTGCATCCTGAGGGGAACACACAACGACCCTCACATGTGAAACTGGTCATTGCCTCACAGGTAAATAAACACATTGCCAGAATAAAGTATTTTATTTGAAATAAAACAAAACAGAGTTTTACTTTTTTATTTAAAAATAACAAACATAGTTGTACTGACCTAATGCCTATTCCACTGAAGCCCTCGTCTCCTGTAATAAAACAAAAAAAAGGTGCTAAGATGTGACCGTCCAGGCTGAGAACCACTGGTGACTGAACTGCTGCAAGCGCAGCCTCAGTGACCAGTGGTGATGTCATCAATGTTACCTCTGGTCACTGAGGCTGCATTCCCAGTCGGGCTGAACTGCCGTGACCTCGGTTGACACCTGCCTGCAGAAGGATTTTTTTTTTCTTCTTTGGTATGTACAAGTATTCATTTTGCATACTAGGGGGCAAGTCACTGAGGGATCAGTGACCTGTCAGCAGTCTGCATTATCAACACCTAAGCAGAACGCCACATGAAGAACCACACAGGCTGCCCTGAAGCCCTAGCATATCATTAACTAAAAATAAAGATTAAACAACAACCACAAGACGGATTTCATCAAACAAGGTATCAAATACATTTCCTCACCTTTAGGATAGGTTCACATGACCGATTTCCCCACATACGTAGAAAACTGACAAATTATTCTGATCAGACTTTGATCAAAGAATGAGAAGAGTGGAATCACTTTTCTCGTAAGTAGAGAATAAAAAATGTTTCTACACCCTCTCTTTCCTGTCAGTCCTTGAAAATCGGACAGCACTTGGATGTCTAAGAGTACAGTCCAAATTTCATCATGGACCCAAAAACTAGCATTGCTGATTTTGATCCGACCTCTCGGATCAAAATCAGACATGTCTCTGATTTTTTCATCAACCACTTGGTCCGAGGAAAAGCTCAGACATTTGCACAGCCCCATAGCTCCGAGTACTATCCACGAAAACCATAGATAGTACTCATAGCACTCGTATGAAAAAAAAAAATCGGTGGTGTGCACGAGCCCTAGCAGGTAACAACAAAACATTTAGTGGGTCAGGTTTCACTCCGCGTTCTCGCAGAAGCTGAACCTAAATAGTCCATTACAAAGGGTTGTCCACTACTTGAAAACCCATTCTCATTCCTTGTTTGGCACCCTAAAAATAAAAACACCTATATTTACCTTGGGTGCCAGTTCCTGGGTCTCACGTGAGGTTGTTACGTCACACAAGCCCTGCACTCAATCAGCACCAGCTTCACTATCCATGCCTTTGGGTGTATTGAACATCAAGAGGAAGTCAGGGCTGTGGCTGCTCTCTAACTTCCTCTTGATGTTCAATTTGTTCGAAAGAGGAGACAGAGAAACCAGCGCTCATTGGATGCAAGACTCTAGTGACATAACCTCACTTAAGCCCCAGGAACATGAGTTCCGACACTGCTGGAACGGCACTGGCACCAAAGGTGAGTATAGGTGTTTTTATTTTAACCTGGGCAAACATGAGAAATGAGAAGAAGTTGTCCAAGTAGTGGACAACCCCTCTAAAGGGAATCAGTCAAAAGAGTAATACTGCTTGAACCATCGATAGCATGAATCAGACACTGGCTGCGCTTTTCACAGTAAGAATACTTTGAAAATTAGGTCAGAGACTATATGTTTCGGATGACTAGTATGACAAGGTCCCTGGTTGATTTGTCCTCTCTCTAATCCCCTTGGTCAGTTTTTCACATATGTGGAGAAATCGGTCATGTGAACCTACCCTAAAGGTGAGGAAATGTATTTTTGTTTATTTAAAAACATAGTAAGAGACTTATCAGTGAAATAAAGTAGGGAGAAGCCAACCGGGAACAGCATTGAACAGTCAGAGGTACGTAGTCATTGATTGGCTTTTTAATGTATGCATACCCTGGAACACTGCAGCGTTTCAGAACAAAACATCAAAACATATCAGGCTTCAGCCATGCAGTGTTATGAGGGTGTCATGTCCCCCTGAAAAACCTGGAGTTAGCAGGTCAAGTCAGGTAATGAATCACAGGCCCTCTTTAGAGATGGTGTGATTCATGTCCTGTTTTAAATGGATTTCCTTTCCTTCAGTGCGGAGAGGGTTAAGGACTCTTTCCAAGCTGGCTGACCATACAGCCTGGTTGTTCTCCGCTGCAATTGCTTATCATTTACTCCCTCTATATACACTGGCTCTGGGCATTTGGTCCTTGCAGATGAAAGATTTGTCTTCCTGTGCAAAGTGCTAATGCTGAGTAGTTGGAGTCGGAGTTGTAGTAGTAGCTGTAGTAGTAGTAGTAGTAATGGTGATCTGTTTTTGGCTGTAGTACGAGTGAGTTTATCTCCTTGCCTCTATTCCTGTTTAGTTAATTCCTCTCTGTAAGTGATAGGCCACTACCACACTACCTGTCACTCCATAATAATCCAGGCCCTGAAACAAAACTTTTTGAAGACTCTATAAACATAAGTGCATGTATACTAATGCTAGAAGCCTCGCCAACAAAATGGACGAATTATAACTAATGTTGTTGGAGCATAATTATGACATAGTGGGGATATCTGAAACATGGCTGGATGAGAGCCATGACTGGGCTGTTAACTTGCAGGGCTAGAGCCTGTTCAGAAATGACCGTACAGATAAGCGAGGGGGAGGTGTGTGTCTATATGTAAAATTGTCCTTAAAACCCATCCTGCGTGATAATATAAGTGAATTTAATGAAAATGTAGAATCCCTGTGGGTGGAGATAAGGGGAGGGGGAAAAATAATAAATTACTGTTAGGGGTTTGTTATAAATCTCCAAACATAATGGAAGCATTGGAGAATATCCTCGTAAAGCAAATAGATGAAGCTGCGACTCAAGGAGAAGTCATTATTATGGGGGACTTCAACTACCCTGAAATAGATTGGGGAACAGAAACCTGCAGTTCCAGCAAAGGCAATCGGTTTTTGACAACTATGAGAGACAATTACCTTTAACAACTGGTTCAGGACCCAACAAGAAGGGGGGCACTGCTAAACCTAAGATTAACCAACAGGCCAGACCGCATATCAAATATAAGGGTTGGGGGTCACTTGGGGAATAGTGATCACAGAATAATAAGTTTTCATGTATCCTTTAAAAAGATGTGTAATAGAGGGGTTACAAGGACACTAAACTTCAGGAGGGCAAATTTCCAAAGGATGAGAGAGGATCCTGGTGCAATTAACTGGGACGATATCCTGAGACACAAAAATACACAAAGAAAATGGGAGACGTTTATTAGCATCCTGGATAGGACCTGTGCACAGTATATACCGTATGGGAATAAACATACTAGAAATAGGAGGAAACCAATATGGCTAAATAAAGCTGTAAGGGGCGCAATAAGTGACAAAAAGAAAGCATTTAGAGAATTAAAGGAAGTAGGTAGTGATGAGGCATTAAATAAATACAGAAAATTAAATAAATTCTGTAAAAAGCAAATCAAGGCAGCAAAGATTGAGACAGAGAGACTCATTGCCAGAGAGAGTAAAAATAATCCCAAAATACTCTTTAACTACATAAATAGTAAGAAACTAAAAAATGATAATGTTGGCCCCCTTAAAAATAGTCTGGGTGAAATGGTGGATGAGGATGAGGAAAAAGCCAATATGCTAAATGACTTTTTTTCATCAGTATTTACAAAAGAAAATCCCATGGCAGACAATATAATTGAGATAAAAATTCCCCATTAAATGTCACCTGCTTAACCCAGCAGGAAGTACGGCGGCGTCTAAAAATCACTAAAATTGACAAATCTCCGGGCCCGGATGGGATACACCCTCGAGTACTGCAGGAATTAAGTACAGTCATTGATAGACCATTATTTTTAATCTTTAAAGACTCAATAATAACAGGGTCTGTACCACAGGACTGGCGTATAGCAAATGTGGTGCCAATATTCAAAAAGGGGGAAAAAACTGAACTCGGAAATTATAGGCCAGTAAGTATAACCTCTACTGTGGGTAAAATCCTGGAGGGCATTCTAAGGGATGCTATACTGGAGTATCTGAAGAGGAATAACCTCATGACCCAGTATCAGCACGGGTTTACTAGGGACCGTTCATGTCAGACTAATCTGATCAGTTTCTATGAAGAGGTAAGTTCCGGACTGGACCAAGGGAACCCAGTGGACGTACTGTTTATGGACTTTTCAAAAGCTTTTGATACGGTGCCACACAAAAGGTTGATACATAAAATGAAAATAATGGGGATAGGGGAAAATATGTGTAAGTGGGTTAAGAGCTGGCTCAGGGATAGGAAACAAAGGGTGGTTATTAATGGAGCACACTCGGACTGGGTCGCGGTTAGCAGTGGGGTACCACCGGGGTCAGTATTGGGCCCTCTTCTTTTTAACATATTTATTAATGACCTTGTAGGGGGCATTCAGAGTAGAATTTCAATATTTGCAGATGACACTAAACTCTGCAGGGTAATGAATACAGAGGAGGACAATATTATATTACAGGATGATTTATGTAAACTAGAAGCTTGGGCTGAAAAATGGCAAATGAGCTTTAATGGGGATAAATGTAAGGTCAAGCACTTGGGTAGAAGTAATAAGATGTACAGTATAATTATGTGCTTTTTTCTAAAACTCTGGACAAAACCGTCAATGAAAAAGACTTGGCAGTATGGGTGGATGACAAACTCATATTCAGTGGCCAGTGTCAGGCAGCTGCTTCAAAGGCAAATTAAATAATGGGATGCATTAAAAGAGGCATAGATGCTCATGAGGAGAACATAATTTTACCTCTATACAAGTCACTAGTTCGACCACACTTAGAATACTGTGCACAGTTCTGGTCTCAGGTGTATAAGAAAGACATAGCTGAACTGGAGCGGGTGCAGAGAAGAGCGACCAAGGTTATTAGAGGACTGGGGGGTCTGCAATACCAAGATAGGTTATTACACTTGGGGCTATTTAGTTTGGAAAAACGAAGACTAAGAGGTGATCTTATTTTAATGTATAAATATATGAGGGGGACAGTACAAAGACCTTTCTGATGATCTTTTTAATCATAGACCTGAAACAGGGACAAGGGGGCATCCTCTGCGTTTGGAGGAAAAAAGGTTTAAGCATAATAACAGACGCGGATTCTTTACTGTAAGAGCAGTGAGACTATGGAACTCTCTGCCGTATGATGTTGTAATGAGTGATTCATTACTTAAATTTAACCCCTTCCCGACCTGTGACATAGCGTATGCGTCATGAAAGTCGGTGCCAATCCGACCTGTGACGCATATGCTGTGTCACAGAAAGATCGCGTTCCTGCAGGCCGGGTGAAAGGGTTAACTCCAATTTCACCCGGCCTGCAGGGACAGGGGGAGTGGTAGTTTAGCCCAGGGGGGTGGCTTCACCCCCCCGTGGCTACGATCGCTCTGATTGGCTGTTGAAAGTGAAACTGCCAATCAGAGCGATTTGTAATATTTCACCTAAAAAACTGGTGAAATATTACAATCCAGCCATGGCCGATGCTGCAATATCATCGGCCATGGCTGGAAACACTTATGTGCACCCACCCCACCGATCGCCCCCCCAGCCCCCCGATCTGTGGTCCGCTCCCCTCCGTCCTGTGCTCCGCTCCCCCGTCCTCCTGTCCGCTCCCCCCGTGCTCCAATCACACCCCCCGTGCTCCAATCAAACCCCCCCGCACTCCGATCACCCCCCCGCACAGCGATCCCTCCCCCGTGCTCCGATTCCCCCCCGTGCTCCGATCCACCCCCCTGCACAGCGATCCCCCACCCCGTGCTCCAATCCACCCCCCCGTGTTCCGATCCACCCCCCCATGCTCCGATCCACCCCCCCGTGCTCCGACGCTCCCCCCGTGCCCTGATCTCCCCCCCCCCCTTATACTTACCTCCCGGGATCCGTCCGTCTTCTTTCCTTTCATCTTCCAAAATGGCGGGCGCATGTGCAGTGCGCCCGCCGAATCTGCCGGCCGGCAGATTCGTTCCAAAGTGAGTTTTGATCACTGAGATATAACCTCAGTGATCAAAATAAAAAAAATAGTAAATGACCCCCCCCCCTTTGTCACCCCCATAGGTAGGGACAATAAAAAAATAAATAATTTTTTTTTTTTTTACACTAAGGTTAGAAAAGGGTTAGGGGTAGGGTTAGGGTTAGCGGTAGGATTAGGGGTAGGTTTAGGGTTAGGGCTAGGGTTAGGGCTAGGGTTAGGGGTAGGGTTAGGGTTTCGGTATGTGCACACGTATTCTGTTCCTCTGCGGATTTTTCCGCTGCGGATTTGATAAATCCGCAGTGCTAAACCGCTGTGGATTTATCGCGGATTTACCGTGGTTTTTCTGCGCATTTCACTGCGGTTTTACAACTGCGATTTTCTATTGGAGCAGTTGTAAAACCGCTGCGGAATCCGCAGAAAGAAGTGACATGCTGTGGAATGTAAACCGCTGCGTTTCCGTGCAGTTTTTCCGCAGCATGTGCACAGCGATTTTTGTTTCCCATAGGTTTACATTGAACTGTATACTCATGGGAAACTGCTGCGGATCTGCAGCGTTTTCCGCAGCGTGTGCACATACCTTTAGAATTAGGCTATGTGCACACGGTGCGGATTTTGCTGCGGATCTGCAGCGGATTGGCCGCTGCGGATTCGCAGCAGTGTTCCATCAGGTTTACAGTTCCATGTAAACATATGGAAAACCAAATCCGCTGTGCCCATGGTGCGGAAAATACCACGCGGAAATGCTGCGTTGTATTTTCCGCAGCATGTCAATTCTTTGTGCGGATTCCGCAGCGTTTTACACCTGTTCCTCAATAGGAATCCACAGGTGAAATCCGCACAAAAAACACTGGAAATCCACGGTAAATCCGCAGGTAAAACGCAGTGCCCTTTACCCGCGGATTTTTCAAAAATGATGCTGAAAAATCTCACACGAATCCGCAACGTGGGCACATAGCCTTAGGGTTAGGGTTGGAATTAGGGTTGTGGTTAGGGTTAGGGGTGTGATTAGGGTTATGGCTACAGTTGGGATTAGGGTTAGGGGTGTTTTGGGGTTAGTGTTGGAGTTAGAATTGAGGGGTTTCCACTGTTTAGGCACATCAGGGGTCTCCAAACGCAACATGGCGCCACCATTGATTCCAGCCAATCTTGTATTCATAAAGTCAAATGGTGCTCCCTCAATTCCGAGCCCCGACGTGCGCCCAAACAGTGGTTTACCCCCACATATGGGGTACCAGCATACTCAGGACAAACTGCGCAACAATTACTGGGGTCCAATTTCTCCTGTTACCCTTGTGAAAATAAAAAAATGCTTGCTAAAACATCATTTTTGAGGAAAGAAAAATTATTTTTTATTTTCACGGCTCTGCGTTGTAAACGTCTGTGAAACACTTGGGAGTTCAAAGTGCTCATCACATATCTAGATAAGTTCCTTGCGGGGTCTAGTTTCTAAAATGGGGTCACTTGTGGGGGGTTTCTACTGTTTAGGCACACCAGGGGCTCTGCAAACGCAATATGACGTCCGCAGACCATTCCATCAAAGTCTGCATTTCAAAAGTCACTACTTCCCTTCTGAGCCCCGACGTGTGCCCAAACAGTGGTTTACCCCCACACATGGGGTATCAGCGTACTCAGGAGAAACTGGACAACAACTTTTGTGGTCCAATTTCTCCTGTAACCCTTGGGAAAATAAAAAATTCTGGGCTAAATAATTATTTTTGAGGAAAGAAAATGTATTTATTATTTTTACGGCTCTGTGTTATAAACTTCTGTAAAGCACTTGGGGGTTGAAAGTGCTCACCACATATCTAGATAAGTTCCTTTGGGGTCTAGTTTCCAAAATGGGGTCACTTGTGGGGGGTTTCTACTGTTTAGGCACACCAGGGGCTCTGCAAACGCAACGTGACGTCCGCAGACCATTCCATCAAAGTCTGCATTTCAAAAGTCACTACTTCCCTTCTGAGCCCCGACGTGTGCCCAAACAGTGGTTTACCCCCACACATGGGGTATCAGCGTACTCAGGAGAAACTGGACAACAACTTTTGTGGTCCAATTTCTCCTGTAACCCTTGGGAAAATAAAAAATTCTGGGCTAAATAATTATTTTTGAGGAAAGAAAACGTATTTATTATTTTCACGGCTCTGTGTTATAAACTTCTGTAAAGCACTTGGGGGTTGAAAGTGCTCACCACATATCTAGATAAGTTCCTTTGGGGGTCTAGTTTCCAAAATAGGGTCACTTGTGGGGGGTTTCTACTGTTTAGGCATACCAGGGGCTCTGCAAACGCAACGTGACGTCCGCAGACCATTCCATCAAAGTCTGCATTTCAAAAGTCACTACTTCCCTTCTGAGCCCCGACGTGTGCCCAAACAGTGGTTTACCCCCACACATGGGGTATCAGCGTACTCAGGAGAAACTGGACAACAACTTTTGTGGTCTAATTTCTCCTGTAACCCTTGAGAAAATAAAAAATTCTGGGCTAAATAATTATTTTTGAGGAAAGAAAACGTATTTATTATTTTCACGGCTCTGTGTTATAAACTTCTGTAAAGCACTTGGGGGTTGAAAGTGCTCACCACATATCTAGATAAGTTCCTTTGGGGGTCTAGTTTCCAAAATGGGGTCACTTGTGGGGGGTTTCTACTGTTTAGGCACACCAGGGGCTCTGCAAACGCAACGTGGCGCCCGCAGACCATTCCATCAAAGTCTGCATTTCAAAACGTCACTACTTCACTTCCGAGCCCCAGCATGTGCCTAAACAGTGGTTTACCCCCACATATGGGGTATCAGCGTACTCAGGAGAAACTGGACAACAACTTTTGGGGTCAAATTTCTCCTGTTACCCTTGGGAAAATAAAAAATAGCGGGCTAAAAAATCATTTTTGAGAAAAGAATTTTTTTTTTTAATTTTCATGGCTCTGCGTTATAAACTTCTGTGAAGCACTTGAGGGTTCAAAGTGCTCACCACACATCTAGATTAGTTCCTTTGGGGGTCTAGTTTCCAAAATGAGGTCATTTGTGGGGGATCTCCAATGTTTGGGCACACAGGGGCTCTCCAAACGCGACATGGTGTCCGCTAATGATTGGAGCTAATTTTCCATTTAAAAAGCAAAATGGCGTGCCTTCCCTTCTGAGCCCTGCCGTGCGCCCAAACAGTGGTTTACCCCCACATATGGGGTATCTGCGTACTCAGGACAAACTGGACAACAACATTTGTGGTCCAATTTCTCCTATTACCATTGGCAAAATAGGAAATTCCAGGCTAAAAAATCATTTTTGAGAAATTGAGTCATGTTATGGAACCTGCATAGTCCATGTAATGTCATAGTTGGTGACATCACTAACAAGTCTCTCCCCAACCTCTCCACCTTGGAATAGCTGCAGTTAATTGGAGGTATATGAGTATGTTTTAACCCTATCTGGTAAAGTGACTAAACAACTGGTCTGTCTCAGACCTCATTCAGACGTCTGTGATTGGCGTACGGGTTCCATCAGTGGATAGATCACATGACTATTATCATCTATAGAACTCTTTATATATCCAAGTATTTTTGTAGACCACGTGTCCGAAAAAAAATTAATAGAGATGTGATCTGAGTCATGGATCAAAGTTATCCATACAAGTCTGTGAAAAATCTCTAATATGTGCAATCCGTGTAGATTGCCCTTATTGACCAAAACATCCAACACCGTGGAGACACCATCACGTGTTTCTCAACGCAGTGATTCCAGAACACTGCCCCCATCCCTTATGGGAAATATGCATGGTATCCATCCACAGACAGCTGTTCTGTGGATGGATACCACGTGATGGTGTCTCCGCGGTGTTGGATGTTTTGGTCTCCTCGAGGCCAATCATCTGTGCCTTTATAGCCTTTTTACTAGGCACTGCTCCTAATAGCCAGATTCCTACTCCACACTGATGAGGGGCAAAAACCCCGAAACAGCTGTCTGTGGATGGATACCATGCTTGGCATAGGTGGCTTTCCTTCATAGGATGCTGCCCTTCCCGTGGTTGTTCCTTCCCGGGGAAAGACCTGGCTATTCACTGCTTGCGTCGAGAAACACGTGATGGTGTCTCCGCGGTGTTGGATGTTTTGGTCTCCCCGAGGCCAATCATCTGTGCCTTTATAGCCTTTTTACTAGGCACTGCTCCTAATAGCCAGATTCCTACTCCACACTGATGAGGGGCAAAACCCCCAAATCAGCTGTCTGTGGATGGATACCATGCTTGGCATAGGTGGCTTTCCTTCATAGGATGCTGCCCTTCCCGTGGTTGTTCCTTCCCGGGGAAAGGCCTGGCTATTCACTGCTTGCGTCAAGAAACACGTGATGGTGTCTCAGCAGCTTCTTTACATGCATCTGCATATTTCCCATAAGGGATGGGGGCAGTGTTCTGGAATCACTGCGTTGAGAAACACGTGATGGTGTCTCCGCGGTGTTGGATGTTTTGGTCTCCCCGAGGCCAATCATCTGTGCCTTTATAGCCTTTTTACTAGGCACTGCTCCTAATAGCCAGATTGCTACTCCACACTGATGAGGGGCAAAAACCTCGAAACAGCTGTCTGTGGATGGATACCATGCTTGGCATAGGTGGCTTTCCTTCATAGGATGCTGCCCTTCCCGTGGTTGTTCCTTCCCGGAGAAAGGCCTGGCTATTCACTGCTTGCGTCGAGAAACACGTGATGGTGTCTCCGCAGCTTCTTTACATGCATCTGCATATTTCCCATAAGGGATGGGGGCAGTGTTCTGGAATCACTGCGTTGAGAAACACGTGATGGTGTTGGATGTTTTGGTCTCCCCGAGGCAAATCATCTGTGCCTTTATAGCTGTCAAGAGTTTGACAGGGGCATTTAAAATGTTAACAGCCGCGGGTGAATCGCGATTCCATCCAAGGCTGTTTCGGGCACATGTCTGCTGATCAAATCAGCTGTCATGTGCCGGAAAAGGTGCGGGGGCTCATCGCCGGAGCCCGGATCAAAACGGGGGGAGGCGTCCAAGGACAGACTCTGTTCGTCATTGGACGTTAAGGGGTTAATCATTATGTTTCTGTCTTTTTTTTCTGTTCAGTGGCCAGTGTGAACGTGCGCTTACATGCTGCATGCACACCAGTGTATATCCCAGTTCAAAGCTGGATTTTTTTTTTAGTCTGTTTGCATCATGAGCATATAATGGTGTGGTCTGCCTTTCCTTTGAGCTGGGCATTATTGATGTGGTCTCCCATATCTATGTGTCCACTAGCTGGGCCCAGTCCATCTCGGCACTTATCCACATGCCTGTCACTTGACAAACGGTAAGGCTGACCCTAATATTAGGGTTAGGACTGTACCAAATAGGGTCAACGTGAAGTGGTGGGATGACTTTCACATTTTTTTAAATAAAAACATGTTAGCTAAGTACTATATATCATTTTTATGCACTACTGCTGTTTCTTTATTTTTTTGCAGGGTATTTAACCCCTTAAAGACCGTTGATACGCCTTTTAACGATGGCAGCTAAGGGGCCTTATTCCTCAGTGCCGCTTTTTAACGGTGCTAAAATCTCTGAGGTCTTGGCTACAGGGGTAGCTGAGACTCCAGAAAACATAACTTGGGTCGGATTTTACCGTCCCCAGTCTTGTGATGGCTGTTATTCACCGAATAATGGCGATCGCAAAAAAAAAGTCAGATTTCCCATTTATTTATCAGAATCCCTTCTGATATGATCACGCATATCAGAGGAGAGAGAAGTGGGGTCCTCCGAGATCCCCTGGTACCTCTGCCATTCCTAGACTCTCCTTATCCATCCCCCGGCCCTCCGCATCTCTTCATGGAAGAAAATGGCGGGCACATGCGCAGTGTGCCCGCTGAGATCTGCCAGCCAGTACCCAGCAACAATAGGAGATTTTTCGTGTTGGTTCATTTTGATCACTGTGATAGACTCTAAATAAAAAACTATTGTAAATCTTAACAGCTTTATCAATCACTTAGATAAAAATAATACAAAATTTAAAAAAATGTATTTTTTTCCATTCTTTGCAGGGTTAGGGTTAGAGCTAGAGTTAGGGATGGGCTAGGGTTACAGTGGGGCTAAGGTTAGGGTTGGGGTTAAAGCTAGGGTTAGGGTTGGGGCTAGGGTTGGAGGTTAGGGATGTGTTGGGGTAGGGTTGTGTTGGGGTTAGAGTTGGGGTAACGTTTGTGGTTTTGGTTTAGGGTGGTGTTGGGGTGAGGGGGGTGTTGGGGTTAGGGTTATGGTTGGGATTAGGGTTAGGGGTGGGTCGCGGTTAGGGTTGGGGTTAGGGCTGTGTTAGGTTTAAAGTTAGAATTCGGGGGGGTTTCCACTGTTTAGGTACATCGGGGGTTTACAAACACGACATGTGGCTTTCCCCCCCATACAGAGTATCGGTGTACTCAGGAGAAATTGCACAATAAATTTTGTGGTCCATTTTCTCCTGATACCCTTGTGAAAATAAAAAAGTTTGGGTCTAATAGAAATTAGCTGTGAAAAAAGTAAAATGTTAATTTTTTTCTTCCATATTGCTTTAGTTCTCGTGAAGCACCTGAAGGGTTAATAAACTTCTTAAGTGTGGTTTTGAGCATCTTGAGGGGTGCAGTTTTTAGAATGGTGTCACGTTTGGATATTTTCTGTCACATTGACCCCCCAAACTAACTTCAAATGTGTGGTGGTTCCTAAAACAATGGTTTTGAAAATTTTGTTCCAAAAATGAGACATCATTGGTCAACCCTTATAACATCCTAAAAAAAGTTATGTTTCCAAAATTGTGCTGATGTAAAGGTGACATGTGGGAAATGTTATTTATTAAATATTTTGTGTGACACCACTTTCTGATTTAAGGGCACAAAAATTAAAAGTTTGAAAATTGAAAAATTATTTTTTTTTAGCCAAATTTCATTTTTTTTTCATAAATAAAGGCAAGTCATATCGAATAAATTTTACCACCATCATGAAGTACAATATGTCACGGAAAAACAGTCTCAGAACCAGTGGAATCCGTTGAAGCGTTGCAGAGTTATAACCACATAAAGTGACAGTGGCCAGAATTCTAATAATTGGCTTGGTCATTACGGTCAAAATTTGCTTGGTCACTAAGGGGATAATCATTATGATTCTGTCTTTGTTTACTTCCAGCCAATGTTGCCTGCAAAAACTTGGTTTTTGTGATGTATCATTCCACTCTCAGCCATCTTGCCATATAATTTATTTTATTATTATTCAGTAAAGTTTCATTTTTTCCTCTTTTTTTCCTACTGCAAGTAAGCAATGGGGAAACAGTTAAGTTATGCACTTACAATAATCCACAAATTTAGATATTATCAATGAATTGATGCACTTAAAGAGAAGCTGTGTCCTCTCTAAATATGCAATTATCTGATGTAGATGCCGCTATTTTTTGCTCCTACATCATTCCATTCCTAAGATATGGCTGCTTCCACCTTATGTGAAAATCTACTCTAATTAGCCAACTGGGCATGGTCCTAAAAACTAAGAGATAGGAGAACCATACCCACTTGCCTACCTAGACTTGATTTATATGCAAGGAAGAAGGAGCCATATGTCAGGAATGAAGAGTTCATGTATTCATTAGCCACCACTTTTGCACACTGTATGTATGTTTGTATAATGGCCACAGAATATTTAATACTTAAGGGGTCATAATTTTGTTCATTTTGTAGTTTGTATTTGGGAGGTGGTCCCCTCCTTGGCTGTCCACACTTATCTATCCATCTTTCCCAAAAAGGTTTGATTACGAGCCAAGTCTGTTTCCTATTTCTTCTTAACTCTTCCCTGTTTCAGTTGAATCCTGCCTGGGAACAGAGATAGGCGAGACCCAATTTCTTTGAGATGTGCTTCCTACATCAATTTCTAAATAAGTTAATTTTTTCAAATGAAATTGAAAAATGTTGAAAGTTCAACTTCTGATCTATGTTCTATTGCGAATAAAATATGGCTATAAAGATTGCCAAATCATTGTCTTTTGGTTTTCTTTCCATTTTATACAGTGTCCCAATGTTAAAAGCTTATATCTCAAAATTATATAAGACACGATAAATGAAAAATAGATGGTAAATAACACAATGTGAAAACAATTTAGAGAAGACTTACGGTAGTTACAATAAGACTAGCATACAACACAACCAAGCTATACTTTCACATTAAAAGAAGGGTAGAGATATGCCCCGAACCTGGATTGGATAAGGCAAGACTTAATGCAACTATTATACTGCTGCCCTAAATTAAAGATATACTGGATGGATATAACAGGAGAGATAAAAAGAAAATAAAATATCAACCATCTGTACGTCAGGATGTTTTGTGTGATATCTGTGAACAGTGACGACCTGGACAGTGGGAGATGATGAATTGCAAGCGAACAAGAGGATCAGGCCAAATGACAGCTAAAAAGCCAAGAGTGTAGACAAATAGTAGGTCTGAACCAGGATGTAGTTGCATGGTTGTGTAAACCACAGAGGAGTTTGCAGAGTTGATTAAATTGCAATGTGAATATTTTCTGTGAAACAGATCGTAATGCTTACAGCAGATGATGCATTGATCATCAGGTCTGAGAAGATGTACGCTGCTAGAGGTAGGAGTAGGGACAAAATTGTAAAGAAGGAGAATAGTCAAAAAGCAAGCTGAGGTCAAAAGTGAGGACTGTCTACAGGGAGAATAGCAAAACAAATTACACAGAAGCAGGTCAGACTATAACTTGTGGTGGACAGAAGGATTTCAGGATCTTAAATAGCTTGCAGCCCCAGCACTCTGTGTCTGCCCGCATCACCTGCAACGAGAGTGTGGCGCTGCCTGGTGACAGAAGCAGAGGCAGGCATTCATACATATGACACACTGCTGTGGTAGAACTGCAAGTCAATTAAACATTAGCTCCCATGTTACCCTACAGATTACAGCTGATACCAGTGGGACAAAACTTGTTCAGCATATTTCTGAGATACCCACTAACAAAAATGGATTGTTCAAAACACACACCCACTTTAATTCTTTAAGATTCGCCCCGATGTCTTTTCCAGTAAATCTACGATATGTTACAGCACGATCTTCTATTATTCACGGGTCTGGTCTCTTTTCAGTATCTTTTATGTGTTTAGCAGACAGTAATACAAAGTCCTCCACGTACAAGAAGCTCCACAGAACTATGCACCAGTCACAGTCTCTTGAGCTTAAATTGAATTCAGTGTTTAAAACTTCAGAGGAAAGTTTACCAAGGCTGCGAACATCCGGAAGCTTCTGCCTATTGCAGCATTCATGCCGGGAATATTGAGCCAGCATCAGCAGTTTACACATTGAGAAGAAATTATGTGAGCACAAGACTGAATCAGATGTCTGCGAGATTCTAATCTAAAAGTTCTCAGTTTCCTCATCTAACATTAATTTCAAATTCAAATTTATAATGGAAATTGTTGACCTCCTTCTCTCCTCCACGCTAATTCGCTCCTCACCCAATCGCCTCCAAGACTTCTCCCGAATATCCCCCATCATCTGGAATTCTGTGCCTCAACACGTCCAGTTATCCACCACATTCGGATCCTTCAAATGGAACCTGAAAACCCATCTCTTCAAAGAAGCTTACAACCTGTAATAACCACACGACCACCTCAACACCATCGGGGCTACCGCAACCCCCGACCTACTGTCTCCTTCCCCACAATCCTGTAGAATGTAAGCCCACAAGGGCAGGGTCCTCTTCCCGCTGTACCGGTCTGTCATTGTTAGTTTTGTTTACTGTAAGTGATATCTGTATTTTGGTGTAACCCCGTCTCATGTACAGCACCATGGAATTAATGGTGCTATATAAATAAATAATTATAAGAATATGTGTGTTTCGACATCACATTGTGACAATTTTACTGAAATGAGTGATCCTACAAAAGGTGAGTAATCTACCAGAAACTGATCCTGCTGAGGGTCTCTTCTCTACCGTGTCAATCTCTCAAGCAGGAGAAGGAACAGAAATGTTGACAGGCGCTGATCAGAAACCTTAGAGAAGGGTAGAGGGGACTCCAGTACCTGGAAACTGGGGACCTCTCGTGTGTATGGAGGAGTCATAAGTATGTCTTGAGACTCCTGCTGAAACTTGACGCATTCTTACTGACATTAGGAGTAATATAATACAAAGGGGGGCTTTGTGGTTGACAAGTAGGGTGTGATGTTGCTGGCCAAGGAGGATGTGGGGATACACTTTGGTTAGCACTTTCTGAAGGTGTACTAATGGAGTTGTTTGGACTAGCATGCTGTAAAGAAAGCACATAGTGGTGTAAAGGTGAAGAAGACTTGCATTGTGTGGTTTGCATGTCAATGGAGTTAAATACCTGTCAGGCACAGCAAGAAAGCTCTGGAGATTGGAAAGGTAAGTACCGTAACTTGCAGAAAACTTGGTATAAACAATCATTCCGTCACTATCGTAGCCCATGAACATCGTTTCTATAAATCGTCTTACGGCTTTAAATCATTAGGGCTCCTATCATGAACCATAACATGGTCATACACTTTCAGAATGCAGACGATAATTTTATGTTGAATCATTTTAAACATTAATGTACCAGACCATAATGGCAGATCATGGAGTTTAAAGCACCAGTCTGTGCCTCTATGGTCCCATGCCGCCACCTTGTAAAGGCAACTTCTGACTGATCGGAAGTTAGAGGTAAAGATCATTGTAAGTCTATGAGAGCCTCGTTCTGGCTTTGTTCTGCCTCTCATAGACTTACATTGAGTTGTGATTTTCAGAATGTCCAGCAAACACTTCAGTAATCCAGCAAGTCACAAACTGCTGGTGACCGAACAGAGCAGCGCCTATAAAAGATGAATACGATGGCTGGTAAGTATAATACTAGGGGCAGGGTACTTAGATTAACAGCACCACTCTAGCGATGCAATAAAAAAAATACTGGAGTGATGCTTAAAAAAAACACAACAGTGTGGGCTTGAGAAAAGTTGCAAATGATGGGCCATTATCAATGACAAGTCATGTCATACACTTGTGGTTTCCACTGACAACTGAACAAATTTAACCCCATCATTTCCAAACAATCATCAACCAAAATGATCAAAATCTGTAGATGACTTTCACCTTATGTGTATAGACTATTAAAAATAACCCTTTTCCCAACTTAGACCACTTGTGATATTACTATCTTTAAGGGAAAAGTACATGTGAATATAAGAAACTCTGTGATATATCTTACCCACTTCTTTATCCACTTATGAGACACCTCTCCCACCTCCACCTGAATTCTCCATTCACTCAAAAAAAAACACCAAACAGCTTAACTCTATCTTGCATAAGACAAAATGGACTGCTAGCACAGCAAGGTGTCAGCTTGCACAGCCTATTGCACTGTAAGGGGAGGAAATGGGGAGGAGTAATGACGATTAGAATGAGGAATCAGATCAGGCAGAGGTAGACTCAAAAAGATTTTTGATGAGCTTCCTTTCAAGTCTTTTACCTCACCCCAGAGCTGGATTCACAACTACACAGCTCAGTACTGCTGTATAATGTCATCCATGCTGCTTTGCTCCATGTGCTCACTAAGAAATGAACAACAGCAATTCATACCTGCGTAATGTGCTCTGTATGGGAGACATCTTAGCATCTAGGTACCACCCACCAGCTCAGAGTCAATTGCAAATTAGGAGACACAGTCTGCAAACATGTGAACACTGATGATACAAGTCATATAGCAGTCAAATAATTATTCCTCATTTACACACATGTAACAGCTTATTTTGAAAACTTATTTAAAAGTACAGTTATTTTTTAACCAATTTTGACTACCATAATTATCACTTACCTCTATACCAGCCTTAACAACCAGTGTTTAAAAAAAATTAACTATAAAATCACTACAGATTACAAGAAGCTATTCTAGATCACTAAATACTTTTAAGCTCCCCAAAATGGTCACCTTGAAGATGTCACTTTGATATCACCTTGAAGATACATAGTTTAAGGGACATCATCAATGTGACCTGGTAGCCATTACATTACTTTTTTTCCCTATTTAATGTCTGACATGCCTAACCACATCAAATTTGCAAGGACATGCTTATTATAAAGCTGTAGATATCAAGGTTTTTTTTATTCCACAATGAAATATAGTCTTACGATTTGTCAAGCAGCCCATAAAGTTTCACCTTCACTTTCTTCTCAAATGACAGATTACAGTATAAGAGAGAACAAGTAAGACAAAGTATGGAGACTAGATTGTGGTTTGGGACATAGACTGTAAGAGTTGAGGGTCATGTTATGCTAAATAATAGACTCAGCGATGTGTGACTCGTTGGCACGACTAGAAAGAACACACACAATGGCTGCAGTCTCAACACACGGGGCTGTTTGGTTTTTGCTTCAGAGATAGTGAACAGTGAAGTAAACGATTTGAAGATTCCATTCATTTGTTTTGATGAATAAAAGATCCACATAAGACTGTAATATACATTAGCAGAGGTTAATGTGCTCGATGTCACTACCATGCAGATGCGTGAATAATGAAGTGTGGAAATGTTATAGCATATCCTATTTTATGAACCAGAATGTATGAATACATGTATGATTTCATATGTGATGGATGGAAGAGACATTATGTGTGTCAAGTTCATCAAAACTGAATACATTCCCTAAATATGCCAAGTAGATACAATTGGCCTGAAGAAATGATTGGTGATGACAACCTACAATCAGTGCACTGACAACACTTGGAGATCAACATGATGAAAATGTATGTCAGAGTGTGGGATCTTGCACCAAATTATGGCGTATGCTTTAGTTATGGATCATTATAGGGTTTGTCCCGCCTCAGGGTAAAAGACTGCAGTCAGTCTATTTGACTGCAGACTTGTGAATACTCGCAGTGTGCACAGTCAGGATTCTCTGGTGCCGGCGCCAGGAACGGGTGGGTGCATGACCAAAATTTTGTGATTTGCATACATGCGATCCTCTGCCAACTAGATGTGTGGGGCCTTGCTCAATACAAGTGAATTGAGTGAAGCCAAACATGTCTGGTCACATGACCGCCCGCTCTCGGCAACGGAGCATCCTCACAGTGCACGCTGTCAAGATTCTCCGCTGCCCGCCCCAGGAGCAGGCAGATATGTGACCGCAAGTATGTGATTTTCATATATGCGGTCATATGCTGACTAAATGTGCGCGGCCTTCCTCAATACAAGTGAATTGAGTGAGGCTAAGGCCGGTTTCACATTAGCGTTTTGAGGAGCTGCGGACGGCTGTGAACTTCCTCCATGAAGCTCCGCCATCAGCCGCACCACCGCCGATAGCTCCGCCTTACTTCCGCATGCGTCGTTTTGACAATGCGGCAACCAGCGTAGGACGCAGCTTGTAGCAATTTTTTTTCTCCGCATCGTCAAAACGACGCATGCGGAAGCATCCGCCTACTGCCGCACGACCTGCGTACCTAATGTTAAAGATAGGTACGCCGGCCGCATGCAGAAGTAGGCGGAGCTAGCGGACGAGGGCAGGGCTTCACGGAGGAAGTCCGCAGCCCTCCGCAGCTTCTCAAAACGCTAGTGTGAACTAGTCTAAACACGTCTGGTCACATGACCGCCCACTCCCGGCAACGGAGAATCCTCACAGCATGCAGTGTCACATAGAGTGACTGCAGACTTGTACTCCAAGGCCAGACAACCTTTTTAAGGGGTTAGCTTAAAGGGAACCTGTCACCTGAAAAAATGCTATTAACCTGCATATATGGGGTTAATCTGCAGGTTAATAGCGTTGTGAACCTGCCCGTTGCCAGCACTTAGACCCCCACTACTGAGAAGGAAATTAACTTTATTCCGTCTGGCAGTGTTCAATCACCGATCTGTGTATAGTCAGCGGTGGCTGTAACCATGCCCCTGACACTGACTGACAGCAGCTCAACACTAGGGCCGGCTGTCAGTCAATGCTGAGGGTGTGGTTACAGCCGCCGCTCACTATACACAGAGTGATGGCTAAACCTGTGCTGGCCTTGCTTCTGTGACTGAACGCTGAACACTGTCAGGGGGAATAAAGTTAATTTCCTACTGGCAGCGGGGGTCTAAGTGCTGGGCAGGTTTACAACGCTATTTTCAGGTGACAGATTCTCTCTAAAGCAGTGTTTCTCAACTCCAGTCCTCAAGACCCACTAACAGGTCATGTTTTCAGGATATCCTTAGTATTGCACAGGTGATAATTTCATCACCGGCCCAAGCATTAATTCTGTCACCTGTGCAATACTAAGGAACTCCTGAAAACATGACCTATTGGTGGGTCTTCTTGAGGACTGGAGTTAAGAAACACTGCTCTAAAGAATACTTTAAAAAGAGCCCAGGGAGAATATGATTATTGAATGCCTTTCTTCTGGGTTTCCACTGCTCAACTGCAATCTGTAGAGGAACCCAGCGGTAAATGTTTAGTTCTCATGTAGCGCCACCACATGGGAAATGTAGCATTGCATAATTCATAATAACATCAGTAGACTGTCCATATAATGCATGGACGAGCCAAGTCCTCCAGAGTGAGAGACAACATTTGAGGCCTCTCTTTAATCTGGCTAGTAGATGAAAGTCCTGAATGAACATTCCCTTTTATTCATTAAAATTTGAAAATAAGTTTTCTCCACCAGTGAACCCTTTGAAATAACACGAATTGTGTGCAAATTTCAGAAAACCCATTCTCACGGCAGCTACGCATCATTATTATTTTCCATTATCTCCACTTCTCGGATAGCTGCCGAAGTGCTTAGCTCATCCTGCCGAAGTTTTTTCAAGGCATTTTAGGGATTGTCTGGGTGTGATCTGTAGTCACGTCTAAGAACACACTGAAAAAGAATGTGTCTTAGATACTGTTTTTCATAACTCTGGGATCCTGGACTGAACCCAATCGTCACCACAGTTACCAAAAGTCATTCTGATTAGATGGTCATAAACAATGAATGTGAGTGCACTCTTCTGTTACATCCAATAATAACACTGAAGTGGCCTCCTAAGCAGCCTAAGCTTTTCTTTTGGAAAGACGGGATTACATGACTAAATCACTTCACTCATCTTGTCTTGCAAATTTTAATACATCGACCTGACACAGTTCCATTAATAATACAGAATGTTGGACTATGGGTGGATGGGTCAGTCTTGGCTCGAATTAAAAGCCTAGATCCTTATGCATTATATTACTGTCTGGATCACTGCTGACATTTCCAGATGTGATCCATTTAATGTCTTCCTTCAGAATTTGGAATTGCGCTTTAAATCCAACCATTGTAAAAATATGCCTAGAGAGATTAGAAAACATGACAAGGATGCAGGGGTACAAAGATTGTGGTCGCAGACGCCGTGACGACAACCGGGCCCAGGCAGGTGAGGGGCTGGCCGCCACTAGCACAAACTTCAACTAGATGTCCATCCTCGGATGCACATTCAGTTGAAGTGTATTGCGGCGAAAGGTCCTTGCGCTGCCATGCATGCTGCAGGCCAATCAGAGGCTGGCAGCTGACGTCACGTCCATGTGACTGGGGGCGCATAGCAGTGATGTCATGCAATCTCGTCACTTGCACGCTGAAGTCAGAAGAAGACATTGTGGGTCAGCGGAAGGATTTTTTTTCTATGCAATAAAAAACAAAGGCAGAATGGAGGCATATGCCAGGATGGGGGATAGGTATACCAGGATGGGGCCCAGGGTAAAGGACGGTTATATTAGGATGCAGGAGATACCTACCAGGATGTGCCTGGGATGGAGGACATATATAAACCAGGATGGAGGACATATATATATGCCAGAATGGGGCCAGGATGAGGGACATACAGTATATATCAGGAAGGAACTCAGAATGGGGGAGGAGGTGCAAATCCTTATAGGATTTAGAATGCTACAAGGGCCCAAACATCTGCCCAACATGCGGGGCTGGATGGGACGGGAAAAGCGGGAGAGGGCCAGGTCCAAATTTTGCACATCGGACTCTAATTACGCCACTGCAAGGATGCATTGTTAATGGAGAAATCATTTAGAACCGGTATATGACATTGACTTACGACATTATGTCTCTGGCAATGTGAACGGAGAAACTTTTATGGCCCTCATTTGTACAGTTTCCAACACATCAACTTCAAAACTGACCATTACTTTCTGATATTGATATTTAGTGTGATTTATTTATCAAGGCCCTAATGTTTGGCACTCAGGAAGGCGAGGGTCCCTGTACTTCAGAAATTGATGGTGCCAGTCACGACTCTGTTGGGTGTCCCAGGACCATGGGCTCCTTCCCTTTCCGTATCGCTAGGGGCACCCTAGTTCGCAATGTTCTCCAGATTACTTCTAATGGTGAAAACGCAGAGCCCACGTACCTTGCCTTAGCTCTTGAATCCGCTCTCTGACTTTACCCTTCCTCCACCCAGGGAAGAGGGGAGTAGTAGTGTACCATAATACACCAACCAGACTAACAAGGTAATACAAAGAGGGATAAAGAAAAATACCAATCATACAAATATACACACATAAACAACAAAGGTAAACACCGGGAATGGAGGATGGGGTGAAACCAAAGTAGGAGAAGAAAGGGAATTATCACACACTTAAAACCTAGCAAGAGTCACAGATAAATCTACTAAACACCTTTTCCAATAACAACCACAATCAACAACCATGCAGCACAAGCTTTCTCTGACAATAAGTACTAGCCAGGAGCCAGTTTATATAGGAGATGGGAGTGGCTAATAGTGCACAGCTGAGAGCCTTAACACAGGAAAGCTTCCAGGAGCTCCCAACTGAGCAGATTAATCCCTGCACTGCTAAAAGAAATTTATGCCATTTAATGTGAAGGTGAAGTGATTCTAATCAGTGCAGGAGTAGGAGAAATCAGACACTGCAGTCTTCTGGCTCCTCTATGTCGCGGTAAACCAGTGAAAGTGTATTGTACCAGGTCAACATTTTCCAGCAGAGGTTCTCCAAAGAGTGAAGAAGGGAAGATCACAAAAATGGTTCAGAGTATACTCCAAGAGGGGAATCAAAAAAGAAACAATTTAACATTGTGAAATATGCTCTGAGAAACCAGGCATTTACATTAATGATTGCTTCAAAGCATACCACACGTCCACAAATTAATATAATTTGTTTTTACCCTGTTGACACAAGACACTTTTATAATCTGATGTATTCCACACAACTTACACATACCACCACATTATAAATTCATACACCAGTAAAATCAAAAGCATTCTTATCATTACTATAATTATGCCTCTATATAATTCCTGGAGAGATGCAGCTTCCAAAATGGGGTCACTTGTGGCAGATTCTCACTATTTAGGACCATCAGTGGCTCTCCAAACGTGACATGGTGCGTGCAGACCATTCCAACAAGGTCTACACTCAAAAATGTCACTCCTTCCCTTCCAAGCCCTGCTGTGCGCCCACACAGTAGTTTTCCACCACATAAGAGGTATTGGCGTACTCAGGGGAAATTGCACAACAATTTTCTCCTGTTACCCTTGTGAAAATAAAAATATTGGAACTAAAAAAACATTTTTTGTGAAATAAATTAGTTTTTTTTTTTTACTTTCACGGCTCAACATTATACATTTCTGTGAAGCACCTGGGGGTTCAAGGTGCTCACCACACATTTAGATACATTCCTTGGGGGGTCTAGTGTCCAAAATAGGGTCACATGTGTTGGGTTTCCAGTATTTAGGCACATCAGCCAATATTGCACCCCAACAGTGGTTTTATTCCATGTATGGGATATTGGTGTAATTATGTAAAAACATGATTTTTTGTTTGTTAGGAAGTTAGAATTTAACCTTGACCAGCGATTTCTCATGTTTACACCAAGATTTACAAAATCAGTTTTTTGGTGACCTCATCACATTTTAAGTGACTTTGGGGGGTTTATATGACAGAAAATACCAAAAGTGACACCATTCTAAAAACTGCACCACTTATGTTGATCAAAACCACATCAATAAATGTATTAACCTTTTAGATGTTTTACAGGAAATGAGGAAATGTGGAAGGAAAAAATTAACGTTTAACTTTTTTTCACAAACATTTAACTTTAGATTCAATTTTTTTCATTTTCACAAGGGTAACAGGAGAAAATGGGCCCCTAAATTTGTTGTGCAATTTCTCCTGAGCATGCCGACACCCTTTATGGGCTCGGAAGGAAAGGAGTGACATTTCACTTTTTGAATGCAAAATTTGCTGGAATCATTAGCTGATGCCATGTCACGTTTGGAGAGCCCCTGATGTACCTAAACAGTGGAAACCCTCTATAATTTACCCCATTCTGGAAACTAGACCACCCAAGGTGCTTCACAGAAGTTTATAACAGAGTTGTGAACATAAAAAATATTTTTTTCCCATAAAAATGTTCTTTTAACCCCTAATTTAGCATTTTCATAAGAGTAATAGGAGAAATTGCACTATACAATTTGTTGTGCAATGTCTCCAGAGTACGCCGATACCCCTTATGTGGGGGAAAACTAATGTTTGAGAGCATGACAGGGCTTGGAATGGAAGCAGGGCCATTTGACTTTTTGAATGCACAATTTGCTGGAATCATTAGCGGACGCCATGTTGTGTTTAGAGAGCCTCTGATGTTCCTAAACAGTGGAAAACCACTACAAGTGACCCCAATTCTGACACCAGACCCCCAAGACATTTACTTAGATGTGAAGTGAGCACCTTCAAACCCCAGGTATTTACATGTAACACTGGGAAAAAAAAAATCACATTTTCCCACAAAAATGTTTTTTAGCCATTACTACCAGTAAAGTGGAAACCCCCTATAGTTTTTTTAATAGAAGATGGACCTGAGTGGGGACTTGCTTTTTTTGTGGATTGAGATGAAGCTTTTATTTTCTACTGGGAACATTTTACATAATGTTTGGGATTACATTTATCTGGTGCTCTACACTAGCCACAAAATGGACCTCGTGGATTGACCCTAGCCCTCCTGACTCACTTCTTTCTATGCCCCAAGCCCTCATATGTAGTGAGGAAGAGGGTCTGGCTTAGCTTTAATTAAAACTTGCCTGACAAAGGTGGATAAGGGGGTACGACCCAAGAGAGGGCCACACACCTCAGCACATCATGCAAAAAGTATATGGAAAAGGCCATTACCTCTTTTCGTATTAAATTGATGCACAGGTGCACATATGGCTTTTCCAATATACAAACATAAATTCTAATGCATCAGTTCATCACAATCAAGGAATGCTTCATTTCTACTTTTGCTTTCCCTTTTACAAATGTGAGGAATTTAAATTTTATGTATGAAATGATTGCAGTGAGTAAATGCATTTTGTTAGCATTTATGTGTGTATATTGGCCAGGTTTTACGTGCTGCACCTGTGCATTAATTTAATACTAGAGCAATATATTTTTTGTGTATTTTTTGCATTGCAGATTGGGCCATGCACTGTTATCCACCTGTCTTTCTTAGACAGGTTTTAAAGGGACTCTGTCACCTGAATTTGGCAGGACTGGTTTTGGGTCATATGGGCGGAGTTTTTGGGTGTTTGATTCACCCTTTCCTTACCCGCTGGCTGCATGCTGGCTGCAATATTGGATTGAAGTTCATTCTCTGTCCTCCATAGTACACGCCTGCGCAAAGCAATCTTGCCTTGTGCAGGCGTGTACTATGGAGGACAGAAAATGAACTTCAATCCAATATTGCAGCCAGCATGCAGCCAGCGGGTAAGGAAAGGGTGAATCAAACACCCAAAAACTCCGCCCATATGACCCAAAACCAGTCCCGCCAAATTCAGGTGACAGGTTCCCTTTAAAGGGAACCTGTAAGTCGGTTCATCCTGCCAAACTATGGGCAGCAGAAATCAAAGCCTGACTGTGCCATTGCTCTCATGTATGTTATTACCGACATTTCAGAGAAGGCATGGTTTAAAGATCCGTAGGGAGAGACAAAACTAGTCCAGCTCTAACACTTCAGGCTTCACCTTGCAGTGGTCTTATTAATTTACAGGTCTCTCCCATATGTTTTAGTTTAAAATGTAAAAAGAAAAAATTAAATTACAATATTTATTAACCCCTTCGCTACATTTGCTGTATTTACTGTGGAAGGTCGGCTCACTTAGCTGCGCTTCAAGGTAGACACAGGAACAAGTTTGGTTAAAGTCTCTGGGTGGTTTATTGCGTCATAAACCAATAAGCCCAAACTGGTAACAGAAAACAGCCTTTCTAGCTCAAATGAAAGTAAAAAGTTCATATAAATTCCTTCCCAGTATGGCTTCCGCCTCCTGGGACAACACATATGGCAGCTCTCACAGGAGCTTCAATCTGAAGGCTTCCTTCCTCCACACAACACAGGCAGAGAAAAAAAACTGGTTGGACATTTTAACTCCCTCCAGCCACACCCTGGAGGTGGAGATATGGTGGGTAGGTCTGATTTTTTTCTTCCCGTTCTACCCCCCCTGCTGAAGATGTTTTAATTTGTCACAATAAAGATTGGATTTTAGAAACTGAGTGCCACCCTTTTTTCTCTTCAGTATATGGATGGTGGGTAGGTGTCCCACCCATCTCTGACCTATCCACCATGAAAGCCAGATCCATATAGTGACTTGATTGCTCTCAGCACATATCATGCTGGAGGAAAAACTTATGGCTTTTAAATCACGCAGGAAAGCAACCTTTGCGACACATAACTCCCTTCACGTACGGTGCCAGTAACCCTGTCACATATTCCCACCCCTTTACTCGGGGGGCTTTAGCACCTTCAGACACCAAACAGTGAATCCAGGAGAGGGCATCTGCATTTCCACGTAACTTCCTGGGCCTGTATTCTACGTGGAACTTAAAATTCTGGAGGCCTAAGAAACACCTAGTACCCTTTTTCTCCCTTAACCATGTCAGAGGGACATGATCGGACACAAGTTTGACCCTCCGGCCTAAAAAATAATACTTCAATGTATCCACGGCCCATTTTATGGCTAGAGACTCCTTCTCGAAGATGGCATAGTTCTTTTCACATGACGAGAGCTTCCGGCTCAAGTACAGGATGGGATATTCTTCTCCATTTATTTCTTGAGACAGCACGGCTCCCAAGCCGACTTTTGACGCATCCGTCTGGACCAAAAACTCTTTGCTGAAGTCTGCTGTGACCCGAACCGGATGTTTACACAGAGCCTGCTTCAGCTCGTGGAACGCCATCTCTGTGTCATCAGTCCAGTTAACTATCATCAATTTGGTGCCTTTAAGAAGATCTGTGTGGGCGATTATGGCGAAACGTGGAATTAATCTCTGATAATACCCCACAATTTCAAGAAAAGCCCTCACTTGCTTCTTGAAAAACGGTTGCGGCCACTCTTGAATCGCCTCGATCTTGTTTATTTGTGACCTAATTTAGCCCTTCTCAACGGCATAGCCTAGGTACTTGGCCTCTTACTTCCCTATGGCATACTTTTTCGAAATGATTGTGAACCCCGCATTTCTTAAAGCATTCAGAACCACCTGTACCTTTGGCAGATGACTAGCCCAGACAGGGCTAAAGACCACAATGTCATCGAGGTACGCTGCGGCATACTTCTTATGCGGAGCCGGGATCTGATCCATTGCTCTCTGGAAGGTTGTCGGGGGCCCTGAAGACCGAAGCGCATTCTGGTGTATGCGGGTTAAACTGCTCCTGGCAGTTTAACCCGCTAAATGCTGCTACGTCAGCAGAAAAATTAAATAGCTAAAGCTGTTACAATAAAGCGATGCAAAAATAATTATCTATATAAAATAGTATTTATTGTGTGAAAGCGCCAATATATAAAAAAACAATATAAATGTGGTATCGCTGCAATCGGACTGACCCAAAGAGTAAATCTGCTTTATTAATTTTACCACACGCGGGTCAGCATAAAAAAAAAACACAAAACCAATTCCTGAATTGCTGGCTTTTGTTCATTCTGCCTCCCAAAAATCAGAATAAAAACTATCAAAAAATGTCATGTGCTCAAAAATGGTACCAATAAAACCATAACTCGTCCCACAAAGAACATGCCATTACATGACTCTGTCGGATGAAATAAGGAATATTTATAGCTACAAAATATAAGGATGCAAAAACTTGTTTGTGCAATAAAATGCATCTTTTAGTGTGTGACAGCAGCCAAACATAAAAAAAACTATATAAATCTAGTCGTCTTTCCATCTGCCTCAGGGTCACCCATCTGTCCCTCGTAAGCTCTACCCCTCTCCCATATTTACCACCGATGTGTATTTACTTGCTACTATGCACTTCTCACGTATAGGGACAGATCTGAACAGGAAGTTACTATTGTGCATGTATTGTTCTATTTACTATGGATGTTCACAGTGATTCTTGATCGTGTGTTCTGCGTCTGTCTATGCATCTTGTCACTTACCTTATTGCTATTTTATATGAATACTGTAATAAAATTTATATATGGTTTAACCCCTTCATGAGCCAGCCTATTTTGACCTTAAAGACCTTGCCGTTTTTTGCAATTCTGACCAGTGTCCCTTTATGAGGTAATAACTCAGGAACGCTTCAACGGATCCTAGCGGTTCTGAGATTGTTTTTTCGTGACATATTGGGCTTCATGTTAGTGGTAAATTTAGGTCAATAAATTCTGCGTTTATTTGTGATAAAAACGGAAATTTGGCGAAAATTTTGCAATTTTCACATTTTGAATTTTTATTCTGTTAAACCAGAGAGTTATGTGACACAAAATAGTTAATAAATAACATTTCCCAAAGGTTTAGTTTACATCAGCACAATTTTGGAAACAAAATTTTTTTTTGCTAGGAAGTTATAAGGGTTAAAATTTGACCAGCGATTTCTCATTTTTACAACGAAATTTACAAAACCATTTTTTTAGGGACCACCTCACATTTGAAGTCAGTTTGAGGGGTCTATATGGCTGAAAATACCCAAAAGTGACACCATTCTAAAAACTGCACCCCTCAAGGTACTCAAAACCACATTCAAGAAGTTTATTAACCCTTCAGGTGCTTCACAGCAGCAGAAGCAACATGGAAGGAAAAAATGAACATTTAACTTTTTAGTCACAAAAATTATTTTTAGCAACAATTTTTTTATTTTCCCAATGGTAAAAGGAGAAACTGAACCACGAAAGTTGTTGTCCAATTTGTCCTGAGTACGCTGATACCTCATATGTGGGGGTAAACCACTGTTTGGGCGCACGGCAGGGCTTGGAAGGGAAGGAGCGACATTTGACTTTTTGAATAAAAAATTGGCTCCACTCTTTAGCGGACACCATGTCACGTTTGGAGAGCCCCCGTGTGCCTAAAAATTGGAGCTCCCCCACAAGTGACCCCATTTTGGAAACTAGACGCCCCAAGGAACTTATCTAGATGCATAGTGAGCACTTTGAACCCCCAGGTGCTTCACAAATTGATCCGTAAAAATGAAAAAGTACTTTTTTTTCACAAAAAAATTCTTTTAGCCTCAATTTTTTCATTTTCACATGGGCAACAGGATAAAATGGATCCTAAAATTTGTTGGGCACACTGAGTACGCTGATACCTCATATGTGGGGGTAAACCACTGTTTGGGCACATGGTAAGGCTCGGAAGGGAAGGAGCGCCATTTGACTTTTTGAATGAAAAATTATCTCCATCGTTAGCGGACACCATGTCGCGTTTGGAGAGCTCCTGTGTGCCTAAACATTGGCGCTCCCCCACAAGTGACCCCATTTTGGAAACTAGACCCCCCCAAGGAACTTATTTAGATGCCTAGTGAGCACTTTAAACCCCCAGGTGCTTCACAGAAGTTTATAACGCAGAGCCATGAAAATAAAAAATAATTTTTCTTTCCTCAAAAATGATTTTTTTAGCCTGGAATTTCCTATTTTGCCAAGGGTAATAGGAGAAATTGGACCCCAAATGTTGTTGTCCAGTTTGTCCTGAGTACGCTGATACCCCATATGTGGGGGTAAACCACTGTTTGGGCGCACGGCATGGCTCGGAAGGGAAGGCACGCCATTTAAATGGAAAATTAGCTCCAATCATTAGCGGACACCATGTCACGTTTGGAGAGCCCCTGTGTGCCTAAACATTGGAGATCCCCCAGAAATGACCCCATTTTGGAAACTAGTCCAGCAAAGGAACTAATCTAGATGTGTGGTGAGGACTTTGAACCCCCAAGTGCTTCACAGAAGTTTATAACGCAGAGCCATGAAAATAAAAAAAAAAAATATTTTCTCAAAAATGATTTTTAGCCTGCAATTTTTTATTTTCCCAAGGGTATCAGGAGAACTTTGACCCCAAAAGATGTTGTCCAGTTTCTCCTGAGTACGCTGATACCCCATATGTGGGGGTAAACCACTGTCTGGGCACATGCCGGGGCTCGGAAGTGAAGTAGTGACGTTTTGAAATGCAGACTTTGATGGAATGCTCTGTGGGTGTCACGTTGCGTTTGCAGAGCCCCTGATGTGGCTTAACAGTAGAAACCCCCCACAAGTGACCCCATTTTGGAAACTAGACCCCGAAAGGAACTTATCTAGATGTGTGGTGAGCACTTTGAACCCCCAAGTGCTTCATAGAAGTTTATAATGCAGAGCCGTGAAAATAATAAATACGTTTTCTTTCCTCAAAAATAATTATTTAGCCCAGAATTTTTTATTTTCCCAAGGGTTACAGGAGAAATTGGACCCCAAAAGTTGTTGTTCAGTTTCTCCTGAGTACGCTGATACCCCATGTGTGGAGGTAAACCACTGTTTGGGCACAAGTCGGGGCTCAGAAGGGAAGTAGTGACTTTTGAAATGCAGACTTTGATGGAATGGTCTGCGGGCCATCACGTTGCATTTGCAGAGCCCCTGGTGTGCCTAAACAGTAGAAACCCCCCACAAGTGACCCCATTTTAGAAACTAGACCCCCCAAGGAACTTATCTAGATATGTGGTGAGCACTTTGATCCCCCAAGTGCTTCACAGACGTTTACAAGGCAGAGCAGTGAAAATAAAAAATCATTTTTGCTTCCTCAAAAATGATGTTTTAGCAAGCATTTTTTTATTTTCACAAGGGTAACAGGATAAATTGGACCCCAGTAATTGTTGTGAAGTTTATCCTGAGTATGCTGGTACCCCATATGTGGGGGTAAACCACTGTTTGGGCACACGTCAGGGCTCGGAATTGAGGGAGCACCATTTGACTTTTTGAATACGAGATTGGCTGGAATCAATGGTGGCGCCATGTTGCGTTTGGAGACCCCTGATGTGCCTAAACAGTGGTAACCCCTCAATTCTACCTCCAACACTAACCCCAACACACCCCTAACTCTAATCCCAACTGTAGCCATAACCCTAATCACAACCCTAACCCCAACACACCCCTAACCCTAACCACAACCCTAATTCCAACCCTAGCCCTAAGGCTATGTGCCCACGTTGCGGATTCGTGTGAGATTTTTCAGCACCATTTTTGAAAAATCCGCGGGTAAAAGGCACTGCGTTTTCCAGTGTTTTTTGTGCGGATTTCACCTGCGGATTCCTATTGAGGAACAGGTGTAAAACGCTGCGGAATCCGCACAAAGAATTGACATGCTGCGGAAAATACAACGCAGCGTTTCCGCGTGGTATTTTCCGCACCATGGGCACAGCGGATTTGGTTTCCATATGTTTACATGGTACTGTAAACCTGATGGAACACTGCTGCGGATCCGCAGCCAAATCCGCACCGTGTGCACATAGCCTAATTCTAAAGGTATGTGCACACGCTGCGGAAAACGCTGCGGATCCGCAGCAGTTTTCCATGAGTTTACAGTTCAATGTAAACATATGGGAAACAAAAATCGCTGTACACATGAAAAACTGCACGGAAACGCAGCGGTTTACATTCCGCAGCATGTCACTTCTTTGTGCGGATTCCGCAGCGGTTTTACAACTGCTCAAATAGAAAATCGCAGTTGTAAAACCGCAGTGAAATGCGCAGAAAAAACGCGGTAAATCCGCCATAAATCCGCAGCGGTTTAGCACTGCGGATTTATCAAATCCGCAGCGGAAAAATCCGCAGAGGACCAGAATACGTGTGCACATACCGAAACCCTAACCCTAGCCCTAACCCTAACCCTAGCTCTAACTCTAACCCTAGCCCTAACCCTAGCCCTAACCCTACCCCTAGCCCTACCCCTAACCCTAGCCCTACCCCTAACCCTACCCCTACCCCTAACCCTACCCCTAACCCTACCCCTAACCCTAGCCCTAACCCTAGCCCTAACCCTAACCCTAGCCCTAACCCTAACCCTATTCTAACATTAGTGGAAAAAAAAAATTCTTTATTTTTTAATTGTCCCTACCTATGGGGGTGACAAAGGGGGGGGGGTCATTTATTATTTTTTTTATTTTGATCACTGAGATATAATCTATCTCAGTGATCAAAATGCACTTTGGAACGAATCTGCCGGGCGGCAGATTCGGCGGGCGCACTGCGCATGCGCCCGCCATTTTGGAAGATGGCGGCGCCCGGGGAGAAGACGGACGGACCCCGGCAGGATCGGTAAGTATGATGGGGTGGGGGGGGAGCACGGGGGGGGGATCGGAGCATGGGGTGGGTGAATCGGAGTGCAGGAGGGGTGGAACGGAGCACGGGAGGGTGGAACGGAGCACGGGGAGTGGAACGGAGCACGGGGGGGTGGAACGGAGCACGGAGGGCGGTGGATCGGAGTGCAGGGGGGTGATTGGAGCACGGGGAGGGTGATTGGAGCACGGGGGAGCGGACAAGAGCACGGGGGGAGAGGAGCACAGGCCGAGGGGAGCCGGAGCAGTGTACCGGACAGATCGGAGGGCTGGGGGGGCGATCGGTGGGGTGGGGTGGGGGCACATTAGTGTTTCCAGCTATGGCCGATGATATTGCAGCATCGGCCATGGCTGGATTGTAATATTTCACCAGTTATAATAGGTGAAATATTACAAATCGCTCTGATTGGCAGTTTCACTTTCAACAGCCAATCAGAGCGATCTTAGCCACGAGGGGGTGAAGCCACCCCCCCTGGGCTAAACTACCACTCCCCCTGTCCCTGCAGATCGGGTGAAATGGGAGTTAACCCTTTCACCCAATCTGCAGGGACGCGATCTTTCCATGACGCCACATAGGCGTCATGGGTCGGATTGGCACCGACTTTCATGACGCCTACGTGGCGTCAAAGGTCGGGAAGGGGGTTAAAGTATAAAATATAAGAATAAGAGTAAAGTCACCTAATCACTTAAATCACACAAGCAATGGCATAAAAAATAAATAAAACCAATTCTTGACCTGCTGTTGATTTGTTCATTGTCCCACCCAAAGATCGCAGTAAAGCTTGGATCACATTTATCCTGCACTCTGTGCTGAGCACTTACTCCGGGGTAAATCTCTGTAATACATGATTCAGACAAAACCGACAGCAGAAGATTCCCTATAAAGAGACAGATGGAGGCACTGTGGACTGTGTCTGGCCTATGATCCAGTGATGTTCCTCTTTTTAGCTTGCATAAATATGAGGAAGGCCACAGTTTTGTGCAGGAGTTTCACCTGAATCACGTCATTTGGAAATTTAGATGAAAACCCTAACATAAGTGCTCAGCGTAGAGCGCCAGATAAATGTGATTCAAAATGTTATGTAAAATATTCCCAACTAGCTGAAGAGCCCGGCGTTGCCTGGGCATAGTAAATATCTATGGTTAGTTATAGCGCCTCACTTCTCTTATTTTCCCATCACGCCTCTCATTTTCCCCATCACATCTTTCATTTTCCCCCTCACGTCTCTCATTTTCCCCCTCACTTCTCTTATTTTCCCCCTCACTCCTCTCATTCCCCCTAACACTTGTCATTTTGACATCACATCTGTCATTTTCCGATCACTCCACTATTTTCCCTCACTCCTCTCATTTTGCACTCACACACCTTTTCATTTTCACCTCACACCTCTCATTTTCACCTCAGTATATACATGTCTGTCATCTCCCTTATATATAGTATACACCTGTATGTCATCTCCCCTGTATATAGTATATACCTGCTGTGTGTCATCTCCCCTGTATATAGTATATACCTGTATGTCATCTCCTCCTATTTATTGTATATACCTGTATGTCATCTCCTCCTGTATATAGTATATACGTGTGTCATCTCCCCTGTATATAGTACATATCTGTGTGTCATCTCCTGTATATAGTATATACCTGTATGTCATCTCCTCCTATATATAGCATATACCTGTATGTCATCTCCTCCTGTATATAGTAAATACCTGTAGGTCATCTGCTCCTGTATATAGTATATACCTGTGTGTCATCTCCTCCTGTATATAGTATATACCTGTTTGTCATCTCCTCCTGTATATAGTATGTACCTGTATGTCATCTCCTCTTGTATATAGTATATATCTGTGTGTCATCTCCTCCTGTATATAGTATATACCTGTGTGTCATCTCCCCTGTACATAGTATATATCTGTATGTCATCTCCTCCTGTATTAGACCGCGTTCACACGTTATTTGGTCAGTATTTTTACCTCAGTATTTGTAAGCTAAATTGGCAGCCTGATAAATCCCTAGCCAACAGGAAGCCCTCCTCCCCCTGGCAGTATATATTAGCTCACACATACAGATAATAGACAGGTCATGTGACTGACAGCTGCCGTATTTCCTCTATGGTACATTTGTTGATCTTGTGGTTTGTCTGCTTATTAATCATATTTTTATTTTTGAAGGATAATACCAGACTTGTGTGTGTTTTAGGGCGAGTTTAATGTGTCAAGCTGTGGGTGTTGAGTTGCGTGTGGCTACATGCATGTAGCGACTTTTGTGAGATGAGTTTTGTGTGACGACATGCGTGTAGCAACTTTTTGTGTGTTGAGTTGCATGTGACAGGTTAGTGTAGCAAGTTGTGTGCAGCAAGTTTTGCGCATGGTGAGTTTTGCGGATGGCGAGTTTTATGTGTGGTACCTTTTGAGTATGTGCAAGTTTTGTGTGAGGCAACTTTTGCATGTGTTGCAACTTTTGTGCATGTGGCAATTTTTCCGCATGTGCAAGTTTTGCGTGTGGCGAGTTTTCCATGAGGTTAGTTTTGCACGTGTGGCGAGTTTTGCGTGAGCCTAGTTTTGCATGTGGCGAGTTTTGCGCGTGGCGAGTTTTGCGCGTGGCGAGTTTTGTGATTCGACTTTTTTGTTTTGCACGTGTGGCGAGTTTTGCGTGAGCCTAGTTTTGCATGTGGCGAGTTTTGCGCGTGGCGAGTTTTGTGCAGCAACTTTTGTGTTTCGACTTTTATGTGGCAAGGTTGGTGTATGTGTGGTGAAACGTGTGCTGAGGGTTGTATATGTGTTCAAGCACATGGTAGTGTGTGGCGCATTTTGTGTGTGTGTTCATATCCCCGTGTGTGGTGAGTATCCCATGTCGGGGCCCCACCTTAGCAACTGTACGGTATATACTCTTTGGCGCCATCGCTCTCATTCTTTAAGTCCCCCTTGTTCACATCTGGCAGCTGTCAATTTGCCTCCAACACTTTTCCTTTCACTTTTCCCCATTATGTAGATAGGGGCAAAATTGTTTGGTGAATTGGAAAGCGCAGGGTTAAAATTTCACCTCACAACATAGCCTATGACGCTCTCGGGGTCCAGACGTGTGACTGTGCAAAATTTTGTGGCTGTAGCTATGGCGCCTCCAACACTTTTCCTTTCACTTTTTCCCCATTATGTAGATAGGTGCAAAATTGTTTGGTGAATTGGAAAGTGCGGGGTTAAAATGTCACCTCACAACATAGCCTATGACGCTACCTGGGTCCAGACGTGTGACTGTGCAAAATTTTGTGGCTGTAGCTGCGACGGTGCAGATGCCAATCCCGGACATACACACATACACACACACACACACACACACATTCAGCTTTATATCTATAATATAATTGCCTAGAATACTACTTCCTGCAATTTGTGCCAACTTCCGTGGCTTTGTCCGGAGCTAATGTCCGGAGCTAATGTCCGGAGATTAATTGCCTAGAATACTACTTCCTGCAATTGGTGCTAACTTCCGTGGCTTTGTCCAGAGCTAATGTCCGGAGCTAATGTGCAGAGATAATGTCCGGAGCTAATGTCCGGAGCTAATGTCCGGAGATAAGTGACGTCAACAGTGTCCAGTTTCTGATTGGTTGCTGCCTGCTGCGAGCGACCAATCAGAAACGTGCCGTACTGTGACACACTCCGCCGCCATTTTGGTGTGATTTTTGAATTTTTACCTCACAGCAAGTTTCTACTGCGTGGAGGCGGGCCCAGTGACGTTGCTCTTCAAGCTCCTGCCGAATTTCGTCAAAAAAATGATAATACCATTTACCAAAACTATATATATTTAGTTGTGAAGTGGTTCAGTGACATTTTCACACCAATTTTGAACTTTTGTTTGGTGTTTTCTCCATATACTGCCTATTATTTTTGTTCTTTCTTACTATTATTTATTAATTGTATTATTCTTACATTTGAATAAATAAAGTATATATGGATTCTAGACTCCCGATTCTTTAGAATCGGGCTGCCATCTAGTATTAGATAAAAGCTTCAACTCAATCCACAAACCCCCCCCACTCAGGTTCGTCATCTGTTCATGAAAACTTAGGGGGCTTCCAATTTACTGGTAGCACAAAGGCTCTTGAAAAAGAACTATATGGCTCTTCGCCCCCAAATGAAAATCCTCTGAGCTTTCCCGGCGCCTACGCACTGCAGTACTTCGATCTGCCCTCAACAGGGCAGAGAATTAGGCCTGTGCAGGAGCCGTGACAGAAGCAAGTAAGAAGACGTCATCACATGAAGGTCCGGGTGCAGGCCCGGATTTGCGACGCCCATCGGACCTGGACCGCACCGGACCGCCCCTGGGTGAGTATAATCTAAGTTGTTTTTCTTATCTTTCAGATTACATCGGGGCTTATCTACAGCATTACAGAATGCTGTAGATAAGCCCCTAATGGCGGTGGCCTCAGCTTATATGCAAAAGATGAGGTGACAGGTTCCCTTTAAGGGGGTTCTGCTGTTCTGGCACCTCAGGGGCTCTGTCAATGTGACATTGCACCGTCAAACCATTCTAACAAAATCTGAACTCCAATTTTCCATTGAGTCAGCCCAACGATATACAATTCTGTTTATCGCCTGAGGGTTAAAATTGGTCACTACACCACTAGATAAATTCCTCAAAAGGTGTAGTTTCCAAAATGGGATATGGGGGTTACTGCTGTTTTGGCATGTCAGGGGCTCTGCAAATGCAACATGGCGTCCACTATCTAGTCCAGCCAATTTTGCGCTCCATAATTTAATTGGCGTTCCTTCCCTTACAAGCCCTGCCATGTGCCCAAACAGTAGTTTAGTAGCAGTAATTATCAGTGTACTCAGGAAAGATTGCACAGCAAATTGTATGGTCCATTTTCTTCTGATATCCTTGGAAAAATAAAAAATAGGGAAAAAAACACTTTTCTAGCAAAAATATATCTATTCATTTTCACGGTTCAACTTTATAAAATTCTTTGCAGCACCTGTGTGTTCCAAGGTAACATTTTCATTTTTTCCCCACATTGCTTTAATTCCTGTGCAGCATTATTATTATTATTTATTCATATAGCACCATTGATTCCATGGTGCTGTACAAGAGAAGGGGTTACATACAGAGTTATAGATATCGTTTAAACAATTTTTACAATGGCAGACTGGTACAGAGGGAAGAGGACCCTGTCCTTGAGGACTTACATTCTACAGGATTATGGGGAAGGAGACAGTAGGTCGGGGGTTGCAGTAGCTCCGATGGTGTTGAGTTGGCTGCGTGGTCCTTGCAGGTTGTAAGCTTTTTTGAAGATATGGGTTTTCAGGTTCCGTCTAAAGGATGTGGTGGCTAACCGGATGTGTTGGGGCACAGAATTCCAGAGGATGGGGGATATTCTGGAGGCATCTGAAGGGTTAATAAACAAATTGAATGTTGTTTTGAGCATCTTGAGGGGTGCATATTTTAGAATGGTGTAATTTTAGGGTATTTCCTGTCAAATAGGCCCCTCAAAATCACTTCAAACTTGATGTGGTCCCTAAATAAAATCGGTTGTGTAAGTTTTGTTGGAAAAATGAGAATTGCAGGTTTAAGTCCCCTAAGGGGACTAATAAATACAGTAAAGAGTGAAAAGAAATGTTTTTAAAAGTATGGAATAAATACATTTTAAAAAATACACATATCTGGTATCACCACATCTGTTGAAGTTTGATATATAAAAATATAAAATTAATTTGCCTAATTTGTAAACTGTGTAATCAGAAAGAAAAAATCTAAAAGATAGAATTATTTTCTGCACACAGCAAGACTCCAATAAAAAAATTATATTAAGAGGCGATCGAAACATATTTTACCAAAATTATAACAATAACACCATCAGCTCAGGGCATTAAAAAAAAAGCTGTCACAGCCACATCACCCCAAAATTTAAACCGTTACGGGTCTTGGAAAATGGCATCTAAAGCAAAAATTTTTCTTTCTTTTTATAAATTTACAAATTGTTTTTGCCATTAAAATTGGAAAAAAATTTTACATGTTGAGTATCTTATTAATGGAAAATCATATTGATAAGTCATATTTACTGTATATTGAACATGGTAAAAAAAACAATTGTTGAATTGTTGAAATGCACTTTTAATTTTTTTCTTGCTTTCTAGTGCATCACATGATAAAATGAATGGTGTAATTAAAAATACAACAACTCATCCTGCAAAATACAAGCCTTCAAGTCTATTTTGACAGAAAAATAAAAAAGGTTATGGCTTTTGGAAGAAGAGGAAAAAATGAAAACGCAAAAAGGGAAAATTGTCCGGAAGGAGTTAAAGAAGTTGTCCACTACTCGGATAACTTCTTCTCATACCCCATGCTTGGTCCCCATAAAATAATAAAGCTTATACTCACCTCCCGTGTTGGCACTGTTCCCGCGGTATTGACACTCTCCTGTGCTGTTGTTGTGACACGTGACACTGGTGCCCAATCAGCCTTGGCGTCACTGTTCCCACCTCCTGTCGAATTGAGCATGAAGAAGAAGAAGTCTGCGGTCAGCTGCAGACCAGATTTCCTCTTCATGTTCGATTTCTCCGCAGGCAGGGACATTGACGCCAGAGCTGATTGGGCGCCGAGGTTACATGTCACAACAACCGCACCAAAGCCCCGGGAGAGCAAGTGCTGACACCGTGGACATGGGAGAGCAGTATAAGCGGTATTATTTTCATCAAGAAGGGGTTGTCCTAGTAGTGGACAAAGAAGATAAGGAACATAGTAATTAGCAGGGTACATCCAAAAGACCAAGTGGCTGCTAACCGGACTGGGGAGTAAAAAAATCTTGAGTTCTCTTGTCTAATAAGAGACATTATTTTGCCATTTCCCACAACCAGGAGAGGGAATGCTGCTATAAACATGTCTGATCCATTACAAGTACTTGTAACAAATGTAGCTGCGAAATTCCCCAAATAATGTAAACTGCCTGCGTGTAGGGCTTTCATTTGTTGTAGCTACTGACCCTTTAAAGCTGTAAGAGTCACTAATCCACTTATATTCGGTTGTATGAAAATGACTAATTATAACTATGACATTTCGTTTTTGCATATTCAAACCGGGAATCACTTATACATACTTGGAAGGTAATTTTATTCTTAATTTAAATTAATTACGCTGGGCTCTTTTTTGTGTGTTTGTTAAACGTATGCATGAACAAATTAATTAATATGGCTCTTATAAGTAAATCCTATCCACAGCAGGGTGATAAGGAGAAAATTACAACCCAAATTTTAAAGCTCTTTTCAACATCGTCACTTGAAGTGTTACAAATGCCACAATCTGTACCAATCATTGTTGGTGGAAGTGCCAGCTGCGCCATCCAAACCCTACCAACCGATGATACAGTAGTTTGCATATTTTTTTTTAGTTGCTTTAAGTCAATAGTTATATTTTCAGGAACAGATTTACCGTATATACTCGAGTATAAGCCGAGATTTTCAGCCCAAATTTTTGGGCTGAAAGTGCCCCTCTCGGCTTATACTCGAGTCAAGGTGGGTGGCATGGTCGGCGGGTGAGGGGGAGAGGGCGCCGAGGCATACTTACCTAGTCCCGGCGATCCTGGCACTCCCCCTGCAGTCCCACGGTCTTCGGTGCTGCAGTTCTTCCCCTCTTCAGCGGTCACGTGGTACCGCTCATTAGAAAAATGAATAGGCGGCTCCCCCTCGACTGAGTTCGCCATCACCACCTTCTCGGGCAAGCAATTCCAGATTCTCACTGCCCTAACAGTAAAGAATCCTCTTCTATGTTGGTGGAAAAACCTTCTCTCCTCCAGACGCAAAGAATGCCCCCTTGTGCCCGTCACCTTCCTTGGTATAAACAGATCCTCAGCGAGATATTTGTATTGTCCCCTTATATACTTATACATGGTTATTAGATCGCCCCTCAGTCGTCTTTTTTCTAGACTAAATAATCCTAATTTCGCTAATCTATCTGGGTATTGTAGTTCTCCCATTCCCTTTATTAATTTTGTTGCCCTCCTTTGTACTCTCTCTAGTTCCATTATATCCTTCCTGAGCACCGGTGCCCAAAACTGGACACAGTACTCCATGTGCGGTCTAACTAGGGATTTGTACAGAGGCAGTATAATGCTCTCATCATGTGTATCCAGACCTCTTTTAATGCACCCCATGATCCTGTTTGCCTTGGCAGCTGCTGCCTGGCACTGGCTGCTCCAGGTAAGTTTATCATTAACTAGGATCCCCAAGTCCTTCTCCCTGTCAGATTTACCCAGTGGTTTCCCATTCAGTGTGTAATGGTGATATTGATTCCTTCTTCCCATGTGCATAACCTTACATTTATCATTGTTAAACCTCATCTGCCACCTTTCAGCCCAAGTTTCCAACTTATCCAGATCCATCTGTAGCAGAATACTATCTTCTCTTGTATTAACTGCTTTACATAGTTTTGTATCATCTGCAAATATCGATATTTTACTGTGTAAACCTTCTACCAGATCATTAATGAATATGTTGAAGAGAACAGGTCCCAATACCGACCCCTGCGGTACCCCACTGGTCACAGCGACCCAGTTAGAGACTATACCATTTATAACCACCCTCTGCTTTCTATCACTAAGCCAGTTACTAACCCATTTACACACATTTTCCCCCAGACCAAGCATTCTCATTTTGTGTACCAACCTCTTGTGCGGCACGGTATCAAACGCTTTGGAAAAATCGAGATATACCACGTCCAATGACTCACCGTGGTCCAGCCTATAGCTTACCTCTTCATAAAAACTGATTAGATTGGTTTGACAGGAGCGATTTCTCATAAACCCATGCTGATATGGAGTTAAACAGTTATTCTCATTGAGATAATCCAGAATAACATTCCTCAGAAACCCTTCAAATATTTTACCAACAATAGAGGTTAGACTTACTGGCCTATAATTTCCAGGTTCACTTTTAGAGCCCCTTTTTGAATATTGGCACCACATTTGCTATGCGCCAGTCCTGCGGAACAGACCCTGTCGCTATAGAGTCCCTAAAAATAAGAAATAATGGTTTATCTATTACATTACTTAGTTCTCTTAGTTCTCGTGGGTGTATGCCATCCGGACCCGGAGATTTATCTATTTTAATCTTATTTAGCCGGTTTCGCACCTCTTCTTGGGTTAGATTGGTGACCCTTAATATAGGGTTTTCATTGTTTCTTGGGATTTCACCTAGCATTTCATTTTCCACCGTGAATACCGTGGAGAAGAAGGTGTTTAATATGTTAGCTTTTTCCTCGTCATCTACAACCATTCTTTCCTCACTATTTTTTAAGGGGCCTACATTTTCAGTTTTTATACTTTTACTATTGATATAGTTGAAGAACAGTTTGGGATTAGTTTTACTCTCCTTAGCAATGTGCTTCTCTGTTTCCTTTTTGGCAGCTTTAATTAGTTTTTTAGATAAAGTATTTTTCTCCCTATAGTGTTTTAGAGCTTCAATGGTGCCATGACTCCAAATGCAAAACTTTTTATGGAAACTACGGACACAGTGTCCAATGGACTTAAGAGGAGAGGGACCATCCAGCTTATGGCATGGGCAGCTTACACATCTTGAAAGGCACTACTAATGGTGAGTCTTATATCGAGTTCTTAGAACAACATATGCTCCCATGCTGACATCATATATTTTAGAGATGCCCTTACATATTTCAGACAATGCTAAACCACATGCTGCATCCATCGCGACAGCATGGCATCACAGAAGAAAAGTTCAGGTGATGAAATGTCCGCCTGCAGTTCAGATCTTTCACCAACGGAAAACAATTAATGCATTATGAAATGAAAAATCCAGCAAAGAAGACACAAGACTGTTGAGCAGCATGAATCCTACGTCAGACAAGAATGGGATGACTTTCCTCTACCAAAACGCCAGCAATTGTTCCCCTGACTTCCCAGACGTTTACAGACTTACAAACTTGTAAAAATAGTCTGTAAGACGTGGCCTTGTCCCAACTTTTTTGAGATGTGTTGCTGCCATAAAATTCTAAATGAGTGAATGTGTTCAAATAATATAGATAATGTCCAATTTTCATCTTCCAATCCATGTTCTATGTACTGCTGTGAATAAGTTATGGCTATAAGGGATTTCCAAATCACTGCATTCTTGCTCTCTTTACATTTTACACAACGTCCAAACTTTTTCGGAATTGGGATTGTAACTATGCAAGCATTGATATTGTGCACTAAGCTGGTAAATACTGTATACATCAAGTGCAATAAAATAATAGTATGGCAACTTTAGGCCAACATTTGGCTTGGTGCAGTGGGAAGTGTTGGTTTTTGCATCAAACGAAAAGCTCGGCTGTAATCTTTCAATACAAAACTACTGGTATTTTAGCCTATAGAAATGTCTTCTGACTAGTTCACTGGAATAGAGATAGGCTTCCCTGTGTTGAGTGCTTACAATCTACAATGGAAAGGGAAAAGTGAAAGGTAAGAGTAATGGCCCCCATACACAATTTTGACAGACGGCCTAATGTGTTTGGGGGCACCAGCCGACTGATGGTCAGGGAGGATGTCGATCATGGATGATCTATTTTGGACTACATTGTTCTCCTCAAGATAAGCTAGCAGAAGACATGTCAGGCGCCGGATTTCTCACAGAGAACACAGGAACGATCAGTCGATCGATCACTCCTATGTGAGGGAGAGTGGACCGAGATGGCTGTCGGCAGAGGCATTGTTCATCCGATGGCCATCTAATGTGTATGGTCAGCTTAAAGGTGGCTCATAGGTTAGTATAGAATCTGCAGGGCTATATTAGGTTACACTGGTCTTCAGTAGTTTGACCGGTTGTGCTACAAATTTTCAGAGAATGTTCATGCACTGGAGAAATCCTGGGAGCAGTTTCTCTGAGGAGCAAACAACAGAGCAAAGATAGAGGTCGTGTGAGGATCGGAAATTAAGTGTGGGGAGGTCAGAGATGTCTGAAGGAGACAGCTGACAAGTAAAGCTATGATAGTATACAGAAAGGAAACTGTTGTGAATTCTGTTATCGAACTCCCTCCTGTGGTCATGAATGGTACTTCGGCGAGTTCTGTCCATGGACTCCCTCTGGTGGCTGTGAGTGGAGCTGCTGGTTCTGAGGTTCCTTCCACAGGTGATCTAGTTTATTCTTAGGCTGGCTGCTCTATTTAACTCCACTCTGATCGTTACTCCATGCCAGCTGTCAATGTTCTTGTACTGGTTCAGTTCGCTCTTGGATCTTTCTGGTGACCTGTCTACTCCAGCAGAAGCTAAGTCCCTGCTAGTTTATTATTTGTTCATTGTTTCCTTGTCCAGCTTGCTATCATGATTTTGCCTTGCTAGCTGGAAGCTCTGGGATGCAGAGTGGCACCTCCGCACCGTGAGTCGGTGCGGAGGTCTTTTTGCACACTCTGCATGGTCTTTTTGTAGTTTTTTGTGCTGACCGCAAAGATACCTTTCCTATCCTCAGTCTGTTTAGTAAGTCTGGCCTCCCTTTGCTGAAACCTGTTTCATTTCTGTGTTTTTGACTTTCATCTTAACTCACAGTCAATATATGTGGGGTGTTGCCTTTTCCTTTGGGGAATTTCTCTGAGGCAAGGTAGGCTTTATTTTCTATCTCTAGGGCTAGTTAGCTCTTAGGCTGTGAAGAGGCGTCTAGGTAGAGTTAGGTACGCTCCACGGCTATTTCTAGTTGTGTGATAGGATTAGGGGTTGCGGTCAGCAGAGCTCCCACTTCCCAGAGCTTGTCCTGTGTTAGTTTAACTATCAGGTCGTTCCGGGTGCTCCTAAACACCAGGTCCATAACAGTACAGCTGGCCCAAAGTATTAATGCATCTCAATAGAGGGATAAGAGAAGTTCTGAGACCATTTTTTTTTCTTTGCACTGTGTTTTGTCTTTCTTTTCCCCTTAACCTCTGGGTGGTTCAGGACACAGGTGTAGATATGGACATTCAAGGTCTGTCCTCTTGTGTGGATCATCTCACTGCAAGGGTACAAAACATTCAAGATTTTGTGGTTCAGAATCCGATGTTAGAGCCTAGAATTCCAATTCCTGATTTGTTTTCTGGGGATAGATCTAAGTTCCTGAATTTCAAAAATAATTGTAAACTGTTTCTAGCTTTGAAACCCCGCTCCTCTGGTGACCCCGTTCAACAAGTAAAAATCATTATTTCTTTGTTGCGTGGTGACCCTCAAGACTGGGAATTTTCCCTTGCGCCAGGAGATCCTGTATTGCGTGATGTAGATGCGTTTTTTCTGGCGCTTGGATTGCTTTATGATGAACCAAATTCAGTGGATCAGGCAGAGAAAATCTTGCTGGCTTTGTGTCAGGGTCAGCATGAAGCGGAGGTGTATTGTCAGAAGTTTAGAAAGTGGTCTGTGCTTACTCAGTGGAATGAGTGTGCCCTGGCGGCAATTTTCAGAAAGGGTCTTTCTGAATCCCTTAAGGATGTCATGGTGGGATTTCCCACGCCTGCTGGTCTGAATGAGTCTATGTCCTTGGCCATTCAGATCGATCGGCGCTTGCGTGAGCGCAAAGCTGTGCACCATTTGGCGGTATTCTCTGAGCATAGGCCTGAGCCTATGCAATGTGATAGGACTTTGACCAGAGCTGAACGGCAAGAACACAGACGTCGGAATGGGCTGTGTTTTTACTGTGGTGATTCCACTCATGCTATCTCCGATTGTCCTAAGCGCACTAAGCGGTTCGCTAGGTCTGCCACCATTGGTACGGTACAGTCTAAATTTCTTTTGTCCGTTACTCTGATTTGCTCTTTGTCGTCCTATTCTGTTATGGCATTTGTGGATTCAGGCGCTGCCCTGAATTTGATGGACTTGGAGTTTGCCAGGCGCTGTGGTTTTTTCTTGGAACCCTTGCAGTATCCTATTCAATTGAGAGGAATTGATGCTACGCCTTTGGCCAAGAATAAGCCTCAGTACTGGACTCAATTGACCATGTGCATGGCTTCTGCACATCAGGAGGATATTCGCTTTTTGGTGTTGCATAATCTGCATGATGTGGTCGTTTTGGGGTTGCCATGGCTACAGGTCCATAATCCAGTATTGGATTGGAAATCTATGTCTGTGTCCGGCCGGGGTTGTCAGGGGGTACATGGTGATGTTCCATTGCTGTCAATTTCGCCTTCCACTCCTTCTGAAGTCCCTGAGTTTTTGTCAGATTACCGGGATGTATTTGATGAGCCCAAATCCAGTGCCCTACCTCCTCATAGGGACTGCGATTGTGCTATTAATTTGATTCCTGGTAGTAAGTTTCCTAAGGGCCGACTGTTTAATTTATCTGTGCCAGAGCACGCTGCTATGCAGAGTTATATAAAGGAATCCTTGGAGAAAGGTCATATTCGCCCGTCATCATCACCGTTGGGAGCAGGGTTCTTTTTTGTGGCCAAGAAGGATGGTTCTTTGATACCTTGTATTGATTACCGCCTTCTTAATAAGATCACAGTCAAATTTCAGTACCCTTTGCCGCTGCTGTCTGATTTGTTTGCTCAGATTAAGGGGGCTAGTTGGTTCACCAAGATAGATCTTCAAGGGGCATATAATCTTGTGCGAATTAAACAGGGCGATGAATGGAAAACAGCATTTAATACGCCCGAGGGCCATTTTGAGTACCTGGTTATGCCATTCGGGCTTTCTAATGCTCCATCTGTGTTTCAGTCCTTTATGCATGACATCTTCCGAAAGTACCTGGATAGATTCATGATTGTATATTTGGATGATATTTTGGTCTTTTCGGATGATTGGGAGTCTCATGTGAGGCAGGTCAGAATGGTGTTCCAAGTCCTTCGTGCGAATTCCTTGTTTGTGAAGGGGTCAAAATGTCTCTTTGGAGTTCAGGTTTCATTTTTGGGTTTCATTTTTTCCCCTTCTACTATCGAGATGGACCCTGTTAAAGTTCAGGCCATTTATGATTGGACTCAGCCGACATCTGTGAAGAGCCTGCAAAAGTTCCTGGGCTTTGCTAATTTTTACCGTCGCTTCATCGCTAATTTTTCTAGTGTTGCTAAACCGTTGACTGATTTGACCAAGAAAGGTGCTGATGTGGTCAATTGGTTCTCTGCGGCTGTAGAGGCTTTTCAGGAGTTGAAGCGTTGTTTTTCTTCTGCCCCTGTGTTGTGCCAGCCAGATGTTTTGCTCCCGTTTCAGGTCGAGGTTGATGCTTCTGAGATTGGAGCAGGGGCTGTTTTGTCGCAAAGAAGTTCTGATGGCTCGGTGATGAAACCATGTGCCTTCTTTTCTAGAAAATTCTGGCCTGCTGAGCGCAATTATGATGTTGGCAATCGAGAGTTGTTGGCCATAAAGTGGGCATTCGAGGAGTGGCGTCATTGGCTTGAAGGAGCCAAGCATCGCGTGGTGGTCTTGACGGATCACAAGAATTTGACTTATCTCAAGTCTGCCAAACGGTTGAATCCTAGACAGGCTCGATGGTCGCTGTTTTTCTCCCGTTTTGATTTTGTGGTTTCGTACCTTCCGGGCTCTAAGAATGTGAAGGCTGATGCCCTGTCAAGGAGTTTTGTGCCTGACTCTCCGGGTGTTCCTGAGCCGGCGGGTATTCTCAAAGAGGGGGTAATTTTGTCTGCCATCTCCCCTGATTTGCGGCGGGTGCTGCAGAAGTTTCAGGCTGATAGACCTGACCGTTGTCCAGCGGAGAAACTGTTTGTCCCTGATAGATGGACTAGTAGAGTTATCTCTGAGGTTCATTGTTCAGTATTGGCTGGTCATCCTGGAATCTTTGGTACCAGAGATTTGGTGGCTAGATCCTTTTGGTGGCCTTCTTTGTCATGGGATGTGCGTTCTTTTGTGCAGTCCTGTGAGACTTGTGCTGGGGCTAAGCCCTGCTGTTCTCGTGCCAGTGGGTTGCTTTTGCCCTTGCCGGTCCCGAAGAGGCCCTGGACGCATATTTCCATGGATTTTATTTCAGATTTCCCTGTCTCTCAAAAGATGTCGGTTATTTGGGTGGTTTGTGATCGCTTCTCTAAGATGGTCCATTTGGTACCCTTGTCTAAATTGCCTTCCTCCTCTGATTTGGTGCCATTGTTTTTCCAGCATGTGGTTCGTTTGCATGGCATTCCGGAGAACATCGTCTCGGACAGAGGTTCCCAGTTTGTTTTGAGGTGTTGGCGATCCTTTTGTGCTAAGATGGGCATTGATTTGTCTTTTTCTTCGGCTTTCCATCCTCAGACAAATGGCCAAACCGAACGAACTAATCAGACTTTGGAAACATATCTGAGATGCTTTGTTTCTGCTGATCAGGATAATTGGGTGTCCTTCTTGCCTTTGGCTGAGTTCGCCCTTAATAATCGGGCCAGCTCGGCTACTTTGGTTTCGCCTTTTTTCTGTAATTCTGGTTTCCATCCTCATTTCTCTTTAGGGCAGGTTGAGCCTTCGGACTGTCCTGGTGTGGATTCTGTGGTGGACAGGTTGCAGCAGATTTGGACTCATGTGGTGGACAATTTGACATTGTCCCAGGAGAAGGCTCAACGTTTTGCTAACCGCTGGCACTGTGTTGGTCCCCGACTTCGTGTTGGGGATTTGGTTTGGTTGTCGTCTCGTTATGTTCCTATGAAGGTTTCCTCTACTAAGTTTAAGCCTCGTTTCATTGGTCCATATAAGATTTCTGAAGTTCTCAATCCTGTGTCATTTCGTTTGGCCCTTCCAGCTTCTTTTGCCATCCATAATGTGTTCCATAGGTCGTTATTGCGGAGATACGTGGTGCCTATGGTTCCCTCCGTTGACCCTCCTGCCCCGGTGTTGGTCGAGGGGGAGTTGGAGTATGTGGTGGAGAAGATTTCAGATTCTCATATTTCGAGACGGAAACTCCAGTACCTGGTCAAGTGGAAGGGTTATGGTCAGGAAGATAATTCCTGGGTTGTTGCCTCTGATGTTCATGCTGCCGATCTGGTTCGTGCCTTTCATTTGGCTTGTCCTGATCGGCCTGGGGGTTCTGGTGAGGGTTAGGTAGAGTTAGGTATGCTCCACGGCTATTTCTAGTTGTGTGATAGGATTAGGGGTTGCGGTCAGCAGAGCTCCCACTTCCCAGAGCTTGTCCTGTGTTAGTTTAACTATCAGGTCATTCCGGGTGCTCCTAACCACCAGGCCCATAACAGGAAACCATAGGTTGAAAGAAAGGGGAAACTCAAATTGTGACCTTTCTCCAAGCAAACTTTCAAGCAACCACCTTTGTCCCTCAGAAGAACCTGAGTCTGCACAACTTATCCCAGTTTTTGAGTGGGGTAGTATATCTTTAGTACACTGGTAGGTTCTTACATTTTTTGCAAACATTCCAAAGTGTGGGGAAAGGCAGAATGGATTAATGGTCCCCATTATTGGTGGTATGGAACATGACTTAGCTGGTTGGCTGCCTATTTATGGACCTCTATTTCTACAACATATATGGTTCATCAGAAACGTATATACAGTTACACAATCACATGCAAAATAACAAAAGTAGGGAAAAAAGGGTAGCTTCATTGGGTGGAACACAAATGACACCCCAATCCTCAGTAATGTGTGAAGTTTGCAGTGTTTTTCATCCACGAACTAACGTCATCAATCCCCAGAACAGGGGAAATGTCTGGAAAAACACATTTAACCACATTTCATCCATGAGAATACGAGATCTCTGCCTGATTATTCCAGGAATGATTTCCAAGCAAAGGAAAATTATTATTATTTTAATACGTAAAACTGTTGAACAGTGCTGAAAGGAAGACCGCAAAATATAGGCTTCAAAATACTATGACATCACCAGATTCCTGAAGTGCTGTAAAAATATCATTATGGCTGGTTGAAAAACATAATTACACTGGTTTCCACTGTGCTCAGTCTCATGTGGTAGGATAATTTTTCAGGTGGTGGATTATCTTTCATTTAATACAGGCTTCCTTTACTTTTTTCATCAAAAATATGGTGCCATATTAAAAGGACCTACATCAAGCAGTGACCATATACATGGGGTTATCTCTTTAGCCGTTCCAAGTATGAGATCATCGTAGCACTGAAGTTTATGTTTCTGAGAAAAATCATAATGTAATCCCAAGCTAACATGTATTTGGGCAGCACGGTGGCTCAGTGGTTAACACTATAGCATTACAGCGCTGGGGTCCTGGGTTCGAAACCCACCAAGGACAACACCTTTCAGGAGTTTGTATGTTCCCATGTTTGCGTGGGTTTTTCTCCAGCTTCCTTCTACACTCCAAAGACATATTGATAGGGGATGTAGATCGTGAGCCCCAATGGGGACAGTGTTATGTTTAGGCAATTCAGTACCACAGTGAACATAGAGGTCAGAGCATATACAGTGATCAGACAATAATCCAAAAACATAGAACGAGCTCTGAGACGTGGGAACTCTGTTGACCGCAATCCCTAATCCTATCCAACAACACTAGAGGCAGCCGTGGATTGCGCCTAACGCTACCTATGCAACTCGGCACAGCCTGAGAAACTAGCTAGCCTGAAGATAGAAAATAAGCCTACCTTGCCTCAGAGAAATACCCCAAAGGAAAAGGCAGCCCCCCACATATAATGACTGTGAGTAAGATGAAAAGACAAACGTAGAGATGAAATAGATTTAGCAAAGTGAGGCCCGACTTTCTGAACAGAGCGAGGATAGGAAAGGTAACTTTGCGGTCAACACAAAACCCTAAAAACCACGCAAAGGTGGCAAAAAGACCCTCCGTACCGAACTAACGGCACGGAGGTACACCCTCTGCGTCCCAGAGCTTCCAGCAAACAAATAGATAAGCTGGACAGAAGAAAAGCAAACAAAATAGCAAAGGAAAACTTAGCTATGCAGAGCAGCAGGCCACAGGAACGATCCAGGAGGAAAACAAGTCCAATACTGGAACATTGACAGGAAGCCAGGATCAAAGCACTAGGTGGAGTTAAGTAGAGCAGCACCTAACGACCTCACCACATCACCTGAGGGAGGAAACTCAGAAGCCGCAGTACCACTTCCCTCCACCAACGGAAGCTTACAGAGAGAATCAGCCAAAGTACCACTTGTGACCACAGGAGGGAGCTCTGCCACAGAATTCACAACAGGACAGTGCTGTCGAATATGATGCCGGTAGTAGAATAAATATTGGATACTGTTTAATTAGCTATCTATACCAAGACCTGACTTAAAATCATACTTCCCAACACTAAGGCCCTGTTTACATTTCGTTTCTGTGGTGCGTTATGCAGTTTCACCTAATATCCCCTAAAAACAGGAATGGGACCATAGACGGTGAAAACACAAACGGAGTTCAAATCAACTCCATTTGTACTTTTTTTCTGAAAGTTGAGATGTTTTCAGATTGGCATAGAAATGTAGCACACCGTGGGCTTTGGAAATGTCCATGGGACAAAATGTCACCACATGAAAACACTGATAGGAACAAGGAAAGTTTAAAATATATTGTTTGCTTTTTTAACGTTTTTCTTTTACAGATTCTTAGATTTTGCTGTGGCACCTTCGATGGTAAAAGCACATATTTATACACTAAGTTTACAAGCGGCAGATGAAAAATCAATACCGCAAATCAATTTCTCAAAGGAAAATATCTGCAGAATGCTCATCTGCTTTGCTACTGCTTAAAAAAAGAATTTGATTTTTCAGCCCAAAAATGTGGACAGGAGACATCTGTGAGATAACAACTGTATTTTAGAACATTTTTATACTATGGTGGCCAAACTCTAAGCGATTGAATGGTCCATGAGTATTAGCACATCAATATGAAATGGTCATTGATGCTTATTAGATTCCCAATGTAGGCAGTAGCAAAAAGTGTGTTGTTGTTTTTTTTTATGAAAAATGATTTTAAAGTTATAGCCACTAGGTGTCTATTTTTCTTGCAACGTACTCCCTGCTGCCTGTTGTCAAGACTGATCCATCTACAGTTACAGATAAGCAGAAAGTATTACAAGAAGTGAAGTCATGTCCTTACAATGATGCTGCCCTTACATAGACATAGGACCACCTGCTGCACACAGCCTCAGAATAGAGGGAAAGTTGGAGTGACCAAGAGTTTGGGGCACCATTATGCCACCTCATTTGCATATTCTGGCCATTCTATCCTTTCTGATTGACCATTCCCAGAGCAAGCACTGGTTGAATGCTGTCAGCGTCTGTCTGTCAATGTGTGTTCTCGTCCCTGACTCCTTTCTTCTGACGCTTTAGGGAAAAACTAACGATTCAAGGAGAACCTGATACAAAGTAAACCAAAACAGGCATTCTAGTTTTAGTGTTTCAATAGCATCAATTTTTTGGGTTACTATTTTATATGTTATCATTAATATATGCATATACAAAAAAATAAATAAAAATGTAAGCTGCATGAAAAATTCCAAAATTGTTTACTCTCTAAAAAAAATGATGAGTAAACGAGAGGCCAAAAACAAAGAAAAGAGGAGCAGAAGACTGAAAAACGAGCGCACTGTCTGCATCAACACTGGGGAACTGTACTGACCTTTGGTACAAAGAAAACATTTTCTGTGATGAGACATATACACGGCTCACATGGGGATTGTAATCATTCAAAGAATGTCTTCTAATAATAAACAGAATCCTCGAATAGGTAGAAGAGAAAACATAGCGATGCGCTTGCATATGCCGGGCAATTAACTTGGCTAGAAATCAGCTCAGCAGTGCACTGATTACACTTGATGTCTGTCAGGAAATTACCCGTCTGAGAATCGGAGCAGTCACAATATTTTATTAGAATATATACCAGTCAATAAATGTTTGAGTAATTGCACACACAGCTCATCGAAAAGCAACCAAATAACAGGTTCAAAAACGATGTGAAAAATCTACTCAGCTTTATTTGTTGAATCAGAGCACTGGTAGTGAGATCCTATTGATTCTTCCATAGATTCAGAAGTAAAGTTTAAAGGGGTTGTGTGACATTTAAAAAAACAAAATTCAGAAGGAAAAATAATTAGAGAAGATATATGTTGGCCTCTGGCGGAACAGGAAGTGATGTTCTTCAGACAACTGATCGCTGCAGCCAATCTCAGGCCGTAGCAATCAGGTGACTAAAGACCTCTACTGGAACTATGGGAGCTATTTCTTTGGAATGTGGGAGGAAACCGGGGTACCCGGAGGAAACCCACGCAAACATGGAGAGAACATATAGTGTTACAGATACTCACTGTGCTGTTTGGTGACAGGGTGTGTATCACACTCAACATGGACCAAAAAGAAAATTATAGACAAACATGTTAAAAGGTAGAGTCTCTGCACACGCCGGTCTTTAGCGAGGCGCTGGAGCGCCGCTTTCCACAGCAAACACTGCAGATCCACGTTATTGGACACGAACATCCGCATGCGGACAATTAGATTACAATAGTGCATATATATATATATCACCACTGGGACTTTTCCCTTTTCTACACACCACTATCTTATCTGGAACAAGCGATTACATGACAAAGGCTCTGGTTGAGCCGAAACGTTGTACAAAGATCACATATGCTGTAATATTCTGTTACGCTCCCAGATTATGTATAATAAATTTATACCAAATTTTTGCATAAGAAACATATGGAGAGTGCAGTGAATTTTGGTTTTTACTATGGACATTTAAGACAAAAATTGAACTTTCTGGCAAGACACATCAGCTCTATGTTCACAGATGGAAAAATGAAGCATATCAAGAAAAGAACACTGTCCCTACTGTGAAACATAGAGAAGGCTCTGTTATGTTCTGGGGCTGCTTTGCATCTGGCACAGGGGTCTAGAATCTGCAGGGTACAATGAAATCTCAAGACTATCAAGGGATTCTAGAGAGAAATGTGCTGCCCAGGGTCAGAAACCTTGGTCTCGGTCACAGGTCACGGGTCTTGCAACAGGATAATGACCCAAAACACACAGCTAAAAACATTCAAGAATGGCTAAGGGGAAAACGTTGGACTATTCTGAAGTGGCCTTCTATGAGCCCTGACCTAAATCCTATTGAGCATCTTTGAAAAGAGCTGAAACATGCCGTCTGGAAGAGGCAACCTTCAAACACGACACAACTGGAGCATTTTGCTCTTGAGGAGTGGGCCAAAATACCTGTCGAGAGGGGCAGAAGTCTCATTGACAGTTACAGGAATAGTTTGATTGCAGTAAGTGCCTCAAAAGGTTGTACAACAAAATATTTAGAGTACCATGATTTCTGTCCAGGCCTATTTCTTGAGTTTTATTTATTTTTTATTCTGTGGAAGCATGGTTGAAAGGCAATGTCTGACTTTCACGTGTTCATTTTCATAGATCTTTTATTTATTATTCTTTTGTCAGATTCAAGTTATTTTTGTGACCATTGTGGGTTTTTCTGTCATTAAACGAGGGGTACCAACAATTTTGACAATGTGTGTGTGTACCTTCCAGAGTTTGTATATTTAATTTGTCGGGGCTGGCATGACATAAGCTGTGCGCCAGGGATGCCGGAAGGTAAGATATTTGCTGGCCTCCTGTAACACTGCCAGGTAACACTGATCTCACTCATCTCTAATGGGAGTTAAAGATAGTGAAAAGATTCTTGTATAACCATCTCTTTCTTTTGATAACAAAAAATGTTTAAAGTCCATACTAAAATACCATTCTGTTATATTTTATTGAATTCTGTGTTGATTGATTCCTGTATGGGGCTTAGTTTTCTTTAACAACGTTACCACTCCCCTGCAGAAACAGGGGATCAACTATCTGTTCTTTCTACACCTCTAGAAAAGCATGGTCTTGCTGTCCTCACCCCCCAACTAGCTAACACTGTCTTTTGTGTACACACCAGTCTAATACACTGCTCAAAAAAATAAAGGGATCACTAAAATCCCACATCCTAGATATCACTGAACGAAATATTCCAATTGTAAATCTTTATTCATTACATAGTGGAATGTGTTGAGAACAATAAAACTTAAAAATGATCAACATAAATCACAACTAATATCCCACGGATGTCTGGAGTTGGAATGATGCTCAAAATCAAAGTTGAAAATTAAGTTACAGGCTTATCCAACTTCAGTGGAAATACCTCAAGACAAGGAAATGATGCTCAGTAGTGTGTGTGGCCTCCATGTGCCTGTATGATCTCCCTAACAATGCCTGAGCATGCTCCTGATAAGGCGGCAGAAGGTTTCCTGAGGGATCTCCTCCCAGATCTGGACTAAAGGATCCGCCAACTCCTGGACAGACTGTGGTTCAACATGACGCTGGTGGATGGTGCAAGACATGATGTCCCAGATGTGTTCAATCGGATTTAGGTCTGGGGAATGTGCGGGCCAGTCTATATCTTCAATGCCTTCATCTTACAGGATCTGCTGACACACTCCAGCCATATGAGGTCTGGCATTGTCCTGCATTAGGAGGAACCCAGGGCCAACTGCACCAGCATATGGTCCCACAAGAGGTCTGAGGATCTCATCTCGGTACCTAATGGCAATCAGGCTACTTCTGGCAAGCACATGGAGAGCTGTGCGACCCTCCTAAGAAATGCTACCCCACAACATTACTGACCCACTGCCTAACCGGTCATGCTGAAGGATGTTGCAGGCAGCAGATCACAATCCACGGCGTCTCCAGACTCTGTCACGTCTGTCACATGTGGTCAGTGTGAACCTGCTCTCATCTGTGAAGAGCACAGGGCACAAGTGGCGAATTTGCCAATCTTGGTGTGCTGTGGCAAATGCCAAGCGTCCTGCACGGTGCTGGGCAGTGAGCACAACCCCCATCTGTGGACGTCGGGCACTCAGACCATCCTCATGGAGTCGGTTTCTAACCGTTTGTGCAGACACATGCACATTTGTGGCCTGCTGGGGGCCTTTTGCAAGGCTCTGGCAGTGGTCCACCTGTTCCTCCTTGCACAAAGGTTCAGGTAGCGGTCCTGCTGCTGGTTTGTTGCCCTCCACATCTCCTGGTGTACTGGCCTGTTTCCTGATAGCGCCTCCAGCCTCTGGACACTACGCTGACAGACACAGAAAACCTTATTGCCACAGCTCGCATTGATGTGCCATCCTGGATGAGCTGCAATACATGAGCCACTTGTGTGGGTTGTGGAGTCCATCTCATGCTACCATGAGTGTGGAAGCACAGCCAACATTCAAAAAGTGACCAAAACATCAGCCAGAGAGCACTGGTACTGAGATGTGGTCTGTGGTCCCCACCTGCAGAACCACTCCTCTATTGAGTGTGTCTTGATAATTGCCAATAATTTCCATCTGTTGTCTAGTCCACTTGCACAACAGCATGTGAAATTGATTGTCAAACAGTGATGTTGCTTCCTAAGTGGACAGTTTGATTTCACAGAAGTTTGATTTTCTTGGAGTGATATTCTGTTGTTTAAGTGTTCCCTTTATTTTTTTGAGCAGTGTATGTATAGCGGCTATCCTGATTCTCATGATTTGTGACATTCTTATTTTTGAATGGATGGTTCATTTTTATTATCATTCTGCTAGCATTACATGTACAGGGATTTGTTCCCCTCACTTTTCGGCATGCATTACTCGTGTCATTGTCCAATGACCTGAACTGGAAGCCTTCTCTCTCTAAGCCTTTACGCAGTGTCACAGACAAAGAACAGAAGAGAAACAAGACCAATATCCATTTCCTATAATCCATCTCAGGGTATCTGTTTCTAGAGATAGATTACACTTAACAACAGGCAGTGCACAGCAAGTTAGACATAAGAGATACAAGTAGGGTCGGTTGGAGTAAGTAATTTTATTTGTGGGGAGGGGGTGGGAAACAAGATCATTTTGAAATGAAGGGATCTGTATATTGTGAATCACATATCTATTAAGTTGATTGAGTTCCTACAAGTACAGCAACCAATTAATTATAAATCGTTATACAGTGTGGATGGTTGCATCCAAAATTTTACATCCATCGCTATGCAGGGGATATGTATCTCTGCTAGAAAAATTGTTCCGACATCTTTAAAGGGACTCTGTCACCTGAATTTGGAGGGAACAATCTTCAGCCATAGGGGTGGGGTTTTCGGGTGTTTGATTCAACCTTTCCTTACCCGCTGGCTGCATGCTGGCTGAAATATTGGATTGAAGTTCATTCTCTGTCCTCCATAGTACATGCCTGCACTATTTTACCAAGGGTAATAGGAGAAATTGGACCCCAAAAGTTGTTGTACAATTTGTTCTGAGTATGCTGATACCCCATATGTGGGGGTAAACTACTGTTTGGGTGCATGGCAGAGCTCGGAAGAGAAGGAGCGCCATTTGACTTTTCAATGCAAAATTGACTGGATTGGATATGGGACGCCATGTCACGTTTGGAGAGCCCCTGATGTCCCTAAACATTGAAACCCCCACAAGGGACACCATTTTGGAAAGTAGACCCCTAAGGAACTTTTCTAGATATGTAGTGATCACTTTGACACACCAAGTGCTTCACAGAAGTTTATAATGTAGAGCTGTAAAAAAAAAAAAATCATATTTTTTTCACAAAAATGATCTTTTAGCCCCCAATTTTTTATTTTCCCAAGGGTAACAGAAGAAATTGGACCCCAAAAAATTGCTGTGCAATTTGTCCTGAGTACACTGATACCCCATATGTGGGGGTAAACCACTGTTTAAGCGCATGGCAGAGCTCGGAAGGGAAGGAGTGCCGTTTGGAATGCAGACTTAGATGGATTGGTCTGCAGGCGTCAAGTTGCATTTGCAGAGCCCCTGATGTACCTAAACAGTAGAAACCCCCCATAAATGACCCCATATTGGAAACTAGACCCCCAAGGAACTTGTGTTGTGAGAACTTTGAACCTCCAAGTGTTTCACTACAGTTTATAATGCAGAGCTGTGAAAATACAAAATCATTTTTTCCCACAAAAATGATTTTTTTGCCCCCCAAATTTTTATTTTCCCAAGGAAATTGGACCCCAAAAGTTGTCCTGAGTATGCTGATACCCATATATTGGGGTAAACCCCTGTTTTGGCGCACGGGAGAGCTCAGAAGGGAAGGAGCACTGTTTTACTTTTTCAACGCAGAATTCGCTGGAATTGAGATCGGACACCATGTCGCGTTTGGAGAGCCCCTGATGTGCCTAAACAGTGGACACCCCCCAATTCTAACTAAAACCCTAAACAAAACACACCCATAACCCTAATCCCAACCTTAACCATAACCCTAACCACACCCCTAACCTGAGCATGCCCCTAACCCAAATCCCAACCACACCCATAACCCCAACACACCCCTAACCCTAATCCCAACCCTAACCATACCCCTAACACCAACACATCCCTAACCCTAATCCCAACCATAACCCTGACACACCCCTAACCCTTATCCCAACCGTAAATGTAATCCAATCCCTAACCCTAACTTTAGCCCCAACACTAACTTTAGCCCCAACCATAACCCTAACTTTAGCCCTAACCCTAACCCTAGCTTTAGCCCCAACCCTAACCCTAGCCCCAACCCTAACTGTAGCCCCAACCCTAACTTTAGCCCCAACCCTAACCCTAGCCCCAACCCTAACTGTAGCCCCAACCCTAACCCTATCTTTAGCCCCAACCCTAACCCTAACCCTAATCCCAACCATAACCCTGACACACCCCTAACCCTTATCCCAACCGTAAATGTAATCCAATCCCTAACCCTAACTTTAGCCCCAACACTAACTTTAGCCCTAACCCTAACCCTAGCTTTAGCCCCAACCCTAACCCTAGCCCCAACCCTAACTGTAGCCCCAACCCTATCTTTAGCCCCAACCCTAACCCTAGCCCCAACCCTAACTGTAGCCCCAACCATAACTGTAGCCCTAACAATAACTTTAGCCCCCACCCTAACTTTAGATCTCAACACTAACCCTAACCTTAGCCCCAACCCTAACCCTAACTTTAGCCCCAGCCCTAACTTTAGCCCCAACCCTAACCCTATCTTTAGCCCCAACCCTAACCCTAACCCTAATGGGAAAATGGAAATAAATACTTTTTTTAATTTTATTATTTTTCCCCTACTAAGGGGGTGATGAGGGGGGTTTGATTTACTATTGTAGCGGATTTTTTAACAGGACGAGTTGACGTTTTTATCGGTACCATTTTCGGGCACGTGACATTTATTGATCGCTTTTTATTCCGATTTTTGTGAGGCAGAATGACCAAAAACCAGCTATTCATGAATTTCTGTTGTTTTTTTTTTTTTGGGGGGGGGCGTTTATACCGTTCCACGTTTGATAAAATTGATAAAGCAGTTTTATTCTTCGGGTCAGTATGATTACAGTGACACCTCATTTATATCATTTTTTATGTTTTGGTGCTTTTATACAATAAAAACTATTTTAAATAAGATATAATTATTTTTGCATCGCTTTATTCTGAGGACTATGATATAACTTTTTTATTTTTTCGCTGATGATGCTGTATGGAGGCTCGTTTTTTGCGGGACAAGACGATGTTTTCAGCAGTACCATGGTTATTTATATCCGTTTTTTTGATCGCGTTATTCCACATTTTGTTCGGTGGTATGATAATAAACCGTTGTTTTTTGCCTCAGTTTTTTTTTTCCTTACGGTGTTCACTGAAGGAGTTAACTAGTGGGACAGTTTTATAGGCCGGGTCGTTACAGACGCGGCGATACTAAATATGTGTACTTTTATCGCTTTTTTTAATTAAGATAAAGAAATGTATTTATTGGAACAATATTTTTTTTTCATTATTTAGGAATTATTTTTTTTTCACATGTAAATATATTTTTTTTACTTTTTTACTTTGTCCCAGTGTGGGACATCATGTTATAGTGTCAGATCGCTGATCTGTGTTATGAAAGGCAATTCAGTACTACAATGGACATAGCGGTCAGAGAACGAGCTCTGAGACGTGGGAACTCTGCAGACCGCAATCCCTAATCCTCTCCAAACAACACTAGAGGCAGCCGTGGATTGCGCCTAACTCTGCCTATGCAACTCGGCACAGCCTGAGAAACTAACTAGCCTGAAGATAGAAAATAAGCCTACCTTGCCTCAGAGAAATACCTCAAAGGAAAAGGCAGCCCCCCACATATAATGACTGTGAGTTAAGATGAAAAGACAAACGTAGAGATGAAATAGATTCAGCAAAGTGAGGCCCGACTTTCTTAACAGAGCGAGGATAGAAAAGGCAACTTTGCGGTCCACACAAAACCCTAAAGAAAACCACGCAAAGGGGGCAAAAAGACCCTCCGTACCGAACTAACAGCACGGAGGTACACCCTTTGCGTCCCAGAGCTTCCAGCAACAAATTAGACAAGCTGGACAGAAAAAATAGCAAACAAATAGCAAAGAAGAACTTAGCTATGCAGAGCAGCAGGCCACAGGAATGATCTAGGGAAAAGCAAGTCCAACACTGGAACATTGACAGGAAGCCAGGATCAAAGCATTAGGTGGAGTTAAGTAGAGAAGCACCTAACGACCTCACCAGATCACCTGAGGGAGGAAACTCAGAAGCCGCAGTACCACGTCCCTCCACCAACAGAAGCTCACAGAGAGAATCAGCCGAAGTACCACTTGTGACCACAGGAGGGAGCTCTGCCACAGAATTCACAACAGTACCCCCCCTTGAGGAGGGGTCACCGAACCCTCACCAGAGCCCCCAGGCCGACCAGGATGAGCCACATGAAAGGCACGAACAAGATCGGGAGCATGGACATCAGAGGCAAAAACCCAGGAATTATCTTCCTGAGCATAACCCTTCCATTTAACCAGATACTGGAGTTTCCGTCTAGAAACACGAGAATCCAAAATCTTCTCCACAATATACTCCAATTCCCCCTCCACCAAAACCGGGGCAGGAGGATCAACAGATGGAACGACAGGTGCCACGTATCTCCGCAACAATGACCTATGGAATACGTTATGTATGGAAAAAGAATCTGGAAGGGTCAGACGAAAAGACACAGGATTAAGAACCTCAGAAATCCTATACGGACCAATGAAACGAGGTTTAAACTTAGGAGAGGAAACCTTCATAGGAATATGACGAGAAGATAACCAAACCAGATCCCCAACACGAAGTCGGGGACCCACACGGCGTCTGCGATTAGCGAAACATTGAGCTTTCTCCTGGGACAAGGTCAAATTGTCCACTACATGAGTCCAAATCTGCTGCAACCTGTCCACCACAGTATCCACACCAGGACAGTCCGAAGACTCAACCTGTCCTGAAGAGAAACCTGTCCTGAAGAGAAACGAGGATGGAACCCAGAATTACAGAAAAATGGCGAAACCAAGGTAGCCGAGCTGGCCCGATTATTAAGGGCGAACTCAGCCCAAAGGCAAAAAGGACACCCAGTCATCCTGATCGGCAGAAACAAAGCATCTCAGATATGTTTCCAAGGTCTGATTGGTTCGTTCGGTCTGGCCATTAGTCTGAGGATGGAAAGCCGAGGAAAAAGACAAGTCAATGCCCATCCTACCACAAAAGGCTCGCCAAAACCTTGAAACAAACTGGGAACCTCTGTCAGAAACGATATTCTCTGGAATACCATGTAAACGAACCACATGCTGGAAGAACAATGGCACCAAATCAGAGGAGGAAGGCAATTTAGACAAGGGTACCAGATGGACCATCTTAGAAAAGCGATCACAGACCACCCAAATGACTGACATCTTTTGAGAAATGGTAAGATCAGAAATAAAATCCATAGAGATATGTGTCCAAGGCCTCTTCGGGACCGGCAAGGGCAAAAGCAACCCACTGGCACGAGAACAGCAGGGCTTAGCCCGAGCACAAATCCCACAGGACTGCACAAAAGCACGCACATCCCGCGACAGAGACGGCCACCAAAAGGATCTAGCCACTAACTCTCTGGTACCAAAGATTCCAGGATGACCAGCCAACACCGAACAATGAACCTCAGAGATAACTTTATTGGTCCACCTATCAGGGACAAACAGTCTCTCCGCTGGACAACGATCAGGTTTATTAGCCTGAAATTTTTGCAGCACCCGCCGAAAATCAGGGGAGATGGCAGACACAATTACTCCTTCCTTGAGGATACCCGCCGGCTCAGACAAACCCGGAGAGTCGGGCACAAAACTCCTAGACAGAGCATCCGCCTTCACATTTTTAGAGCCCGGAAGGTACGAAATCACAAAGTCAAAATGGGCAAAAAACAGCGACCAACGAGCCTGTCTAGGATTCAACCGCTTAGAAGACTCAAGATAAGTCAAGTTCTTATGATCAGTCAATACCACCACGCGATGCTTAGCTCCTTCAAGCCAATGACGCCACTCCTCGAATGCCCACTTCATGGCCAGCAACTCTCGGTTGCCCACATCATAATTTCGCTCAGCAGGTGAAAACTTCCTGGAAAAAAAAAAATGCATGGTTTCATCACTGAGCAATCAGAACCTCTCTGCGACAAAACAGCCCCTGCTCCAATCTCAGAAGCATCAACCTCAACCTGGAACGCAAGAGAAACATCTGGTTGACACAACACAGGGGCAGAAGAAAAACGACGCTTCAACTCTTGAAAAGCTTCCACAGCAGCAGAAGACCAATTGACCAAATCAGCACGCTTCTTGGTCAAATCGGTCAATGGTTTGGCAATACTAGAAAAATTGCAGATGAAGCGACGATAAAAATTAGCAAAGCCCAGGAACTTTTGCAGACTTTTCAGAGATGTCGGCTGAGTCCAATCATGGATGGCTTGGACCTTAACAGGATCCATCTCGATAGTAGAAGGGGAAAAGATGAACCCCAAAAATGAAACCTTCTGCACACCAAAGAGACACTTTGATCCCTTCGCAAACAAAGAATTAGCACGCAGGACCTGAAAAACCGTTCTGACCTGCTTCACATGAGACTCCCAATCATCCGAGAAGATCAAAATGTCATCCAAGTACACAATCAGGAATTTATCCAGGTACTCTCGGAAGATGTCATGCATAAAGGACTGAAACACTGATGGAGCATTGGCAAGTCCGAATGGCATCACTAGATACTCAAAATGACCCTCGGGCGTATTAAATGCAGTTTTCCATTCATCTCCTCGCCTGATTCGCACCAGATTATACGCACCACGAAGATCTATCTTGGTGAACCAACTAGCCCCCTTAATCCGAGCAAACAAATCAGATAACAATGGCAAGGGGTACTGAAATTTAACCGTGATCTTATTTAGAAGGCGGTAATCTATACAAGGTCTCAGCGAACCATCCTTCTTGGCTACAAAAAAGAACCCTGCTCCTAATGGTGACGATGACGGGCGAATATGCCCCTTCTCCAGGGATTCCTTCACATAACTGCGCATAGCGGCGTGCTCAGGCACGGATAAATTAAACAGTCGACCTTTTGGGAATTTACTACCAGGAATCAAATTGATAGCACAATCACAATCCCTATGCGGAGGTAGGGCATCGGACTTGGGCTCATCAAATACATCCCGGTAATCAGACAAGAACTCTGGAACCTCAGAAGGGGTGGATGACGAAATTGACAGAAATGGAACATCACCATGTACCCCCTGACAACCCCAGCTGGACACCGACATGGATTTCCAATCTAATACTGGATTATGGGCTTGTAGCCATGGCAACCCCAACACGACCACATCATGCAGATTATGCAACACCAGAAAGCGAATAACATCCTGATGTGCAGGAGCCATGCACATGGTCAGCTGGGTCCAGTATTGAGGCTTATTCTTGGCCAAAGGCGTGGCATCAATTCCTCTCAATGGAATAGGACACTGCAAGGGCTCTAAGAGAAACCCACAACGCTTAGCATACTCCAAGTCCATCAAATTCAGGGCAGCGCCTGAATCCACAAATGCCATGACAGAATACGATGACAAAGAACAGATCAAGGTAACGGACAGAAGAAATTTTGACTGTACTGTACCAATGGTGGCAGACCTAGCGAACCGCTTAGTGCGCTTAGGACAATCAGAGATAGCATGAGTGGAATCACCACAGTAGAAACACAGCCCATTCAGACGTCTGTGTTCTTGCCGTTCAACTCTGGTCAAAGTCCTATCGCACTGCATAGGCTCAGGTTTAAGCTCAGGTAATACCGCCAAATGGTGCACAGATTTACGCTCACGCAAGCGTCGACCGATCTGAATGGCCAAAGACATAGACTCATTCAAACCAGCAGGCATAGGAAATCCCACCATGACATCCTTAAGGACTTCAGAGAGACCCTTTCTGAACATAGCTGCCAGCGCAGATTCATTCCATTGAGTGAGCACGGACCACTTTCTAAATTTCTGACAATATACCTCTATCTCATCCTGACCCTGACAAAGAGCCAGCAAATTTTTCTCTGCCTGATCCACTGAATTAGGTTCATCGTACAGCAATCCGAGCGCCAGGAAAAACGCATCGATATTACTCAATGCAGGATCTCCTGGTGCAAGAGAAAATGCCCAGTCCTCAGGGTCGCCGCACAAAAAAGAAATAACAATCAAAACCTGTTGAACTGGATCACCAGAGGAGCGAGGTTTCAAGGCCAGAAATAATTTACAATTATTTTTGAAACTCAGAAACTTAGTTCTATCTCCAAAAAACAAATCAGGAATAGGAATTCTTGGTTCTAACATAGATTTCTGATCAATAGTGTCTTGAATCTTTTGTACTCTTGCCGAGAGCTGATCCACAAATGAAGACAGACTTCTAATGTCCATCGCTACACCTGTGTACTGAATCACCCAAATGTCTAGGGGGAAAAAAAGGCAAAACACAGTGCAAAGAAAAAAAAATGGTCTCAGAACTTCTCCTTTCCCTCTATTGAGAATCATTAGTACTTTGGGCTTCCTGTACTGTTATGAAAGGCAATTCAGTACCACAATGGACATAGCAGTCAGAGCACATACAGTGATCTGACAATAACCCAAAATCATAGAACGAGCTCTGAGACGTGGGAACTCTGCAGACCGCAATCCCTAATCCTCTCCAAACAACACTAGAGGCAGCCGTGGATTGCGCCTAACTCTGCCTATGCAACTCGGCACAGCCTGAGAAACTAACTAGCCTGAAGATAGAAAATAAGCCTACCTTGCCTCAGAGAAATACCCCAAAGGAAAAGGCAGCCCCCCACATATAATGACTGTGAGTAAGATGAAAAGACAAACGTAGAGATGAAATAGATTCAGCAAAGTGAGGCCCGACTTTCTTAACAGAGCGAGGATAGAAAAGGCAACTTTGCGGTCCACACAAAACCCTAAAGAAAACCACGCAAAGGGGGCAAAAAGACCCTCCGTACCGAACTAACGGCACGGAGGTACACCCTTTGCGTCCCAGAGCTTCCAGCAACAAATTAGACAAGCTGGACAGAAAAAATAGCAAACAAATAGCAAAGAAGAACTTAGCTATGCAGAGCAGCAGGCCACAGGAATGATCCAGGGAAAAGCAAGTCCAACACTGGAACATTGACAGGAAGCCAGGATCAAAGCATTAGGTGGAGTTAAGTAGAGAAGCACCTAACGACCTCACCAGATCACCTGAGGGAGGAAACTCAGAAGCCGCAGTACCACTTCCCTCCACCAACAGAAGCTCACAGAGAGAATCAGCCGAAGTACCACTTGTGACCACAGGAGGGAGCTCTGCCACAGAATTCACAACAGATCTGACACTTTGCACAGCACTGTGTCAGATCAGCGATCTGACAGGTAGCGCTGCAGGCTTGCCGATGCCTGCTCTGAGCAGACGCTTGCAATCCACCTCCCTGCAGGACCTGGAAGTAGCCCTGCGGCAATTTTGGATCTGGGGCCTGCAGGGAGGAGGACGTAGGAGGCCCTCTGAACAACGCGATCACATCGCGTTGTTCTGAGGGTCTCAGGGAATCACGCAGGGAGCCCCCTCCCTGCGCGATGCTTCCCTATGCCACCGCAACGCCGCAATCAAGTTTGATCACAGTGTTCTGGGGGTTAATGTGCCGGGAGGAGTCCATGGCCACTCCTGGCACATATTGCAGGATGTCAGCTGTGATAATCAGCTGACACCCAGCGGCGATCGGTCGCGCTTCCCCCGTGAGCGCGGCTGATCGCCTATGAGGTACTATCCCGTCCCTGGGAATTAAGTCCCAGGTCACCTCGATGGAATAATACGTTATATGGGATTAAGGGGTTAATTTTAAGTGACAAATTTACTGTGGTATAATGGTGACATCAGGCTTTTAATCATTAGTATGATACAATAATCAAGCTATTTAGATAGAACATACAATATATTTATTGGAATGCAACTTTAGAACAAAAACTTTTTTATATTTACAATTTATTATACACTCTGCACTAAGTGAAGAAAAACTTTTCAACAAAAACTTACTGAATAACATTTGTACAGTCTATGAATTTGTTCTGAGAAATAATATCACCTGCATCAGATCCTCCTTTTTAGATTACCTCAAATCTGACCTAATTTTTTTAAGGCTAGAGAACAACCTCTCTGCACAAACTTGGGTTGGTGGCAAAGCAGTAACCACATGGGTGACTGTTATGATCTGGTGGTTTAGGAACAACATGAGACAAGCTCTGAAGGAGGTGGTATCTGTACTGACCGCAGACCCTGAACCTAGCAGCGCAACTAGAAGTAGCCGTGGGGGGTACCTGACGCTCCCTAGACCCCTCGGCACAGCCCAAGATCTAACTTCCCCTAAAGATGGAAACAGGAAACCTATCTTGCCTCAGAGAAAATCCCCAAAGGAAAGATAGCCCCCCACAAATATTGACGGTGAGAGGAGGGGAAAATAACATACGCAGAGATGAAATCAGATTTTAGCATAGGAGGCCAGTCTAGCTTGATAGATAGGACAGGAAAGGATACTGTGCGGTCAGTATAAAAACTACAAAACAATCCACACAGAGTTTACAAAATCTCCACACCTGACTAAAGGTGTGGAGGGTAAATCTGCTTCCCAGAGCTTCCAGCTAACAGAAAAAATCCATAATGACAAGCTGGACAAAAATAGAATGCACAGAACAATAAGTCCACAACATGTGGACTGAAATGAGCAAAGCCAGAACTTATCTTTGCAGAACTGGTCAGGAAACCAGGAGAATCCAAGCAGAGATGTGAATCCAGCCAGAGAACATTGACAAGTGGCATAGGCTGAAGACTAGAGCCAGGTTAAATAGCAGAGCCAAGAGAGACGATTAGTGAAAGCAGCTGCTAAAGCTAAACCCAAGGAGCGGCAGTTCCACTCAAAACCACCAGAGGGAGCCCAAGGGCAGAATTCACAAAAGTGCTATTTACAACCACCGGAGGGAGCCCAAGAACGGAATTCACAACAGGTGACACCTTTAACAATTTCAGGGTATAAAGGAATTGCCTCGTGCACAGTCAGTTTTGATGAAGGATTGAACTCTTCTACTTTGAGAGCAAGTGAAAAATGTTGCTGAAAGATGGTCAATCTGTTTTCTATGGGAGTTGAATCTTTTTCCCTGCGGCAATGCTTTGCCTGCTCCATGTCGTCCAAATACTTGTCAAAATCAAACTCCTCATCTGATGAGGATGAAGGAACGGCAGCAGAAGCACTGGCAGGACCCGGGTCCTCTTGCTCTTGGCCATCTTGAAGCCCACTGATCCTAACTGCAATCTCAATCAAAGCTTCTTTTCCTTTAGTAAGCTGTTGATCATCCAGCAATATACGATGACTCGGGTCCACATAAACAGCTGCCAGAAGAATTTTATCTTCTAACAGCACTGTCTCTCTCCGTTTCATTGAAGCAGCAATGCCATCTGCGATTAAACCTCCTCTTTGGGACAGGCAAAACAACAAGTTCGTCCACTCCTTTATTAAAATGCCAGGAGTTAAATCTCAGCTTGTAACTTTTTAGTCACTGTAAAATGGGCGATGAAGAAATTCTTTCAATTCAGCCACCTGTGTCCATTGACCTTCATGTAGTGTTACCTGAGGGTCGGCTATATCTACAAGGAAGGGTTTCAGCTCAAGCAATCGCTCAATCATTAAATAGGTGCTGCCCCACCGAGAGGCTTGATCCACAATTGCCCCTTTTCCAGCACGTCTCTTCAAGATAGAATCAATTTTAGGGGTTCTGGCAGCAATAGCCAAATTCTTCACTTTGCAATTCAGAGTTTCAGCATGTCCCTCTTGCAGACTATCTCTTATTGCCAGCTGCAGCATGTGCACAACACAGTGCAAGATTATCTAATTATAAAGAATCATTTTGCTGTTGTTCTGTAGTAATATCTGTTTGTTCCTCTGTTATGGGAACAGGACTGTGGCCTTCCATCTCCAACATACTGAATGTGAAATGTTCTTCTAGCTGCTGTTAACCTTCATTATTCTCATTCATCAGTTCAATTGTACTTATCATGTTTGCAGCATTATCAGTTACAATAGCAACAACCTGTTCTTTTTTGAGCTCATAATCTTGCAGAACTTTTTCCACTAAGGTCTGGAGAAACTGGCTACTGTAATGGGCTACTGTAATGTATCTTACTGCCAGCATCTTAGTAACCATTTTTTTGTTGTCACAAACATATCGAACGTTGATAGCAAAATAGTTCACTCTGTGACATGTGCAGGCATCCATTTTAAGAAACACAAAGTGTCTCTTAAGAGTCTTTTTAAGATCTTCCTTTTGGTTAAGGGCTTCTTCAATCACTAATTTTCTAATACTTTCTCTTTCAAGAGAAATACCAAGTTTGTGGGCCATTTCTCCATTAAGAGCTGTAAAAGCTGGTCATGCAAATAATGATGATGTCCTTCCCAACAACCTCGATGAGCTGTCTTTTAAACACATGTTCTGTCATTGTTACAGTAACTGTCACTTACAAAATATCTTGTAACTGACGTTTGAGATGCTCTCTCCTCCTCCTTTGCCTGGCGGGAAGTGCTGGTCTCTGGTTTCTTGGTGCTGCTGTGATCATTTTCAATCACAGCTTTGTAAACTTCTGGGTGGCAGCGTTGTAAATGTCTTCTTAGATTGGAATCTCTTGAAGGAGCAATTTTATCACTGCCTGATTTTGGCATCACAGCATTTGTTTTCATCTGGGTCACTTATACACTTAAACACAAAATGTTTTTTTTTATCTTGAGTCACAGTAAAATGCTCAAATACAGCTGACTTCATAAGATGCTTTTTAGACATTTTGTAATTATGTAAATTCGCTCTCAAAATAATTTTGTCCTGTAAAAAAATAAGGTACATTGTAATTCTTGCAAGAATAGGGAATCATGCACTGTATAATTTAGGATATAAATAAAAAAATATTTGCATAAATCAATAGGACAGATGATAAGTATAAAGTTTGTAAAATATGTTAGATAGCTTTATGCTGAACTTTCAATGTCAGGCTTGTCTCAGGGTACAGCTCACTAAATGCTTCACATCATATTCGTTCACAGTCTATGATGACGGGAGGAGTCAGGGAGCATGTTTGTGCTGAATCATATTGCAGAACACACACACACACACAAATATATATGTCCTCATTGATCCTGTTACTGTATTTCTGAATTTGAGATGTTAGAAAACAGTTTTTCCCCTTATATTCTATGTATAATGTATAAAAGTCATCAGGGCAGCTAATTTCTCCAAACATGAGCTAATAGGAAAAACAAATTAAAACATCAAGCATACAGAGACAACATATACTGGACTATTGATTTATGCACAGTTTATTGAAAGTTTAGCTATGCTTTAAGAAGCACTTGCCTTAATCCTGCTTTCCAGTTCACTCCAGAAGTTCTGAGATAAATGCAGGCATTCCTTCTGTGTGTGTTTGTTATTTTTCCCCTCATCTGTAGAGGAGGAGCTTCACTACTTATCATGAACATAAGCTGCAGCACAGATATATCTCAGCTAAAAGTCTAGACCTTAGATCAGGAATAGGACAGACATTTATAGGATATTTCATAACTTTTCCAAATTCTTATGATAAAAATATTCCCCACAAACTGCATTGAACTACTGTACCTAATTTATTATATATTTTAAGGGTCGGAGTCGGTCCATTTTATATCGAATCCAACTCCGACTCTGACTCCACCAAAATGTGCTCAAATTCTGACTCCGACTCCACCTCCACAGCCCTGATTGCTTTCTAGCTTTAACTCTTACTAGTCATATGACATAATAGTACGTCATATGTCAGGTCCCTCTCTTTGATGCAGGCTCAGGAGCTGAGGCTGCATCATTTCCGGCAGCTGATGGTAGACAGTCATCATCTGCCTCTAATAGCAGCCAACATAGTCTTGACTGATAGGTCACTCATTTTTCAAACACAGGAGGCAGGCAGCGGTTGAGAAATATAGAGAGAGGCAGGAAACATATTAGTGTAAGGGTATGTGTACACGTTCAGGTTTTCTCGCATTTTTTTCGCGTTTTTTCACGATAAAAACACTATAAAAACTCATTTAAAACGCATACATTATGCATCCTATCATTTAGAATGCATTCTGCATGTTTTGTGCACATGATGTGGATTTTCCATGTTTTTCCCGCTATTCTATGCATTTGGGAAAAAACGCACCAAAAACGCGTCAAAAACGCATGAAAAACGCGAAAAAAACGCATGCGGATTTCTGGCAGAAATGTCCGGTTTTTGTCAAGAAAATTTCTGCAAGAAATCCTGACGTGTGCACATACCCTAATGTCCGCCCATTGTACTTGCATCTCATTATTATACAATTTTAACTATGGATTTCTCTATAATAGAAAAAAAACAGATTTCTACAAAAAGCAAGGTGAGAATTTACACTGACTAAAAGCGCCTTTATATACATTCCATTAGCTTGGATGTACAGAAACTTATATTACACACAATATAATTATTTTTGTTGGGGAGTTTGTGGTGGGGAGCAAAAAAATATGCAAGCAATTTGCTAATATTTTCTCAGGTTATGAAATCTATAGAGCGCAATAAGCTGCTGGATAATAACGATTCTCGATAGAGGATATTCTATTTGTACAACGATAAAGGCCCTATACCGATTCTGCAAATAACCGCTTCAGATAGGATAAATTATTTTACTTTGTAGAGAAAAAGTGAAATTTCAGCTTCACTGAAGTATATCCGGCTGTGTATTAGATAAAGCAATATTGGTTACACATGGTAAATTCCGTACTTATGCCAGCATAAAAAAAAAAAGATTCAGCCTAATGCATATTTTATTCTTTCCTAGATTGAAAGCATTTCTGCGGAATTTATTAACTAATGAAAGCACGATGGAGCTCAATGAGGTTTTCTCACCTCCAAAATTGGACAAATTAAAATAAATGATTATTTACAGCTCTTTGTGACCGGCACATACAGGGGTTTTAGCAGAAAAGTCGCTGCTTAGATGGGAAATGTGGAATCAGCCTTGTTATAACAAAACTCTCCTGATTGTTCATTTTTTATTACAGCTTTAGATCTGCTTAAAGGGGTTTTCTCAAAATTGAATCCTGTTGATACATGATAGAATAGTCTTACACAGTAGCTCTGATATATAGATTTATAAGAAAATGAATGGCGTGGCAGGAAGCAGGTGCAACCTGATCTCCATTCACAGAGGCAATTTGGAGACCCCACTTACTCATGATCAGTGGAGGTCCCAGAGGTTAGAACAAGAAGCGATCAAACATGTGGCTCCTATTCCACGGATAGGTGATGTTTTGATTTTGAAACAATCCCTTTAATGTAAACCATGCATACAGATGTGCTATTGCTCCATACCTCATATTACACAGAGTCAAAATCTGCAAAGGCATAGTCACTAGATATTGCCCGCTAAAATACTTTCTGTTGGTACCCTATTGTATACATAATGTCAAACAATTTACCTAAAGAACAATGTCGTCAGTGACGTCCCCACCGTACACTGCAAAATAACAATGCTGCAGAGTGCCTAAGTTAATATCAGCAAATTGTGTCCAAATGATAACAATACAGAGTGCCCAATACAGCACCATAAAATAATGAATCTAATAGGAGGGCTAAATTATAGAAAGGGGGCTAAATTCCAGGTCTCATGTGCCTTCTACTAACATTAAACATTTTGTAGCAGGGCCTCTGTTAAAAACCTGTGGGAGGAGAAAGGTGCCCATTACTGTGCCCGGGAACCTGGATATAGAGTTAGGGCAGCAAACTGAACCAGTGTGACAATGGAAGAAAAACCTATCTAAGAAAATGACTCTTAAGGTACCGTCACACTAAGCGAAGCTGCAGCGATACCGACAATGATGTCGATCGCTGCAGCGTCGCTGTTTGGTCGCTGGAGAGCTGTCACACAGACAGCTCTCCAGCGACCAACGATCCCGAAGTCCCCGGGTAACCAGGGTAAACATCGGGTTACTAAGCGCAGAGCCGCGCTTAGTAACCCGATGTTTACCCTGGTTACCGTTGTAAATGTAAAAAAACAAACACTACATACTTACATTCCCGGTGTCTGGTCATGTCCCTCGCCTTCAGCTTCCAGCACTGACTGAGCGCCGGCCGTAAAGTACAGCGGTGACGTCACCGCTGTGCTTTGCTTTACGGCTGGCCGGCGCTCACCAGTCAGTGCGGGAAGCTGAAGGCGAGGGACATGACCAGACACCGGGAATGTAAGTATGTAGTGTTTGTTTTTTTACATTTACAACGGTAACCAGGGTAAACATCGGGTTACTAAGCGCGGCCCTGCGCTTAATAACCCGATGTTTACCCTGGTTACCAGTGAAGACATCGCTGAATCGGCGTCACACACGCCGATTCAGCGATGTCAGCGGGAGATCCAGCGACAAAATAAAGTGCTGGACTTTCCCCAGCGACCAACGATCTCCCAGCAGGGGCATGATCGTTGGTCGCTGCCACACATAACGATTTAGTTAACGATATCGTTGCTACGTCACAAAAAGCAACGATATCGTTAACGATATCGTTCAGTGTGACGGTACCTTTATGTGTGATATCACAGTCTTAGATCCTGACAAGACAAATCACTCAGTGTTCTTATGATCTTTACGTCATTGTGTAGGCTTGCTCCCACAATCCAAAAACATATTGGCTTCCTATAAAAATGGCCGTTGGGGTGCTTGACATTGATAAATTAGAATGTCCAACCCACAATGGGTACAAAGACTGATGTATATTATGACAATATCTGTGCTGAGATGCAGAATATTTAAGCAATATACAGCTCTGGCAAATATTAAGAGACCACCACATCAAAACCCTGTCATGGGCAGCCCAATCTCCAGACCTGAACCCCATTGAAAATCTCTGGAATGTAATCAAGAGGATGATGGATAGTCACAAGCCATCAAACAAAGAAGAACTGCTTACATTTTTGTGCAAGGAGCAATGTGAAAGGCTGGTGGAAAGCATGCCAAGACGCATGAAAGCTGTGATTAAAAATCATGGTTATTCCACAAAATATTGATTTCTGAACTCTTCCTGAGTGAAAACATTAGTATTGTTGTTTCTAAATGATTATGAACTTGTTTTCTTTGCATATTTGAGGTTTGAAACGCTATGGTTTTTTTTTATTTTGATCATTTTTCTTTGTCAGAAAAAAAATACAAAATTTATTGCTTGGAAATTCAGAGACATGTTGTCAGACATTTATTGAATAAAAGAACAATTTACATTTTACTCAAAAATATACCTATAAAGAGAAAAATCAGAGAAACTGAATATTTTGCAGTGGTCTCTTAATTTTTGCCAGAGCTGTATAAGAAAAAGCAGATAAACTAAATAAATGCTCTAAAGTATTTAAAAGGCATTTAAAGAGTGCTACATAAAACAGAGAAAATGTATTCTTATCTCCTTAAACGGCACCGCTCCTCTGCACTGAGTCCTGTGTAACCCACCGGTCTCATGGCATAACTAAGGTCCTGCGACAGCTTCAGCCAATCAGAGGCAGTAGCCTGCATATAACAAACAGACCCTTTAATGCTGCTCTGTTATTGGTAGGACAGCATGGTGGCTCAGGGTTCAAATCCCACCAAGAACATTTGCAAGGAGTTTATATGTTCTCCCCGTATTTGCGTGGGTTTCCTATGGGTTCTACAGTTTCCTCCCACCCTCTGAAGAAATAGTGATAAGGAATTTAGCCTGAATGGGGACAGTGATGATTCTGTAAAGCATTGAGGGCTTAATGGCACTACATAAGTAAAGCATAATAAATTAATATTGGTAAGTGGTTTATTCAGTTGCATATTTCTTTGCTTTGGTATTAGCAAACCTCTAATACTATCAGCAATTGCAATTAGAAAAGTCACAATGCTTGCAACTGACCCACCATAACAAATAAGTACATAACAGAGGGTCTAGGACTTTTCCATACAAAACAATGGTAGCAGAGAACATAACTGTACCATGAAATAATACAAAAAGTTATCCAATTATTTATGCATAATTGCAAAAGTTTGGCAACTGTCAATCGCATGCCTTTCCATAACCTACAGAGACCTCAACCTTTATTATACCCGTTATAATGATACCTTATTATGATAAATCATAGCAGATGCTCTTTACGCACAATGTACCACCGGGTCCAGGTCATTAACGAATATTTCACATGCAGAAAACATACGGAAGACAATAAGGATAGAAGTCCAGGCAGAATGAGACGTGTCCTCACCTTTATCTCAGCCCATTCTCGTACCTGTGAAATTCGATCAGTCCTTGGGGGAGATCATTAGTAAGCATCAGATTCAGTCTTCTAATGGTCATTTCCTATGTACAGGTCATTATCTCAGGTGACTCTGGATCATAGTATGTGCCTCATTAGCCACAATGGATAAAGCACGGCTGGATGGGCTGGAACAAAAGTTCTTCGATCGAGATAACAGTAAGGTTTTTACTTCCTACACGTTTCGGTGCCAGAACGACAACTTTTTTCAAGACTAAAACTAGATATTTTTGTCTTCAAAAAGGTGCAGGTACAGCACCAAAATGTGTTGGCAATAAAAACCTTCCTGTTATCTTGTCTGAAGAACTTTCATTCCAGAAGGCAGCCCCTCTATTTCTGCAATATACCTTGGAGATTTACCTCTCCAAGTCAAGGAGCAGCAGCAGCAGCTGGACCAAAAATCTTTACAGGACTTACAACATCTCTAGGTGAGCACAGGTGTTGTGAATTCTGTTGTCAAGCTCCCTCCTGTGTCATGAATGGTACTTCGGCTGGTTCTGTCCATGGGCTTCCTCTGGTGGTTGTGAGTGGAGCTGCGGCTTCTGAGTTTCCTTCCACAGGTGACGAGGTTAATTCGTTAGCTGGCTGCTCTATTTAACTCCACTTAGATCATTGCTCCATGCCACCTGTCAATGTTCCAGTATTGGTCTAGTTCACTCCTGGATCGTTCTTGTGACCTGTCTTCCCAGCAGAAGCGAAGTTCCTGCTTGTTTTTCTCTGTTTGCTATTTTTCTGTCCAGCTTGCTATTTTGATTTTTGTCTTGCTTGCTGGAAGCTCTGGGACGCAGAGGGAGCGCCTCCGCACCATGAGTCGGTGCGGAGGGTCTTTTGCGCCCTCTGCGTGGTCTTTTTGTAGTTTTTTGTGCTGACCGCAAAGTTACCTTTCCTATCCTCAGTCTGTTCAGTAAGTCGGGCCTCACTTTGCTAAATCTATTTCATCTCTGTGTATTTTCATCTTTACTCACAGTGATTATATGTGGGGGGCTGCCTTTTCCTTTGGGGAATTTCTCTGAGGCAAGGTAGGCTTTATATTTCTATCTTTAGGGCTAGCTAGTTTCTTAGGCTGTGACGAGTTGCATAGGGAGCGTTAGGAGCAATCCACGGCTATTTCTAGTGTGTGTGATAGGATTAGGGATTGCGGTCAGCAGAGTTCCCACGTCTCAGAGCTTGTCCTATATTATTAGTAACTATCAGGTCATTCCGTGTGCTCTTAACCACCAGGTCCATTATTGTCCTAACCACCAGGTCATAACACACAGGTATCCGATGCCTCTCTGTTACCTCCCATTAGGACTTCACCCGATTTGTGGACTTTTTTGTTCCACTCCAGCACATCTGTATTAGCCACAATGGCTGACTTCCATAGATAGTTAACGTTCCTTAACAAAGAGAGAACCATGGAGATACTCATCAATGTCAAATATGTTGGCCACCAGAGTAATGCGAAGAGCTTGATCCTTTGTAGTTCATGAGTATAAGAAGCAGAAAGTGAGGCTTGAATTGTAACAGAGAGGAAGCAAAAGTTATGTTAAAGGGTCACGATTCTCAATTTTTAAAACTATCGACTATCTACTAGACAGATGATAATTTGAAAATTGGAGTGGGTCCGATCACTTGGACCTCTGAAGATAGTTCCATGGACAATGAAGAGACTGGTGACGTGCATGTGTGGTCACAATTTCATTCCGACTGGGAATTTCAGAGACTAGTAATAGGGTCCTAGCAGTTAAACCCCCAACTATTATCCACCAAAAGTATTGGTGCAGTTTTGAATACACTTTATAATATAATGTACCAGAAAAAAAGAATAATAATTCTAAGTAGGATAAAATTGTGAAAAATAAATCTGTCATTGTTTTTTGGGGTTTCGTTTCTACATCCTGGCAATGTGTTCCTCCAGTACGATCACAGAGATACCAAATTCATAGTTTTTAATATTTTGGATTGTGCTGCCATTTTCTAAAACCTATAACTTATTTTAAAAAGTTTCCATTGACGAAGCTATGTAAAGGCTTATGTATTTATATTTTTGGGGCGGTGGAAGGGGGGGCTGAGCCGACATTTCTAGCAGCACCCTGTTAGGGCATAAATTACTTTTTGATCGCCTTTTATTCCCATTTTTTGAGGCGCTGAAAAGACTTACAAAATGCAACTTTTCACTTTTAGTGTTTTGATTATTTTCTTTATTGTATTTATAGTAGAGGTTCATAAATTTTATATTTGGAAAAATTGTACTTTTACCGAAGCAGCAGTTCCAAATATGCAATTTTTTTTTATTACAAGAAGGGGATGATTTCAAAATTATTTTTTTTTACATTTTTATACTATGTTATTTACATTTTAGCCCAACCCCCTAGGGGAATTGAACTTGCATTTGATCGCTTACACTATATTGTGTATTTTCAATTTACACTTTTACTTGACGATTGACTCTTAAACATCACATTATATTGCCTTGTTTTTATGCAAGATTTTACAAGAGACTGAAATCCATGCCGTGGTCTGAAAATGTAATACCTTTTATTAAAAAAAAAATATTGCAACCACAATGGTGATGCCTAAATCTGTGGAAATAATTACCAGCAGATATTAATAAAAGCTGTTTCTTTCATTAGATCTGTCTTGGAGATGGACACAAGGTTTTTCTATCAGTATCACTAGAGCCTACTCCAACCTCCAGGTCCGGTGGAAAGTAAATAATGGAAACTGTTGACTCTACTGTAACTGAACCAATATAATTACTTCCTTTTTAAAAAGGAAATTCGCTAAATATGTTTACCCCAAGTTTTTACTCCAAAATAAAACCCAGCTCACAGAATGTGGTCACGAAGTGAGTGTTTTTAGGACATGCAATCATCATCATGCAATGTGTAAGCTGACTTAGTTGTGGAAAATTTGTAGCGTACAAAACCCACATGTAAATATATTAGAAAAAAATAGCCAGTTCCAGTTTTAAGGCACAAACAGTCTCAGAATCCAGCTGTACTGTGACCTTATTCACTCGAGCAGTGAAACTTCCCAGTTATGCACATTCCCTTTTATTGGTATGCTCAATGTAAAACAGATAAGATGACTATGCAATTGGGATCCATTTTTCTGATACAAAGCTCCATATTCTTTGCTTAAAGGGAACCTGTCACCCCCAAAATCGAAGATGAGCTAAGCCAACCAGCATCAGGGGCTTATGTACAGCGTTCTGTAATGCTGTAGATAAGCCCCCGATGTATCCTGAAAGATAAGAAAAAGAGGTTAGATTATACTCACCCATGGGCGTTCCCGCTGTGGTCCGGTCCGATGGGTGTCGTGGTCCGATCCGGGGCCTCCCATCTTCTTACGCTGACGTCCTCTTGTCTTCATGCTGCGGCTCCGGCACAGGCGTACTTTACGTCTGCACTGTTGAGGACAGAGCAAAGTACTGCAGTGCGCAGGCGCCGGGAAAGGTCAGAGAGGCCCAGCGCCTGCGCACTGCAGTACTTTGCTCTGCCCTCAATAGACAAAGTATGCCTGTGCTGGTGCCGCAGTGTGAAGACAAGAAGACGATGTCATCTGATGAAGATGGGAGGCCCCGGACCGAACCGCGACGCCCATGGGATTGGACCACCCACCCAGGTGAGTAAAATCTAACGTCTTTTTCTCCTCTTTCAGGTTACATCGGGGGATTATCTACAGCATTCCAGAATGCTGTAGACAAGCCCCTGATGCCGGTGGGCTTAGCTCATCTTCGATTTTGGGGGTGACAGGTTCCCTTTAACTTCAAACAGCCATAGATAAAATTTTGGCTGCCTAAAGCAACCACTAGGGGGAGCTCAGGAGATTCTAGCATACGTACAGTAGTTATTAAAAGCTCCTGATATAGATGCTATATAGATGTTGATATATAGCCAAAAATAAAGTACCAGTATGTAATAACTAAATAAACAACACTATTACGTACAACAGTATACTTACAGTAACCTATATGAAGCAACATTGGCTATTTTTAGTGAATAATGTAGAGGCTATCAAGGTCCGGTCTGGCGGCCACCTTACGTCACCATTTCACATTAGTTGGCTGTCAGCCAAACGATAGCCCAGCCAGCAGTCATCTCAGCAGGCTCTGCCATACACAGGAGCGCTCTTTCTGTTGGGTGCTCCTGTGGCCTCTATTTGCGTCTGTCAGACATCTCTGAAGGCGGATTATCTCCAGAACAAATGTATTAGCAGACCAAAATTCGACATACAGGGTCCTTAACTCCCTTAATAACTTATCCAGCTCCCCCAGACACGTTAGCAACGGGTTGGGCCTACAGTCTATTACGGTAGCAGGTTCGGCCAACATTAGTCTAATGTGTTTGTTGGACTTTAGTTAAATTTCTTAGCAGTATTATTGTACTGTAAATCGGACTCACTGGACGTTTCTCATAACGAAAAAAAAAAATTCTTGGGCTTCTGGCAATAAGTCACTTCCCTCTCACGCCTGCAATAATTCATTCATCATTAGGTGATCAATCACACAAGAAACTAGTCAAAAGAAAAATAAACTGATTGAAAAACAGCTGTCCTGCTTTCTGATGGTGTCCTAATAACAAACACACGCAAAGTAAAAGTGAGATATAATATGTAAAAATGATAATGAAGATGCCATTCAACAGTGGAGTTTTGCTTCCCAGAAGAATTTCTGCACTGCATCACTGACTAACCTGCAGGGAAAAGAGACATGAAAAGAGCAGAAGTCACTGGATATTTTATGTGTACTCCTTTGTGCTCAAACCTCAGCGCCTGCAGTAAATCATTGACTCTGGGCAGAGAAAGGTGTAAATATACTGTAATTTGATTTACAAGTATAGGTCTGAGGGGTGCTCCTTATTCCTCGGGATGTGTCCCGCTGTAAAGCTCCATTTATCTTCTGTGGTGTTTTTTCTATTGGATTTTTTAATTGAATTTGGAACAAAAAATACTACAGTGTGATACAAAACTAAACCGAATTGGGTTTTCTGAGGTGAAACTAAAATCAAGACAAAAAGAAGAAGAAAACGTGATTGTGAAAATGTGAAAACGTGATTGCAAAAATAACCTTTTTTGAAATTACAGAAAATTCTTGCTTAGACTCAAAAAGTGGAAAACGAATGCACTAATATCTATATAAACAAAAGTACAATTACAAAGTGTAGATGAATAAACACTATTGGGTTCATACACATTAGATAGCTGTCGGCTTCCCAACTCCTCCATATACAGGAACATTAGACCGACCACAGCCCTTCTCTGCTCTCTTGGAGAGGGCCGCCAGCATTCCTCTGGCAGAGGCTTATCTCCATGACAAATATAAGGATCCAGCGTACCGAATCCTTCTCTTCCCAGGAATGATTTGTTGGGAGGCATTCCCCCATATGTATTAGATTGTTGGCTGATCCTGGAGATATTGGTCAGTATGTTTGACTTTAGTCTGATATATATGGAGGGCCTTGTGAGTGAGACCACACCCGACAGCTTGCACGACCTCAACCCATCATGATGCCCAACTGCCACATGTTTTGCTTCACAAACGCGCAGTCATTGGTCTATTGGGTGGGAGGAGCTTCTACCTTATAGCCAGTCACAACGTGTGGTCCAGCCCTACGGATTCAATAGGCCCACCCCTTCCTTTTCTGCTAAGTCACTCCCACTTTTAAGAAAAGCATCAGAGCTGGCGCAAAGAGGCAGAAATAGGCAAAGTTTTGGCACAAATGTGGTTTTACATTTTTTTTTAGATTGTTTAATACCGAATGAATAACCTCTTAATTTTTTTTATGCAGCCTGAAAGCTACAACAGTCAGATCTGTTAGAAAACCAATAGTGTGAAACATAATTTCATATTAAATAAATATTTATTGATAGGAATCCCACCCTGTACTATATTTCTACATTGATTTTTAATTATATATTATGTATTGATGTCATTTTCTACACATACTGTGGGCTGTTCCATTCTTATATCGTGCTCTTTTATTTATCTATGAAAACATTTTTTGTATCACACTGTTACCCCGCCGGCTCCCTCAATCTTTTTCCCTGTTGAGAGTTCCATTTGTTATTTGTCTTGTTATATGTTATGTAGATTCAATAACGATTTACCATGAAACAGTGTTTCGCACTATTGGTTTTCTATCCTTAATGTCACACGATTAATTTAATTTTCTATTTATATGCTAGTCAGATATGTCAGTCAAGAAAAACACCCACCACAACCAATCATTGACTATAACAGTGATTAACTGAGTGGGCTTTTCCTGTGTAAAAAAACATTCAACCAGGAATCAGAAAGCAGTAGGGAAAGGGCAAGCGATGCATTGGGAGCTGCACAGAATCAGAGAAGCTTTAATTTTTTTCCAACCAGTCTAAGGCTGGTTTCATATTTGCAGATGGAGGTGCTGCAGAGGTCTACGCACGTCCTCCGTGAAGCTCTGCCCACCGCCGCACCTTCTCCGGTCAGCTCCGCCTACGTCGGCGTGCGCACCCTATCTTTACCATTAGGTACACAGGCCATGCTGATGTATGTGGATGCCCCCCGCATGCGTCGTTTTGATGGTGCGATGACCTGTGCCGAACACAACGAGTTGCAATTTGGTGCAGCCGCCTAACCGTCAAAACGACGCATGCGGAGGCATCTGCATACATCGGCATGACCTGTGTACCTAATGGTAAAGATAGGGTACGCACGCTACATGTCGATGTAGGCGGAGCTGATCGGAGGAGGTGCAGTGGTGGGTGGAGCTTCATGGAGGACGTACACCGCCTTCCGCAGCACCTCCATCCACAAATGTTAAACCAGCCTAAGCCCATAGAGAGAAAAAAAACATTTTTGCTCTGCTGGCCAACCATTTTATAGGTTATACTTCTTTGCCCATAGTCGTGACATGTCATGCAACAGAGCCCGCCAAACACGACGTGACACATCAGCATACAACTATGTGAACAAATATAACACGAACCTAAACAGTGTCAGAATCAGAGAAGGTAAGTATTGTAAGGATTGAAAAGCGATTTAAAAACTATACTGTTTTCTGTTTAAAACATACTTCCACAGGGATTGCAGGCTGTGCCACATAATGATCACTACCATGGCCCATAAAATAATAGGAAGCAGTAGTTGTCACATCACAAAAAAAGCCTCTGATATTCTCAGCAGTGCCGGCAGAGGTACTTGGTGGCACATGTGCAATGCGCTTGGCCACACAATGAAAATGAGTGAGTGTTGAGGCTAAACTGACCAGTCAATCAGGATGGCCGGGTAACCTCTTTCCGAGTTTTGCAGTATATACACGTCATGGTGCACTTCCCAACTGATGAAGTATGAATAAATCATGGCGATCGCCCACATACAGGAGGCTGTGGAAGGTCGATCACCGCTGGGTATTCAGCTGATATGACCGCTGACACTCACTGCCAGGAGCAGTGCCCTCACCGCTTCTGACAGTTTAACCCACTAAATGTTGAGATCAATATTGATTGCAGCATATGGTAGGCAGACAGGGGGAGGGAGACCCCTCTGCCCTCCGATTGGCGCCCCCGCGATGTTGCTACATCCAGGTCACCAGAGCTAGCAAACTTATTACACCAAGCTCAGAGCATGGTGCATCAAGCTTATATGTCAGTGCGGTACTGAAAGTTTACAAAACACAGCAATGCTCGCGTACCCATAAATAATTATTTTATGTACAGAAAAATAGTACACATATTTGCTTCTTCCAGCACATATATACGAAACGGCGGTGTCGAGGTAGGAGCACGCAGCACATGGAGACTATGCACATGTCACTTTGTGAGTACTTGCTCTGAATCTTGAGGAAACTTTTCCTCTTTGTAGTAATATTATTATTATAAATTTTTTATAGCGCCATTTATTCCATGGCAAATATAGACAAATACAATAAACATGAGCAAAAAAAAGGCACTAACAGGTACTGAAGGAGAGAGGACCCTGCCTGCGAGGGCTCACAGTCTAATACAATGTTTTTCTCTGCAGATACGACTGTTTAACCCCTTTCTGCCAGCTGACGGAATAGTACGTCAGCTGGCAGATCCCCTGCTTTGAGGTGGGCTCCGGCGGTGAGCCCACCTCAAAGCCGCAACATGTCAGCTGTTTTGTACAGCTGACATGTGCGCGCAATGAGCGCGAGCGGAATCGCAATCCGCCCGCGCCCATTAACTAGGTAAATGCAGCCATCAAGCGCTGACAGCGGCACTTATCTAGCGCTCCCGGCCGCGCAGCCGGGAGTGCTCGCACCGCTGACCCCCGTCACATGATCGGGGGTCAGCGGTGCATTGCCAAAGCAACCAGAGGTCTCCTTGAGACCTCTATGGTTGTTGATGGCCGATTGCTTGGAGCGCCACCCTGTGGTCGGCGTTCAAAGTACACCCGCATTTCTGCTACATAGAGGTGATCTGTACTTCACATCTATGTAGCAGAGGCGATCGTGTAGTGCATGCTTCTAGCCTCCTATGGAGGCTATTGAAGCATGCCAAAATTTAAAAAAAGTGTTTAAAAATATTAAAAAAATAAAAAATATATAAAAGTTCAAATCGCCCCCTCTTTCGCCCCAATCAAAATAAAACAATTAAAAAAAAATCAAACATACACATATTTGTTATCGCCGCATTCATAATCGCCCAATCTATCAATAAATACAAATGATTAACCTGACCGTTAAATGGCATATCGAGAAAAAAAATCAAAACGCCAAAATTACGTTTTTTTGGTCGCCGCGACATTGCATTAAAATGTAATAATGGGCGATCAAAAGAACGTATCTACACCAAAATGGTATCATTAAAAACGCCAGCTTGGCACGCAAAAAATAAGCCCTCACCTGACCCCAGATCACGAAAATTGGAGACGCTACAAGTATCGGAAAATCGTGCAATGTTTTTTTTTTCAGCAAACTTTGGAATTTTTTTTCACCACTTAGATAAAAAAATAACCTAGACATGTTAGGTGTCTATGAACTCGTAATGACCTGGAGAATCATAATGTCAGGTCAGTTTTAGCATTTGGTGAACCTAGCAAAAAAGCCAAACAAAAAACAAGTGTGAGATTGCACTTTTTTTGCAATTTCATCACACTTGGAATTTTTTCCCGTTTTCTGTTACATGACATGGTAAATCCAATGGTATCGTTCAAAAGTAAATCTCGTCCCGCAAAAAATAAGCCCTCACATGGCCATATTGACAGAAAAATGAAAAAGTTATGGCTCTGGGAAGGAGGGGAGCGAAAAACGAAAATGAAAAAAACGGAAAAAGCTCCAGGGGTGAAGGGGTTAAAAACATATCACTGATAGATATACTATTTCTGAACAAAAAGATTTGTGCCCTTGCTAAAACAGATTTTTATCTCCTACTACAGGGATCAATTATGTTTTATATGCACTAAGCACTTTAGTATATGTTACCTTTCTGTATGCACAGCAATGGCGCAACCCATTTTAAGATAACCTTCTGATTGCACTTGTAATTAGTATACCATATCTGCCTTGAATCTCATTTAATTACAAATTGTGGATAGGACATTGTCATCATAAAAATGTGATCCAAGTGTTAGCATACTTCTCGGTCAGGAATTTTTACAATTTTTTTTTTAAATTATCAGAATAAAGATTTATTTTTTTACCATTTGCAATCTAACCGCCTTTTTTCCTCATGTTATCTACCTGAGGTTGTGTGTTATACATATTGATTAGTGGATTTTTTGGCTCTCAAATCTATGAGATTGTGATCAAATTTACCCTCAAACAAGTGCAGCAAAATCTGAACTGTAAGGCCGGCGTCACACTTGCGAGTTTTACGGACATAAGAGCGCAGAAACTACGTCCGTAAAACTTGCAAAAAAAACGGCACAATTATTCTCTATGCCCCTGCTCCTATCTGCCGTATTAAACTGATCAGTATTATACGGCTTTCTACGGCTGTACAAAATCGCAGCATGCTGCGTTTGTCACCGTATTGCGCAAATAAAACGTCAATGAAAGTCTATGGAAGCCCCAAAAATACGGATTACACACGGACAAGCAGTGTGACTTGCGAGAAATACGCAGCGGTGTTAGCGAGAAAAGCCGGTAATTCAGTGCGGTGTACAGTAAAATCACACTGACAGTTTACAGTAGAATAGGTAGAATAAATGTGTACACATAGAATAGGTGTATATATATATATGTCAGTGAGACACATATATATATATATTAATATTTCATCCAGCGCGATATAGCAGAAAGCCGGTAATTCAATTACCGGCTTTTGCTTTCTCCTTCCTAAACCCCACATAATATGAGACATGGTTTACATACAGTAAACCATCTCATATCCCCATTTTTTTTGCATATTCCACACTACTAATGTTAGTAGTGTGTCTATGCAAAATTTGGCCGTTCTACCTTAGTAACTTTCCTAGAAAGCTCCCTGGCTCGAGTTCATAAGAGGCGCCCTCTGCTGGTTGTCCTCATATGAACTCGAGCCAGGGAGCTTTCTAGGAAAGTTCCCACGATCTAGCAACAGCCAGCAGAGGGCGCCTCACCGCAAATGAAGCTAAATATAGGTCATTGACCTACTTTACCTTTATTCGCCGGGGTTTTGCAGGCAGCAGCAGCGCTGCATTAACAGAACTCCTGCCTGCAAAATATTTTAACCCCTTCAGATGGATTTACATCGTTGGACCTTACAGATCCTCGGAAGGTATGTATATATTTACAGATCGAGGGTCTTCAGTGAGTGGATTGAGAGTAGAATAAATTAATACAACAACCTTTGTGTTTTTTCCATTAAATTAATTTTTAATAATGTGTGTGGTTTTTTTTTAACCCTTTACTAGTATTGGATTAATAATGGATAGGTGTCATAATTGACGCCTCTCCATTATTAATTTGGCTTAATGTCACTTTACAATAGCAAGGTGGCATTAACCCTTCATTACCCCATATCCCACCGCTACACGGGAATGGGAAGAGAGTGGCCAAGTGCCAGAATAGGCGCATCTTCCAGATGTGCCTTTTCTGGGGTGGCTGGGGGCAGATATTTTTAGCCAGGGGGGGGGGGGGCAATAACCATGGACCCTCTCCAGGCTATTAATATCTGCCCTCAGTCACTGGCTTTACTACTCTGGCGGAGAAAATTGTGCGGGAGCCCACGCCAATTTTTTCCGCCATTTAACCCCTTAATTTACTAGGTAGAACGGCCAAATTTTGCATATACACACTACTAACATTAGTAGTGTGGAATATGCAAAAAAAATGGTGATATGAGATGGTTTATTGTATGTAATCATGTCTCATATCATGTCGGGTTTAGGAAGGAGAAAGCAAAAGCCGGTAATTGAATTACCGGCTTTCTGCTATATCGCGCTGGACGAAATATTAATATATATACATATATGTGTCTACTGACATATATATATATATATATATATATATATATATATATATATATATATATATATATATATATACAAGATTCACCACTGAATATTGTGATGTGACTGTAGCAGTCTTAACTTATTTTGGAAATTTTAGGGAATATTTGCAGTCCCAAACAGCTAAATATGCATCGCATCACATCACCGGACAGTTGCCTATAAAACTAGACTTCTGACTCTGGGCTCCCACTTTATACACCTCGCAGATCATCATCTTCATCTGGCAGTGCTGTGGTCTGGGCAATCTGTAAATCATTCTCATATTGTGCTGCAAGTGCAGGATCCATAACCACTTCTGGTGGTGCAAGAGCAGGCATGGCTACAAATTCAAGGTTGGGATCACCTATCAGTTTTCTGGCAAGCCAAAGGAATGGCTTTTCAAAGTTGTAGTTACTCTTTGCAGAAATATCGTAGTACTGAAGATTCTTCTTCCTATGGAACACGATGGACTTTGCTTTAACTTTTCTGTCCTTAATGTCCACTTTGTTGCCACACAAGACTATGGGGATATTTTCACATACTCGTACAAGATCTCTATGCCAGTTAGGTACATTCTTGTATGTGACTCTTGACGTAACATCAAACATGATAATGGCACATTGAGCCTGAATGTAATAACCATCACGAAGACCACCAAACTTCTCCTGACCAGCAGTATCCCATACGTTGAATTTAATAGGACCTCTGTTGGTATGGAACACCAGTGGGTGGACTTCAACACCAAGTGTGGCTACATATTTCTTCTCAAATTCACCAGTCAAGTGACGTTTTACAAAGGTTGTTTTGCCTGTACCACCATCACCAACCAGAACAAGCTTAAACTGAACTTGAGGCTCTCCTTGGGCCGCCATAGTTTATACCAACGGAAATCCCTCCCCCGTTGGAGGGATTTCCGTTGGTATAAACTATGGCGGCCCAAGGAGAGCCTCAAGTTCAGTTTAAGCTTGTTCTGGTTGGTGATGGTGGTACAGGCAAAACAACCTTTGTAAAACGTCACTTGACTGGTGAATTTGAGAAGAAATATGTAGCCACACTTGGTGTTGAAGTCCACCCACTGGTGTTCCATACCAACAGAGGTCCTATTAAATTCAACGTATGGGATACTGCTGGTCAGGAGAAGTTTGGTGGTCTTCGTGATGGTTATTACATTCAGGCTCAATGTGCCATTATCATGTTTGATGTTACGTCAAGAGTCACATACAAGAATGTACCTAACTGGCATAGAGATCTTGTACGAGTATGTGAAAATATCCCCATAGTCTTGTGTGGCAACAAAGTGGACATTAAGGACAGAAAAGTTAAAGCAAAGTCCATCGTGTTCCATAGGAAGAAGAATCTTCAGTACTACGATATTTCTGCAAAGAGTAACTACAACTTTGAAAAGCCATTCCTTTGGCTTGCCAGAAAACTGATAGGTGATCCCAACCTTGAATTTGTAGCCATGCCTGCTCTTGCACCACCAGAAGTGGTTATGGATCCTGCACTTGCAGCACAATATGAGAATTATATATATATACAGTATATATGGGTTTTTTTTTTTTTTACACATGGATCCCTTGTATAGCCGTATGTCGGTTTTGCAAGCCTGCGATAAAAACACGCATTACGGCTGCCATACGGATTACATACGGAGGATGCCATGCGCAAAATACGCTGACACACCCTGCCTACGGAGGAGCTACGGACCACTATTTTCGGGACTTTTCACCGTATTACGGCCGTAATATACGGACCGTATTTTCATACGCTGTGTGTGACGCCGGCCTAATATGGTGTTTCCTCCCTTCTGAGCTCTGCAATCTGCCTCAAAAGTAGTTTTCAACAACATTTGGGATATCGGTGAACTCAGGAGAAATTGCACAACAAAGTTTGGGGTCCATTTTCTCCTGTTACCCTTGTGAAAATACAAAGTTTGGAGCTAAAAAAGATTTTTGCAGGAAAATGTGATTTGTTTTTTATTTTCACGGCTTAACGTAAAAAACTTTTTTGAAGCACCTGTGGGTTCAAGGTGCTTAATACACATCTAGATAAGTTCCCTCAGGGCTCTACTTTCCAAAACGGTGTTACTTGTGGGGGGTTTCCACTGTTTAGGCACGTCAGGGGCTCTCCAAACATGACATGACAACCGCTAATTATTCCAGCATATTTTACATTCAAAAAGTCAAATGGCGCTTCTTCCCTTCCAAGCCCTGTCGTGAACCCAAACAGCAGATTTCCCCAACATGTGGGGTATCGGCATGCTCAGGAGAAATTGCACAACAAATTGTATAGTCCCATTTTCTCCTGTTACCCTTGCGAAAGTAAAAGAAAAAAAAAAAAAAAGCTCTAACGGAAAATTTTTGTGAAAGTTAAGTAAATGTTTATTTTTTCCCTCCACATTCCAAAAATTCCTGTGAAGCACCTGAAGGGTTAATAAACTTGAGTGTGGTTTTGAGCACCTTCAGGGGTGCATTTTATAGAATGGTGTCAGTTTTGGGTATTTTTTGTCATATAGGCCCCTCAAACTCACTTCAAATGTGAGGTGGTCCCTAAAAAAATGGTTTTGCAAATTTTGTTGTAAAAATGAGAAATCGTTGGTCAACTTTTATCCCCTATAACTTCCTAACAAAAAAATTATGTTTCAAAAATTGTGCTGATGTAAAGTAGACATGTGGGAAATGGTATTTATTAACTATCTTGTGCGAATTGGCAAATTTCTGTTTTTTTCACAAATAAACACAAGTCATGTCAAATAAATTTTACCACTATCATGAAGTACAATATGTCGCAAGAAAGCAGTCTCAGAATCACCGGGATCCGTTGACGTTCCAGAGTTATGACCTCATAAAGTCACAGTGGTCAAAATTGTAAAAATTGGCCTGGTCAGGAAGGTGTAAACAGGTTTTGGGGCGAAAGGGTTAAGCGTGCTCTAAAAACACATTTCTTTAGACCGGCTTACACCTGTCATGGCTCCCGGGTAATACTGCTGTGGGAAACGCTGCACACAGTAACAAGGGAGCTGAGCAAAGTGCCGGGTTACTAACCAGGTACAAACAGGACCTGAACCATGTGACAGAGTGGGAGGTGATAGGGGTCGGAGCCAGACGCCGGGGAACAGAAAAAGGATAAACACAAGAGAGTAGTCGAACAAGCTAAGATCGGAGCCAGGAGATCACGAAGTACCAAAGGGGTGAGACAGGGGTTTGTCAGAAGTGAAGCCAGAGGCCAGAAATCCACAGAGTGACACACGGAGAGCAAGAAAAACAATTTCAAACCGGGCACACACTCCAGGGGTCAGGCACACAGACCAGAACAGAAAGTATAGCTGACAGGGAATCCTAGTCTGGAGTGAGTATAAATACCCCTCCCAGATCGAAGGGGAGGCCAGCAAAATTAACCCTGAGAGAACAGGACATTAACCATGTCCTAACCATGACAACAACCTCACCTCTCTAACTATTGCCTGTTCTACCTTCCTTATATTTTTTTAGAAATCTGGTCCCTTGTATCACCTGTTTCCTCATCGTCCATGCCCTCAGTAGCACTTTGTATGTGTACTCCTTGTAAGCTTGTGAGGAAGACCCTCATTCCTCTTGGTAGTTGGTGAATTATGTATTGCTACGTAATGTCTAATATTGTTTGTGCATGCCCCTTCTAAAATATCAAGTGCTGAATAATATTTTGGAGCAAAGGAAGTAAAGATCATTATAATTGTAAACAGGCTGGCTGTAGGATTAGACTCTGATAAAAAAAAGTGGTCTGCGCCACACCTGACTTTCGATGCTTATTATGACCTGATGGTTTCATTACAGATATGTATTTCTTAGCCTCAGGGTGAAGAGGCAGAAGTGCAAAATTAGAAAAAATGGAGGTGGCCTTTAATAACCCATTGACTATAGCTTAACATCATGAAATTTACTGTTCTGTTAATGTCAATATTAGTAGTATATGAACAGCAGCCTCAACAAAAATTATTAAACCATGCAAATGTCACAGAGCCGCCAGCACGAATGACAGCATTTTTTAGTCCTCAGCTCTGTTCATTCCCAAGATTATGCCGCAAAACAAATCATTGCAGCCATACAAAGGTTTACTTTTATGTGTGCGGTTCTGTTCATTTTCCATGCATTCCTACTGGGACAACATGTCTATAACATGTCATGTTGTATGTAAAAGACAAGATTTGTTGCAGAGTGGGAGAATTAAGACCGACCTGCAAAGGAAATCATGTTATGGTTGCACTGAGATCGTTTGTTCAGTCTCCTAAACTAACAGCCACATCTCAGTACACAAGACAACAACCTAGAAAAACAGAAAGACTCTGCACTTTTATCATGGATTTCAGCTAAAACACTAAGCGCTTTCTTGTTTTTTTTTCTTACGAACACTTGAAGTACACAGGTCACAACAGTAAGCACTTAGACAAGCCAGGAAGCAAGGAAATTGGGAACATGACGTGTCTTCGCAATGAGATGTAAAATAATCTTACAAAATCACCGAGCACTAAAGGACGTTCTGTCTGTTCCGAGCTCCGACAAATATTTAGGTAAGGGCTTTTTGGGAAATGGATGCTGGCAGAGAGCAACAGCAGGAAAGTTTATCTAATTTTACTTAATTAAAATTTAGTGACTCGGTTAGAAAAAAACATCTACCAAAAAAAAGGGACAATGCAACTTGTTTTTAAGTCGGCACAACTTTCTGCTAGCTCCAAAAACATCAAAACTCAAATTATGTATTCATGTAAGGGGCTTAGCGCCTATAAAAATCATCCTTAAGGTACAGATTTAAAATTTTAGGATCGGAAATGAGGGTTATTTTAGATATGTCTATGAGGGTTTCTCGGTGCATGTCTGGAGTGGCCGAGAGCTCAACGCACTGTTACACCCCCTCAATTACAATTCTTAGCCTCTCCCCTTAGGCTTACTGACAATGCCCGCTTTGGAGCGCTGCCCGAGTTGAATTTTCAGCCCTCCACACACTGACGGATTGGAAGAGAGGGCAGTAGAGCTGCGAGTGCAATGTCCCACCCTCAGCAGTTGTGGCTCATTTACATTGGTACCACCGCTTATTCTCATTCATCCAGAGAACCCCATCGATCACCCATGAATGTCTTAATCTACAAGGATGACCTAGCAGTATTTTTTTTTCTTAAAAACTGTTAATTCCAACAAAATATCTTTGCTCAAAATTATTGTTTCTCATGCAATGGACTACCAGTTGAAAATTTGTTGAAAGAGACAAAAAATAAAATATAGAAATATACGTTTTTTTTATTCTTCATAGTACCTCATGAGACACAACGAGATACAGAAAGAGGGTGATAACACACTGTTGCAGCTACTTTTCTATAGTCTATCAAATAATATTTTCAATAGCTCTTTCTCTTTCTATAGCTACAAACACCCCACACAACTCATGATGACCAAGAGTTGTCAAATCTTTGCTTTTGAAGCTAATCTGTCAATAGGATCAACCATCTTAAGCCATCAATATGGTCATGCAGTTCGTAGAATATTTATTAAAATAAAATCTTGATATCTGCGATCCGATATCTCATTTCAAAGAAATCCAAGTTTTTCTTAATATGTAAATGAGTTGTTAAGCTCTATGGGCGGGACATAGATCTCACTGAGAATCTGCCTCCAGAGCTTATTATAAAAGAAAGGAGCGTTACCAGTGTGAGAAATGTAATGACTGACAGTCTGCTCTCCTGATCTCACTGGAGAGCATGATTACAAAGTGCCTGGAGAAGAAGAGCAGACATAAGTATGATTACAACTAGCTCAGTACAGCAGAGCTGACCTTTGTCTCATTACAAACACATTTGCAGCTGAAGTTGTTCTCTCATAGTGCTTACGCTTCCATCTCACAGGCAGACAGTGTGAGGAAAGAGGCTGTACAGCAGAGCTGAGAGAATTGTGAGAAGAGAGCTTCAGATGAGATATGTTTGCAATGGGATAAAGTTCATCTCTGTTGAACTGTGTTAGTTGTCATCACACACAGCTCTGCAGTGAGATCGGGAGACGAAAGTGTCAGTCATTACACGTTGCACATTGGTAACACCCCCTTTCATTTAAAATAAGCTCTGGAGGCAGATTCTCAGGGAGATCTATCTCCAGCTCATAGATCTTAACAGCTCATTTACATATTAAGAAAAACGGGTATTTCTTTGGAATAAAACATCGGATCACAGATATCAAGGTATCATTTTATTCCGCTTCCTATGACCTGCATGCCCGTATAAGCAGCTTGAAGGTTGATCCAACCAACAGATTCCCTTTAATCCAATGCCTTTACAGTTAACGTTGCTTTTAGAAACGATTCACATTGACTGAGGCACTGATTAATCTTTTGCAGAATGTAAGTTATCTTATTTCACAATATGGAAAAGAAACAATGAATGACAATGAAGGGCTTGTGCCAAGAGTGAAGTAATGGATGCAATCAACTTCTAATTAGATTGTAATGTCATTTATTAAACCAACTTTACTTCGCCAAACGAAATCATTAATTGGACATACATCCTCCTCAGTGAGATGTTTATTTAATAAGCTCCTGTGTCGTCTAGTAATATACGCCTCAAATTAATCATTGTGCTATTGCATAGAGTGATGGTAGCCCCCTGCATTAATGCCCTGATGGCTGGCACTTGGTAACATAGCTATAACCTTTTAGCAATCCTGACGCACAAATTTACATTAACCCCTTAAAGAGGTTGTCCACTACTTTTACATTGATGTTCTCTTCTTAGGATATGGCATCAATGTGTGATCGGTCAGGACCGACACTCGGTATCCCAGCTATCAGCTATCATCGACGTCGGCGGTGGAGTACTTACAGGTGGAGCTTGGCCGTCTACTTGTAGTCGCCGGGGCTTGTTACTGCACATCCGCCTGAATTGAACAGGAGGCGGATGGGGGCACACACAGCGAAATAGATTGTTATCCAGACAATAGCATTATATGGTGATGTAGCAGTGTTCACCTGGAATTGTTGTGAGAAAGCTGATCCATAAGTTGGGGGGTCCATAAGTGGTCAGTATGAAATAAGAAATATCCAGAGAGTCCAGGATATAGGAAAATTATAGCGGTTTCATTCTCAAATTGCAAGTTGAAAAAAATGATACCTTGATATCTGCGATCCAATGTCTTATCACAGAAAAATCCACATTTTCCTTAATATGTACAGGTAAATGAATTGTTAAGATCTATGGGCCGGACATAGATCGCTGTGAGAATCTTCCTCCAGAGCTTATTTTAAATGAAAGAAAGTGTTAACAGTCTGAGGCATGAAATGCATGAAACTTCACTGCCCTCATGTCACTGCAGAGCTGTGTGGAAATAACTGCCCATGAATTGAGGAAAATCAAGCGTGAAGCTGCCAAGATGCCATTTGCCACCAGTTTTGCCATATTTCAGAGCTGCAACGTTACTGGAGTAACAAAAAGCACAAGGTGTGCGATACTCAGGGACATGGCAAAGGTAAGGAAGGCTGAAAAATGTCCACCTTTGAACAAGAAACATAAGATAAAACATCAAGATTTGGCCAAGAAATATCTTAAGACTGACTTTTCAAAGGTTTCATGGACTGATGAAATGAGAGTGACTCTTGATGGGCCAGATGGATGGGCCAGAGGCTGGATCAGTAAAGGGCAGTGAGCTCCACTCCGACTCAGACGCCAGCAAGGTGGAGGTGGGGTACTGGTATGGGCTGGTATCATCAAAGATGAACTTGTGGGATCTTTTCGGGTTGAGGATGGAGTGAAGCTCATCTCCCAGCCCTACTGCCAAATTTCTGGAAGACAACTTCTTCAAGCAGTGGTACAGGAAGAAGTCAGTATTGTTCAATAAAAACATGATTTTCATGCAGGTCAATGCTCCATCACATGCCTCCAACTACTCCACAGTGTGGCTGGCCAGTAAAGGTCAGGTTCACCTGATCTGAACCCCATAGAGAACCTGTGGTCCCTCATAAAATGTGAGATCTACAGGGAGGGAAAACAGTACACCTCTCGGAACAGTGTCTGGAGGCTGTGGTGGCTGCTGCACACAATGTTGGTCGTAAACAGATCAAGCAACTGACAGAATCTATGGATGGAAGGCTGCTGAGTGTCATCATAAAGAATGGTGGCTATATTGGTCACTCATTTTTTTTGGTTTTGTTTTTGCATGTCAGAAATGTTTATTTCTAAATTTTGAGCAGTTATATTGGTTTACTTGGTGAAAATAAACAAGTGAGATGGGAATATATTTGGATTTTATTAAGTTGCCTAATAATTCTGCACAGTAATAGTTACCTGCACAAACAGATATCCTCCTAAGATAGCCAAATCTAAAAAAAAAAAACACTCCAACTTCTAAAAATATTAACCCCTTCATGACATGAGCAGTACATGTACTGCTCAAATCGTGTCACCCCCTTTGATGTGGGCTCCGGCGGTGAGCCCACATCAAAGTCGCGACATGTCAGCTGTTTTGTACAGCTGACATGTGCGCGCAATAGCGGCGGGTGAAATCGCTATTCACCCGCCGCTATTAACCTGTTAAATGCCGCTGTCAAACACAGACAGCAGCATTTAACTACCGCATCCAGCCGGGCGGCCGAATATGACGTCATCGCCGACCCCCGTCACATGATCGGGGGTCGGCGATGCATCAGGAAGGTAACCATAGAGGTCCTTGAGACCTCTATGGTTACTGATCACCGGTGGCTGTGAGCGCCCCCCTGTGGTCGGCGCTCACAGCACACCTCCATTTCTGCTACATAGCAGCGATCTGATGATCGCTGCTATGTAGCAGAGCCGATCAGGCTATGCCAGCTTCTAGCCTCCCATGGAGGCTATTGAAGCATGGCACAAGTAAAAAAAAAATGTTTTTAAAAATATGAAAAAAATATAAAAAATATAAAAGTTTAAATCACCCCCCTTTCGCCCCATCCTAAATAAAACAATAAAAAAAAAACAAACCTACACGTATTTGGTATCGCCGTGTTCAGAATCGCCCGTTCTATCAATTAAAAAAAAGCATTAACCTGATCGCTAAACGGCGTAGCGAGAAAAAAATCCGAAACGCCAGAATTACGTTTTTTGGTCGCTGCGACATTGCATTAAAATGCAATAACGGGCGAGCAAAAGAATGTATCTGCGCAAAAATGGTATCATTAAAAACATCAGCTCGGCACGCAAAAAATAAGCCCTCACCCGACTCCAGATCACGAAAAATGGAGACGCTACGGGTATCGGAAAATGGCACTTTTTTTTTTTTTTTTTTAGCAAAGTTTGGAATTTTTTTTCACCATTTAGATAAAAAATAACCTAGTCATGTTAGGTGTCTATGAACTCGTAATGACCTAGAGAATCATAATGGCAGGTTAGTTTTAGCATTTAGTGAACCTAGCAAAAAAGCCAAACAAAAAACAAGTGTGGGACTGCACTTTTTTTGCAATTTCACCGCACTTGGAATTTTTTTCCCGTTTTCTAGTAAAAGACATGGTAAAACCAATGGTGTCGTTCAAAAGTACAACTTGTCCCGCAAAAAATAAGCCCTCACATGACCATATTGACGGAAAAATAAAAAAGTTATGGCTCAGGGAAAGAGGGGAGCGAAAAACGAAAACGCAAAAATGAAAAAGGGCCGCGACTTGAAGGGGGCTTTGATATTTATGAGTCTTTTTGGTTGATTGAGAACATAGTTGTTGATCAATAATAAAAATAATCCTCTAAAATACAACGTGCCTAATAATTCTGCACGGAGTGTACAGCACAGCCACGTAGTATATAACAAAGCCCAGATAGCATATAACACAGCCACTATATAGCATAGCCACTAGCATAGCCACATAGTATATAACACAGCCCATGTAGTATATAACAGCCCACATAGTATATAACACAGCCACGTAGTATATAACAGCCCACGTAGTATATAACACAGCCATGTAGTATATAACACAGCCACATAGTATATAGCAGAGCCACGTAGTACATAACACAGCCTACATAGTATATAGCACAGCCCACGTAGTATATAGCACAGCCCACATAGTATATAACAGAGCCATGAAGTATATAGCAGAGTCATGTAGTATACAGCACAGCCCACATAGCATATTGCACAGTCCATGTAGTATATAGCACAGCCCACGTTTTATATTGCACAGTCCATGTAGTATATAGCACAGCCCACATCTCTCTCCCCCATCCCCCCCAAAAAGTCCCCACAGTCCAGTACTCAGTGTTATAGTAAAAAAAAAAACACACTCCTCACCTCTCCTCGTGCCCGCGCTGCTCACTGCTCCAGTCTTGGGGGCTGCCGCTGCACTGTCTGGCACACAGTCAGTGCGCGATGACGTCATTGCGTACCCGCAGTGTCAGAGGCACAGCGGGGAATGATGGGAGAGGGAGCGTCATCTGACACTCCCTCCTCCATCATTGCTTTGAACTATACCGGCAGACACCGGTATAGTTCAATGCGGCGGGGGAGTCGGCGCTGGTGGCAGACAGGCCCCCTGCCTCACAGGGGCCCCATAGCAGCTGCGTGATGTGCCGCTAGCTGAGGACCCCTGGGGAGCGGGGGCCCTAGGCAGCTGCCTGCCCCAAACACCAGCACTGTCTGTACCGTGAATGGGCCCCCCGTCTTGCCAGGGCCCCGACACTTGCCCGAGTGCACCGGGTACTGAAGCCAGCCCTGACAGTTACTTTTGAGAACATTAAATCAACTCTGATCTTGACTTCTGTGTAAATATCTTCTGTCCTAAAGAGAATCTGTTACAAGGTTTTCACTTCCCCAGAGCGGAATGGTGTAGGGGCAGAGAGTCTGATTCCAGCACTTACTGAGCTGGGCTCTGTTTAACCCCGCCCACAACACTGATTGGCTGCTTTCTGTGTACACTGTGCACAGGTAGAAATCTGCCTATCAGTGGTGGGGGCGGGGTTATACAGAGATCATGAATATGGAGAACTACATGGCATCAGGTTTACTAGTCCTCTAGTGATTATCGACTGCTAATAAAACTGTGATTTTATCAAAACTACTGCAAACAGCCTAAATGACACATGAGTGGACTCAGGGTCTCTGCCCCTACATTATGCTGTACTCAGATTAGGAGGCAAAAACCTGGTGACAGATTCCCATTAAAGAGGTTGCCTGACCCCAAAATACAAATTTATTTTTTAGCTAATTCGTGCTGTATTGTAAGATACATAATATACAAGACCCCTATACATTTTGTTTTGGTTTCTACCTTTAGTTTCTCCTCACATGCACCTCGTGCAGACCAGGCAGCTTCCTGCGGTTTTTATTTCTAAGCTCATTGCCAGAGGTATCCACACCGCCATCCTCACTGTCCGCACCCTCTGCCCGCCCACTACACACTCATTGGCTGCTAGTATCGGCCAGAGCACTGACCTGTCATTCATTCAAGTATTGGAAGTGATAGAGGAGCGATCCTGTGTCCTCATCTGTAGTGCAATAATTTACCTCACAACACATCCACCGTGGTGACAGAGCCGTCACATGACCCCACATCACATCCACAGTGGTGACAGAGCATCACATGACCCCACATCACATCCACAATGGTGACAGAGCCATCACATGACCCCGCAATACATCCACAGTGGTGACAGAGCATCACATGACCCCGCAATACATCCACAGTGGTGACAGAGCATCACATGACCCCACAATACATCCACCGTGGTGACAGAGCCATCACATGACCCCGCAATACATCCACCGTGGTGACAGAGCATCACATGACCCCGCAATACATCCACCGTGGTGACAGAGCATCACATGACCTCACAACACATCCACCGTGGTGACAGAGCCGTCACATGACCCCACATCACATCCACAGTGGTGACAGAGCATCACATGACCCCACATCACATCCACAATGGTGACAGAGCCATCACATGACCCCGCAATACATCCACAGTGGTGACAGAGCCATCACATGACCCCGCAATACATCCACAGTGGTGACAGAGCATCACATGACCCCGCAATACATCCACCGTGGTGATAGAGCATCACATGACCCCGCAATACATCCACCGTGGTGACAGAGCCATCACATGACCCCGCAATACATCCACCGTGGTGACAGAGCATCACATGACCCCGCAATACATCCACCGTGGTGACAGAGCATCACATGACCTCACAACACATCCACCGTGGTGACAGAGCCGTCACATGACCCCACATCACATCCACAGTGGTGACAGAGCATCACATGTCCCCACATCACATCCACAGTGGTGACAGAACAGTCACATGACCCCGCAATACATCCACAGTGGTGACAGAGCCATCACATGACCCCACATCACATCCACAGTGGTGACAGAGCCATCACATGACACCACATCACATCCACAGTGGTGACAGAGCATCACATGACCCCACATCACATCCACAGTGGTGACAGAGCCATCACATGACCCCACATCACATCCACAGTGGTGACAGAGCATCACATGACCCCACATCACATCCACAGTGGTGACAGAGCATCACATGACCCCGCAATACATCCACAGTGGTGACAGAGCCATCACATGTCCTCACATCACATCCACAGTGGTGACAGAGCCATCACATGACCCCACATCACATCCACAGTGGTGACAGAGCATCACATGACCCCGCAATACATCCACCGTGGTGACAGAGCAGTCACATGACCCCGCAATACATCCACAGTGGTGACAGAGCCATCACATGACCCCACATCACATCCACAATGGTGACAGAGCATCACATGACCCCGCAATACATCCACAGTGGTGACAGAGCCATCACATGTCCTCACATCACATCCACAGTGGTGACAGAGCCATCACATGACCCCACATCACATCCACAGTGGTGACAGAGCCATCACATGACCCCACATCACATCCACAGTGGTGACAGAGCCATCACATGACCCCACATCACATCCACAGTGGTGACAGAGCCATCACATGACACCACATCACATCCACAGTGGTGACAGAGCCATCACATGACCCCACATCACATCCACAGTGGTGACAGAGCATCACATGACTCCGCAATACATCCACAGTGGTGACAGAGCCGTCACATGTCCCCACATCAAATCCACAGTGGTGACAGAGCCGTCACATGTCCCCACATCACATCCACAGTGGTGACAGAGCCATCACATGACCCCAATCACATCCACAGTGGTCTCAAGATAAGGAAATGATGCTCAGTAGTGTGTGTGGCCTCCACATGCCTGCACAACCTCCGTACAATGCCTGGGCATGGTCCTGATGAGGCAATGGATGTTTTCCTGAGGGATCTCCTCCCAGACCTGGATTAAAGCATCAATCAACTTCTGGACAGTCTACGAAGCAACATGGTGTTTGTAGATGAAAGGAGATATGATGTCCCAGATGTGCTCGATTGGATTTAGGTCTGGGGAATGGGCGGGCCAGTCCATAGCATCAATGTGTTTATCATGCGGGAATTGATGACACTCTTCAGCTACATGAGACGTAGCATTGTCATTCATCAGAAGGAACCCCGGGCCCACTGGACCTTCATATGGTCTCACAATGGGTCTGAGGATCTCATCTCGGTACCTAATGGCAGTAAGGCTACCTCTGGTGAGCAGAGCACAAAGAGGGCTGTGTGGCCCTGCAAAGAAATGCCTCTCCACACCATTGCAGGCCCACTTCCAAACCGGTCATTCTGGAGGATGTTGCAGGCAGCAGACCATTCTCTACGGCGTCTCCAGACTCGATCAAGTCTGTCTCATGTGCTCATTGTGAACCTGCTCTCATCCGTGAAGATCACAGCACAGGGATCCTCCTGGGTCTCCTGCCATAGCGTTTCATTTCATTCAGATGTGGACGGGTAGTTTGCGTTGACACTGATGCACCCGGAGCCTGCAGGACAGTGTGCATTTCTTTAGAACTTGTTTGGGACTGCTTATCCACCAGACTATCCTGCATTGCAGCCTTTCATCAATATTTTTCTGTCATCCAGGGAGATTGGCTACAGTTCCATGGGTTATAAACATCCTATGTTGTGTACCGTGAACAAATGAGCATCGAGATCTCTGGAGATGGACTTGTAACCTTGATATTGTTGATATTTTTCAACAATTTTGGTTCTCTATTCCCCAGACAATCCTCTTTTCCTCTTCTCTTTCTGTTCTCCATACAAAGCTTGAGTGAGCTTCTCCCCTTTGTATCTGGTTTCAGGTATGATTTTCATATTTCCCACACCTGTTACTTGCCACATGTATGTTTATCCACAATTTAGGAAAAGTGCCAACAATTTTGCCTGGTCAATTTTGGGGGGTTTTGAACTACGTTCAATTTGCCTTTTTTTTCAGTTTTTTTGTGTTGTTCCAATACACACAAAGGAAATAAACAAGTGCATAACAAAACGTGTAATTGCAATAATTTTCTGGGAGAAATAATTCATTTTCAAGAACAATTACAACGATCCCAACACTTTCGGCCATGACTGTATACATCTCAATTGCTGCAGAACAGAATAATACATACCCTCAGCTGCTGCAAAACCTCAAAATACACACCTGAGCTGCTGCAGAACCTCACAATACTCAACTCAGCTGCTGCAGAACCTCATAATACACACCTCAGCTGCTGCAGAACCACACACTATACACCTCAGCTACTGCAGAACCTCATAATACACACATCGGCTGCTGCAGTACCTCACACTACATACCTCAACTGCTGCAGAACATCATAATACACATCTCAGCTGCAGCAGAACCTCATAATACATCTTATCTGGTATAATTGAATTAAATTGAGCTTTTATTTCCACATTGAACCATTATGCGTGATCTGCAGATAGCAGTATGTAAGGTATGAGCCAAGGTTTCCATTGTTATTTTACCAGAAGATAAGGAACCTGACAGCAATTCCTAATGCACGACCCCCAGGCCGCATGAATCAGACATTAGCTCTCTTATTGCAGTCGTGTATGATTTACACTACCACGTTTCAGGTAAATCATACATTTAATATCTGTCCAGCCCCTATGATGACTAGCTCAAAAGCTTGGTTCCCAGTAGTTTTTCCCTGCTTTGCTCCCCTAGACTGGGTGTCCCCCCTGTGTTTGTAATTCTGCACACTGACATGCTCAATTCTAAAGGTGTGTAATATGCGCTCTGTTAGGATTTCGCTTTACTTGCTGATTTGTAGAGTTGTCACGTGATCACTTGCATGTGATTTGGAGAATAGTTGTCATGTGACGACCGATGTTTTCTCCCGCTTATCTCATAGTTCTAATTTTCAATTGAGAGGAGCAGGAGGAGACAACAGTCGGTAAATGACTACCAGTCTGGAAATCGCATGTGAGCGATCACGTGATGACCACTCAAATCAGCAAATAGAGCAAAATTCTAACAAAGCGCAAAGTACACACGTTTAGGATTCAGCATGTCAGTGTCAACTTGCGGAATTACAAACATGTACATGACACCTAAATATTACAGGTATATATGTATGTATATATATTGTAGTGTTTCCCTTACTTCGGGTCTTGGGGGACACTCGCTTTGCACAGGAATAACGCATACAGGCACGATTTTTCCACAAATTAAGTCCATTCCGGTTTATTAAAGCATCCTAAACCGCACGGTTACCCAGGTTACACGTCACCAGCTTACACATCGTCTGTTACTTTAACACGTGTGGCTTTACAAAGCATTCCATAGCCACGCCTTAACTCTTAAGTCACCAGGTGACTGCACAGTTCATTACAGTTCATTGCATGTATCAACGGAACATATTAACCGCCAGCACTCTGTTCCAAATGCAGCTACGTCTCTGCCGTATATTACAGGTTTCATCCCATACCAGGGGTTACCTCTCAGGAGCTTCGGCTCCACACACTGACTCCTGCCAGTGCTGGTTCACAGGGAAACTGCCTCACTGTGATCACTGTCCTTGTGACCAGGGCACCTCGGACAGTCCAGACCCACAGTAGGAACTGTAGCTTTCCCAACACAGAAACTGTCCTAGGCTCTGTAGATGCAGCCTTTCCATACGCTTCCACGAAGTCCAGTCACAGGTACTTCCAACACACAGACCATCAGTCCATGATCTTACCAGGTGCTTACAGGACTCCAGTCCATCCCAGGACAATCCAACACTCTGACCATTCCAGGACTCACACTCTTACCAGGTGCTTGCAGGACTCCAGTCCATCCCAGGACAATCCAACACCCTCGAGCATTCAGTCCATAGCCTCAGCAGTGCTTCCAAGACTCCAGCCCACTTCAGGACAATCCAACACACAGGCAATTACAGGACTCACTCTCTTCAGTGCTTACAGGAGACTCCAACACTGACCGTCCACTAGGTCCATGGTCTCAGGTGCTTCCAGGAAGACTCCAGGACCTTGCACATGGACCAAACGGATCCAGACACAGGAACCATGTGACCCACACCCTGGTCACATTACAAAGCTGTAACCACTCCCCTGGGTGGGAGTGTTGGTGTGTGTGGCTAGTTTGACCCTCCCATCTCTCATAACTAGCTCTGCCAGTCTCCCATTAGCATTACACAATTACTTGTGGGACTACAGGTCCCAGCAAACCAACTTAACTTCAGACTGACAGCGCAGAGTGTCTTCCTCTGCAACACACACACCGGCCATTTACACTCCTGCCGGACTTTGTCTCATCACATTTATGCCTCCAAGCGCATCTTGAAGCGCACACACAGCGCCCCCTGGCTGTAACGTGGGTCACTGCACCACAATATACAGTGGGGCAAAAAAGTATTTAGTCAGTCAGCAATAGTGCAAGTTCCACCACTTAAAAAGATGAGAGGCGTCTGTAATTTACATCATAGGTAGACCTCAACTATGGGAGACAAACTGAGAAAAAAAATCCAGAAAATCACATTGTCTGTTTTTTTTAACATTTTATTTGCATATTATGGTGGAAAATAAGTATTTGGTCAGAAACAAAATTTCATATCAATACTTTGTAATATATCCTTTGTTGGCAATGACAGAGGTCAAACGTTTTCTGTAAGTCTTCACAAGGTTGCCACACACTGTTGTTGGTATGTTGGCCCATTCCTCCATGCAGATCTCCTCTAGAGCACTGATGTTTTTGGCTTTTCGCTTGGCAACACGGACTTTCAACTCCCTCCAAAGGTTTTCTATAGGGTTGAGATCTGGAGACTGGCTAAGCCACTTCAGGACCTTGAAATGCTTCTTACGAAGCCACTCCTTCGTTGCCCTGGTGGTGTGCTTTGGATCATTGTCATGTTGAAAGACCCAGCCACGCTTCATCTTCAATGCCCTTGCTGATGGAAGGAGGTTTGCACTCAAAATCTCACGATACATGGCCCCATTCATTCTTTCATGTACCTGGATGAGTCGTCCTGGCCCCTTTGCAGAGAAACAGCCCCAAAGCATGATGTTTCCACCACCATGCTTTACAGTAGGTATGGTGTTTGATGGATGCAACTCAGTATTCTTTTTCCTCCAAACACGACAAGTTGTGTTTCTACCAAACAGTTCCAGTTTGGTTTCATCAGACCATAGGACATTCTCCCAAAACTCCTCTGGATCATCCAAATGCTCTCTAGCAAACTTCAGACGGGCCCGGACATGTACTGGCTTAAGCAGTGGGACACGTCTGGCACTGCAGGATCTGAGTCCATGGTGGCGTAGTGTGTTACTTATGGTAGGCCTTGTTACATTGGTCCCAGATCTCTGCAGTTCATTCACTAGGTCCCCCCGCGTGGTTCTGGGATTTTTGCTCACCGTTCTTGTGATCATTCTGACCCCACGGGGTGGGATTTTGCGTGGAGCCCCAGATCGAGGGAGATTATCAGTGGTCTTGTATGTCTTCCATTTTCTAATTATTGCTCCCACTGTTGATTTCTTCACTCCAAGCTGGTTGGTTATTGCAGATTCAGTCTTCCCAGCCTGGTGCAGGGCTACAATTTTGTTTCTGCTGTCCTTTGACAGCTCTTTGGTCTTCACCATAGTGGAGTTTGGAGTCAGACTGTTTGAGGGTGTGCACAGGTGTCTTTTTATACTGATAACAAGTTTAAACAGGTGCCATTACTACAGGTAATGAGTGGAGGAAAGAGGAGACTCTTAAAGAAGAAGTTACAGGTCTGTGAGAGCCAGAAATCTTGATTGTTTGTTTCTGACCAAATACTTATTTTCCACCATAATATGCAAATAAAATGTTAAAAAAACAGACAATGTGATTTTCTGGATTTTATTTACTCCGTTTGTCTCCCATAGTTGAGGTCTACCTATGATGTAAATTACAGACGCCTCTCATCTTTTTAAGTGGTGGAACTTGCACTATTGCTGACTGACAAAATACTTTTTTGCCCCACTGTATATATATATATATATATATATATATATATATACATATATATTGTGATGAACCAATTAGTGATCTACTGAGAGACAGGTATGTATCGCACAGACAGAGGTCTGCAGCGATCTGAATCCAGGGCAGGTTGCTGGGTCTTGTAGTCCCACAAACCTGTATTTTAGTAAAGGGCTGGATTTAAGTGTTAACCAGAAAGTGATGAGTGGGACTGGTTAACCATATACCTCCCAAAGGGTGTGCTCCTATTACATCAGGAAGATCCTATATGTCTTCCTGGTTGTACCACATGCGAGATGGCCATATGTGAGACTGGAGCTGTGTGGAGGTCCTTTGATAATCCAGGAAGAACTGAGGGTCGGAACTACTGACAGAACCTATATGAATCCAGGCTGGGAAAACCTGAGCATAGACAAATAGATACACAGTACATTATACAAACATAATATCTGCCACAGGGGTCGCCAACTTAGGGACAGAGTGTAACCCCGATAGGCTCCCCCTAGAGGCTATGGCAGTAGAGGATGTGGAGATCCCATTTAACCAAGAGCAGGAAATGTCCCCTGGTAAGTTCAGGACAGTTCAGATCAAGGGTCCCACGCAGAGACGCAGGATTAAAAAACGCAGCTATGAGAAGAGCCGGGAGTGTATGATCGTGGAGGCGACTGAGGATGTGCGCACGAGGAACCCTCTGGCACCGCCTAAGGATGTGGCTGGGGGTCAGGGTAAATTAAATAGAGCGCTCATTATACAGCAGGGACGGGAGGCTCAGGTTCAGGGGAACGCAATACAGACATAGTCACCAGAGCAAGGGTAAGGGTACGGAGTAAACGATACCAAGGGCCCGAAGGCTGGTACTTAGGTGACAGGGTGACATGCGGGGTTAGTGAACCCGAAATATACAAGGTCGAAACCAACCAAAACTGGCCCAAATTTATGGTTAATCAGAAAAGAGGGCTAGACTTCTGCAATGGAGAACAGGGTGGGTGGTCCCATAAGGAAGTATGGAGGAGAAACGCAAAGGGAAGGGATGCATGTGCCGATCGATGGTTTTGGTCCCTACTTTGGTTTCTTAGTGTACTGTGGGCCGGGATGTCACATGGCCATGCAGATGCCCTGTCTAGCGCCCATATCGGGTAACAAATGTTCAACCCCACAGGTATGAATAGGGGGGGAGGATATGTGAGGCAGTGACCCCTGTTACAGCTAGGGAGTGCTGTTTGTGCTCTCCAGAATGCATACGGAGGCATAGTGAGGCCATGAGGGCATATTGCGGTTACAGGTGTAGCTGTGATTAGAATGGTGAAGCAGTGACTGATTAAAAGCCCATGTAGTATAGGGGGAGCTGTGTCAGCGTTGGTCTGGGAAGCAGGCAGAGCAGTTGTCTGCAGAGCACTCCCTGTGTGAGGCAACACAGGAGCAAGAGGAACCAAAGAGACTGACACCCTGCGTCTCAGGCTGTCTTTTGTTTACCCGCCTGCAATCCTGAGGATACAGCGTGCTTTGCACTGCGTGAGTAAAGAGACTTGGTCCCAGCGTGAGCTCGCCCAGGGAAACTGGGCAAAGGGAAGTCCGGCCTGTTTAGGGACTGCAAACTAAAGCTGTGTACTATGTATTCAAATGGACTGTGTGAAGTAACACATTAAAGGAATGTTTTTGTTTTGAACTTGCTTGGGTCACTGCCGTTTCACTGCATACGGTGCCCAGTGCTGCCTTACACCTCATATATATTTTATTTAACTCACTTATATAGCGTCATTCATTAATTTCTACAGTGCTTGACAGACATCATCATCACTGTCACCTTTTGGTCTCACAATATAATTTCTCTATCAGTATGTCTTTGGAGGGAAATGTAGTATTACATGCTGGACAATAAAATTAGCAGTTGAAATTTAGACTGGGGCTACATGGTGAAATGTGTTGTGTGGCATCAATTCTGAGACAAGTCACGAAGCTAAAAACATTTGTGCAACTTGTGTGTGACTTGCTGTTGTGCTACAATTTTAGTGCTATGACTTTGCTGTAAAAAAAACCCTAGCCAAATAGCAGACAAACTGGATTTTCTTTTGTTGCTCACAAGTCGCATGTGATTATCCTTAGTTTCTGTTTTCAGTTGGTTTCTGCAATCGTCTCTGTGTTTTCTATTAGGAGGTGACCTGTTTTTATACCCAGTCCTTAGATCTTTTAGGGACCTCCTTCCCCCTGTCTATAGGTCTTTACTTGAGTTTAACCTAGGATCATCGGTGGGTCTATTCGCAAGGAATGGGTCACCCACTCCATGATAGGGTATCAGCCTAGTCTCAGTGCAGGGTCAGTTTTCCCCCCTTCTATTCTAGTTCTGTGCTGCAGTTCTGTAACACACACCATGGATTCATTGACCAACTTGATTTGTTGAAGAATTTCTGCCGTCCTGACTCACGTTTTTGTAGCTTTACCAATTGATTAAACGAGCAACAACTTATTAAGACTATAGACAGGTTCTTCATTACACGGGCAGTAGGAGGCATAACCAAACAATGACTCCTAGAGGTATACGTGGCCGGGGAGAATGACAGTGGTGGGGAGACCGATGATTAATTGTGTAATAATGATGCAGATCATGTGGATGTTCTTCAATATTGTTGCAGTTCCGTAAAAGTTTGTCCAGCCACACATATAAAGAACAAAAAAAATTATCTCCCGGATTCCTTCAATATGAGCAGCGTCCAAGAACTTGCTCAACGCTTGCAAGGGTTAACTTTGGAAGTAGCCGACCTGCAACAGCACGTGAGTAATTACTCTGGAACATGGTCTGAAGAACCTAAGGTAGGATTACCTAAGTTTTTCTGGTAAATGCCAGGAATTTTTTACTTTTTAAAATGCATGTTTATTATATTTTCGGCTTAGACACAGATCCTCTAGGAGTGAAATACAGCGTGTGGGGATTATTATGTCTTTATTGCGAAATGATCCCCAAATCTGGGCATTTTCATTACATCCTGAAGATACTTGTTTGACATCAGTAGAAGCATTTTTTTCTGCTATGGGGTTGTTATATGATGATCCTGATGGCAGAGCTCAGATGGCTTAAACAGGGTTCTGAGAGGTATGCTGAGAGGTATTGCACCCAGTTCAGACGATGGTCCGCAGAAGTCAGGTGGAATGACCTAGCGCTCAAAAGTCAGTTTTTAGCAGGTTTGAGTGAAAGAATTAAAGATTTGCTCATTGCATATCCTGCACTTGATACTTTGGAAACTGCTATGCAGTTAGCTATCCGTATGGATAGAAGATTGAGAGGCAGACAGAATAAAGAAAAGGCTCTTATAATGCTGAACCCCATCTCTCAGGATAGCCCCGTCGACTGCAGGGAACCGATGCAACTTGGGGCGATGTCCTCTCCTTCCCAGGAGTGGGAGAAGAGGTTTTCTGTAGGGCTATGCTTGTATTGTGGTAAGGCTGACCATTTTATTAAGCAATGTGAGGTTCGCATAAGGAAAGAAAAAAAAAAGGTCAGTAGGAGTAACACTCCAGTTCTTATTGCGTTTTTACGGTCTGCAGGAGTTTTTTTTTCTGGTAATACCACATATCATGGTCATTCCATTGATTTTCAGGTAATGGTGGATTGTGGTTCTGCACTTAATTTGATTGATCAACAATTCTCAGACAAATATAAGTTTGATTCTGAACCATTGTCATCTCCTATTCCTGTTGTGGCTATTGATAACACTCCTCTGGAACATGGGTGTATTTCTCGAAAGGTTACTGCGTTCCCACTTATTATGAATATGGAACATCAGGAGTATATAGACTTGTTTGTCCTTGCTAAATTACCGTGCCCTGCCATCTTGGGTTTATCCTGGTTAAAAATGCACAATCCATTGCTGGCCTGGTCATCTAGTACTATAAGCTCCTGGGGTCAGGGGTGTTATGGTAATTGTTGTAATGTTCACATTGTTGCTGTTGTGAAGAAGGAGCTACCTGAAGCCATTCGGGATTTCTGGAGGGTATTTTCGGAGGTTGAGTCGCAAGCTCTACCACCCCATAGAGATTACGACTGCGCTATTGAGTTCATCCCAGGTGTTGTTTATTTAATCTGATGATTCCCGAGAGGGAGGCCTTAAAGGAATACCTACAGACTAGTTTAGCTGCAGATCATATAAGACCCTATAAGTCCCCTGTGGCTGTCGGATTCTTTTTTGTCAAAAAGAAGAATGGGTGCCTTAGGCAGTGTCTGGATTTTTGAGAGATTAATAAGATCACTGTGCGCAATCCTTACCCGTTGCCGTTGGTTCCAGATTTGTTTAACCAACTAACCAGAGCGAAGTGGTTCCCTAAGATTGACTTTCGTGGGGCATATAATTTGCTGTAGGTGAAGGAGGGCGATGAATAGAAGATAGCCTTTAATACTCCGGAAGGTCATTTTGAGTGTCTGGTGATGCCTTTTGGCCTTACTAATGCGCCTGCGTTTTTTCAAAATTTCATTAATGACATTCTGAGGTCGTTGATCGGTAGGAGTTTTATTGTTTATTTGGATGATATTTTGATCTTTTCAACTGATCTGGAGTCGCATTGGCAGAGAGTCCGCAAAGTTCTACAGATTTTGAGCGAAAACTCACTCTTTGCTAAATTGGGGAAGTGCGAGTTTGCGGTACAGAAAATTAGTTTTTTGGGGTACCTTGTCTCCAGTGATGGGTTTAAGATGGACCCGGTGAAGGTTCAGGTAGTGCTGGAGTGGCCTAGAGCTGAATGTTTGAAGTCGGGTCAGAGATTTTTAGGGTTTGCTAATTATTACAGAAAATTCATAAAGAATTTTTCTGTGATCGCTAAACCTATAACTGAGGTCACCAAGAAGGGTTCCAATACTGTCCAATGGTCCTCTCAGGCTGTTAAGGCTTTTGAGCATCTCAAGGAGAGGTTTAGCTCTGCTCCTGTTTTGATCCAGACAGGTGAGACCAAGCCATATCTGGTAGAGGTTGATGCCTCTTAAGTAGGGGTGGGGGCAGTTCTGGCCCAAGAGGGAGAGGAAGGGGTGTATCCCTGTGCTTTCTTTTCTAAAAAAAAATTTCGGAGACTGAGCTCAACTATGATGTTGGGAATAGAGAGTTGCTGGCTATTAAACTCGCGTTTGAGCATTGGTGACATTTTTTGGAGGGGGTTAGACATCCGAGACAGGTTTTTACTGATCATAAGAATCTGATATATCTGGAAGCTGCTAAACGTTTGAATACCCGTCAAGCTAGGTGGGCACTGTGTTTTGCCCGGTTTCATTTCTCCGTAACATATATCCCTGGGACGAAGAATGTTAAAGCGGATGCTTTGTCTCGTAGTTTCTCTCCAGCAGTTAATACTGAGAAGGAGGAATGTATTTTGCAGAGGGGGTAGTGGTGGTAGCATTGGGTTCTGAGTTGGAGAGTAGCATCCTAGAGGCCCAGCATGCTGCACCAAATAACACTCAGTATGGTAAATTATTTGTGCCTAGAGCCTTGCGTAGAGCTTTGCTTGCTGAATGTCATGAGTCTCGGCTTATGGCGTGCTTTTTGTGACAGATTAAAGGGTCATTTTCGTCAGGTTATCATCCGGAGTCCAATGGACAGACTGAAAGGAAGAACCAGGATGTCGAGCAGTTTCTGAGATGTTTTGTAGCAGACAATCAGGAGATGTGGTCGGAATATCTACCATATCATGTATCTTTACTGAAGAAAGTTGACACATCAGATAAGGAGGCAATGCCAACTGTTCCTCCAGTTGATGAGGACAGCGAGTTTGAGATTTCACGCATTTTAGATTCCAGGTGGCACAGAGGAAGGTTTGCAGTATCTTGTGTCTGGGAAGGGTTTCGGTCTCGAGGATAATTCCTGGATGAAAGCTGAGGACGTCTCGGCCTCAAGGCTGATTAAGGCTTTTCACAGGACATTTCCGAATAAGGCTCGGCCAAGAGGATCTGGAGGATCCTCGTAAAAGGGGAGGTACTGTTAGAATATGTTTTGTTTTTTGACCATCCGCCATCTTGTTGTGGTTTTCTGGCTGCTGGTCTTTTTCCCCTGGTGTGGGTTGCCTTAGGTCGGGTGATTGTATCACCCTTTATCACCCAGCACCTGCCTCCCATTCCTTGCTGGACAATAGAGTTTTTCCGCTAGAGTTCTGGCTAGGTGCTTTGATAGCTTTCTCTGTTTGATATTGTGCAGTTCTGGGATCTTTGGTTCTGCTATCTTTAGTTTCTGTTTTCAGTTGGTTTCTGCAAATGTCTATGTGTTTTCTATTAGGAGTTGACCTGTTTTAATACCCAGTCCTTAGATCTTTCAGGGACCTCCTTCCCCCTGTCTATAGGTCTTCACTTGAGTTTAACCTAGGATCGTCGGTGGTCTATTCACAAGGAATGGGTAGCCCACTCCATGGTAGGGTATCAGCCTAGTCTCAGTGCAGGGTCAGTTTCCCCCCCTTCTATTCTAGTTCTGTGCTGCAGTTCCGTAACACACACCATGGATTCATTGACCAACTTGATTTGTTGAAGAATTTCTGCCGTCCTGACTCATGTTTTTGTAGCTTTACCAATTGATTAAACGAGCAACAACTTATTAAGACTATAGACAGGTTCTTCATTACACGGGCAGTAGGAGGCATAACCAAACAATGACTCCTAGAGGTATACGTGGCCGGGGAGAATGACAGTGGTGGGGAGACCGATGATTAATTGTGTAATAATGATGCAGATCATGTGGATGTTCTTCAATATTAGAGACACTAAAAGTATCTCCTGTGAATTTGTAATAAGAGTATAATAAAGTCCTGACTGGTAAACAATAGCGACGTGCCCCCGAGCTTTTAAGTATCCACAATTATTTCAACTTCTGCTGGTTCCGCTAAAACATTTCATTTTAGCATTCCTAATTTTGATCTTATGAAAGCAAGATGTCTAGGATGTCGTCTTTGTGAGAAACATTCGGGTGAATTATGGTGCTTCAAAAGGTTCTGGAAGAATGTACTTATCAGGATGTACCCTTGGGGGAAAAACGAAAGAGAAAGATAGAGGAACTAATATGTCTTAAGAAAAGAAAATAACTGGAGGAATGCAGAGGAAGGAACAGGCGTTTTATGTGTGAGGCTAAGGGAATGAAAACATTACTTATGCCCATCCTGGTAACCAATCAAGGGAAATTACTGTTTCTCAACACAACTTATTGTACTGAGCAGAGACTGTAAAATGTAGCACTGTATTATGTTCACATTTACTTTATATATGCAAAAGTAGAATTTTTTTTCTATTCCTAAACATTGGTATATATGTATGTAGCGTAGTATCAGTGTGTTAATATATTCACCTATCGCTGTCTTCTCTGGTATCCAGAGACGCTCTATTCCTCTTTTAAGTTACATGACGGCAATTCAGGCCATCCAGATAACATGACGGTCCAGATCCCATGACAGTCTAGATCACATGGCGGTCTAGATCACACGGCGGTCTAGATCAGACAGCGGTCTAGATCAGATGGCAGTCTACATCACACGGCAGTCTACATCAGGTGATGGTCTATGTGTAAGCCAGAAGTTTCTTTTACAATGTGAGTATAAAGCGCCTTGTTGTAACGCACCATAGACTTACATTGAAAAAACCACTGCCACGTCATGAAGGGCACAGTGTGACCCGAAGAGTCTGCATGGGGGTTACGTGACTGAGATGCGGAGAGAGCAGGAGGAAGTGACCTACATAAAACGTGCGTTGGGGTGGCAGGAGTACCCTCATCATAACTTGTCCTCCTATGTAAGTCCTACAATTACAATTTGTACTGCATTATACATGCATGCTATGCAGCAGCACCTTATATTTTGTAAAGTATTTTTTTTACTCTGATCAAATAGGCTTATCATAGGATTTTATTTAAGGCAAAATATGTAATGAAGACTCAGACTATTACATGGCATTGCAGTGTCTGATTTAGTATTTATTTCTACATGATTTGCTTATGTTTTAATAATATTTGTTAAACAAAGACTAATATTAATTGTGCATAGTATCTAAGAGTAGTAAAGCAAGTAGTAGTAGTAAACTTTGTTCTGTGGAGCACACCTGAATCTGTTTCTGCCTCTTTAGGTTAAAGGGATTTTCCAAACAATACAGACATATTTCTGTAGTCCCTCTGTCACTGCAGATTGCTGAGCCACGATAGTGTGATACGCATACACTGTTACGATTCCTCTCTATTCCCAGCGTGAGCGGGCGGCGGTCTAGTGATCCTAGGTATGTGATTTTCATACTTGCAGTCACGTGTTGACTAGAATCTCAGCTGCTACTCTCAGTAGAACATTGAGAGAAACGGATGAAAATCTAGTCGGCATTTGACCGCACTATGAAAATCACATACCTGGGATGACTAGACGGCCCGCTCATACTGGCAGTGTTTCCGAAAACATCTTTCAGGGTATGTGCACACAACTTCTGGTCAGCTAAGTGACAAGGCTCTGTTGTTGGGTGTCCCGGGAACAGGGGCTCCCTCCCTGTCCCTAACGCTAGGGGAGCCCTAGCTCACCCTGCTCCATGGATTACTTCTGATCGTGAAGATGCCAGGGCCACGTACCTTGCCTTAGCTCCTGAATCTGCCCTCAGTCTGTACCCTTTTCCCACCCGGAGAAGAGGGGAGTAGTAGTGTATTGTAATACACCAACCAGACTAACAAGGTAATACGAACAGGGGTAACAAAAAATACCAAACATACAAACATACGGGGGAGTGCAGGATGGAGTTAAACTAAAGAAGAAGAACGGGAATTATCACACACTCAAAACCTAGCAACAGTCACAGATGAATCCACCAAATGCCTTCCCCAATAACAACCAGTAACAACTTCCAGCCATGCAGCAAAAGCTTTCTCTGATTTTAGTGCTTGCCAGGACCCAGATTATATAGGAGATGGAAGTGGCTAACCGGCACAGCTGAAAGTCTTAATAATCCAGGAGCTCCCAACTGAGATTAACCCCTGCACTGCCAGAAGAAACTTACATCGTTTAATATGAAGGTGAAGTGCTTCTAATCAGTGCAGGAGTAGGAGAAATCAGAAGCTGCGGTCTTCTGGCTCTTCTCTGTCGCGGTAAACTTGTGATGATATGTTTTTCTAGGCAAAGATGCTCCAGGAAAAAGCTGGTGGTCTTTACTGCAGTGTTCTGTGGTGGCCCTGCCACTGGCGTCTTTTCTTTTCATTTTACACAATAGTGGTGAGTGACTTCAGCATAGAATGAACAGGTCGCTTCTTTTAACCTCTTCACGGTTCCAATCCCTGAAGTGGTTAAAACAAGGTTAGAAAACACAGAACATGTGCACAGCAATGTCATTTATACATTGCTGTGCATTATGACTATTTTTTAATGGAGCTTTTGTAGCTCTTTCTTAGGAGCAATCCACCTGAAAAAGAAGTTGTGCGTCTACCCTAAGCTTGGTGTTGATACCATATCTGTGTCATAGGTTTGGGTCTTTCGCTGATTCTGTAAAGCCCACTCAGTGGTGAATTTCATATTGTAACCATAATAAGGATGGGCCGCTGCTCATGGCCCACTGCTGTCTGCTTGCTCCCAAAGCCAGAATTTGCCAGCCAGGCCATGGTGGTACCTGTCATTCCACTCCTGCCTCTGATGATAATTAGCCTGTTGAAAGCTACTACTGAAAGAAGAGCACTAGGGGCCATTGGAAAAATTGCACATTTATTAACTTAGTTTTTTAATAACACAGATTGTGATAGGATAAAGAAAAATTGCCAAAATTCTTTCAAATATACATGTTAAAGAAAAACCTGATTTAAACAAAAGGTCATTTTCTGATGACACATCCCCTTTAAGTCCAGCTAAAGTAAATAATCTTCGACCTTAAAAGTATATGCACAATACAAGTAAATGGCAACTTTGCAAAAAGAAAACTCTTTTTCTTAATGTAAGAGTCTAAACCTCAATTCATTTTCAGTTGACATTTTAAATTAAAACGTGTATCACATGAATATAAGGAATGCGAACAATGCGCTCTAATAAAAACACTGTAGTAATATCACAATGGGGAATGTCGTGTTGTGTGGCTGGCTCCCCATGATATACTGTTTTAGCAGTGAGGTGTCCAAGAAAGTATATTAAAGGCTGGCAGCTATGTTACTGTAGAGTATGCAGCTTGGCAAGACATATTTGTATTAGGGAAAGCTGCCGAAGCAGGAAATTAATGAAAATTTATGATTCATTGGCATTAACTTGCGAATTACAGCTATGAAATATGGCCGAACCTTCGACAAAAAATTCCTTCATTTTAATATAGGGATGCAGAAATCCACCGGGATATAAACATTTACTTTGGAAGATTGTAAATACGTTCTTGATGGATTATCGGAAGCCGCGTAAACCATAACATTCCTTCTACTCATACAGTGCCTTGCGAAAGTATTCGGCTCCCTGGAACTTTTCAACCATTTCCCACATATCATGCTTCAAACATAAAGATACCAAATGTAAATTTTTGGCGAAGAATCAACAACAAGTGGAACACAATTGTAAAGTTGAATGAAATTTATTGGTTTATTTAAAATTTTTATGGAAATTCAAAAACTGAAAAGTGGGGCGTGCAATATTATTCGGCCCCTTTACTTTCAGTGCAGCAAACTCATTCCAGAAGTTCATTGTGGATCTCTGAATGATCCAATGTTGTCCTAAATGCCTAATGATGATAAATATAATCCACCTGTGTGTAATCAAGTCTCCGTATAAATGCACCTGCTCTGTGATAGTCTCAGGGTTCTGTTTGAAGCACAGAGAGCATCATGAAGACCAAGGAACACAACAGGCAGGTCTGTGATACTGTTGTGGAGAAGTTTAAAGCCGGATTTGGATACAAAATGATTTCCAAAACTTTAAACTTCCCAAGAAGCAATGTGCAAGCGATCATATTGAAAAGGAAGGAGTATCATACCACTGCAAATCTACCAAGACCCGGCACTCCCAAAAAAAACTTTCATCTCAAACAAGGAGAAGACTGATCAGAGATGCAGCCAAGAGGCCCATGATCACGCTGGATGAACTGCAGAGATCTACAGCTGAGGTGGGACAGTCTGTCGATAGGACAACAATCAGTCGTTCACTGCACAAATCTGGCCTTTATGGACGAGTGGCAAGAAGAAAGCCATTTCTCAAAGATATCCATAAAAAGTGTTGTTTAAAGTTTGCAACAAGCCACCTGGGAGACACCAAACATATGAAAGAAGGTGCTCTGGTCAGATGAAACCAAAATCAAACTTTTTGGCAACAATGCCAAACGATTTGTTTGGCGTAAAGGCAACACAGCTCATCACCCTGAACACACCATCCCCACTGTCAAACATGGTGGTGGCAGCATCATGGTTTGGGCCATCTTTTCTTCAGCAGGGACAGGGAAGATGGTTAAAATTGATGGGAAGATGGATGGAGCCAAATACAGGACCATTCTTGAAGAAAACCTGTTGGAGTCTGCAAAAGACCTGAGACTGGGACGGAGATTTGTCTTCCAACAAGACAATGATCCCAAACATAAAGCAAAATCTACAATGGAATGGTTCACAAATAAACGTATCCAGGTGTTAGAATGGCCAAGTCAAAGTCCAGACCTCAATCCAATCGCGAATCCGTGGAAAGAGCTGAAAACTGCTGTTCACAAACGATCTCCATCAAACCTCGCTGAGCTCGAGCTGTTTGCCAAGGAAGAATGGGCAAGAATTTCAGTCTCTTGATGTACAAAACTGATAGAGATAAACCCCAAGCAACTTGCAGCTGTAATTGCAGCAAAAGGTGGCGCAACAAAGTATTAAGTTAAAGGGGCCGAATAATATTGCACGCCCCACTTTTCAGCTTTTGAATTTCCACAAAAATTTAAAATAACCAAGAAATTTCATTCAACTTCACAATTGTGTTCCACTTGTTGATTCTTCACCAAAAAGTTACATTTGGTATCTTTATGTTTGAAGCATGATATGTGGGAAAAGGTTGAAAAGTTCCAGGGAGCCGAAATACTTTTAGATTGCTTTCTACAACATCATTGCTTTCTTTGAGGTGTAGGTAGAAATCACTGGCCTGAGCTTCCTCACCCTCAAAGAGGCAGGTTTGTGCTTGTGACTTCCTACTGGGAGGGAGGAAGAGAGAGCTGTGCCAAGGACCGAAAACTCAAAAATATTGGTGAATTAAATAGTTAAAGGGAATTTGGCAGCAGCAGGTTTTTGTTACGTAATCTGAAAGCAGCATGATGTAGAGGCTGAAACCCTGATTTCCATGATGTGTCACTTTTTTTTAGCAGATTATCACTACAGGACTAGGTTTCTTGTGCCTCCTAGTCAACTGCGCTGTGTAACCCTGCCCCCACCACTGATTAGCACCTTTCTGTCAATGTACAGTGTAAACAGAAAGCTATCAATCTCTGTTGGGGGAGTGGTTATACAGAGAAGTTGTCTAGGATGCACAAGACTCCTAGTCCTGTAGTGATAATCACCTGCTGATAAAACATTGATTTTATTTAAACAGCAATACACAGCCTAGTAAACGACCCATCACTGGAATCAGGGTCTCAGCCCCTACATCATGATCTCAAATTATTTAGCAAAAACCTGCTGACAGATTCCTATTAAAGTGTTGTCTCACCACACACATACTGCCGGCAAACTACTGGGGTAAGTTTAGTCATCTACACATTTCTCCGGCCGATGTAGAATTACAGCTATGCCATGGCCATGCAGATAAATTTTTACTCAATGACTTCAAATCCAAAAGAGTGAAATCTGCAGCTTATTAGTGGCTCCCTGATCCATAATAAAAGGGGATTCTAAGCCTCAAACAGCAACTTGTCTCAGTAGAAGACCCAGCACATATGTTCATAACACTGACGTCAATGAGAAATGTGCAATGTTTCATTACCTTTCAGGTGGCACTGCAGGAAAAAGTTTGGGGTTTGTAATATTCAACAAATATTCTAGAGATCACTTTACTTATATCAAGTAGAAATGAGGATCCATTATTCACCCGTAGAGACAGCTCTCTCAATGGAGCCTTTCTGAGAAAGGCTTATAGGGAATCAGTCAGCAGGTTTTTGCTACCTCATCTGAGATCAGCATGATGTCGGCAAAGAAAAGCTGAATCCAACGAAATATCACTTAGTTTACTGGGTGCAGTGGTTTTGATACAATCAGAGCTTTGCGATTTAGAATGACGCAGAGCTGAGAAAGCGAACCCCGCCCACACCAGGATCTCCATGGACAAAGTCCATAGACAGTGACGTGATTACTTTCCGGACAAGTCCGGTAATGTTAATCTCTTAGTGATAAACCCTTCACAGTTAGGGAAAACAGCACACACTTTGAGGTAGTATATTGTGGATTTTCATGTGTTTAGGATCATTATCCATTTGTAGAAGCCATCCTCTTTTGAACTTCAAATTTTTTACAGATGGTGTTATCTTTTCAGCAAGAATTTGTTGAAATTTAATTGAATCCATTCGTCCCTCTACCCCTGAAATGTTCCCTGTGCCATTGGCTGCAACACCCTCAAAGCATGATCGATCCACCCCCATGCTTAATGGTTGGTGAGATGTTTTTTTCCTCAAATTCTATGATATTTTTTCTCCACATATAAATTTGATCATTGTGGCCAAAGAGTTCTATGTTCAGTGGACAGGTCTTGTTTCCAAAGTGAATCAGTTTTGTTTAGATGCTCTTTTGCATATTTATGACACTGAATTTCATGGTGATGATGCAGGAGAGGTTTTCTTCTAATGACTCTTCCATGAAGGACATATTTGTGCAGGTGCTTCTGAACAGTAGAACTATGTACCACAACTCCAGAGTCTGCTAAATCTTTCTGAAGGTTTTTTTGCAGTAAAGAAGGGGGTTCTGATTTGCTTCTCTAGCAATCCTACGAGCAGCTCTCACTGAAATTTTTCTTGGTCTTCCAAACCATATCTTGACCTCCACTGTTCCTGTTGCCTGTCATTTCTTAAATTACATTTCGAACTGAGGCAAGGGCAACTTGAAAATGCTTTGCTATCTTATGGCCTGTTCCTACTTTGTAAGTCACCATCATTTTCTGCAAGGCAGTTGCTTAGAAGGCCCATTGGTGATATTTTATAGCATAAGACTAGAGAAGGCTGTTTTTTTATAAAGCTGGAAAATTTGCATCACCTGGCCTTTCCTAACAATGATAGTGAACAAGTCATAACCCTAACAGACATTGCTCACAGTTATCTGAGCACACGAATCTCCAAGAGTGCCCAAAATTTTACATTGGCCCATTTTCCTCTTTGTAATTTTTAAAATGTAAAAAAACGGCAATATATGTTATTTTTCTGCCGAAAATATACAAAAAATATGTCATCTTAAACTTTAGGCCTTTCAGAGATAATTTCATCTTCAACTTGCTTAGGCTACATTCACATTTGCGTTGTTGTGTGTTGCGTCTGCGCACAACGCATGCAAAAACGTATAGTTTTGTGACGCATGCGTCCATTTTTGGCCGATTTTGGACGCAAAAAAAATGCAACTTGCTGCATCCTCTGCGCCCTGATGCTTGCACCAAAAAAGACGCATGCGTCACAAAACGCAAGACAATGCATGTCCATGCGCCCCCATGTTAAATATAGGGGCGCATGACGCATGCGTCGCCGCAGTTGCGCCCGACGCACCGCAAATGTGATTGTAGCCTTAACTATTCACAATAACAGTAATTCTGACCAGGGGTGCCCAAAAAATTTTCACTGTATATATATTTAGAATTTGGTATTTCGGAAGCTGAAAATTCTAGAAAATCCAACAAGGAGTGTTCCTCAATGTCTCATTAAAAGATAAGAACAAGTGTACAATAATAAAACACAAAGGAAAACTTTTTTGCTCCCTTGATCCCTATTAGCAAATCACTCTTCCTTGTCTGAAAGAGCAGATAAGTGTTTTGCTATAATGATTGCTCTTACTGCCAGAACTCTGCACTGATGCCCATAGGATAATCATATAAGCTTCCTGCTGCGACAACATTTAATTAAACAGCTCTTGCCCATACACCTTTCTGCAAAAAATGGAGATTACAACTATACATCTCTACAAGTGTTACAGCAATATTACCAACTATAATACATCCTAATATCGTATTTTGTTAATATTATGCCATTACTTGGAGCAAAAGACAAAATGCAAAGTTGTAATTTTCAGTGGACTAGTGGGTTTATTTATTTTTTTACTTATTTTACTTACATAACCCTATTATTCCCACAGTATTAATCTCATCATTGTCCCCATTGGGGCTCACAATCTAGATCCCCTATCAGTATGTCCTTGGAGAGTGGGAAGAAACCGGAGAACCCGGAGGAAACCCACGCAAACACAAGGAGAACATGCAAACTCCTTGCAGGTGTTGTCCTTGGTGGGATTTAAACCCAGGACTCCAGCGCTGGAAAGTCACACTACTAACCACTGAGCCACCGTGCTGCCACGTTATAATAACTGTGACCTTATAATGGATAACAGTATGCACACCTATCCTCTGACATAGGGTTCTGGGACCTAATTGTTGGAGCATGACCAATGTATTACTGAAACTGTACAATTGTTGATCCTGAAAAGTCAAAATGGTCGCTATTGGGTACATGCCATGACTGCTAAGGTGTTAACCTACACGTGCAAATTAGCTCTCCTCCCGAAAATAAGAAAGTCTCACTACTGCCATTGATTAGAGGTAGGTACCTGTTAAGAAGGAGTGTAACTATGATCGGTGCAGGAGTTGCATTGGAGCCTGGAGCCTAGGGGGAAACAAGTTACTCATATGAGAGAACCAATTATATTAAGGACATGGAGATTTTGCATTTGCTCCACAAATTTACTTATGCCATTGCCTTTAAGGTATTGTATGATGGCTTACGAAGCCTTGCGACATGAATAAGGACATAGGCCAAGCCAGGAAAAATTGCTGAGCCTGTAAGTACTCAGATACGAGGCTATTTCTTTTGGAGGAGACTCTGGTTTGGCTCATATCCCTAGGTTGGCCAAACACATCAGATATCTGTTGGCCAAACAACTCTCCCGTAGCTAACTCTCCCCTATACAGGAGCACTTGCTCGGGTAAGCGGTCCTGTATTCTCTATAAGAAAGCCGTGGAATGACACATTGGCTGGCGTCTTATGTCAGGAAATCAGACCTGCCCAATCAACACCTCTCCGGACCATCAGTTGGCCGGAACACCCATACGCGTTAGACCATTGGCCGAGCCCATAGATATCAGTGGGTTCACCTGACGTTAGTGTAATGTGTATGTGGGCCTTTAGTCATGCTGCTGGGCTCATTAAGCATGATTTGCAGTGAAAATGCAGAATTGCCCCATGGGAACATAGCCCTAAGGCACATCCAGGCAGTACGAAGTCTCAGAAGTTTTTACACTTTTTTTGAAAAATACATCAAGTCTATGTAAAGACACTATATTTGAAGGGGTGTTTCCTTCTCCAATATCCTATCCCAATATAGTAGGTGTAACAATAATAATATTAGCAAACACCCCCAATCAGAAATGTTGAAATGTAGTATACTTCTGCTATGTAATTTACCCCATGTGCAGGGCATTGCAGTAGCTTAGATACAGTGGGGCAAAAAAGTATTTAGTCAGTCAGCAATAGTGCAAGTTCCACCACTTAAAAAGATGAGAGGCGTCTGTAATTTACATCATAGGTAGACCTCAACTATGGGAGACAAACTGAGAAAAAAAAATCCAGAAAATCACATTGTCTGTTTTTTTATCATTTTTTTGCATATTATGGTGGAAAATAAGTATTTGGTCAAAAACAAAATTTCATCTCAATACTCTGTAATATATCCTTTGTTGGCAATGACAGAGGTCAAACGTTTTCTGTAAGTCTTCACAAGGTTGCCACACATTGTTGTTGGTATGTTGGCCCATTCCTCCATGCAGATCTCCTCTAGAGCAGTGATGTTTTTGGCTTTTCGTTTGGCAACACGGACTTTCAACTCCCTCCAAAGGTTTTCTATAGGGTTGAGATCTGGAGACTGGCTAGGCCACTCCAGAACCTTGAAATGCTTCTTACTAAGCCACTCCTTCGTTGCCCTGGCGGTGTGCTTTGGATCATTGTCATGTTGAAAGACCCAGCCACGTTTCCTCTTCAATGCCCTTGCTGATGGAAGGAGGTTTGCACTCAAAATCTCACGATACATGGCCCCATTCATTCTTTCATGTACCCGGATCAGTCGTCCTGGCCCCTTTGCAGAGAAACAGCCCCAAAGCATGATGTTTCCACCACCATGCTTTACAGTAGGTATGGTGTTTGATGGATGCAACTCAGTATTCTTTTTCCTCCAAACACAACAAGTTGTGTTTCTACCAAACAGTTCCGGTTTGGTTTCATCAGACCATAGGACATTCTCCCAAAACTCCTCTGGATCATCCAAATGCTCTCTAGCAAACTTCAGACGGGCCCGGACATGTACTGGCTTAAGCAGTGGGACACGTCTGGCACTGCAGGATCTGAGTCCATGGTGGCGTAGCGTGTTACTTATGGTAGACCTTGTTACATTGGTCCCAGCTCTCTGCAGTTCATTCACTAGGTGCCCCCGCGTGGTTCTGGGATTTTTGCTCACCGTTCTTGTGATCATTCTGACCCCACGGGGTGGGATTTTGCGTGGAGCCCCAGATCGAGGGAGATTATCAGTGGTCTTGTATGTCTTCCATTTTCTAATTATTGCTCCCGCTGTTGATTTTTTCACTCCTAGCTGGTTGGCTATTGCAGATTCAGTCTTCCCAGCCTGGTGCAAGGCTACAATTTTGTTTCTGGTGTCCTTTGACAGCTCTTTGGTCTTCACCATAGTGGAGTTTGGAGTCAGACTGTTTGAGGGTGTGCACAGGTGTCTTTTTATACTGATAACAAGTTTAAACAGGTGCCATTACTACAGGTAATGAGTGGAGGAAAGAGGAGACTCTTAAAGAAGAAGTTACAGGTCTGTGAGAGCCAGAAATCTTGATTGTTTGTTTCTGACCAAATACTTATTTTCCGCCATAATATGCAAAAAAAATGATAAAAAAACAGACAATGTGATTTTCTGGATTTTTTTTTCTCAGTTTGTCTCCCATAGTTGAGGTCTACCTATGATGTAAATTACAGACGCCTCTCATCTTTTTAAGTGGTGGAACTTGCACTATTGCTGACTGACTAAATACTTTTTTGCCCCACTGTATCCATAGTTATAACCACTAACTAAATAACTCTTACTATGTGAATGGCCGTAGCTATGGATATGTAAGCTATGGCAATGTCCTGCACATGGGGTAAGCAACATAGCTAATCAAAAGAACTATACTACATTTTTAATTGGAGGCATTTGCTATTATTATTATTATTATTATTACACCTACTACATATTGGGATATGTGTTGTGAATTCTGTGGTCAAGCTCCCTCCTGTGGTCATGAGTGGTACTCCGGCTGGTTCTGTCTATGAGCTTCCTCTGGTGGATGTGAGTGGGGCTGCGGCTTCTGAGTTTCCTTCCTCAGGTGACGAGGTTAAGTCGTTAGGTGCTGCTCTATTTAACTCCACCTAGTTCTTTATTCCTGGCCTCCAGTCAATGTTCCAGTATTGGTCTTGCTCTCTCCTGGATCGTTCTTGTGGCCTGTCTGCCCTGCATAAGCTAAGTTTTGCTTGTGTTACTTTTGTTTGCTATATTTTCTGTCCAGCTTGCTATATTGGTTTTTCTTGCTTGCTGGAAGCTCTGAGACGCAGAGGGAGCACCTACGTACCGTTAGTCGGTGCGGAGGGTCTTTTTGCGCCCTCTGCGTGGTTGTTTGTAGGTTTTTGTGCTGACCGCAAAGTTATCTTTCCTATCCTCGGTCTATTCAGTAAGTCGGGCCTCACTTTGCTAAAATCTATTTCATCTCTGTGTTTGTATTTTCATCTTTACTCACAGTCATTATATGTGGGGGGCTGCCTTTTCCTTTGGGGAATTTCTCTGAGGCAAGGTAGGCTTATTTTTCTATCTTCAGGGCTAGCTAGTTTCTCAGGCTGTGCCTGAGGCGCCTAGGTCTGGTCAGGAGTGCTCCACGGCTACCTCTAGTGTGGTATGATAGGATTAGGGATTGCGGTCAGCAGAGTTCCCACGTCTCAGAGCTCGTCCTATGTTAGTAACTATCAGGTCACTTTGTGTGCTCTTAACCACTAGGTCCATTGTGGTTCTGAATCACCAGTTCATAACAGATATGATCTTGGAAATTGGAATACCCTTTTAAAGTGTTGACCTTTATTTGTCAAAATCTCCACTCGAAATCAGCTTCTGCGACAAATCGTGACTGAATCCTGACAAAATTGTGAGTGAACACAATCACTTGGATGAAAAGCAACCCCACACATAAATGGTCTCAGGAGGCTTTACTGTTGGCATGACACAGGACTCATCTTGTCTTCTCGGATTATTTGAGATATACAAAAGTCTGAAGGGGCTTCATGAGAGAAAAATCACAATTTGGTCTAAGAACACTGATATGAATAAAGAATGAGATCTAAACCTCCTCTAAGAGCAACTTGTCCCAAACATCACACAGTGCGTCGGGCCGAGGTTACCGACGGTAGCGTTGTAAGCGCCGAACAACGGGTGCAGCGGATGCAGATTTTCATGGCATCCGCTGCCCCATTGTGAGGTGCTGGGAGGTGGGGGAGGAGTTCCGGCCGCGCATGCGCGGTCAGAAAAAGCGGTCCGTCGGCAGCAAAAAACGTTACATGTAGCGTTTTTTGCTCCCGACGGTCCGCCAAAGCACGACGCATCCGTCGCACGACGGATGCAACGTGTGGCAATCCGTCGCAATGCGTCGTCAATACAAGTCTATGGGGAAAAAACGCATCCTGCAAGCACTTTTGCAGGATGCGTTTTTTCTGCAAAATGAGGCATTGTGACGGATTGCAGTTAACGCTACTGTGAAAGTAGCCTAAAATTGATAAACAAGTGGATCCGTAATGAAAATATTGACATTTTTGGTCCATGGCAAGAAACACCCCCAGATCTCAATCCCATTGAGAACCTGTGATCAAACTTCAAATGGTGGGTGGATTAATAAAATTGTGATAAACTCCAAGCATTGATTAGGCAAGAATGGACGGTCATCAGAAGCAGCAGCGGATATCTACCGGCCAGGACGAAGGGCAGACGTCTTGAAAAATAAGGGTCAATACTGGAAATATTGAGCCTTTGTATAAACTTGATGTATTTGTCAATAAAAGTGTAGAAAACTTATGAAATGCCGAAAATTGTCTGTCTCAAAACTCATGATCAGGACTGTAGATACAACTGTCATGACTTGGAAAAAAATGGTGAACACTTATCAGACTGGGGGAATTCTTTATATCTATGGCCAAGTTGGAGCGAAGCGGATATCACAAGTTATATTAGAGATATAGAAATAGCTGAATATAAACATTTTATTTTGTGACTCTGAAGTCTTTCCTTATTTTTCCACTGGGCATGTTCTAAATTATGTGTTACAGTGACACTCCCTAGAACAGCTGGGTCACCTCTGATCAGATCCACATGGAGAAGCTGCCGAGGAAACAAGGAAATCACAATTTCTCCACTATTAGATACTGCCGATCAGAGGGTGACCTCACTATATGTGGACGAAACAGAAAGCCACCCGGACAGTATGTTCCGAGAGCATCCCAACTTGTCCAGAGGTCATGTATAAATATAGGCTGCTATGCCGGGTGAGAAAGCGGTGAATAATGTGCGAATATCATATGTCCCAGGCAATTGTGCAGAAAACTAGCCGAGTAGAAGAAATCTAAACAGAAGAAAACCCTGTGATGTACAGTAATGTGGACATCACGTTCTCTGGCCACTGCTCAAAGCCGAAATAGCAATGACATTTATGTAAAATTGGAAGCAAAATTACACGTTTGTGGTCATGTTAAGGAGGGCAGTTTATATCAGAAGCTTGATCTTGTGAGCTTTTTTATAGTTTGTGTGGGACTTTTTTTTATTGAGCAGGAGTTCTCAAACTTTTTTACCACACAGAAAAATGCTTAAAGGGAACCTGTCATGTGAAAAAAATGCTATTAACCTGCAGATATGGGGTTAATCTGCAGGTTAACAGTGTTTTGCAGCCACGTTTCCAATGCACTGAAAGTCCAGCTACTGGCAGAAAAATTAACTTTAATCTTCCCGGCAGCCTCGGTCTCGTTAGTCATTGTTCAGTGCGTAGTGAGCGGTGGCTGAAAACTGCACCCAGGTACTGTCAGTCATAATGTGGGGCGTGGTTATAGCCATCCCTCAAAATGTACTGAGAAGTGACTGTCACATCCTCCTGGGAGATCTGGGGTTAGGCAATAATTATGCATTGGGAATCACAAGTCTACAATTTAGCCTGTGTGTTATGTTCCTCATTAAATGGATTTTATTTCCTTTGGCGCTAATGAGGTTAACGATTCTTTGTATGCTGGTTAGAGACATGATGTTCCATCTCGCAGCTGCTTCTGACCTGCTTGTTTTCTCCCTCTTTGAAACCTGGCCTGACCTTCTCATCCCTGCCTGTGAAATTTTACTTCCTAGCTTTCTAGAGTTGGTGTGCTAAAGTTGGAGTTGCTGCTGGACATTGTTTACTGTTTTTGGGTGTTTGCTCTTTCCATTATCCTATTCCCATTTGGTTAGTACCTTCCTATCCTTCCGTATAGTCCTCTTTACCTTTGATGAGTGTTTTTGTATATAAGTTGCTTTTTGTTATCTCTATTTGTCTTCTGTGTTTATACACTAACATATCTGTCCCAGGCCTCCGGGGGAGGGGACAGCTTAGGGCATATCAGGAGCATAGTAAGGTTGGAGACTCGGGCCACTCTACCATCAAGGGTACCCCGGAACCGGTATAGTTAGGGTCCCAGGTAAAGTATAAGGCCCCCTTTCCTTACTGAAGACTGTCACACCGTGACACCCACTGCCCACGCTTCTGTGGCTAAGATCACACAACTATATTTTCCCTCATCTGAGAAAATCTTATGATTATGCTAATCACACTCTGATCAGAGTTTGATCAGATTGTGATCCAATTCTCTCAGATAAGGAGAAGATGGAGAAAAAAAATTCTTCTTCTCCAGTCTGTCAGCCTGTGACAATTGGACTGCCCTTAGATGTCATCCGAGTGCGGTCCAATTTTTCCCATGGACTCACTGATCCGAATATCGTATAAAAATCGGTTATACTGCGATTTTTTTCCTCGGACTGGCACTGTGCAAGGAACAAGTCAGTCATGTGCATGGGCCCTAGAATAACATTGGTCTGAGTGCAATCTGATGTTTTGTCAAATCACACTCAGACCGAAAATACAGTCATCTGTACGAGCCCTGTGACTAAAAGCCTGAGGCTGCGGGGAAGAATAAAGATCATTTAGCTTTCTGGGCGCTATTAACCTGCAGGTTAACTGCATGTATGTAGGTTAATAGCGGTTTTTCACATGACAGTTTATCTTTAAAAATGTTACGGAACTTACTAAGTAATGCTGAAGAAGGAGCTGGTGGTGATGGCTGCAAAGGAGGGATTGAGACCATGTTAAAATGCAACCCAAAGTAGGGAGAATAAAATATATTTTAATAAGCTTCCTTCAGAAGTTTCCCCTTGTAGGTGGGACTCATTCTCATTTTTTGCCAGTTGGAAAACGCTACTCCATAATGCAAGTAGAACGTGCACCAAATGTGGACTAAAAATCCGTAAGAAAAATGATGATGGCAGGGAATAATATTTAAAAAAATGATTTTTATTATTATATATAGCAACAGCATTAAAAATAAAAGAGATAAAACAACTGTGTATATGTATATTTTTTTACATTCTTATCTATATGCACATATCACACACCATATAATTAATGCAATATAAAATTAGCACATGGCAGGTCAAAAAATGTATATGCTCTGGATACCCCAGTGGACCGAATATATATATATAAGTACCAAAAAAAGAGAGACCATATGTCAAAAAATGATACCAAAAACAGAATATGTGGAACCAAAAAAATAATAAAAAATAAATAAAATACAAAAGATATATGTCTATATGTGCGTATATGAATAAACCATATAGACTATATATAAGTAATGTGTGTCACATAACAATGGAGGACTTGTGTAAAAGTACCTACAATAGGTGCTAAGGAAAAAATCTTGTGCAATAACTAAATAACAGGCAGCTTATCATGCGTGCCGTGCTGTACCCACACCGAAAGGAACGTGCTATTTGAGCATATGATCCAGTCTGATCTGATATCACTTACTTATAAGGCTGGGGAAAATGCTTCCAGGACCGCCAATGTGTGGTGATATGTACCCCTGCCATCATCATTTTTATTACGGATTTTTAGTCCACATTTGGTGCACGTTCTTTTTGTCCTTTTAGTGGTTTCACTATATTGCTTCGACACAGGTGGTGACTGGTATTTTTATTGATATTAGCTTATGGGTGTATCTTTTTTTAATTTTAGCCACTTCTCTTCATAAATAATACCTGGTTTTTATCCTGTGTCTATTTGATCCATAATGCAAGTGCATGCACAATTTTGGCAATTACAGTATGTGGACTTTAGTAGTATGTACCCAATGGAGCAGGTTGTCATTACTAGTTCTAAATATACTATTCTTTATTTTTGGAGCACAGTTGATTCTATGGTCCTGTACATGAGAAGGGGTTCACACAAAACACAAATATAAATTACAGTGAGCATACTAAGACAGACTAGTACAGAGGGGAGAGGAACCTGCCCTTGCAGGCTTACGGTCTACAAGGTAATGGGGAAGGAGACAGTATGTTGGCTGACTGCGGCAGCTTCGTTGGGTTATCGAAAGCTGTACGCTTTCTTGTAGCGATGGGTTTTCAAGTTCCGTCTGAAAGTTCCAAATGTGGCGGATAATTGGGCATGTTGGGCCACAGAATTCCAGAAGTTGGGAGATAGTCTTGCAGGTGATTAGGTGAGAAATGTACGAGTGTGGAGGAAAGAAGGCGGTCTTGGGAGGACCAGGGATTAGGAGTGGGAAGATATCAGGACATTTTCTGCTGTTAGTGTTAGTATTTTTGTAACTGGATTATGGGGAATTGGGATCCGATGGAGAGATTTGCAGAGAAGTAGTAAGGAGAGAGATGGATCAGTTGAGCAGCAAAGATAGGGCTCACTCGCACTGCCGTATAAAATGGCCAAGTGCTATCTGATTTTTTATCGGATAGCACTTGGCTCAATGCTATACTACGGGGCAGTGCAGATCTCCAATATTCCAATATTCGGATTACGTGCAAACCATACAAATCTATGGGCGCGTGTGAGACATTTAACTGCGTTCGGATCTTATCCAAGTGCGGTTTGATATACACGCACAGATAATGGCATAATTGGTCTAATTCTCTCGTAAGAGAGCCTATACAGCAGAGTGAGAGTACACTTAAGATGGACTGGAGAGGTGTGACAGTGTTAGCAGAGAGGCCACAGACAAGGATGTTGCAGTAGTCGACGCGGGAGATTATGAGGGCATGGAGTAACATTTTAGTAGATACAGTGTTGAGGAAAGGTCGGATTCTGAAAATATTTTTGATTTGGAGGTGGTAAGAGCTTGGATGTGCGGTTTGAAGGACAGGGCAGAGTCAAGGGTTACTCCGAGGCAGCGGACGTCTGGTACATTTATTGTGATAGATATATCAGGTAGGGGTGTAATGTGGGATAGAGGGAATATGATGAGTTCGGTTTGTCCACATTTAGGTTTAGGAAATGCGATGAGAAGAAGGATACGCCTGATAGACATTATCGATTTGCCCTGAAAATGGTCGTCTCTGCCACATGTCGATAGAGTATGGATTGGCTTATTTAATGGATCCTACAGTTCCAGAAAAGTTACATCAAACTGTAAAAACTCACCCTGACTATTCATGTTAAATGTAATCATGAACATGACAGAAATAAGAACCAATGGAACTTGTGTGGGAGCCGAGCTGCACGTGATTGAATTTACCCATTTGTATTCAATGTGCTTCACCTGATACAATTTAATAGCCCATTAAACTAAAGGCAAAACTAAATGTGACGATGCCAACACCTGACACATGGCTGAGACGGTAAACAGATGTAAAAAACTAGCCTAAATAAATTGGACACAGCCACGGTCCCTTCCCTTATAAAAGCACATGTGGTCAGTAGGATCCGTAGATCAGCACCTGCGTTGCCAATTTATGCAACTTCCCGTAGGGAAGTGTTATTAGTTTGGGACGTAACATTTTTTCTTGAACTCAAAAACACATTATACGGAACAGTAAATTACGGCCGTAAGGTTTTTAATTATTTCTAGCAAAAGATACTCCACGTCGAATATTCATAGAGCTGACAAATAGCAAAAATCATGACAGTGTTCGTCAGGAGTTATGCTGGAGACACACTAGCGATTTAAAAATTGGTCCGATTATGATGCAGGAGAGTCAGACAAGTGCAATGCAATTGTGATGCGAGTGTCATGCGTTTTTTGTGCGAGTACAATCCGATTTTTCACACCTAGTATCCGATTTATATCAGACTGCAATGCGATTTTAACATGAGCTTTTACATAGAGAAATTCTCTAAGTCATTTACACATCATTTTAAAAATATTCATCAAAATATACTATATATATATTGTAGCGATTTCACTCACTCAGCTGCGACGGCTGACACACAGGAGACGTGTTCCTTTAAAGTTCACTGGGTTTATTGCTTCATAAACCATGTGGCAAAACAACAGAAAGCAAAATAGCCTTTGGTTCAGGCAAAGGAAAACAAGTGTCCAGTTCATCCGGCTCAGTCCTGAAGCCGAACACACTCAGGAGGGTTTCACCTCCACACATATCTCCTGTGTAAAGGATTAGCCAGTCTTATATAGGACTAACCACACCCAGTAATCTATCACATGATTAGCCATGTGGTCTGACATCACCACAGGTCCTGAAACACAAACATATGGTTATATAAAACAACGCAATATTCCGGGCTACATTACAGCAACAAGGCACTTATGTGGCACATACCTCCCATCGACTACACACCCTTTAGCCATGCTACATACCTCCCCCCTCTGCCTAAAGCCGTGGGGCTTGGCACTTTCTCCCACTAAACAAGGGATTCTTGATAGGGCATCCGCATTACCGTGCAGCTTTCCGGCCCGATGTTCCACATGGAAACTGAAGTCCTGCAGGGATAAGAACCAACGGGTGACCCTAGCATTTCTACCCTTCGTTTCCCTCATCCACCTAAGTGGGGCATGGTCGGATATCAGTCTAAATTTACGTCCCAGCAGATAGTACCGTAATGTGTCCACTGCCCATTTTATGGCCAAGCACTCCTTCTCAACGACTGAGTAGTTCTTTTCAGATGAGGACAGCTTCCTACTCAGATAGAGAACAGGATGCTCCTCCCCATGTAGTTCTTGGGAAAGGACTGCTCCCACCCCAACATCTGAGGCATCTGTCTGAAGAATAAACTCTTTCTTGAAGTTTGGGGCCATCAGAACGGGTTGCTTACACAAAGCGTTTTTCATTTCTTGGAAGGCTGACTCTGTTTCTTCGGACCACTTAACCATTACTGGTTTTGTCCCTTTTAGCAGGTCAGTCAGAGGCGCAGCCATCGTGGCGAAGTTTGGGATGAACCTCCTGTAATATCCCACGATTCCCAGGAAGGCTTTAACTTGCTTCTTGGAAACTGGTTTTGGCCACGTTTGAATTGCCTCCACTTTACTGATTTGGGGTTTTATTTCTCCGTGACCCACTATGTATCCAAGGTACTTAGCTTCTTCTTTACCCAAGGCACACTTCTTTGGGTTTATAGTAAATCCGGCCTCTCTTATAGCATCCAACACCGCTTGGACTTTCTCCAGATGACTCTCCCAGTCCGGGCTAAAGATGACGATATCATCTAGGTACGCAGCAGCGTAGGCCTTATGGGGTGCAAGAACTCTATCCATAGCCCTCTGGAAGGTCGCCGGAGCTCCCTGTAGGCCAAACGGCATCCGGGCATACTGGAAGCATCCATCAGGTGTCGAAAAGGCTGTCTTCTCCTTGGCTTCCTGCGCCATGGGGATCTGCCAATACCCCTTTGTCAGATCCAAGGTGGATATATATCTGGCGTGCCCAAGCCTTTCGATGAGCTCATCAATACGGGGCATGGGATAAGCGTCGAACTTGGAGACCTCATTCAACTTCCGATAGTCGTTGCAAAACCTCCACTCTCCATCAGGTTTTGGGACCAGGACAATTGGGCTTGACCAACCGCTCTTGGATTCCTCAATGACTCCAAGCCTCAACATACGCTCCACTTCCTTGGAGATAACTTCTCGACGAGCCTCAGGAATACGATAAGGTTTCACATTCACCTGCACATGGGGCTCTGTTAGGACCTCGTGCTCTATGACCTTCGTGTATCCTGGCAATTCTGAAAACAGGTCCCTGTTTTTCTGGAGTAACTCCCGGCACTGCTGTTTCTGGGTTTTCGATAGCGTCTCTGCTATAGTAACCGCTCCAACCTCACCTTCTGGGTTGCTTAACAATGACGGAGTAACTGTCGGCTCTCTATCTTGCCATGGCTTGATGAGGTTGACATGGTAAACTTGGAATGGTTTCCGTCTTCCTGGTTGGTGAATTTTATAATTTACCTCACCAAGTTTCTCGACAACCTCATATGGCCCTTGCCATTTGGCCAAGAACTTGCTTTCCACCGTTGGAACTAACACCAGAACTCGGTCTCCCGAATTGAACTGCCTCACTCTTGCAGACCGGTTGTAGACCCTGGCTTGAGCTTCTTGTGCTTGGAGAAGGTGTTCTTTCACGATAGGCATCACCTTTGCAATCCTCTGCTGCATCAGGGCCACATGCTCAATGACGCTTCTGTGGGGCGTGACTTCGGCTTCCCAGGTTTCCTTGGCTATATCCAGGAGTCCTCGTGGATGTCGGCCATATAGAAGCTCAAACGGTGAGAACCCTGTGGAGGCCTGTGGAACTTCACGAATGGAAAACATCAGATAGGGTAAGAGACAATCCCAGTCTCTACCGTCTTTCTCTATAGCTTTTCTCAGCATGCTCTTTAGAGTCTTGTTAAACCTCTCAACAAGACCATCTGACTGGGGATGGTACACCGAGGTCCTCAACTGGGAGATCTTCAGGGCTTTGCATAACTCCCTCATCACCTTGCTCATGAAAGGTGTACCCTGGTCAGTCAGGATCTCCTTTGGCAGACCTGTCCGGGAAAAGACATGGACCAACTCGCGGGCTATGCTCTTTGAGGAAGAATTCCTCAAGGGAATTGCCTCAGGATAGCGTGTGGCATAGTCCAGGATGACTAATATATACTGATGGCCCCGAGCTGATTTAACTAAGGGACCGACCAAGTCCATGGCAATTCTCTCGAACGGTACCTCAATAATGGGCAGTGGCACAAGGGGGTTCCGGAAATGAGGAGTAGGAGCAGTTAGCTGACATGTAGGGCAGGACCTGCAATAGTTCACTATTTCCCGGTGACACCCAGGCCAATAGAACCTCTGCACAACCCGTTCCTGCGTTTTTTCCACCCCTAGGTGTCCACCCAAGATGTGTGAATGGGCCATGTCCAACACTTTCCGTCTATACGGACCCGGCACTATCAACTGCTCTACCAACTCCTCCCTTATTTTCGTGACCCGGTACAACAATTCCCCCCTCAACAGAAAATGGGGAAATCTTGTGTCTGCCCCCGGCTCCTGTACCACCCCGTCAATAACTGTGACATTATTAAAGGCTTCCCTCAGAGTGGGGTCCCTATGTTGGGCAGTCCCAAAATTTTCACCGGTAACCTCTAACTCCAGAATGTCAGATGTAGGGGATACTTCCTCCTCATCCCCAACCAGAACACAAAAAGGAAAGCTGTCTGCCTCTGGGTGTGGCGATACCGTTCCAGGGTTCACTGGTTCCCTGCCAGGGAGCTCAGAACCCTTTCCCCACAAATCCCAAAACAAACAGAAATCCCGGCCAATAATTATAGGGTGCAACAAGTCCTGAACTACGCCGACTATGTGGGATTCAGTGCCACATGCCGTTTCAATGTCCACCCTGGCCATAGGGTAGTCCTTTGCATCACCATGTATGCACCGCACTCCGACCTTCTTTCCTGGGAGCAGATGAAGAGGAAAAGTGGCCCTCACCAGGGTCACTAGGCTCCCCGAGTCTAACAGTGCCGTTACTGCTCGACCGTTCACCTTTACGGGACACGCTTGAGGTCCCTCGTTGGATGGAGAGTTCACACTACAGACTGGATACGCATAGTATGAACAACGGCGTCCCATGCTGCAGTCCATCTGCTCAGTGGCTTGGGAACAACGGGCAGCTATATGTCCTGGCTTGTGGCACCTCCAACAAATAACATCACCCGTGGGGACCTTGGGCACCACCTCCCCCGCCCTTTGTGACCTTGGACGCACCACCCCTTTTTGGGACTCAGCTGCCCTCTGGGACCCCCAGTACGGCATGGGCTGCCTCCCGAAGGAGCCTTCCAACCCTTGGTATCTCTCAACCAGCCCGATCAGCTCGTCGGCATTCTGGGGATCACCCTGGGCAACCCAAGACTGTATAGGCCTCGGGAGGGAATGGACAAACCGATCCATCATCACCCGTTCTACCATCTGTGCAGGCGCAGAGGATTCTGGCTGCAGCCATTTCTGGACCAGGTGCAACAGATCAAACATTTGGGAACGAGGTGGTTTGTCCCGGTGATAGCCCCAGGAGTGAACTCGCTGTGCCCTGACAGTCAGTGTCACCCCCAGACGTGCGAGAATCTCGGCTTTCAATTTGTGATACTCTTTGGCATCCTGCAAGGTCAAATCATAGTACGCCTTCTGGGGTTCTCCCGTCAGGTATGGCGCAAGTACCTCTGCCCACTGCTCTGGCGGAAGTTTTTCCCTCTCAGCGACCCTCTCAAACACCGTCAGGAAGGCCTCAACATCATCCCCGGGAGTCATTTTCTGCAATGCACGTCTTACCGTCTTCCGGACGTGGGTGTCATCAGCCAAACCTGGGGTTGGGGCGCTCGCCTTGCCCTGGATGGCGGTTGCCAGAAGCTGCATCTGCTGCTGATGCTCCTGCTGGCTCTGTTGTAACTGCTGCCGTTGCTCCTGCTGGCTTTGCTGCATCTGCTGCTGGCTCTGTTGTAACTGCTGCCGTTGCTCCTGCTGGCTCTGTTGTATCTGCTGCTGGCTCTGTTGTATCTGCTGCATCAACAGCCTGTTGGTCTCTTGCTGCCTTTGCTCCTGCTGGACCAAGTGTTTCAGCAGGTCCTCCATTTTCTCTGGCAATGCTTGCTGGCTTGAAACAGCCTTGACCCAGGCCATTCAAAAATAAACTCACGTCTCCGCTGGGAACGCTGCTCGCAGGTCTCCACCAATTGTAGCGATTTCACTCACTCAGCTGCGACGGCTGACACACAGGAGACGTGTTCCTTTAAAGTTCACTGGGTTTATTGCTTCATAAACCATGTGGCAAAACAACAGAAAGCAAAATAGCCTTTGGTTCAGGCAAAGGAAAACAAGTGTCCAGTTCATCCGGCTCAGTCCTGAAGCCGAACACACCCAGGAGGGTTTCACCTCCACACATATCTGCTGTGTAAAGGATTAGCCAGTCTTATATAGGACTAACCACACCCAGTAATCTATCACATGATTAGCCATGTGGTCTGACATCACCACAGGTCCTGAAACACAAACATATGGTTATATAAAACAACGCAATATTCCGGGCTACATTACAGCAACAAGGCACTTATGTGGCACATACCTCCCATCGACTACACACCCTTTAGCCATGCTACAATATATATATATATATATATATATATATATATACTGCTCTAAAAAAGAAAGGAAACACTTAAACAACAACAGAATATAAGTCCAAGTAAATCAAACTTCTGTGAAATCAAACTGTCCACTTACGAAGCAACACTGTTTGACAATCAATTTCACATGCTGTTGTGCAAATGGAATAGACAACAGATGGAAATTATTGGCAATTATCAAGATACCCTCAATAAAGGAGTGGTTCTGCAGGTGGGGACCATAGACCACATCTCAGTACTAATGCTTTCTGGCTGATGTTTTAGTCACTTTTGAATGTTGGCTGTGTTTTCGCATGAGACGGACTCTATAACCCACACAAGTGGATCAGATAGTGTAGCTCATCCAGGATGGCACATCAATGGGAGCTGTGGCAAGAAGGTTTGCTGTGTCTGTCAGCGTAGTGTCCAGAGGCTGGAGGTGCTGCCAGGAGACAGGCCAGTACACCACAAAATGTGGAGGGGGCTGTAGGAGGGCAGCAACCCAGCAGCAGGACCACTACCTCTGCACTGCCTACAAAATGACCTCCAGCAGGCCACAAATGTACATGTGTCTGCACAAACAGTTAGAAACTGACCCCATGAGGATGGTCTGAGTGCCCGATATCCACAGATAGGGGCTGTGAGAGCCCAACACTGTGCAGGACGCTTGGCATTTGCCACAGAACACCAGGATTGGCAAATGCTCCACTGGCGCCCTGTGCTCTTCACAGATGAAAGTAGGTTCACACTGAGCACATGTGACAGAGTCTGGAGATGCCGTGGAGAGCGATCTGCTGCCTGCAACATCCTTCAGCATGACCGGTTTGGCAGTGGGTCAGTAACGGTGTGGGGTGGCATTTCTTTGGAGGGCCGCACAGCCCTCCATGTGCTCCCCAGAGGTAGCCTGACTGCCATTAGGTTCCGACATGCGATCCTCAGACCCTTTGTGAGACCATATGCTGGTGCGGTTGGCCCTGAGTTCCTCCTAATGCAGGACAATGCAAGATGAAGGCACTGAAGCTATGGACTGGCCATGAACAGCTATGGACAGACCTGAATCCGATTGAGCACATCTGGGACATCATGTCTCGCTCCATCCACCAAAGTCACGTTGCACCACAGACTGTCAAGGAGTTGGCGGATGCTTTAGTCCAGATCTGGGAGGAGATCCCTTAGGAGATCATCCGCCACCTCATCAGGAGCATGCGCAGGCGTTGTACAGTAGGGAGGTCATACAGGCACGTGGAGGCCATACACAATACTGAGCATCTTTTCCTTGTGATGAGGCATTTCCAGTGAAGTTGGATGAGTCTGTAATTTGATTTTCCACTTTGATTTTGAGTATCATTCAAAATCCAGACCTCCATGGGATATTCATTTTGATTTGCATTGATAACTGTTGTTTTATTATTCTGAACACATTCCAAAATGCAATGAATAAAAATTTGCAACTGGAATATTTCATTTAGAGATATCTAGGATGTGGTATTTTAGTGTTCCCTTTATTTTTTTGAGTGTATATAATAGATAGATAGATAGATAGATAGATAGATAGATAGATAGATAGATAGATAGATAGATACTTGACTAAGACCGTGATGTGAGGTTGAAACGTTGCACCACTTGGTGCTGGATTAAAGCCCACAATTTTTTCTTGAACTGGAGTACTGCCTGAGTTTTTTATATTTATATTTTGCATTGGACAACCGCATTATTCAGGAAGTATTGCACCCAAAATCTGCTCAAGTTTGTGCTGCTATCTGTCTTTTCTAGATAGGTAGATAGATAGATAGATAGATAGATAGATAGATAGATAGATAGATAGATAGATAGATAGATGGATAGATAGATAGATAGAATAATAACCGTCAAATGATCTGCTGGCATAAGGAAATCCTCACGGTTTTGCAAAAAAAATGATACGAATCTGCATTGTGTGCACAGGCCCTTATGGTCTTCTTTATCAGGCTAGATACAGACCATAAAAGTGTAAACGTTGCTTCTACTTTGTCACATGTTTATGGAGGAATAAATAGTTCTTTTTACTTTTTCTATAACTTCTGATGAGCGCTGTCATGAATTTTGCTATTTGACTCCCAGAATGCATTCTTTTTTTACTTTGTCGCTGTCACTATTGAGTGTGCCAGGACCAGACTGTCTATCTAGCTGTTTCGGCAAATGCCAGATGGGCTGCTCCAACAGTGAATCACTTGGGTGAGCAGAAAAAACTATGGCAAAGTTGAGAGACTATGGCTGGACCCAGGCTGTATCAGGCTCGCAGCCTACTAGAGGATGGGGTTATTCAGAGGATGTCAGGTGGCGCAATGACATTACTTCCCGATGCTGACTGCACTGGACTGTCAGCAGCCGGCGATCACATAGACTGGCAAGCTTTTCCTCTGAGAAGGGGGTTATCTTATGTTGGACTTTTAGTACCTATTGTTGTACCTGTACCTGGACCCAGTGGATGATCCCTGACATTGTGGTGCCTCATCTGACCATGCAAATCAATACACGAAAACAAACATACTGTATGTTCCAGATAAGATGTGGACTCAAAACACTAGAGTCATATTCCTAAAATATGGGTGTGTGTCATAATGGGTGTTAAACTGGGCGAAAACCTCACTGAGTAAAGGCGGGCAACCTGCAGAATCCACCGTGCAGCACAACAGAGGGCAGCAGACCGAGGTGAAGGAAGCAGAGCCAGGGATACCCGGGATAGTTTTGTAACACTTACTCCAGTCACTGGAGTAATACTTGTGGAGAAGAATAAAGAGGCACATGTCATGTTTAAGATAAACCTGATTCATTAAGTGACGTTCACCTATAATTGAATAAGGCGCCTATCACCCCTGAATGGCCCCTCATCCAGGCTGATGTGAACAATACCGGACTTGATGAATCGGGGCCAAAGTTTTGCTGTCATTTTATCATTGTCATCCTGGACATGTGATGATAGGTGTTGGTGTCTGAAAATGTAACAACAACCCCTACACCTTCTGTGTCCATCATAAGACAAGGACACACACATTTTTATCCCTGGGAAGCAAATAATAACAGCAAGCAGAGATCTTTAGAACCACGAGCGGTTAGCAACGGGGTTGCAAGTGATTGGAGAAAGTGATCAACGAACATGCTCAGGTAATGTCCTATCCGATCATGGTCGGGTGTTAGGCTGGTTTCACATTGGCGTTTTTTGGGGTGCGTTTTTGCGGTAAAAAACGCAAAAAAACGCATGGTGAAAAAACGCATGTAAACGCGTGTAAACGCTGCGTTTTTTTGACGCATGCGTTTTTGCATGTGGTAAAAAAAACGCGGCGTTTTGACGCGTTTACATGCGTTTTTACATGCGTTTGCGTTTTTTAAATGCATGCTGAGAAATGTGTGACAGCTGCCAATCATCAAAAAAAAGTAAAAAACCCACTATAAACAGAAACAGTTAGGGTTAGGGGTAGGGATCATAACCCTAACCCTAACCCTAAAGGGATCCTACCCCTAACCCTACCCCTAACCCTAACCCTAAGGGATCCTAACCCTACCCCTAACCCTACCCCTAACCCTAAGGGATCCTAACCCTAACCCTACCCCTAACCCTAACCCTACCCCTAACCCTAAGGGATCCTAACCCTAACCCTACCCCTAACCCTAACCCTAAGGGATCCTAACCCTAACCCTAACCCTACCCCTAACCCTACCCCTAACCCTAACCCTAAGGGATCCTAACCCTAACCCTACCCCTAACCCTAACCCTAAGGGATCCTAACCCTAACCCTACCCCTAACCCTAACCCTACCCCTAACCCTAACCATAAAGGGATTAGGGGTAGGGTTAGGGGTAGGTTTAGGGTTAGGGGTAGGGTTAGGGGTAGGGTTAGGTTCCCTTTATCACCTTTATGTTGGGGGGTGGCATATCAGTGTGTTTTCTGGTTTTTTAATAAAAAAACGCATGCACCAAAAAACGCATGCGTCCCCATTGACTCCAATGTATTTTTTGACCCCAAAAAAACGCATGAAAACGCATGCGGTTTTTTTTGGTCCAAAAAACGCTTCTAAAAATACTACAAGTAGCATTTCAGAAAATGAACGCATGCAGTAAAAAAACGCATGCGTCAAAAAACGCGACCAAACGCGTACACAAAAAAACGCATGCGTTTTCAATGTTAAAGATAGGGAAAAAAAACGCATGCGTTTTTTTGAAAAAAAACGCTGCAGACAAAAACGCAAGTGTGAAACCACCCTTATCCGAGCATCTGGGCGTGCTTGAATATTATGTTTGAGTCCCTGCGGCTGCATGTATTGTTGCTGTTAGTGGGGATTGCCTAGTAAACAGACAATCCCCTTATGTGTTCAGGCTGTCTAACAGCCACAAATCATGCAACCGCACGGACTCAAACATAATATACGAGCACGCCCAGATGCTTGGATAACACCCGACCATGATCGGATAAGACGCTATCCGAGAATGTTCACTCATCAATAATTGGAGAGCATGAATCTTCCAGAAAAGGTATCACTTGCCCATGGGTTGTGTTTGATTTCGCAGTTCAGCTCCATTCTGTTCATAAAAGACAAAATAATCAGGACTGGACTATTCTTTATAAAGTCAACAGAACTGTAGACAATTCTAGAAAGCGAATCTGTATGTACCGTAAATTATGTTATAATGCAGGTATAATTTAGTCTTGCTAAAGAGGCAAGCAGCCCGCTACCACAGAGGAAATGGACAATATTGCTTTTGAGCCGTGCGGCATTGTATTAACACGTGTTGACTTTCTCATATAAAGAACGATCATGTTTAACATTCAAGGCGAAATGGAATTCTTTATAAACAAGACAACTAAACCTCCGTGGTGTGGGCGCAATACTGAAATATTAATAGGAAATCGTTTCTATTTCTACCGCACTTCTGGAATTCCAACGTCTTTATGTAGAGATTAATGGCAGATAGTTTCTTGAGCAATTAAGGAGATGGATCTTACAGTTTATGAATCAAGATGGCAATCATTACAATTCCCATGGGGGCATGACTAAGTAGACCACCCACATTTATTGCACATGGCAGGATTCGAGAAAATATACAGCTGACAAGTGATCTGAATAACAAAACCTCCAGATTACAATAAAATGCCGAGCGATCAAGAAGGGGTGGCAGAGCTATAAGGCCGCGCCATGACTTACTGCTCCGATGCCATCTCGGGCAATTAAGGAAAAATTTATCGGAATTCATTAGCCTCCTCTAAATGCAGACAATTAGTAATACGATATTATTATGTACTCGTAAATAATCATTTACCGCTGTTCTGAAAGCAGCCGACACAACTTGGCTAGTTTGATGATTGAGGAACAAACAAAGGGGGAAATTCATCAAAACTGAGGATTTATGCGCCAATTTTTATTAGAAGTCTGCTGGAGCAACATACCCCAAATTCATTGACGGGAATGTGTCATTGAAAAATGACTTATTGCTTAAATCAGTTTTTTGTGTTAATTTTTTTCATATCATGATCTTTATTTAAAAAAAAAAATAATAATCTTACGATTTTTATGCTGACCACTGAGATTATTTTTGACTCATACATCTTGTCTTTACAAAAAGAGTTTTCAGCAGGCTCATTATCATCAGAGGCAGGATTAAAATGACATAGCTGATAACACAGGATCCTCCAATCACAATACAGCAGGTAAAATAAGTAATTGATACGCTACCATTTTCCACCTACAAAGAATGGAGAGGTCTTTAATTTTTATCGTAGGTACACTTCAATTGTGAGAGACAGAATCTTAAAAAAAAAATCACCCAGAAAATCACATGGTATAATTTTTACATAATGAATGTGATTTCCTGGTCTTTATTTTTAGATTCTGTCTCTCATGGTTGAAGTGTACCAATGATAAACATTACAGACCTCTCCATTCTTTGTAGGTGGGAAAACTTGCAAAATTGGCAGCGTATCAAATACTTATTTTCCCCACTGTTGGTGATGTCACAGCTCACCCAACTTTCACAATGACATTTGCACATGCTCATTAGCTGCTTTAGTACAAATGTAGGGTCCGGATCTGATCATTGTGGCTGATGTACATGTGTTGTTTCCTGAAACAATAGGAAGTTAGAGTATAAAAAAAGTATGGCACTTAAAGGATTTCTAATTTGTATTCCAAAAAAGATTGTGATATGGAAAATAAATAATGGTTAAAAAAATAAATTTACATTAAAACAAAAACTTGATTTTAGGAATTTTTTTCTGATGACAATTCCCTTTAAGGCACCACTACAGTGTTTTGTTTTTTATTAAATTTCAGCATTGGAGAGGAGCCTGTAATATAAGGTCTCTTACCCTGGTATTACACTTACTAGACGCCATCTTCAGCTCTTCCCAGTGCCACTGTGGTCCAGTGCCATCATTTTGTGACTGCAACTTCTGACTAACCGGAAGTCAGAGGTAACAGTCACAAGCTCTCAGAGTAAGTCTATGAGACCCTCCTTCTGACCTCATATTGGCTCTCATAAACTTAAATTGAGGTGTGACTGCCGGATTGTTCAGCAATCTGACAGGTCACAAACTGCCGGAGACTAAAGGTACCGTCACACTGAACGATATCGTTAACGATATCGCTGCTTTTTGTGACGTAGCAACGATATTGTTAACTAAATCGTTATGTGTGACAGCGACCAACGATCAGGCCCCTGCTGGGAGATCGTTGGTCGCTGGGGAAAGTCCAGCACTTTATTTAGTCGCTGGATCTCCCACTGACATCGCTGAATCGGCATGTGTGACGCCGATTCAGCGATGTCGTCACTGGTAACCAGGGTAAACATCGGGTTACTAAGCGCAGGGCCGCGCTTAGTAACCCGATGTTTACCCTGGTTACCGTTGTAAATGTAAAAAAACAAACACTACATACTTACATTCCCGGTGTCTGGTCATGTCCCCCGCCGTCAGCTTCCCGCACTGACTGGTGAGCGCCGGCCAGCCGTAAAGCAAAGCACAGCGGTGACGTCACCGCTGTACTTTACGGCCGGCGCTCAGTCAGTGCTGGAAGCTGAAGGCGAGGGACATGACCAGACACCGGGAATGTAAGTATGTAGTGTTTGTTTTTTTACATTTACAACAGTAACCAGGGTAAACATCGGGTTACTAAGCGCGGCCCTGCGCTTAGTAACCCGATGTTTACCCTGGTTACCCGAGGACTTCAGGATCGTTGGTCGCTGGAGAGCTGTCTGTGTGACAGCTCTCCAGCGACCAAACAGCGACGCTGCAGCGATCGACATCGTTGTCGGTATCGCTGCAGCGTCGCTTAGTGTGACAGTACCTTAACCGGAATAGCGCCAACAGCAGAAGAAGATGGTGACTGGTAAGTATATTACTAGGGGAAGAGAATTTAGGTTAGTGACACCACTCCAGTGGTAAAACAAAAAACTACTGGACTGGTGCTTTATGAGTGGCAGGCCTCTTAAAGAATTGTCAGTGTCATAAAATGTCCAGCAGTCATGGACAGGAATACATTTCTCCAATATTTATGCCACTGTTGGGTGTGAAGTACAGTAAATCTGTCGGGGTGTGCTGGGCAACACTTTTTCTGCTAAAGAGATGGCATAAAAATGCCTAAAGTCTCTGACATAAAACTCCAAAAATTTCTGCCATAAATTGTTCATTGAATTACTGGACCCACATAGTATTCACATTATATTCATAGGCAATTAATCAGAGATATATTATACATATAATAACAAGACACTGACACAGTAGACAAAGCGGCCAAAGCCTTGCTGAAAAAAGTAACACAAAAGAGACAAAAAATAACATCAAAAGTGATTATTACATCCCGATTCCCCAAAAAACAGTGGTGGGGGATTGATGGTCTGGTTTGGTTGACCTAATGGATCATATCAGTGGTGCTGTCAAAAATCTATTTAAGTCTTTCATAAAAGGTTACTGAAATCATGGCATGGTGAAAATTCAATAGTGGCATGGTGAAAATTGGCAAGGCTATAGTATAGCAGTATTATTTATTCTTGCTAAATTAGAATTATTCAATAGTAGTAGAGGGGTATTTATTCATGATGTGGAAATAACTGGTCAAGGTATGATAGTATTATTTATATGATATGCCATATGGTTCCAAAGACATGCGTGTTTTTATTTAGTGCAAATTTGTATGGTCTTATGTGTGGATCACAGGATTCTCTAGGGCCGTGTCTTTAGGCTGCTCTGCATAATTACCCTGTGAGCAATGCCCTTATGGTATAAACCATAAAAACTAGCATAAATAGACCCATATATTTTGATCCATATGGCGGTTGAAAAAAAACAGAAAAAAAAACAGATTACTGAGAGCAGGATTAAAATAAGAACTAACTGGTGGCAGGTCATCTTTAAGAGAGGGGCTAAAGCAGGACAAGTGCCTATAGGGACAAATGTTGTGCAAAACATCTTATCTGTCCCCAACAAGTCCTGTGATCACAATATAATCAGCACTACAGCCTCATTCACATACGTATGATTTTTTTCCATGTCCGAAAAAAACAGATCTTGCTCATTTATGGATTTTTATCAGAGTTTCAGAGGGGTAAGAAGAGGTCTGAGCGGGGGATAACAGAGAGAGAGAAGAGGAGGTCTGAGCGGGGATAACAGAGAGAGAGAAGAGGAGGTCTGAGCGGGGATAACGAAGAGAGGTAAGAGGAGGTCTGAGCGGGGATAACAGAGAGAGCTAAGAGGAGGTCTGAGCGGGGATAACGGAGAGAGGTAAGAGGAGGTCTGAGCGGGGATAATGGAAAGAGGTAAGAGGAGGTCTGAGCGGGGATAACAGAGAGAGAGAAGAGGAGGTCTGAGCGGGGATAACGCAGAGAGGTAAGAGGAGGTCTGAATGGGGATAACAGAGAGAGAGAAGAGTAGGTCTGAGCGGGGATAACGCAGAGAGGTAAGAGGAGGTCTGAGCGGGGATAACGGAGAGAGGTAAGAGGAGGTCTGAGCGGGGATAACGGAGAGAGGTAAGAGGAGGTCTGAATGGTGATAACAGAGAGAGAAGAGGAGGTCTGAGCGGGGATAACGCAGAGAGGTAAGAGGAGGTCTGAGCGGGGATAACGGAGAGAGGTAAGAGGAGGTCTGAGCGGGGATAACGAAGAGAGGTAAGAGGAGGTCTGAGCGGGGATAACAGAGAGAGCTAAGAGGAGGTCTGAGCGGGGATAACGGAGAGAGGTAAGAGGAGGTCTGAGCGGGGATAACAGAGAGAGCTAAGAGAAGGTCTGAGCGGGGATAACAGAGAGAGCTAAGAGAAGGTCTGAGCGGGGATAACGGAGAGAGGTAAGAGGAGGTCTGAGCGGGGATAACGGAGAGAGGTAAGAGGAGGTCTGAGTGGGGATAACGAAGAGAGGTAAGAGGAGGTCTGAGCGGGGATAACGGAGAGAGAGAAGAGAAGGTCTGAGCAGGGATAATGGAAAGAGGTAAGAGGAGGTCTGAGCGCGGATAACGGAGAGAGGTAAGAGGAGGTCTGAGCGGGGATAACGGAGAGAGGTAAGAGGAGGTCTGAGCGGGGATAATGGAAAGAGGTAAGAGGAGGTCTGAGCGGGGATAACAGAGAGAGAGAAGAGGAGGTCTGAGCGGGGATAACGCAGAGAGGTAAGAGGAGGTCTGAATGGGGATAACAGAGAGAGAGAAGAGTAGGTCTGAGCGGGGATAACGCAGAGAGGTAAGAGGAGGTCTGAGCGGGGATAACGGAGAGAGGTAAGAGGAGGTCTGAGCGGGGATAACGGAGAGAGGTAAGAGGAGGTCTGAATGGTGATAACAGAGAGAGAAGAGGAGGTCTGAGCGGGGATAACGCAGAGAGGTAAGAGGAGGTCTGAGCGGGGATAACGGAGAGAGGTAAGAGGAGGTCTGAGCGGGGATAACGAAGAGAGGTAAGAGGAGGTCTGAGCGGGGATAACAGAGAGAGCTAAGAGGAGGTCTGAGCGGGGATAACGGAGAGAGGTAAGAGGAGGTCTGAGCGGGGATAATGGAAAGAGGTAAGAGGAGGTCTGAGCGGGGATAACAGAGAGAGAGAAGAGGAGGTCTGAGCGGGGATAACGCAGAGAGGTAAGAGGAGGTCTGAATGGGGATAACAGAGAGAGAGAAGAGTAGGTCTGAGCGGGGATAACGCAGAGAGGTAAGAGGAGGTCTGAGCGGGGATAACGGAGAGAGGTAAGAGGAGGTCTGAGCGGGGATAACGGAGAGAGGTAAGAGGAGGTCTGAATGGTGATAACAGAGAGAGAAGAGGAGGTCTGAGCGGGGATAACGCAGAGAGGTAAGAGGAGGTCTGAGCGGGGATAACGGAGAGAGGTAAGAGGAGGTCTGAGCGGGGATAACGAAGAGAGGTAAGAGGAGGTCTGAGCGGGGATAACAGAGAGAGCTAAGAGGAGGTCTGAGCGGGGATAACGGAGAGAGGTAAGAGGAGGTCTGAGCGGGGATAACAGAGAGAGCTAAGAGAAGGTCTGAGCGGGGATAACAGAGAGAGCTAAGAGAAGGTCTGAGCGGGGATAACGGAGAGAGGTAAGAGGAGGTCTGAGCGGGGATAACGGAGAGAGGTAAGAGGAGGTCTGAGTGGGGATAACGAAGAGAGGTAAGAGGAGGTCTGAGCGGGGATAACGGAGAGAGAGAAGAGAAGGTCTGAGCAGGGATAATGGAAAGAGGTAAGAGGAGGTCTGAGCGCGGATAACGGAGAGAGGTAAGAGGAGGTCTGAGCAGAGATAACAGGGAGATGTAAGAGGAGGTCTGAGCGGGGATAACAGAAAGAGCTAAGAGGAGGTCTGAGCAGAGATAACAGGGAGATGTAAGAGGAGGTCTGAGCGGGGATAATGGAGAGATAAGAGAAGGTCTAAGCAGGGATAATGGAGAGAGGTAAGAAGAGGTATGAGCATGGAAAACAGAGTGGTAAGAGAAGGTCTGAGATGGGATAACGGAGAGAGAGGTAAGAGGAGGTCTGAGCAGGGATAATGGAGATAGGTAAGAGGAGGTCTGAGTGGGCATAAGAGAGATATGTAAGAGGAGGTTTGAACAGAGATAACAGAGAGAGGTAAGAGGAGGCCTAAATGGGGATAATGGAGAGAGGTAAGAGGAGATCTGAGCGGGGATAACGGAGAGAAGAGGAGGTCTGAGCAGGGATAACAGAGAGAGGTAATAGGAGGTTTGAATGGGGATAAGGGAGAGAGGTAAGAAGAGGTCTGAGCAGGGATAACGGAGAGAAGTAAGAGGAGGTCTGAGCGGGGATAACGGAGAGAGGTAAGAGGAGGTCTGAATGGGGATAACGGAGAGAAGTAAGAGGAGGTCTGAGCGGGGATAACAGAGAGAGAGAAGAGGAGGTCTGAGCGGGGATAACGGAGAGAGGTAAGAGGAGGTCTGAGCGGGGATAAAGGAGAGAGGTAAGAGGAGGTCTGAGCGGGGATAACGAAGAGAGGTAAGAGGAGGTCTGAGCGGGGATAACAGAGAGAGCTAAGAGAAGGTCTGAGCGGGGATAACGGAGAGAGGTAAGAGAAGGTCTGAGCAGGGATAATGGAAAGAGGTAAGAGGAGGTCTGAGCGGGGATAACGGAGAGAGGTAAGAGGAGGTATGAGCAGAGATAACAGGGAGATGTAAGAGGAGGTCTGAGCAGGGATAATGGAAAGAGGTAAGAGGAGGTCTGAGCGGGGATAACGGAGAGAGGTAAGAGGAGGTCTGAGCAGAGATAACAGGGAGATGTAAGAGGAGGTCTGAGCGGGGATAACAGAAAGAGCTAAGAGGAGGTCTGAGCAGAGATAACAGGGAGATTTAAGAGGAGGTCTGAGCGGGGATAATGGAGAGATAAGAGAAGGTCTAAGCAGGGATAATGGAGAGAGGTAAGAAGAGGTATGAGCAGGGAAAACAGAGTGGTAAGAGAAGGTCTGAGATGGGATAACGGAGAGAGAGGTAAGAGGAGGTCTGAGCAGGGATAATGGAGGGAGGTAAGAGGAGGTCTGAGTGGGCATAACAGAGAGATGTAAGAGGAGGTTTGAACAGAGATAACAGAGAGAGGTAAGAGGAGGCCTAAATGGGGATAATGGAGAGAGGTAAGAGGAGATCTGAGCGGGGATAACGGAGAGATGAGGAGGTCTGAGCAGGGATAACAGAGAGAGGTAATAGGAGGTTTGAATGGGGATAAGGGAGAGAGGTAAGAAGAGGTCTGAGCGGGGATAACGGAGAGAAGTAAGAGGAGGTCTGAGCGGGGATAACGGAGAGAGGTAAAAGGAGGTCTGAAAGGGGATAACGGAGAGAAGTAAGAGGAGGTCTGAGCGGGGATAACAGAGAGGAGTAAGAGGAGGTCTGAGCGGGGATAACGGAGAGAGGTAAGAGGAGGTCTGAGCGGGGATAACAGAGAGAGCTAAGAGAAGGTCTGAGCGGGGATAACAGAGAGAGCTAAGAGAAGGTCTGAGCGGGGATAACGGAGAGAGGTAAGAGGAGGTCTGAGCGGGGATAACGGAGAGAGGTAAGAGGAGGTCTGAGTGGGGATAACGAAGAGAGGTAAGAGGAGGTCTGAGGGGGGATAACGGAGAGAGAGAAGAGAAGGTCTAAGCAGGGATAATGGAGAGAGGTAAGAAGAGGTATGAGCAGGGAAAACAGAGTGGTAAGAGAAGGTCTGAGATGGGATAACGGAGAGAGAGGTAAGAGGAGGTTTGAGCAGGGATAATGGAGGGAGGTAAGAGGAGGTCTGAGTGGGCATAACAGAGAGATGTAAGAGGAGGTTTGAACAGAAATAACAGAGAGAGGTAAGAGGAGGCCTAAATGGGGATAATGGAGAGAGGTAAGAGGAGATCTGAGCGGGGATAACGGAGAGATGAGGAGGTCTGAGCAGGGATAACAGAGAGAGGTAATAGGAGGTTTGAATGGGGATAAGGGAGAGAGGTAAGAAGAGGTCTGAGCGGGGATAACGGAGAGAAGTAAGAGGAGGTCTGAGTGGGGATAACGGAGAGAGGTAAGAGGAGGTCTGAAAGGGGATAACGGAGAGAAGTAAGAGGAAGTCTGAGCGGGGATAACAGAGAGGAGTAAGAGGAGGTCTGAGCGGGGATAACGGAGAGAGGTAAGAGGAGGTCTGAATGGCGATAAGGAAGAGAGGTAAGAGGAGGTCTGAGCAGAGATAACGGAGAGGTAAGAGGAGGTCTGAGCATGGATAACAGAAACCTGAGCTGACAGCTTGCAGAGCCAGTGATCGGGTGACCGGACTGCAGCCCAGCTCTATCTGTAATATGACAGATTATAACTTTTGTTTAGTGAATAAGGAAGAAAGACATTTCTGTGCTGACTATGGTTGCCGACTTTTTCTTCTGGACAAGTTATCAAAAAATCAAGGACATACAATATTTTTTACGGACACATTATAAAACCATAATAAATCATTATTATTATAAGTAGTGCTGAGTGCAAGAGCTCGTTTCTTGAGTTTGCCTAGTGTGCTTGGGTATGCATCGTGTATCGCAGGTGCTCAAGTTACATGTTCAAGTCCCCGCGGCCGCAAGTTTGACGGCTGTTAGATAGCTACAAGACATAGGGGGATTGCTTGACAAACACAGAATCCCCGCATGCCACCAAACATGCGGCAGCGGGGACTCGTACATGTCACTTGAGCACCCGTGATACTCGGTGAATACCCGACCACCCTAGGAAATCTCATGTCCACTATGCATGCACCGACGCCCACAGATCACTTGAGCACCCGCGATACTCGGTGAATACCCGACCACCCTAGGAAATCTCATGTCCACTATGCATGCACCGACGCCCACAGATCACTTGAGCACCCGTGATACTCGGTGAATACCCGACCACCCTAGGAAATCTCATGTCCACTATGCATGCACCGACGCCCACAGATCACTTGAGCACCCGCGATACTCGGTGAATACCCGACCACCCTAGGAAATCTCATGTCCACTATGCATGCACCGACGCCCACAGATCACTTGAGCACCCGCGATACTCTGTGAATACCCGACCACCCTAGGAAATCTCATGTCCACTATGCATGCACCGACGCCCACAGATCACTTGAGCACCCATGATACTCGGTCCATACCCGATCACACTAGGAAATCTCAAGAAACGAGCACTTGCGCTCATCACAAATTATAAGTGATTTTTGTCTACAGCCCATAATTCTGATATGACGAGATCAACTGAATTCACTGTAAACTATAAAATGGTGATAATTACAGTCAAAATAATCTGTAGAAGTTTTTTTTTAAAAATCACAGACATCTTACATTTCTTTTACAGATAAGGGCAAAAAGTACTATATTTTTACAGACTGTCCGGATATTCCTTGGTGCAGATATTTGAAGAAAAAGTACCGTATGTCACAGGGGTATTTCCTATATAAGAGCACTGTGAATTCTCCATTTTTCACAGCGTTCGCTAGAAGCCTGGATATGGATGGCATCCATTTCGGAATAATTAGTGCATACTTAAATAAAAGAAATCTATTTTTAGTGAGGACTATGGGTACCGTCACACAGTGGCATTTTGATCGCTACGACGGCACGATCCGTGACGCTCCAGCATCGTAACAATATCGCTCCAGCGTCGTAGACTGCTGTCACACTTTGCAATGTACGACGCTGGAGCGATAATTTCATGACGTATTTGCGATGTAGAAGCCGTTGGTTACTATGCGCACATCGTATACAATATCGTGCACACCTTTGTTACACCATGCGATCATGCCGCCACAGCGGGACATTAGACGACAAAAGAAAGTTTCAAACGATCTGCTACGACGTACGATTCTCAGCGGGGTCCCTGATCGCAGGAGCGTGTCAGACACAACGAGATCGCTGGAACGTCACGGATATATCGCTGGAACGTCACAAATCGTGCCGTCGTAGCGATCAAAATGCCACTGTGTGACGGTACCCTAAGGTCACCTATGCTGCGGCACATTGGGAGAACATTAATTTTCATCGAATATGTGTTTTCTGTGATTTAATTGATAATATTGTTTGGAAGCCGTAGCCTAGGAAACACTTTTATAACTCCTCGATGGTTCCTTAATTCCCTGCGGCGCCCGTACTCGGTGGGTGTGCCCCATTTGTGTCAGTGTTCTTGACTAATTTGCAATAATGAATAAATGTATAATCTGAGGTAATCAACCACTGGGATTTGGGGAAACGTGTGTTTTGTATTTACAAGGCTCAGTAACTACGACAGATCCTCCACATGGAAAATGTCACTCATCCTACAATGCAGCAGTGGCAATGTCTTAGCAACAAGAATTGCAGAGAATCTGTTGGTTCTTGTGAAAAATGAAGGACATTGAAAGACTAATTAAAATGAGTCTAACGAGAGATGTATCAGCCAAAGAAGAGAGCACAGATCTGTCAGGGATTTCTCCTGCCAGAGAGCTAAGTGCTTTGGATGGCATGATGATTAACTCTGCCACTCTGTAAGACTGGGGCATGGGCTTGCGTTCAACCATCTGCATGGGATTTATATGTTTTTCCCTTGTGTTCACATGGTATTCTTGTAGCAAATTTACTTTCTTCTCAGAATCCAGAAACATAGTGACAAGTTAACTGACTTCCTCGTAAAGTGGCCCTAGGGTGCGATCATGTGTCTGTACTGCAGGATTAGATTGAAAGCTCCACTGGGACAGCAGAGATGACCAAATAGCACTAGACAGCATAATATATGGACTTATACATCTGTAAACTTCTCTGCACATCTACAAAACTAATTTTTGTTCTCATCAGTCTTACATTCCATACGGACTCTTTATACTCATATAAAAAGTGTGGTCCTTTCCAAGTAGAAAACATTTTAATATGGGGTTACAGTAGAATCTTTTACAGGGACAAATTTACTTTTTAGGGTATGTGCACAAGATGTTTTTTTAAAGGAGACATTTGGAGGGGATCTGCACCCAAAATTTGCTTAAAAAAAGCTTGGGGTCTAAGAGGTAACATTTATCCTTATGGACAGTGACAAGCCAAGCCTGGCGTGCCAGCGTGTGGAGACTTATAAAGCCATGTATGCTCCTCTGGGAAATTAAATATGCAAATTGTCTTTTCAGAGAGGAGGAGGCCTAGAACGCTAGAGTTCTATTCCTCTAGTTCTAGCCCTCTTGTTCTAATTCTCTATTTCTAGTTCTCTAGAGTTCTAGCCCTTTCGTTCTAGTTCTCTATTTCTAGTCCTCTAGAATTGTAGTCCTCTAGTTCTAATTCTCTAGTTGTAGTCCTCTAGTTCTAGCCCTCTAGTTCTAGTCCCCTAGCTCTAGTCCTCTAGAGTTCTAGTCCTCTAGTTCTAGTCCTCTTCTTCTCTGAAGAAACAATTTGCATGTTAAAAAAGCTTGAAAATAATCTTTCTAGTCATTTCTAAATGACTTTGTTGTTCATATGTTCAGGCTTTAGAATAATTTTCTTTAATTTCAGGTTTCCAAAAACACCACAAATGAAAAAGAAGCAACAGACCATTCTTTAGGCGTTTTCCACTACGGAGCTGCTTCATACTCTGAGACTAAAGTCCAGTCAATGCAAGGAAAGCATCATGACTCACCGCCTACAAAAAAGGTATGTGCCAACCCTCAGCAGGCAAGGTCATGCTCACAGTATTTTGGGACCAGCACGGCGTAGTATTGATGGAGTTCCTAGCAAAAGGTACCATGATCACTGGGGCATATGCTTCACTGCTGTGGAAATTGTGGGAGGCCGTCAAAGTCAAGAGACGTAGCATGCTCACCAAAGGTATCGACCTTCTGCAAGACAATGCACCAGTTCACAACTCACATGTTGCCCAAATGGCTTTGAAATTCTACGGCATCCTCCTTATCCACCAGACCTCGCACCATCGGACTTCCACCTCTTTCCAACAATGAATTTATTTTTGAAACACAAGCATATTCCAGATTATGAGACTCTGACTTCCGAAGTCACAACGTTTTTTGCTTTTGGAGCAACATGTTGACTTCTACAAGCGAGGTGTTTACAGTTGCGTTAAGAGATGGGAGATGTGTGTGTCCCTAGGTGGCACCTATGTAGAGAAGGACTAATAACTGTGACAAGTTTCATTGATCTCAGTCCACAGGAAGTGGGTCAGGGGAAATCTTTAATGAACGCCCCCTTGTACTAAGGTAAAAAAAAACTCACCAAATACCCAACGTGTGCACGTGGCCTAACAAAAAAAAAACTCTGTGTGCACATAGCCTTATCATGTTGTGCACTATGAAGGTTTTATTCTAGTACTAGTTGTAAAGGTTTGCTTTCAAAAAGTCCCATCATTTTTAACTGAGGACTTTCCACAAAAAAAGATATTTAAAGTCAGAGTGTATCTCCAACAAGCAGAAACCAATAAAATACTGGGCAAAGGAAGAGTATAGTACAATGTTGGAGCAGACAAGAAAGTTCTCAGGAGAGTCCGTAAGTCAAGGACAGATAAGCTGGCAATAGATAGATGGCCAAGCGAAGAGTTAGACTCTGATGTGTATACGGACAGCACATGGATTGTACGCCGATGCCATTTATATGCTGCACATGTTTTCGTGAACCCATAGACTTTTATTGGCACTTTTCGTCTGTGATGCCAGAGAAAAATGGACATGTCACCATGAGTTTTGCAAGGGCACACAGTCCATCAAAAACACAGGCATATGAACACCACCATAGGTTATAATGGATATGAAAAAAAACGGAAACCACACGTACGTGTAACACGAACGTCTGAATTAGGCCTAACACAAGCCAAACCTGGCACTTAGACATTACAGGAGGGGACAAAAGTCGAGCACAAGATAAGACACAGAAATAGGCAAACTTGAAACAGAAAAGAGCCCTTTCCATGGAAGTTCTATGTTCACAAAGATATTCTGTTCTTATTGTTCCACTGCATTTATAATGAAAATTGAAGCAGCTTTGCTAATCATAAATTACAAATCTCCTAACATTTAGTGTCTACATCTCTAAGGCTGCATTCACGGATCCATTTCCAGTTTTATATACAAGTGCATCTCACTAAATTAGAATATCATCAAAAAGTTAATTTATTTCACTTCTTCAATACAAAAAGTGAAACTCATATATTATAGAGTTATTATAAACAGAGTGATCTATTTCAAGTTTTTATTTCTGTTTATGTTGATAATTATGGCTAACAGCCAATGAAAACCCCAAAGTCATTATCTCAGTAAATTAGAATAATTAAGAAAAAAACAGCTGCAAAGGCTTTCTAAGTGTTTAAAAAGGCCCCTTAGTCTGTTTCAGTAGGTTCCACAATCATGGGGAAGATTGCTGACCAGACAGATGTCCAGAAGGCAGTCATCGACACACTCCACAAGGAGGGTAAGCCACGAAAGGTCATTGCTAAAGAAGCTGGCTGTTCACAGAGTGCTGCATCCAAGCATATTAATGGAAAGTTGAGTGGAAGGAAAAAGTGTGGTAGAAAAAGGTGCATAAGTAACTGGGATAACCGCAGCCTTGAAAGGACTGTTAAGAAAGGCCATTGAAACATTTTGGGGAGATTCACAAGGACTGGACTGCTGCTGGAGTCATTGCTTCAAGACCACCACACACAGACGTATCCAGGACACGGGCTACAAGTGTCACATTCTTGTGTCAAGCCACTAATAACCGATAGACAACGCCAGAAGCGTCTTACCTGGGCCAAGGACAAAAAGAACTGGACTGTTGCTTAGTGGTCCAAGGTGTTTTCAGATTAAAGTAAATTTTGCATTTCATTTGGAAATCAAGGTCCCAGAGTCTGGAGGAAGAGTGGAGAGGCCACAATCCAAGCTGCTGAAGGTCTAGTGTGAAGTTTCCACAATCAGTGATGGTTTGGGGAGCCATGTCATCTGCTGGTATAGGTCCACTGGGTTTTATCAAGACAAGTCAGCACAGCCGTCTACCAGGAAATTTTAGAGCATTTCATGCTTCCCTCTGCCGACAAGCTTTTTGGAGATGGAAATGTTATTCTCCAGCAGGACCTGACACCTGTCCACACTGCCAAAAGTACCAATACCTGGTGTAAAAACAACAGTATCACTGTGCTGGATTGGCAGCAAACTCACCTGACCTTAACCCCATAGAAAATCTGTGGGGTATTGTCAGGAGGAAGATGAGAGACACCAGACCCAACAATGCAGAGGAGCTGAAGGCTTCTATCAAAGCAACCTGGGCTTCCATAACCCCTCAGCAGTGCCACAGGCTGATCGCCTCCATGCCGCACCGCTTTGATGCAGTAATTAATGCAAAAGGAGCAGTGACCAAGTATTGAATGCATTTACTGAACATACATTTCAGTAGGCCAACATTTCGGATTTTACAATCATTTTTCAAGCTGATGTTATAAAGTATTCTAATTTACTGAGATAATGACTTTTGGGTTTTCATTGACTGCAAGCCATAATCATCAACATTAACAGAAATAAACACTTGAAATAGATCACTGTTTGTAATGTATATGAGTTTCACTTTGCTGTATTGAAGAACTTAAATAAATTCACTTTTTGATAATATTTTAATTTAGTGAGAAGCACTTGTACATGAAAAACAGACTGTTCTTCCATGTGTCTTCCATTTTGCATACATTTTTTTCCTCATCCGTTTTTAAAAACTGAAGCAGATGGACTGTTTCAACTTCTATTTATGCACTGACTCTCAGCAATTTTTAAATGATCCCCATAGACTTTAATGTTCAAGTCTGATCATAGACTCATAGAATCATAGAATGTTAGAGTTTGAAGGGACCTACAGGGTCATCGTGTCCAACCCACTGCTCAATGCAGGATTCACTAAACCATCTCTGACAGTAGGCTTCCATTGATGTGTCTCTTACTGGGCTGTACTTAGTGTAGTTCTGATATATTAAGTGTTTTATCAGCAAGAGATTATCGCTAGAGGACTTGTAAACCTACTACCATGCAGTCCTAGCCCTCCATATTCATAAGCGCTGAATAACCCCGCCCCCACCACTGATTGGCAGCTTTCTGTGTACACGGTACATGGGCAGAAAGCAGCCAATCAGTGTTGTGGGAGGGATTATACAAAGCTCAGCATTTTAGAGCACTGCTAGATCTGCAGCAGATAAAACAGGGATTTTATCAATCCAAGCTTTTATGCACTGCAGTGACTTGAAGCTGCAGCAACCGCCATTAGGGGCTTATCTATAGCATTCTGTAATGCTGTAGATAAGCCCCCAATGTAACCTGAAAGATACGAAAAACAAGTTAGATTATACTCACCCAGGGGTGGTCCCGGTTCGGTTCAAGTTCGATGGGCGTTGCAGGTCCGGGTCCAGCGCCTCCCATCTTCATGCGATGACGTCCTCTTCCTTGCTTCATGTTGCGGCTCCGGCGCAGGCGTTCTGATTTTCCCTGTTGAGGGCAGAGCAAAGTACTGCAGTGTGCAGGCATCGGGCCTCTCTGACCTTTCCCAGGGCCTGTGCACTGCAGTACTTTGTTCTGCCCTCAACAGGGCAGAGAATTACGCCTGCGCAGGAGCCGCGACAGGAAGCAAAGAAGAGGACGTCATCGCATGAAGATGGGAGGCGCTGGACACGGACTGCGACGCCCATCGGACCGGACCGCATCGGACCGCCCCTGGGTGAGTATAATCTAACTTGTTTTTCTTATCCTTCAGGTAACATCGGGGACTTATCTACAGGATTACAGAATGCTGTAGATAAGCCCCTAATGGCGGTGGCTGCAGCTTATAGGCGAAAAATGAGGTGACAGATTCCCTTTAATTGTTTCCTATGGGTCTGTGTGCTGTCCGAGAAAAAAAAATGTGCAGCATACAGACTTAACACAGAGATGTGCAAGTCCAGCATTATACAGACCTGTGAATGTTCATAGGAACAGTACAAACAACTCCTGTGGTCACATCGTAATTATCTGTTATCTATTTCAATGGAAATTTGCTGAACGCAAGGAACATGACTGCCGGGTAAGACTACAGAATCCGATTGTAGTCTGTTACCATGGAGAAACACAGGTCTGCAAAGGAACTGTAGATACAAAATGATGATTGCACTTCACCCTTTTTTTCTTAAAGAATGTTTTGCCATACCAAGTTTATTTTTTTACAATCTAAAAAAAAATGATGTTTAGTTACCTAAAAAAAACTTTTACAAAAAATAGCAACCTGCGTCGTGCCAGAAATTAAAAGACAGCACTAATGGGGAAAATGTAAGGAACCTGCTTGTCAAACATTTGAGATCACGTTGAAGTTCTTAGAGATCCCGTTCATGGTGGCATTGAGGTTTCATTACTTAATAAAAACGAGATGTTTATCCGAATTTTTTATTTCAATAAAAGAGGAGAAAATTATTTTAAGACATCTCCGTGTACGGAAGGTCAAAAACATAAAAGTGTGGTATTTGGTATTTAAGAGCTGGGAACTTAACAGCTGCATTAAATCAGGCTTAAAAAGCACTTTGTCCCATGTTTTATACCTCTGCAGTAAAAATTACAGGAATACTTCACATGACACCAATGTAACTATAGATTTCTGAGTAAAAGAACTCAAACGGCCGGCTCCGACGCCATCATACCGAGAGCCCAGTCCTAGAATGGAGACCTTGTTTATTCTAAAAGTTGTCTCTCTTGAGGTCAAAAAGTCGGAACCCAAAAATTATTATTCAGACGGCTATAAAAAAGCTATAAATTATCTGGTGGAACTTGAAAAAAAAAGAAATAAACAGCATGACTGGGTAATAGGATAATCCATCCAGGGCAACGATCCAGGAATGGGGCACTTGCTTTTCCGCTAATACATCAATTCTTCCTAAAACCCTTCTGTGTTACCAATTTTTCTAGTCAATGAAGTGTTCAGTGCCAGGGTGCGTAACCCAGCTGTCAATTTACTCATACATTTTCAGGAGGAATAAGAGGGCAACAGTACACAGTATCCCAATACAGCTTTAATAATAATAATAATAATTTTATTTATATAGCGCCAACATATTCCGCAGCGCTTTACATTATAGAGAGGACTTGTACAGACAATAGACATTACAGCATAACAATAAACACATAGATCAAAACAGATACCAGGAGGAATGAGGGCCCTGCTGGCAAGCTTACAATCTATGAGGAAAAGGGGAGACACGAGAGGTGGATGGTAACAATTGCTTTAGTTATTCGGTCCGGCCATAGTGTAAGGCTCGGGTGTTCATGTAAAGCTGCTGGAACCAGTTAACTGCCTATGTATGTAGCAGTACAGACACAGAGGGCTATTAACTGCATAAAGTGTATGAGAACATGACGCAAGGAACCCGATTATGGTAAAACTGTTGAATGGCCACACAGGGATAATTAGGTTAATGTGTTGAGGCGGTAGGCCAGTCTGAACAAGTGTGTTTTTAGGGCACGCTTAAAACTGTGGGGATTGGGGATTAATTGTATTAACCTGGGTAGTGCATTCCAAAGAATTGGCGCAGCACGTGAAAAGTCTTGGCTTTATAATAATGCAAAAAATATTATTACAGTACAATAAAAGATAGGGAAATGCAATATGTTTTCTGGTTCCTACTTGTTCTTTTACGTCTGTCAGAGGTCAAAAGACCAAAAAGGCTTCCGCAGACAGACTTGGCGCAAGCCACTCCGTCCGGCAGATACCAGACGAACCATTTAACCCACGTACAGACATCTGGTCTTATAACAGGGAACGGGGTCCACTGGATTGCTTCCAAGGAAGGTCTGCTGTCCGGTGGAGCAAACAAGACATGAGAGTGGTCTGATAGGTGGGACAAAACCAAGAGGGCAGAGAAGGTACAAAATCGTAAGGCAAAAGAAATGCCAATAAACAAGCCAAAGTAAAACCCGAGGAGCACAAGGCTATATCTGTCAGCTTCCAGCGGGAAGCTTAAGTAGGGTGTGGTGCTCGCCAATTGGTTGGAGCAGGGAGCTGATAACTCCAGCCTGACAGCACACAGCCAGGCGGCCAAACTGGACAGCACTGCAGGTCAACAGAGAACAGAATTTAAAAAAAAATCCCAGAAAATCATTACAATAGATTATTGCACTTTTTTTTCCATTTTTATGCAGGTTGCATCCAGGCCCTTCAGTGTTGGTTTGGTTATTGGGGTGTCTGTCCTTGTGGGGTGCACTTACATACTGCTGGACAGACCGCGTGATCTAACAGTATGGTCTTCATTAATAGGCTGTAAGCCAGACACTATGCATCACACTGGTGTCCTATGCAAGATCCATCTTGGTCCATGTTTCATACTCCACAGCCACCCCTCCATGAATTGGTAGGTCTGTGAGTGGCTCTCTGAGCCAGTATTTTGCACCTGTGCTGCCCCTGGGGGTCTGCTGCATCCTGCTAGCGTATTAGTAATCTGACTGTTGGTTAGGCTGTATCTTTTTTCTGTGATGTTTTTTACAGCACTGCCGGTCCCAGCCACCCTAATCATAGAGGCTGGACAGAGCCAGCGCCGTCCAGAGTTTCTGGTTCCACGTCTTTTCTATCACCAGCGCTGCCCGCTCAATGAATAATTCGGCACCTAGCGACAGTAGCAGGCATCGAAGGAGCAGGAATTAAAAGACAAACATAATTACATTTGTGCCTGTTTTTGACAGGTGTTTATTATTTTGCGCCTTCTTTGTCTGCTCCATATTCACCTTTGCGTTTGCGCCCGTTTTGAAGTCTATTTTGTAAGCGTGCCTATTTTTTTTTGTACTGCAATCGCTCTGTGCCGGCAAAGAACGCTGCCGGGCACAGGAGGCAGGTAGGTAGTACCTGTTAGTGCAAAGGCACATTTTTATTTTACAAAGTCCCGGATATCCCTTCTATGAAAGCATCTGAGCAAGTGAAACTATCGGCGCTGCTGTGGCATGGTTCTCTACTGCATTTTATCCTGTCTGAACCTTATGTAGATAAATGGGTCTCGTGGATGGAAATAATCCTGGTGAGTGCCATGAATATTCTTCTATATGAAATAACCATTGCTGCTGATGTCTATGCGCCAAACTGGAATTAGGAGTCTAACATTAGACCTAGTGGTCAGTGTGAAAATGGTAAGATTTCTTTTTTTAAATACAGAGATATGAAAAAAACAAACATTAAATTTGTAACCCTTTTACGACCTATGCATAGTTCATGTCCCTGCACCCCATGCAGGCTTTGGCAATGAGCCCGCCTGTTTTCCGGCATATGTAATCTGATTTAGTCAGCTGACATGTGCCCCTAACAGCCGCAGGTGGAATCACGATCCGCCCGCGGCTATTAACATGTCAAATGCTGCTGTCAATCTCCGAAAGCGGCATTTAACATGGCCGTGACGGAAGCGCGTCACTAACCCAGCCAATCAGTGCCTGTGTCAGATGAGGGCGGGACGTCGATGGGTTGGCATGAAAACCCAGGATCTGATGTGGACCTCCGTGGTTGTCACTGCTGCATTGCTGTGAGCTCCATGTATGACTAGGCTAATAATAATGTTATTTCAGTGCTGGCAACAGACATATTTTGCAGAAAATGCTTAGATGAATTTAAATAAGTTACTAATATATAGACCATACCTTGTGTATTGCCGCCTCTATGTACAGTATCATGGTATAATTAGTTATGGTTACATTTCTGCAACATCTGAATATAGTTATAACAAGAGAAATATCAGTCGCTCAGACAGCGAGGAGCTCCAGTTACTTATGATAAAAGAGTTCTGCAATGTAATGAAGCGTCCTCAATGACCCGAGTCCAACTGTGCATTTTCATTTTCCTTTTTTTTTTCAGAAAGATGTAAATACCATCTTCAGACATGGAATAAAAAAAGCTATAAAATAGAATCCATGAAAAACATCCTAGAGGGATGCATGACAGAGCTGTGTATCAAACCTAAGAAATAAATGTGGAGAGAGGAAGCTGGGGAAAAAAAAGAAAAAGCAGAAATCCTTTCAAATGATCTGTGATGCTTGACTTCTTTGTTCTGTTAAAAACCCGCTTTAAGATGTGAACCTTCAATAAATATTCTGATATGTAGGTTGAGCAATGGAGTGCTTTGAGCTGCGAAGACAAGGCAGGATAAAAGTGTGTGGGGGCCGTCTTGTTCACTTAAATCATGTACATCGTAAAAGGGAATAACAAGTTCACAGCTTAAAGGGAACCGGTCGTATCTAGAATTGCTATTTATACCTGTAGGTATAGTGTGTAAGGTGGCAGTTAGATAGGTCCTGGACAGGAGGTATGTGTCACCGAGGTGGCAAGCCTTGGTGATGTAGGACTTGAAGAAGCTGGCCCCAGCGTGTATAGTGCTGAGAGGTGTTCTTTAATGGGTCCAGGTTTTTGGAATGGCTAAAAAGCTGGGTGGGACTGGCTGTTCCCTTTCATCCAGGTCCAAGATTTGGAACGCGCTATAAAAACTAGTTCACCGGTCTCTTTTAGTGCTGGGAGTTGAGGTGGAAACACCTTATACATACTAGACATCTCTGCAAGAGACGGCCTAGGTTTGCAATGCCTGTTTTCACATATATTGTGTTCCTTTGTTTATTTTGTTCCTCTGTGCTGAGTCACGTTTATTTTCTGTTTGTATTGCAGAGATATATGGACTGAAATAAATCTATTTCATTTACACGAAAAGTCTTTGTGCCTACCAGAAACCACTGCCAAAGAATCCCTGAAAGTGGTAATCTTCAGGGAAATAGCATTTAAACCCCATTGTATTCTTCTTACTGGAGCAGTGGCTGCAGGGAGAAAATAAAGTTTTATGCCCCCAGTAGCCGCTCACTTTCAATCATTAAGGCAGTGATGGGAGAGGTTATAGCCACCACTCACTGCACAGTGATTGATCTGATTGCTCCCCAGCACTTTGATTGACAACCAGCTCTGTAGAGTGTGTGTGCAGCATTTGTGTGCAGACAATACTGTTGATCAATGTGTCGGGGAGTGATTATAATGAGCTCACTTTACAGTTACCGGTGACTGTAGCTGATCTCTGCATCACCCCGATGGCTGGAAGCCCCAATTTTCTCTCTGCTGCTGTTCCTGCCCCAGTAAGGGGGCTACAAAGGATTTCTAACACTATATAGCAGCAGATAAACCCTATATCTGCAGGTAAATAACATTTCTGGATGTAACAGGTTCCTTTTAAAGGCTCTGAAGTTCACACTTCCCTTTGAGAAAGCAATCACGCAAAACGCGCGTCGGGGCAGCGTGGTGGGTACTGTTGTGAATTCTGTTGTCAAGCTCCCTCCTGTGGTCATGAATGGTACTTCGGCTGGTTCTGTCCATGGGCTGCCTCTGTTGGTTGTGAGTGGGGCTGCGGCTTCTGAGGTTCCTTCCACAGGTGACAAGGTTAATTCGTTAGCTGGCTGCTCTATTTAACTCCACTTAGATCATTGCTCCATGCCACCTGTCAATGTTCCAGTATTGGTCTAGTTCACTCCTGGATCGTTCTTGTGACCTGTCTTCCCAGCAGAAGCTAAGTTCCTGCTTGTTTTTCTTTAGTTTGCTATTTTTCTGTCCAGCTTGCTATTTTGATTTTTGTCTTGCTTGCTGGAAGCTCTGGGACGCAGAGGGAGCGCCTCTGCACCGTGAGTCGGTGCGGAGGGTCTTTTGCGCCCTCTGCGTGGTCTTTTTGTAGTTTTTTGTGCTGACCGCAAAGTTACCTTTCCTATCCTCAGTCTGTTCAGTAAGTCGGGCCTCACTTTGCTAAATCTATTTCATCTCTGTGTTTGTATTTTCATCTTTACTCACAGTCATTATATGTGGGGGGCTGCCTTTTCCTTTGGGGAATTTCTCTGAGGCAAGGTAGGCTTATTTTTCTATCTTCAGGGCTAGCTAGTTCCTTAGGCTGTGTCGAGTTGCATAGGGAGCGTTAGGAGCAATCCACGGCTATTTCTAGTGTGTGTGATAGGATTAAGGATTGCGGTCAGCAGAGTTCCCACGTCTCAGAGCTCGTCCTATATTATTTGTAACTATCAGGTCATTCCGTGTGCTCTTAACCACCAGGTCCATTATTGTCCTTACCACCAGGTCATAACAGGGTACATCAATTTCTGCATATCATCGGTAAGCAATGCATTTGGCCTTAATTCTCATACCACTATTGATTAGATTTTAGGATATGGATACTTAGGTGTAAAAGCGACACAGAGATTGCTCCATCCCAATGGATCTTTCTGGTATTTACTCTCTGCATTATCATAAAAACAGAACTTGATGTGATTTATGCTTTATCTGTGTACACTATTTGATAATGATGTGCTTTCACAATTTTTTCCTCCTTATTAGACCTTTATGAAAACAGTGTTTATTTTTAAAGGGAACCTGTCACCCCGAAAATCGCGGGTGAGGTAAGCCCACCGGCATCAGGGGCTTATCTGCAGCATATGTGAACTTAGCCTTGCTGTTCATACCTCCTTAGCTGCAGGGTAACTTGCAGAAAATGTTCAAATTTACTGCGACGTCAACGTTGGGAAAATGAAGCTTTACACAGTGCCCACTATAAAGGGTTGCCTCAACATCATCATTCAGGACAAGTGCGCTCCAGGTTGACTGACAGTTTGGTCCAGCAGCATTGTTGCACCACTGGCCCAAATTGTGCACTCCCTGGAACTGTGAGCAGAGGCAGTATTGTCTTCACAGCACCGCAAAAGCCAGTGGTGCTGATAAAAACAGATCCAGCCAAATTCAGAATAACGCTAAACTCAATAGAAAAGAGCTTGTGAGTGAGCATGGAGCTGCTTGCCTGAGGTGGCCAGTAATCTAGGCAATGAACAGCAAATAATGAAATTAAAAATCTTTCAATTCTTCAGAACAGAGAGAATTTTTAAGAACAAGTGCTAAGTTGCTTGTTTTACTATTCACAGACATGTCGAGTCTTAGAGGTGCCATGAGAGGTGGTGAGTTCTCCTTCATTGGAAGTCTTCAAGCAGAGGCTGGACAGACATCTGTCTGAGATGGTTTAGTGAATCCTGCATTGAGTAGGAAGCTGGACAAGATGACCCTGGAGGTCCCTTCCAACCCTAACATTCTATGATTCTATGAAAAAGGAAATATTCCACTGTGGCTAATTCAACAGGTCATTAATATCAGACCGGTGGGGTTCCATTGCTCATCACCCCCATGATCTGATGTTATCAGCGCTTGTGGCAGATGGATGTAAACAGTATATGGACAACACCTCAACTCCATACACTCTCCAAATGAACATGAGCTGAGCTCCATTTTTAGACACTAAATGGTTTACAAATCAAGCTAGACACGTCACTCAAAGCAAGGATCACCAACCTACGACTTAGGACACATGCCACGAAGAGAGCAATCACTGGAGAAGGACATCATAGTCAGAAGAATAGAAGGAACAAGGGGAAGGAGACGACCAGCAGCTCAATGGTTTGACACTATCAAGATAACGGCAGAGAAGACCCTGGTAAGTCACCTTTGCTCAAGATCGAGCTAAAGACTATTAAAAAAAAGAGGGTGTACAAAGATGTGCTGTTCCATATACTGTTTACATATGGCTGCTGTAGGATAAATCGACAATATCAAAATAGTGCACAACACTTTTAAGTTTGATCTTCAACAGAATGTCTTGCCCCAATAAGACAATGAAATGGTGTAGGCAGTACTTATGTACCAAAGATAGATAGACCTCAATATGCAGAGACCTCATAAATGACATAGTGTAACATGTGTGCAATGTCAGCCTGGTGATGAGTCCTCGGCAAAGTCAATATCTTGTCCTCTGTCAGATCTGTTCAAGATGTACAAGACAAACTCTTAAATTCACTAAATCTGCTCAATTCGTAAATGACAGGGAACATTGCTTGCTTCCATGTACAGAACTTCTAGGGAAGAGAAGATGGGAGCTTTGTTCTTTGGACTGAATGTAATACTAAAGTGTTATCTCTTATATCAGATGCCCTTGAAACTCACAGTATCCTTGCTGGGAATAAGATGGTTTGTGGTAAAGTGATAAGAAAATAGCCATGTGAGACCCAAATGGAACAAACCCTCCTACAGGGTTCAGAAATGGATAAGGCAGAAGTCAGGATCTCACCTAATTCTAAAAGATGGCTAGACAGACAGATAGATAGATAGATAGATAGATAGATAGATAGATAGATAGATAGATAGATAGATAGATAGATAGATAGATAGATAGATAGATAGATAGCTATGAGATAGATAATAGATAGATGATAAATAGATGATAGATAATAGATAGACAGATAGACATGAGATAGATAGATAGATAATAGATAGACGATAGATAATAGATAGATAATAGATGATCGATAGACAATAGATATATAGATAGAAAATAGATATATAGACTATATAGATATGAGATAGATAAGATAGATGATAGATAGATGATAGAAAATAGATAGATAGATAATAGATAGATATGAGATAGATAACAGATAGATAAATCTATATATACTAGATGGTGGCCCGATTCTAATGCATCGGGCATTCTAGAATATGCATGGCCATGTAGTATATTGCCCAGCCACGTAGTATATTCCCAGTCACGTAGCCACGTAGTATATTGGCCATTTACATAGTATATTGCTGAGCCACGTAGTATACAGCACAGAGCCACGTAGTATATTGCCCAGCCACGTAGTATATGGCACAGCGACGTAGTATATTGCCCAGCCACGTAGTATACAGCACAGAGCCACGTAGTATATTGCCCAGCCACGTAGTATATGGCACAGCGACGTAGTATATTGCCCAGCCACGTAGTATACAGCACAGAGCCACGTAGTATATTGCCCAGCCTTGTAGTATACAGCACAGAGCCACGTAGGATATTGCACAGTGACGTACTCTATTCCCGAGCCAAGTATGTCACAGGTTCAAAAAATAAAAAATAAACATACTCACCTAACGATCCGAGGGCCCCTTGTAGTGGAACATACTCACCATTCTCATCGCTGCTCCTCTGCGTGCCGTCTCTCCGCCTGCTGGGATTCTGTGCAGATGGGCGCGCGGCTGCCGCCATCTTGTGTTCCCAGGATGCTTTGCAAAATTACCCATATAACGTAGCGGTCTCGCGAGACCGCTAGGTCTTATGGGTAATTTCGCAAAGCATCGGTGGCAAAGGAAGATGGCGGCGGACGGCAGCGGCTCAGCGGACAACGGAGGGTGAGTATAGCATTTTTTTTGTTTTTGTACTATTTGTAACATTACTTTCTTTTACTATTGATGCCGCATAGGCAGCATCAATAGTAAAAGGTTGGGGACACACAGGGTTAATAGCGGCAGTAACGGAATGCGTTACTGCCGACATTAACCCTGTGTTAGCGGTGACCGGAGGGGAGTATGGAGCATGCGGGAAGCGGAGCGCTGGGGACACAGTGCGGGGAGTGGAGCGCCGGGGACAGTGACTACGGGGAGCGGAGTTTCGGGGACACAGGGCGGGGAGCGGAGCGCCGGGGACACAGTGCGGGGAGTGGGCGCCAGCCACTGACTGCGGGGAGCGGAGTGCCGGGGACTGACTGCAGAGCGCTGGGGACAGTGACTGCGGGGAGCGGGCGCCGGCCAGTGACTGCAGGGAGTATGGAGTGGCCATTTTCTTCCAGACTGTGCCCGTCGCTGATTGGTCGTGGCTGTTTTGCGGCGACCAATCAGCGACTTGGATTTCCATGATAGACAGAGGCCAGGACCAATGAATATCCGTGACAGGACAGACAGACAGACGGAAGTACCCCTTAGACAATTATGTATATAGATAAAACTAAAAATCTCTAGTAGCCCGCTCTATACAAATCCACAGTTCTCGCCCGATTTGGGTGAAATTTGGCACGGCCCCCTCTCCACCCACAGGAGCAGAATACTGTGCACATTACATCTCGCTAGCGTCCCCCCGTCATGAAATTGGGGCCCCCGTAGTTCTGCCCTATACATATAATGGAGAAATGTTACGCGTCCCCTCATTGTGTTACTGCAGGGCACTGCGCCGAATCATAGGCTCCTCGATAAATCGGCAGACATGTCAGAATCACTATATACCTGTGTACACTGCAAACTAGAATCCAAATCCACTCCATATGTAGCTAACATGTGGTTTGGCGGCTGCCGATCAACTTCAAGTCCCAGAATGTCATGTCGGTCAAATCCGTGACAGCAGCAGAGCATTAAACATTTTATAGTTCTTCAGCGCCTGTGGACATTATCTGCAGCTGGTATCTAATATAGAGTCCCAGTAACACTTCTCAAAAGGGGTAAAGCGGAGAAACTAAGGTGTCACTTTCCATAAAGGAAAGCAAGAGCACAAAAAGGTTTGTGTGTCATTGTTACACTTTGTGGATTGTTGCAGTATTATAGCAGTTATGTTCTTCTACATAGGAGCAGTATTATAGTAGTTATAGTCTTGTAAATAATAACAATAATAATAGATATGAGATAGATAGACAATAGATGATAGATAGATAGATAGATAGATAGATAGATAGATAGATAGATAGATAGATAGATAGATAGATAGATAGATAGATATGAGATAGATATATAAATATATAAATAATAATAATAGATATGAGATAGATAGATGATAGATATATAGATAGATACAAAGTCGGAGTGGCCCACTGGAGAACTGGAGGATTCTCTGGTTGGCTCACCCAGGCACTTACACCTGCTGGCATATAGGGCCGGCAGCTGCCTAGGGCCCCCGCTGCTTCAGGGGCCCCCAGGCAGTAGCGTGTCGCTAACAGTAGCAAACCAGCTTCTATGGAGTCCTTGAGTCAGGGGGGCTCGCCCTGTGCCAGCGGAGCAGCAGCTGGAAACAGGAGCATGTCCCCGCTGCTAAAGAGAAATGAATATTCGTGCTTCCCCATGCCTCCATGGGCATGGTGGTAGGGGAGGAGGCAATGATGGTGGAATGGACAATGATAAAGGTAGTGGGGGAGAAAGCAATGATGGAGATGGTGGAAAGGGCAATGATAGGAGTGGTGGGTGAGAAGGCAATGATGGAGGTGGTGATGAGGATAATGATGGGGTGGAGGGGGAGAACAATGATGGAGGTGGGGGGCTGCATTATACCCTATGAAGGAGGCTGCATTATAACCTATGAGGGGGCTGCATTATACTATATGAGGTGGGCTGCATTATACTATATGAGGAGACTGTGTTATACTTAATGAGGGGGCTACATTATATTCTATGAGGGTGCTACCCCAACCCCTGCTACATAATTAAGACGTGTACTACCTTATATTATACTCTGATATTAGTGCATTTTACCAAACAATTGGTGGTCTTGTATTTATTCCTTATGAAGCTACATAGTGGGCCCCAAGAATGATTTTCCCTGGTGGGCCCAAGGTGCTCCAGTCCGACGTTGGATAGATAGATAATAGATAGATATGAGATAGAAATATATGATAGATAGGCTACTTCAGTCTTTCACATTATTGATTTTGCTCTTAGCAAAAACACTAAATGCTAACACTAATGAACCCTTTTAGCAGAGTTGTCTCTAGGTATGAACGTAGTCACTCGATTTCGATTAAGAGGGATTTTCAAATCTTACATATTAAAAGGTCACTACTGTTTCTATGACGTGATGGCCAATTCATAAACTAAAAAAATGCAAAAAATAATACTTTGAAAAACTATACCATATACACTAGCGCCAAAATATGTAAAATTTTAGCAGCTGCTGGTGATCTTACATGAGCCCTGTGAGTTCTTGCTATAATTTGTAAACAATGCTAGAGATGTAGACTAACACCGCGCTGACTATAAGTGCCAAGATGGAGCGGTGGTTAAAGTTAGGAAAACAAGAGCATGTCCACTCACATATATAAATTGATGATTGAACCCCCAAACATCGATAAATTAATTGTATATCTAGGTTGACTCAGATGTAGTAACTGTTGTTGCTCCTTCTATGAAGCTGATGGGTCTAAACCATGGAAATGGATAAAATCCAACTTAGTGATTGTGGTAGAGGAATATTAATAGCAGTGTCCAGGCTAAAGATGGATGTAACAAGCCAAAGTCTAGTGGGTAATCAGTATGAAGATTTCCTCCAAAGTCCTGTATGCCATGATTTTGGTTAGTAAATCGGGAGCATCGGGTAGCGTCTATGGAAACCACAACCACAGGCTTCATAGGACAAGTAACTAAGAGCTATACTAATGAGATCACATAGATCTTGTATACCCGGATTGATTCAGTTATCTATTCCTGTGTGATATAGTTATCACATTATATATATATAAATGAGTGAACAACATCTTGCTTACCTAACTTTGACCACCACTCCATCTTGGTGCTTATAGTCAGCGTGGTATTACTCTACTTCTTTAGCATTATTCACAAAAAGATAATAATTTACAATAAAAACTTCCATCCACTATGTATCTCCCTTCTGTTTAACTTGCTGCCCACTGCCTGTTGTCAAGAGTAATCCACCTCTATCAGCAGAAACATAGATGAATGACAGGTACCTGATCACTTGAAAAGAGTGGATGGCAAGTTGCAGAACATGAAAATTGGGACAGTTCCTTGACTTCTTATACAGGTATATGCACCAAAAGCTGTTTTTTTATGAAAAAACATTGTAGGGATGCTCTCAGATAGGCAGTAGGTAGCCTTCACACAGGCAATGTAGTTTGGTTCAAACATATGCAGTTTGATTGATTTCATAAAACTCAACCAAAAACAGCCTCTTCTGGGCACAAAGGTATAACAGCAAATAAACAGTTCATTTAGCAGGGCACATATGTCCGTGCAGGCTCATCTGAACAGATTACAGTACTTTCTCCCAGAGCAAACTTCGTACACAAAAGTGTTGGTATCCCCTTCAGCCCGAGCTCCAGCAGCTTCCAGAATCAAACAGAAGTGTTCATCTCCAGGTAGAGTTCACACTGAACAGGCTGCAACTTCCACATGGTTCTCTGCTGCTCCAACACCAAGACTGCTCAGCTTTCCTAGCTGACCCCTGCAATCTCCATTCAGAAAGAGACCCTGGCATGTCTCTCTCTCTCCCAACTATAGCTCACATTTTGCTGGTCACTCACCAGCAGCACACTCGATTCTGCTCAACATCCAGCAAACTGAAACACTTAGTGACCACATGCTCTGGTTCTTAGTCAAAGCTAATCAGGTAGATATAATCAAGGACTGCGGCGCTAGGTTTTAACCCAATCCTACCTGACTTTGCTACAATGGATACATTTTAAAGTATAACAGTCGTTTGAATTTTTTTCATAAATCAATAGTGTACATGAGAATAAGAAACTTTGAAATACATCTTATCATAGAAAATCTGCTTCTTTCGCCTCCTGAATCGATTGATAATTTTCAAAATTCTCAATTCACGGCTAAAACCTGTTTTCAATGAATACAGACTTTCCTATTACTGAGATAGGAGATGACAGTTGGTACTCATAAAGTCCTACGGAGAAGACAAGGGGGAAGGAGCAGGAGGAGCTAGAGACAGAGCTCCTCCCTTCTACCCCCTTTAGTCTACATAGAACCTTCTGGGCACCAACTGCCATCCCCTATTTCAGTAAGGTAACATTCCCCCTTCACAGCATACGGATTGTACCCATGAACTGAGAATTGTAAGAATGAATGATCAATCCAGGAGGAGAAAGAAGCGGATTTCTCTGAGAAGCTATATTACATAGTTGCTTATTTCCATGTGCACTATTGATGAATTAGGTAAAAAAAAACAGTTACTCTTTAAGCTTTAATGATATGGAAATACAAGGTCGAACTCTTTAGTTAGAACTTTCTTGGTATATGATTTGTTTGTAAGAATTTTATAAACTATAGATCTGCCCGAGCTCCTGCGGCAGATATTATCGAGTGACCTTGTTCCCAGGACAAACCTTTATTGCCAAATGCTGCATTGTATTTCATTGTGTTTCAACTTTTTACAAGAAAATGTCTTATTTAGCCGCCGACTCCAATAGAAGAAACTGCAAGATTTTCTAAAGCAAGTTTTATTGATCTTCTGTCACCGTAAAGTTTAAGATGGTGTACAAGCAAGCGAGACAGTGCAGCTTATTATAAACGCGTCTCATTATATCATGCTGGGACCCAACTGTCCTCAAACTCCTCCATCCACTCGGGTCATCACAGGAGAACCCAGTGTGATACAGGCACCTGTGCTAATGAAAGCACAGATACGAAATAGGGATCTCTCGGGAAGACGCATGCAGTCAGCACGATACCTCAGTAGCCACAGGAAGAGGACATATCGTAGAAGGTCTAAAACACAAAATAGGAGACTTCTGATCTCAGAAAATAGCATGAGGCTACGACAGCATACAAGACACAGGGAGAAGCATGAAAACGCCTCTAATAAGCGTGAAGGCAAAAGTATTCTGCTCCACTCAAGGTGCGACATAATTATAGGTTTGGCAGATCAAGTGCTAGGAATGAAAGGAGACTTGATCCAAAGAGTAAAAGACCAGATAAGTATCCCCCTCCTCCCACCCAAAAAAATAAGGAAAAGATTTGTAGTCTGATTGGAAGAAAATCCCCGGTCACATGCCAACCAAAACTCTGCTCCTACTGATACAACAGTAATGTCATCAGTATAACGATCAGTTCACAAATAGAGATACAATGTCGTCCTAAACGAAAACATCCAACATCTAAAATAAAAACACAAAGTACACACTTACTCACCATACCCCCTCCACCTCCGCTCCTCATCTATTGCCGCCCAGGTCGCTCACCATACCCCCTCCACCTCCGCTCCTCATCCAATGCCGCCCAGGTCGCTCACCATACCCCCTCCACCTCCGCTCCTCATCCAATGCCGCCCAGGTCGCTCACCATACCCCCTCCACCTCCGCTCCTCATCCAATGCCGCCCAAGTCGCTCACCGGTCTATAGGCTTCCTTCTTCCAGACATGTGCCGCCATGGGCAGCGACTGACTGCAGCAACAGAGATCCGTCTGGCCAGAACAGGATATACAGGCACCGGAACGGGGCAGCGTTACAGGAGGAGCGGTGGTGGAGCGCTAAAGCATACATTGTTTTATTATGTCACGACAAAATTTAGGTCTGGTCACATGGGCCACCAACAGCAGCCATTGTATGGACTGGGGAGCTGTGCAGTCTGTGAGGAACCAGAGAAGGAGGAGAACCTGTCATACCGATATTATCGTAAGTGCCACAAAAACACATCTGTTCAAATAAAGATATGTGGCCAACCCAGTTACTTCATTCTGCAGCCAGCAACAGTCAGTGTAAGCCCGGGGTCACACTAGACCGTAATAATCGCATTGCACTCGGACCAATGTTACCATATGGGGCAGCTCCCACCAGCCGACTTTTTGTCGGCTGTTTTCCTCGGTCCGAGACAATCGCAGCATGCTGCGATTGTCTCGGACCGAGGAAAATTCTCGGCTCACTCGCACCCATATAAGCCTATGGGTGCGAGTGAGACAGCGCACACCACTCGGATATCATCCGAGTGATGTGCGCTATAAGCGGACCCCAGCAATGGAGGAGATGGAGAAATTCATTTCTCCGCCTCCTCCGCAGCTGTGCTCCAATCCTCCCTGTGCGAGAGAATCGGAGCACAGACGCATGACACTCGGCTCCTGCTCTGCTGCGAGCAGGAGCCGAGGGTCATTAGCATATCGCATCCGATGATCTCGCATCAGATGCAATACGCTAGTGTGACCCCGGCCTAATGCAGAGGCTATAGGAGGCAAATGGTGGAACAATTTTAATCAAACCCAATTGCAAACATTTTTTCTTTAGCCCCAATTGCATGCATTTAAGTAAGAAAACAAATGTCCCCAAAGGCAGCCTCCATGAACACTGTATATGTTTTTCAACAGTTGTACAGAACTTCACTTATTTGAGCAGCGGCTCTTCCTACCGTAATTGGGGGAAGAAAGTTGTCATTATACTCAGTTTTGAACAGTTAAGAAAAAAAGAGATTTGGTCCTCCGATTACCCACCTCCTCCATACATCCATGGAAGGACATTTCCTAATATTCACTCTTTTCTCTTCAGATCTGTATTTTTTGTTTGTTTATATTACTCCATGGTAGATGGCGTCAGGAAGGAATATTTCCCTTAATATGGAGCTATTAGTGTCTGCCCCATGGGGTTCTTGACTTCTTCTGAATTGACCTGTTTGGCTATAGGTTGAACTCAATAGACTTAAAGTGGTTTTCCCATCTCTGAGATCCTATCCCGATATGTAGTAGGTGTAATAATAATAATATTAGCAAATACCTCTCATTAGAAATGTAGTATAGTTTTTAGTGATGAGCGAATACACTCGTTGCTCGAGATTTCCCGAGCATGCTCGGGGGTCCTCCGAGTATTTTTTAGTGCTCGGAAATTTAGTTTTCATCGCCGCAGCTGAATGCTTTACATCTGTTAGCCAGCATAAGTACATGTGGGGGTTACCTGGTTGCTAGGGAATCCCCACATGTATTTATGCTGGCTAACAGATGTAAAGCATTCAGCTGAGGCGATAAAAACTAAATCTCTGAGCACTAAAAAATACTCGGAGGACCCTCAAGCAGGAAATCTCGAGTAACGAGTGTATTTGCTCATCACTACTCATCACTAATAGTTTTCTGATTCGTGATGTCTCTTTCCTCATGTGCAGGTATTGCAGGACCTTAGGTATCCATGGTTACGACCACTGATATAGTGACAATTAGTTAGTTGCTAGTGGTCGTAACCATGGACACATAAGGTCCTGCAATGCTTACACCTACTACATATTGGCATAGGATATTGGAGATGGTTCGCTATGTCTCTTTCCGCAGGACCTTGCCTATCCATGATTACGACCACTGATAAAGTGACAGGTAATTATCTAGTTGCTAGTGGTCATAACTAGGCTTGAGCGAAACGGATCGGACAAATTCAAAAGTCGCCGACTTTTGGCAAAGTCGGGTTTCATGAAACCCGACCCGATCCTAGTGTGGAATCGGCCATGCGGTCGGCGATCTTCGCGCCAAAGTCGCGTTTTGTATGACGCGTTTGGCGCCATTTTTTCAGCCAATGATGGACCATGGGCAGAGTGATGACATAGGTGTTAGGGGCGTGGACACCTATCGCCATCTTCTCGCTTGTGCGCTGTAGCGATTTGCAATGTGTAACACCAGATTTTCTGTTCAGGGACGGGAAGAGAGAGAGAGAGGGAGAGAGAGAGATTTCCCATTGACTTTGCATTGGGTTTCGCGTTTCGGTCAATCCCCGACTTTTTGCCATAATCGGCCGATTTCACTCGACTCGACTTTTGAGATAGTCGGGTTTCGCGAAACCCGACTCGACCCTAAAAAAGTAAAAGTCGCTCAACCCTAGTCATATCCATCTATTCCCAAGGTCCTGCAATGCCTGCACATGAGGAAGAGACATACAGTTGTGCTCAAAACTTTACATACCCCGGCAGAATTTTTGCTTTCTTGGCCTTTTTTCAGAGAATATGAATGATAACACCAAAACTTTTTCTCCACTCATGGTTAGTGGTCGGGTGAAGCCATTTATTGTCAAACTACTGTGTTTTCTCTTTTTAAATGATAATGACAGCCCAAAACATCCAAATGACCCTGATCTAAGGTTCACATTCCCTGGTGATTTTGGCCTGATAACATGCACAGACGTTGACACAAATGGGTTTGCATGGCTGAAAAAAGGCCAAGAAAGCAAAGATTCTGCCGGTGTATGTAAACTTTCGAGCACAACTGTAGCGAATCAGAGAAACTATACTACATTTGCTAATATAATTATTATTATTACAGCTACTACATATTGGGATAGGATCTTGTAGATGGGAATAACCCTTTAAGTCTACCTTCAACCTTAAACACTATTAAACTATGGGCCCTATGTCCACACGGTGTCAGATGGGATTATCGCACAAAGGCGAGGCGACTTATCGCTCGGAATGAGAATCCCCAAACATGGCAGCCTGCTAGATCAGAAGGACACGTGATGGTAGCCTTCCAAATTAATATTGAATTAATGGAAACTATTCTTACATATAGCATAAAAAGGAGAAGACTATGCATAGACCTCATGCACATGATAGATCTGTGTGCACAGTGCCTGTATTGCGCCACTATGTCTCCATATTATGTAATGCTGCCATATGGAGCTGCTGTACGCTCCTGTATTACAGAGATTTTCTTCCACAAAAAGAAGACAATCAGTGGTGTGCCTACAATGAAGACAGACCACACGGATCTTATGGGGCCAAAATGGCATTGAAACATGGCTCCTATTCTTTCCCCAACGACTCTGTATGAATCAGAGGTCTGTGGTTGTAAGACCCCAAACGCTGTGAATATGTATCTCAGGGGTTGTGCAGAACTGTAAATGTAGCTGTCGGATATTTTATATATCAGATATTATATCAAACCGAGGAGTTAAAGTTGCATCCAAAATTTTCTTATCAGGCAAAAAATAAACCCTTTTCTGCACAGAAGATGAGACGGCAGAGTGCGAGATCCGACTTTTGTATTCCTTGCTCGCCTACTCACATACCTGCTCCGGATATTTGCTCCCAACAATTTCTGCCACTGTGTTGAATGAATCGGCGTCTGGATGCTGGACGGCTCCCATATTGAGACTGACAACAATTCTAACACGGCGGGCGGCCAGGCGGGCCATGAGTTCAGCATCTTCAATTGTAATGCAGGCGGTGGGGATCTTCGGGACACCGCTCTCATAATCCTGCCATCCTGTGTGCGGGCTGCAAGAGAAATAGTCGTCTGCTCATCTGCATCAATTTAACAACCACATGATATACAGTATATAATATTACAAGCTACAGGTACTACTGTTACAGGGTATGGGAAGTAGATTCTGTGATAGGCTGTTAATCCAGAAAACCAGAAATGATGGAGTCTGGAAGGAATTTTTCCCTGAAAGGGAATCTGCCACTAGATTTTTGCCATCTACACTGAGAACAGCATAAAGTAAAGACAGAGACCCTGATTCCAGTGTAGCATCATAGAATATTAGTGTTAGAAGGGGCCTCCAGGGTCATCGTGTCCATCCCCCTGCTCAATGCAGGATTCACTAAACCATCTCAGCCAGATATCTGTCCAGCCTCAGCTGAAGATTTCCATTGATGTGCCTCTTAATGGGCTGTAATTAGTGTAGTTCTGATATAATCAATGTTTTATCAGCAGGAGATTATCACTAGAGGACTATTAAACCTACTGCCATGTAGTCCTCCATATTCATGAGCTCTGTATAACCCCGCCCCCACCACTGATTGGCAGCTTTCTGCGTACACTGTTGTGAATTCTGTGGCTGAATTCACTCCTGTGGTCACAAGTGGTACTGCAGCTTCTGAGCTTCCTCCCTCAGGTGTTCTGGTGAGCTCGTTAACTGCTTCATTACTTAACTCCGCCTGATGCTGCTATCCTTGCTCCTTGTCAGTGTTTCAGTGTTGGATCTGAGCTTCTCCTGATTGTTCCTGTGACCTGCTGCTCTGTATAGCTAAGTGCCTTTTGCTTTTTTGTTGCTTTTTTTCTGTCCAGCTTGTCTTTTGTTTTGCTGGAAGCTCTGAGACGCAAAGGGTGTACCGCCGTGCCGTTAGTTCGGCATGGTGGGTTTTTTTTGCCCCCTTTGCGTGGTTTTGCTTTAGGGTTTTTTGTAGACTGCAAAGTTCGCTTTACTGTCCTCGCTCTGTCCTAGAATATCGGGCCCCACTTTGCTGAATCTATTTCATCCCTACGTTTTGTCTTTTCATCTTACTCACAGTCATTATATGTGGGGGGCTGCCTTTTCCTTTGGGGAATTTCTCTGGGGCAAGTCAGGCCTATTTTTCTATCTTCAGGCTAGCTAGTTTCTTAGGCTGTGCCGAGTTGCCTAGGTAGTTGTTAGGCGCAATCCACAGCCGCTTTTAGTTGTGTTTAGGATAGGATCAGGTGTGCAGTCTACAGAGTTTCCACGTCTCAGAGCTCGTTCTTGTATTTTTGGGTATTTGTCAGATCACTGTGTGCGCTCTGATCGCTAAGCACACTGTGTCTCTGGATTGCCTTCATAACACCTGTCATTAGCAAACATAACAGTACACTGCACATAGGCTGAAAGCAGCCAATCAGTTATGGGGGCGGGATTATATAGAGCTCAGCATTATAGAGCAGTGTTTTTCAACCAGTGTGCCGTGGCACACTAGTGTGCCGCGACACATGGTCGGGTGTGCCGCGGGGAACGGGAGTCAGCTGTTCTGTGCCGACTGTCAAGCTGACAGCCGGCACAGAGAAGCTGCAGCGCGCCGGCTCCCGGAGATCAATTGTACTCGCAGACATCTACCAGCTGCGAGTACAATTGAGGCTCTGACCGCTGGGTCAGAGCGACGCCAGCAGCGTGATCAAGTCATGTGATCACGCTGCCGACGTCACTATCCGGCGCGCAGGGGACAGAAGACACTTGGTGGTAAGTGCTCCTGTGCTGTGGAGCTGAAGACACCGAAGATTCAGCGTGGGGTGGGTTTATGGGGAGTTTGTGGGGGGATTTATTAAGTGTGTGGGGGGATTTATTAAGTGTGTGGGAGGATTTATTAAGTGTGTGGGGGGATTTATTAAGTGTGTGGGGGGATTTATTCAGTGTGTGGGGGGATTTATTCAGTGTGTGGGGGGGATTTATTAAGTGTGTGGGGGATTTATTCAGTGTGTGGGGGGGATTTATTCAGTGTGTGGGGGGGATTTATTCAGTGTGTGGGGGGATTTATTCAGTGTGTGGGGGGGATTTATTCAGTGTGTGGGGGGATTTATTCAGTGTGTGGGGGGATTTATTAAGTGTGTGGGGGGATTTATTAAGTGTGTGGGGGGATTTATTAAGTGTGTGGGGGAATTTATTAAGTGTGTGGGGGGATTTATTAAGTGTGTGGGGGATTTATTCAGTGTGGGGGGGGGATTTATTCAGTGTGTGGGGGGGATTTATTCAGTGTGTGGGGGGGATTTATTCAGTGTGTGGGGGGATTTATTCAGTGTGTGGGGGGGATTTATTCAGTGTGTGGGGGGATTTATTCAGTGTGTGGGGGGATTTATTAAGTGTGTGGGGGATTTATTCAGTGTGGGGGGGGATTTATTCAGTGTGTGGGGGGATTTATTCAGTGTCTGGGGGGGATTTATTCAGTGTGTGGGGGGGATTTATTCAGTGTGTGGGGGGATTTATTCAGTGTGTGGGGGGGATTTATTCAGTGTGGGGGGGGATTTATTCAGTGTGTGGGGGGATTTATTCAGTGTGTGGGGGGATTTATTCAGTGTGTGGGGGGGATTTATTCAGTGTGTGGGGGGATTTATTCAGTGTGTGGGGGGATTTATTCAGTGTGTGGGGGGATTTATTCAGTGTGTGGGGGGATTTATTAAGTGTGTGGGGGGATTTAGTAAGTGTGGGGAGGGGATTTATTCAGTGTGTGGGGGGATTTATTCAGTGTGGGGGGGGATTTATTCAGTGTGTGGGGGGGATTTATTCAGTGTGGGGGGGGGATTTATTCAGTGTATGGGGGGATTTATTCAGTGTGTGAGGGGGATTTATTCAGTGTGTGGGGGGATTTATTCAGTGTGTGGGGGGATTTATTCAGTGTGTGGGGGGGATTTATTCAGTGTGTGGGGGGGATTTATTCAGTGTGTGGGGGGATTTATTCAGTGTGTGGGGGGGATTTATTCAGTGTGTGGGGGGATTTATTCAGTGTGTGGGGGGATTTATTCAGTGTGTGGGGGGGATTTATTCAGTGTGTGGGGGGATTTATTCAGTGTGTGGGGGGGATTTATTCAGTGTGTGGGGGGGATTTATTCAGTGTGTGTGGGGGGGATTTATTCAGTGTGTGGGGGGATTTATTCAGTGTGTGGGGGGGATTTATTCAGTGTGTGGGGGGATTTATTCAGTGTGTGGGGGGATTTATTCAGTGTGTGGGGGGGATTTATTCAGTGTGTGGGGGGATTTATTCAGTGTGTGGGGGGGATTTATTCAGTGTGTGGGGGGGATTTATTCAGTGTGTGTGGGGGGGATTTATTCAGTGTGTGGGGGGATTTATTCAGTGTGGGGGGGGATTTATTCAGTGTGTGGGGGGGATTTATTCAGTGTGTACGTGGGGGGGGGCTGGAATTTATTTAGCATGTGTGGGGCAGGGTGCATTTATTCTGTGTGGAAGGGGATGGATTTATTCTATCGGAAGGGGAGTGGATATATTCTGTGGGGGTGAGTGGGGAGATGGGGGTGGACACAGTAGCGAGGGGAAAAATGTGTGCTGACAGTACTGGGAGCAACGGTGATGGGATGTGTGAGGACAGTATGGGGAGTCGGGGGAATGTGTGAGGGGGGAATGTGTGAGGAGGAAATATGGAGAGAGCAAAGGGGTATGTTAGCAGGGGGGGATGTCCAGGAGGAGGCTATTAGAAATGTGTGCAGACAGTATGGGGGGATGAAAGTGTGAGTGGACACATAATAGATACTGAGTAGTGTGAGGGTAACAGCCAGGAGGAGACAGTATGCCAAGTAGGAGGAGTGTAATGAAGGGGCACAGTAGAGAGACTGGGCTCTCTATGAGGGACACCGTATGAGAAGGCAGTGTGAAGTATAGAAAAGAGAGTGAGGGTAGTGTGGATGGCATGTACCATAAGAGGGACAGTGAGGGTCATATTATGTGCTGGGAATAAAGTGAGGGGCAATTATTTACTCAGGGGCTCAGCCTAGGGCAGATATTGTTATTCCGGAGCATTATAATAACACTGCTATCTTTAAGGGTGTTGTGTCGGGATGTGCTGCAGAAGACAGGAGAAGATGGAAGTCTGCAGAAACGAGCTCTGCCGGTGGATGAGAAGAGTCATCATGGCATCTGGACAAGGTGAAGATGAAAAGAAAGAGGCGACTCCACAAACAACGTCATCTATCAGGTACCTGGATGTAAATGTGGTTTTTTTGTGATACTAATTCTCATTTTTATTTGTTAGGAACATTAAAGGGGATGTCCAAGGTTGTGATGAGTCTGCAGTCATACTATGTGACTGCAGACTTCTGAATTCTCACAGTGCACACTGCTATCATAATTCTCTGATGTTGGTGATTTACATACATGCGGTCACGTGCTGACTAGACATGTGTGGCCTCATTCAATGAAAATGAATTGACTGAGGCCGGACACGTCTAGTTAGAATGTGGCCAGAAGTATCCAAATCACATACTTGTGCTGTCATGACCGTCCACTCTGGCCACCGGCAAGGGAGAATCCTGAAAGTGTGCAGTGCTTGCGCTGTGAGAATTCAGAAGCCTGCAGTCACATAGAATGACTGCAGACTTTCATCTCAAACCTGGACGCACCATTTTGTGCCATTTTGGTTGGTGGTGTGCCTCGGGATTTTTTAAGTATAAAAAGTGTGCCGCGGCTCAAAAAAGGTTGAAAATCACTGTTATAGAGCACTGCTAGATCTGCAGCAGATAAAAGAGGGATTTTATCAAAATGATATCAAGCCGCCCAATAAGTGACACATCACTGGAATCAGGGTCACTGCCCCGATATTATGTTGTTCTTAGATGGGATAGCAAAAACCGGGTGACAGATTTCCTCTAAGATGAGGCAATTAGCATCTGCCTCATGGGGCTTTTGCCTTCCTCTGGATGTGACATGTTAGGCTATAGGTTGAAATTGATGGACTTGAGCTATCAAACTATGAATAACAATACAACAGCAACACAATACAACTTCTACAATCCATCATCAAACATTCCGAAAATGATGACACACTGGCAATTGCTTCTGTTCTAGAACGGCAAGAAATAATCCGGAATCTTACACACTCCCAAAAGAAAATAAAGGGGGAATAACCAATTTTGGAAATGATATGGAATTAAGACACCTTATTTTTAAGTGTAAAGAATGGGTGAAAGCTGTAAATGGAAACAGAAAGAAAGATGAGACTGTAGAGTGACCCCAGGAGCAGCGAAAGGGACTTGTCCTCCTGTTATCACCCCTTTTAAAAATGAAGGGGGATATTTTGGATGTTCTCTCCTCTTACTCCTCTCCTTCTCTACGTTTTGTAATATTGTTCATCTTTTCAGAAAACTGTATAATCTCCCAAGATCTATAATTTAATAATGGACTAAAGGGCTTTTAAAGTAAAAGTAATAAAACGAGATATTATCACAAAGTAACTCTTGTATAATGAGTCATATATACATAATATTAAGGCAGGAAATCATCCTAAATAGGAAAAAAAATAAATATATAATGTAACGTAACAGGACAAACATCTATAGTCCTTTCTACATTTCCGAGTGACTCCATTAAGGAGACAAGAAAGAAATCAGCATAACAGCGTTCATCCATAAGGACGTGAATCCTCACAAGATGAGCCGAGTTAAAAAAAAAACAGAGCAGGCAATTTGTGAATTGATATTTAGTAAGCTAATTGAAGGCAGGCATTACTCTGGGAAAATTTCATTATAAAACAGTTTACTGTAGAAGAATCCTGACTGAGCTAATAGATGCAATGTGTTCCTGCAAAATAATATCCCATTAAAGGAAAATTAATTGAAAAATTGTCAAGTTACAGAACATCACCAAACTACTTTCCCGTGCAGAGACTGTCTGACTTATACTTGGTGCATGTGATAGATTTAACCCTGACAAGGACAGTTTTCACATTTTTGACAAACTAAAAATAACCTATCATTTTTAAAAATCGTATTAGACCGCCATACCCATATATTTTCTGAAAAGTAGACACCTGGCACTTTTCCAAGACGTTCAATGCCGGATCAAATAATGTAAGGAGAAAGAAGTTCTATTATGTGTATTTTTAAGCTAAACATCAGTGAATCGCAGGAAGGGGATCATAACTGAACATATCAGATCCTGGCAGTCCACCCCATCAACTGTGAATATTGGACAGAGCTGCACTGCTCTGAAGAATAGGAGTTAATACTCAGTACCTTGCAGTGACTGTCGGCAGAGCAAATAGCAGAAGATGGGTAAGGGTATAGAGTGTCGGATTTGCTATTGAAGACTTATTCAAATATTACTATTTATTAGCCATGTAATAAGATGTCCCTGTACATTATGCATCCCAGCAAAAGAAGAGGACATAGCTGCTTCTACATGGTTAATCTGAGTCTTCCATTAGATATACTCATAGCCCAAAAGAAGAGGACATAGCTGCTTCTACATGGTTAATCTGAGTCTTCCACTAGATATACTCATAGCCCAAAAGAAGAGAACATAGCTGCTTCTACATGGTTAATCTGAGTCTTCCACTAGATATACTCATAGCCCAAAGGAAGAGGACATAGCTACTTCTACATAGTTAATCTGAGTCTTCCACTAGATATACTCATAGCCCAAAAGAAGAGGACATAGCTGCTTCTACATGGTTAATCTGAGTCTTCTACTAGATATACTCATAACCCAAAAGAAGAGGACATAGCTGCTTCTACATGGTTATTCTGAGTCTTCAGCTAGATATACTCATAGCCCAAAGGAAGAGGACATAGCTGCTTCTACATGGGTAATCTGAGTCTTCCACTAGATATACTCATAGCCCAAAAGAAGAGGACATATGTTGTGAATTCTGCTCCTGGGCTCCCTCCGGTGGTTGTAAGTGGCACTTTTGTGAGTTCTGCTCTTGGGCTCCCTCTTGTGGTTTCAAGTGGTATGGCTGCTCCTTGGAGTTAGCTGTATTCAGCTGCTTCCACTTATCGTCTCCTCTCTCGCCTATTTAAGCCTGGCTGTTCCTTCAGCAAGTGCCACTTGTAAATGGTTCCTGGTTGGATTCACATCTCTTTGGAGTTCCCTGTTATCCTGACCAGTTCAGCAAAGCTAAGTTTTTGCTTACTTTTTCTGTCCATAGTTTGTGGACTTATCCATTCTGTGCTTTCTTTGTTTGTCCAGCATTTTCAGTTTGAATTGTTTTCTGTCTTGCTGGAAGCTCTGGGAAGCAGAGTGACCCTCCACACCTTTAGTCAGGTGTGGAGATTTTTTGTTTACTCTGCGTTGATTTTTGTAGTGTTTTATACTGACCGCACAATGTTCCATCCTGTCCTATCTATCAAGCTAGACTGGCCTCCTGTGCTCATCCTGGTTTCATTCTGTGTATGTCTTTTTCCTCTCCACTCACAGTCATTATTTGTGGGGGGCTAATCTATCCTTTGGGGATTTTCTCTGAGGCAAGATAGTTTTCCTGCTTCTGTCTTCAGGGGTAGTTAGCTCTTAGGCTGTGACGAGATGCATAGGGAGAGTTAGGAGCATTCCACGGCTGCTTCTAGTGTTGTGTTGAGCTTAGGGTCTCCGGTCAGTACAGTTACCACTTCCCTCAGAGCTCGTTCCATGTTGCTCCTAGACCACGGCATCATAACAGTACAAGTGGCCAAAAATGAATTAATTGCATCTCAAAAGAAGGAAAAGAAAGTTCTGAACCATTTTTTTTTTCTGTGCTCTTGTTGGTCTTTTTTTTTCCTCTTGATATCTGGGTGGTTCAGGATATATGCTTTGGCATGGATGTTCAAGGTTTGTTTTCTCGTGTGGATCAACTTCCTGCAAGAGTACAGAGCATCCAGGACTATGTTGTCCAGACTCCGGCTTTAGAGCCTAGAATTCCTACTCCTGATTTGTTTTTTGGGGACAGATCCAAGTTTTTGAACTTTAAAAATAACTGCAGACTGTTTTTTGCTTTGAAACCCCGTTCTTCTGGTGATCCAATTCAACAGGTAAAAATCATCATATCCTTGCTGCGTGGTGACCCTCAAGACTGGGCTTTTTCTCTTGAAGCGGGGGATCCCGCTTGAATGTTGATGCATTTTTTCAAGCGCTCGGATTATTGTACGACGAACCTAATTCTGTGGATCATGCAGAAAAGACCCTGTTAGCCCTGTGTCAAGGTCAGGAAGAGGCAGAGTTATACTGCCAGAAATTTAGAAAATGGTCTGTGCTCACTAAATGGAATGAAGAGGCTCTGGCTGCTATTTTCAGAAAGGGTCTTTCTGAAGCCCTTAAAGATGTTATGGTGGGCTTTCCTACGCCTGCCGGTTTGAGCGAATCTATGTCTCTAGCCATTCAGATCGATCGGCGTCTGCGCGAGCGCAAAGCTGTGCACCATATGGCAGTATCCTCTGAGCAAAGTCCTGAACCTATGCAATGTGATAGGATTTTGACTAGAATAGAACGGCAGGAACTCAGACGTCAGAATAGGCTGTGTTTCTACTGTGGTGATTCTGCTCATGTTATCTCTGATTGCCCTAAGCGTACTAAGAGAGTCGCTAGGTCTGTTACCATTAGTACTATACAGCCTAAATTTCTCTTATCTGTAACCCTGATTTGCTCATTGTCGTCCTTTTCTGTCATGGCTTTTGTGGATTCAGGTGCTGCCCTGAACTTAATGGACTTAGAATTCGCCAGGCGCTGTGGTTTTTCCTTACAGCCTTTGCAAAGCCCTATTCCCTTGAGGGGTATTGATGCTACACCCCTGGCCAAGAATAAACCTCAGTACTGGACACAGATGACTATGTACATGGCTCCAGCACATCAGGAAGATTGCCGTTTTCTGGTGTTGCATAACCTGCATGATGTTGTTGTACTAGGTTTCCCATGGTTACAGGAACATAATCCGGTGCTGGATTGGAAAACTATGTCGGTGACTAGTTGGGGTTGTCAAGGGGTACATAGTGACGTTACTTTGATGTCAATTTCCTCTTCCCCCTCTCCTGAGGTTCCTGAGTTTTTGTCAGATTTCCTGGATGTATTTGATGAGCCCAAGTCCAGTTCCCTTCCTCCTCATAGGGACTGTGATTGTGCTATTAACTTGATTCCTGGTTGCAAGTTCCCTAAGGGCCGGCTTTTCAATCTGTCTGTGCCGAAGCATGCCGCCATGCGGAGTTATGTTAAGGAGTCTTTGGAGAAGGGGCATATTCGGCCCTCTTCGTCACCTTTGGGAGCGGGTTTCTTTTTTGTTGCTAAGAAGGATGGCTCCTTGAGACACTGTATTGATTATCGTCTTCTTAATAAAATCATAGTCAAATTCCAATACCCCTTGCCCTTGCTTACGGATTTGTTTGCTCAGATTAAGGGGGCTAGGTGGTTTACTAAGATTGACCTCCGAGGGGCATATAATCTTGTTCGTATTAAACAGGGTGACGAATGGAAAACTGCATTTAATATGCCCGAAGGCCATTTTGAATATCTTGTGATGCCATTTGGGCTTTCTAATGCTCCACCTGTGTTCCAGTCTTTCATGCATGATATTTTCCGCAATTATCTTGATAAATTTATGGTCGTATATTTGGATGATATTTTGATTTTTTCCGATGATTGGGAGTCTCATGTGAAGCAGGTCAGGATGGTGTTCCAGATCCTTCGTGATAATGCTTTATTTGTGAAGGGGTCTAAGTGCCTATTCGGAGTTCAGAAGGTCTCTTTTTTGGGTTTTATTTTTTCTCCCTCGTCTATAGAAATGGATCCTGTTAAGGTCCAAGCTATTCATGACTGGATCAAACCCACATCTGTGAAGGGCCTTCAAAAATTTTTGGGCTTTGCTAATTTTTATCGCCGTTTCATTGCCAACTTTTTTAGTGTGGTTAAGCCCCTTACTGATTTGACAAAGAAAGGCGCTGATGTAACGAATTGGTCCTCAGAGCTGTTGAGGCCTTTCAGGAGCTTAAACGCCGATTTACTTCTGCCCCTGTGTTGCGTCAGCCGGATGTTTCTCTTCCTTTTCAGGTTGAGGTCGACGCTTCTGAGATTGGGGCAGGGGCTGTTTTGTCTCAGAGGGAATCTGAAAGTTCTTTGATGAAACCGTGTGCTTTTTTTTCCAGAAAGTTTTCGCCTGCGGAACGCAATTATGATGTCGGCAATCGGGAGTTGTTGGCTATGAAGTGGGCGTTTGAGGAGTGGCGACATTGGCTTGAGGGTGCTAAACACCGCGTTGTGGTCCTGACCGATCATAAGAATCTGATTTACCTCGAGTCGGCCAAGCGGCTGAATCCTAGACAGGCTCGATGGTCCCTGTTTTTCTCCCGTTTTGATTTTGTGGTCTCGTATCTTCCGGGATCTAAGAATGTTAAGGCTGATGCCCTCTTTAGGAGTTTTTCGCCTGATTCTCCTGGAGTCCTTGAGCCGGTTGGCATTCTTAAGGAGGGGGTGATTCTTTCTGCTATCTCCCCTGATTTGCGGCGGGTGCTTCAGGAATTTCAGGCTGATAGGCCTGACCGCTGTCCAGTGGGGAAGCTGTTCGTTCCTGATAGATGGACAAGTAAGGTTATTTCTGAGGTTCATTGTTCAGTGTTGGCTGGTCATCCTGGGATTTTTGGTACCAGAGATTTGGTTGGTAGGTCCTTTTGGTGGCCTTCCTTGTCGCGCGATGTGCGTGCTTTTGTGCAGTCCTGTGGGACTTGCGCCCAGGCCAAGCCTTGCTGTTCCCGCGCTAGTGGGTTGCTTTTGCCTTTGCCGCTCCCTGAGAGGCCCTGGACGCATATTTCCATGGATTTTATTTCGGATCTTCCTGTTTCCCAGAAGATGTCTGTTATCTGGGTTGTTTGTGACCGGTTCTCTAAAATGGTCCATCTGGTACCTTTGCCTAAGTTGCCTTCCTCCTCGGATCTGGTTCCATTATTTTTTCAGCATGTGGTTCGTTTGCATGGCATTCCGGAGAATATTGTCTCTGACAGAGGTTCTCAGTTTGTCTCTAGATTGTGGCGGGCCTTTTGTGCTAGGATGGGCATTGATTTGTCTTTTTCTTCGGCGTTTCATCCTCAGACTAATGGCCAAACTGAGCGAACAAATCAGACCTTGGAGACCTATTTGAGATGCTTTGTGTCTGCTGATCAGGATGATTGGGTGGCTTTCTTGCCATTGGCCGAGTTTGCCCTTAATAATCGGGCTAGTTCGGCTACTTTGGTTTCACCTTTCTTTTGTAATTTTGGTTTTCATCCTCGTTTTTCTTCTGGGCAGCTTGAGCCTTCTGATTGTCCTGGTGTTGATTCTGTGGTGAACAGGCTGCAGCGGATTTGGACTCATGTGGTGGACAATTTGACGTTGTCTCAGGAAAGGGCTCAACGTTTTGCTAACCGCCGTTGGTGTGTTGTTCCCCGGCTTCGTGTGGGGGATTTGGTTTGGTTGTCTTCTCGTCATGTTCCTATGAAGGTTTCCTCCCCTAAGTTTAAGCCTCGGTTTATTGGTCCTTATAAAATTTCTGAAATTATTAATCCGGTGTCTTTTCGTTTGGCTCTTCCAGCCTCTTTTGCCATTCATAATGTTTTCCATAGATCTTTGTTACGGAGATATGTGGTGCCCGTTGTTCCCTCGGTTGACCCTCTTGCCCCGGTGTTGGTTGAGGGGAAGTTGGAATATGAGGTTGAGAAGATTTTGGATTCTCGTTTTTTGAGGCGGAGGCTTCAGTATCTTGTCAAGTGGAAGGGGTATGGCCAGGAGGATAATACTTGGGTTGTTGCCTCCGATGTCCATGCCACTGATTTGGTTCGTGCTTTTCATTTGGCTCGTCCTGATCGGCCTGGGGGCTCTGGTGAAAGTTCGGTGACCCCTCCTCAAGGGGGCGTAATGTTGTGAATTCTGCTCCTGGGCTCCCTCCGGTGGTTGTAAGTGGCACTTTTGTGAGTTCTGCTCTTGGGCTCCCTCTTGTGGTTTCAAGTGGTATGGCTGCTCCTTGGAGTTAGCTGTATTCAGCTGCTTCCACTTATCGTCTCCTCTCTCGCCTATTTAAGCCTGGCTGTTCCTTCAGCTAGTGCCACTTGTAAATGGTTCCTGGTTGGATTCACATCTCTTTGGAGTTCCCAGTCATCCTGACCAGTTCAGCAAAGCTAAGTTTTTGCTTACTTTTTCTGTCCATAGTTTGTGGACTTATCCATTCTGTGCTTTCTTTGTTTGTCCAGCATTTTCAGTTTGAATTGTTTTCTGTCTTGCTGGAAGCTCTGGGAAGCAGAGTGACCCTCCACACCTTTAGTCAGGTGTGGAGATTTTTTGTTTACTCTGCGTGGATTTTTGTAGTGTTTTATACTGACCGCACAGTGTTCCATCCTGTCCTATCTATCAAGCTAGACTGGCCTCCTGTGCTCATCCTGGTTTCATTCTGTGTATGTCTTTTTCCTCTCCACTCACAGTCATTATTTGTGGGGGGCTAATCTATCCTTTGGGGATTTTCTCTGAGGCAAGAGAGTTTTCCTGCTTCTGTCTTCAGGGGTAGTTAGCTCTTAGGCTGTGACGAGATGCATAGGGAGAGTTAGGAGCATTCCACGGCTGCTTCTAGTGTTGTGTTGAGCTTAGGGTCTGCGGTCAGTACAGTTACCACTTCCCTCAGAGCTCGTTCCATGTTGCTCCTAGACCACCGCATCATAACAGACATAGCTGCTTCTACATGGTTAATCTGAGTCTTCCACTAGATATACTCATAGCCCAAAAGAAGAGGACATACCTGCTTCTACATAGTTAATCTGAGTCTTCCATTAGATATACTCATAGCCCAAAAGAAGAGGACATAGCTGCTTCTACATGGTTAATCTGAGTCTTCCACTAGATATACTCATAGCCCAAAAGAAGAGGACATAGCTGCTTCTACATGGTTAATTTGAGTCTTCCACTAGATATACTCATAGCCCAAAGGAAGAGGACATAGCTGCTTCTACATTGTTAATCTGAATCTCCCACTAGATATACTCATAGCCTTTAGCAGCCACAAGAATCACTTAGTTTTGCCTATATCTCTGATCATCTCCTACCTAGTGTCACCTCTTAAGATTAGAATCTATACTTTTTGATTTATTCTTTTTTATATGTTATTCATTGTTTGATTTCAGTTTATATTCACACATACATCCTAGATGTCGGAATGTTCATACTTACCTGATGAATATTTGTGTCACTGACTGGTTTATCTCAGATGGGAAATTGGATACCATGCTGGGATATGGATCTGGGAGCACTTTTAACATTTCACACTCTGTAACTTATGGATGACAGATTTGATGAAATTGTCGTCCTATAATTTTTATCTTTATTTTACTTTTGTTTATGGAACATATGTATATTACTACATGATCGTGACTCGGGTCGCACCCCATAGGCATTATTGTTATACGTCGGCGTCTTTGTTGCAAACACTTCATGTGCAGCAAGATGGCTATGATTCACCAGCTACAAATTAGCTCTTTATACTGACTGTCTTATGGATAGTTTAACAGAGGCGCTTTGCTTAATGTGACACCACCCCTGGAAGAATGCTAGCCCTGAAACCCGCGTTGGGGTGAACGTCACTCTCACGGGAGGATTTGGCATAAATAATATACCTTTACTATTATCCCACTGATGGAAATTTCTTTCTATATTTGCACACAACTCAACCTAGTCTGCTCTCTTTATATATACAGTACTTTTGATTCCGCTTATATATGGGATATGTATTTTAAAAATAATTAATATGTAAATATTAGTACTTTTATAATTTGGACAATTTCACCTCCTGTGTCGTGTCGATCATTCCATTTGAGTAACTCACTGTTTCATTGTTTTTTTATTATGGCTGCATGTAATGTTGTTATGTAATAAAGACTGATGTTCTTTACCTCTCTATACAGTACAGACCAAAAGTTTGGACACACTTTCTCATTTAAAGATTTTTCTGTATTTTCATGACTATGAAAATTGTAAATTCACACTGAAGGCATCAAAACTATTAATTACCACACGTGGAATTATATACTTAACAAAAAAGTGTGAAAAAACTGAAATTATATCTTATATTGTAGGTTCTTCAAAGTAGCCACCTTTTGGTTTGATGACTGCTTTGCACACTCTTGGCATTCTTTTGATGAGCTTCAACAGATAGTCACCGAGAAATAGTCTTCCAACAATCTTGAAGGAGTTCCCAGAGATGCTTAGCACTTGTGGGCCCTTTTGCCTTTACTCTGCGGTCCAGCTCACCCCTAACAATCTCGACTGGGTTCAGGTCTGGTGACTGTGGAGGCCAGGTCATCTGGCGTAGCGCCCCATCACTCTCCTTCTTGGTCAAATAGCCCTTACACAGCCTGGAGGTGTGTTTGGGGTCATTGTCCTGTTGAAAAATAAATGATGGTCTAACTAAACGCAAACCAGATGGAATAGCATGCTGCTGCAAGATGCTGTGGTATCCATGCTGGTTCAGTATGCCTTCAATTTTGAATAAATCCCCAACAGTGTCACCAGCAAAGCACCCCCATACCATAACACCTCCTCCTCCATGCTTCACGGCCAGAACCAGGCATGTAGAGTCCATCCGTTCACCTTTTCAAAGACACGGTGGTTGGAACCAAAGAGCTCAAATTTGGACTCATCAGACCAAAGCACAGATTCCACTGGTCTAATGTCCATTCCTTGTGTTCTTTAGCCCAAACAAGTATCTTCTGCTTGTTGCCTGTCCTTAGCAGTGGTTTCCTAGCAGCTATTTTATTTACCATGAAGGCCTGCTGCACAAAGTCTCCTCTTAACAGTTGTTGCAGAGATGTGTCTGCTGCTAGAACTCTGTGTGGCATTGACCTGGTCTCTAATCTGAGCTGCTGTTCACCTGCAATTTCTGAGGCTGGTGACTCGGATAAACTTATCCTCAGAAGCAGAGGTGACTCTTGGTCTTCCTTTCCTGGGGCGGTCCTCATGTGAGCCAGTTTCTTTGTAGTGCTTGATGGTTTTTGCCACTGCAGTTGGGGACACTTTCAAAGTTTTCCCAATTTTTCGGACTGACTGACCTTCATTTCTTAAAGTAATGACGGCCACTCGTTTTTCTTTACGTGGCTACTTTTTTCTTGCCATAATACAAATTTTAACAGTCTATTCAGTAGGACTATCAGCTGTGTATCCACCAGACTTCTGCACAACACAACTGATGGTCCCAACCCCATTTATAAGGCAAGAAATCCCACTTATTAAACCTAACAGGGCACACCTGTGAAGTGAAAACCATTCCCGGTGACTACCTCTTGAAGCTCATCAAGAGAATGCCAAGAGTGTGTATAGCAGTCATCAAAGCAAAAGGTGGCTACTTTGAAGAACCTAGAATATAAGACTTAATTTCAGTTACTTCACACTTTTTTGTTAAGTATATAATTCCACATGTGTTAATTCATAGTTTTGATGCCTTCAGTGTGAATGTATAATTTTCATAGTTATGAAAATACAGAAAAATCTTTAAATGAGAAGGCGTGTTCAAACTTTTGGTCTGTACTGTATATGCATTTTTTTCTATGTAGGAGCTAGCCACAATGTAGGGAGCATATTGATCTCTATGGTTATTTATTTGAGCTTGATACTCCCACTGCTACTCCATGATACACAGTAATCCATCTCACATTGCTTCTTATATACTGTCATGGCAGAAAGTGTTGGCACCTTTGAAACTGTTCCATAAAATGAAGTACTTCTCCCAGAAAATTATTGCAATTACACATGTTTTGTTATACACATGTTTATTTCCTTTGTGTTTATTGGAACAACACAAAAAAACCTGAAGAACAAAAAAGGTAAATTGAACATAATTTCAGAGCAAAACCCCAAAACTGGGCAGAACAAAATTGTTGGCACCATTCCAAAATTGTGCGTAAACAACTTTGTTTTGAAGCATTGTTCAAACTGACCTGTGGCAAGTAAAAGGTGTAGGCAATACGAAAATCACACCTGAAACCAGATAAAAAGTGGAGAAGTTGACTATTTTTTGCATTGTGTCTGTGTTCTACATTAAGCATAGCAAACAAAAAGAGAAGAGAACTTGTGTAATTGCAATAATTTTCTGGGAGAAATACCTCATATTTTGGAACAATTTCAAGGGTGCCAACACTTTTGACCATTACACGTATAATGTAGCATAACAAATAACAGCATACGTCTTGCCTCTTTATACATGTAGCTGACTTCATCAATATAATGGTATGTCCTAGCTGAGATACAGGACATCTTACAAAACAGTCACTCTAGTGAGACAGTAAAAAGCCAAACTTCAGCTGTTTCCAGACTCCTACCAAATAATAGATTGTGTTTAACCCCTTTCTGCCAATGGACGTACTATTCCGTCCATGTGGGGTGGGCCCTACTTCCCAAGGATGGAATAGTACGTCCAGCGCGATTGGCCACACTCACGGGGGGAGCGCGGCCAATCGCGGCCGTTTGTCAGCTGCCTATCGCAGCTGACATCCGGCACTATGTGCCAGGAGCGGTCACGGACCGCCCGCGGCACATTAACCCCCGGCACACCGCGATCAAACATGATCGCGGTGTGCCGGCGGTGCAGGGAAGCATCGCGCAGGGAGGGTCTCGTTGCAGCGAGGGTCTCCTTACCTCCCTCCCTGCTCCAGGCCCGGATCCAAGATGGCCACGGCATCCGGTTCCTACAGGGAGGGAGGTGGCTTACCAAGTGCCTGCTTAGAGCAGGGCTTGGTAAGCCTGCAGCACTGTAAGTCAGATCGGTGATCTGACAGAGTGATGTGCAAACTGTAAAAAGTAAAAAATTTAAAACAAAATTTCCACACGTGTAAAAAAAAATAAAAAAATCCTAAAGCGTTTGATACCGTGTCGCACAAGAGGTTGGTACACAAAATGAGAATGCTTGGTCTGGGGGAAAATGTGTGTAAATGGGTTAGTAACTGGCTTAGTGATAGAAAGCAGAGGGTGGTTATAAATGGTATAGTCTCTAACTGGGTCGCTGTGACCAGTGGGGTACCGCAGGGGTCGGTATTGGGACCTGTTCTCTTCAACATATTCATTAATGATCTGGTAGAAGGTTTACACAGTAAAATATCGATATTTGCAGATGATACAAAACTATGTAAAGCAGTTAATACAAGAGAAGATAGTATTCTGCTACAGATGGATCTGGATAAGTTGGAAACTTGGGCTGAAAGGTGGCAGATGAGGTTTAACAATGATAAATGTAAGGTTATACACATGGGAAGAAGGAATCAATATCACCATTACACACTGAATGGGAAACCACTGGGTAAATCTGACAAGGAGAAGGACTTGGGGATCCTAGTTAATGATAAACTTACCTGGAGCAGCCAGTGCCAGGCAGCAGCTGCCAAGGCAAACAGGATCATGGGGTGCATTAAAAGAGGTCTGGATACACATGATGAGAGCATTATACTGCCTCTGTACAAATCCCTAGTTAGACCGCACATGGAGTACTGTGTCCAGTTTTGGGCACCGGTGCTCAGGAAGGATATAATGGAACTAGAGAGAGTACAAAGAAGGGCAACAAAATTAATAAAGGGGATGGGAGAACTACAATACCCAGATAGATTAGCGAAATTAGGATTATTTAGTGTAGAAAAAAGACGACTGAGGGGCGATCTAATAACCATGTATAAGTATATAAGGGGACAATACAAATATCTCGCTGAGAATCTGTTTATACCAAGGAAGGTGACGGGCACAAGGGGGCATTCTTTGCGTCTGGAGGAGAGAAGGTTTTTCCACCAACATAGAAGAGGATTCTTTACTGTTAGGGCAGTGAGAATCTGGAATTGCTTGCCTGAGGAGGTGGTGATGGCGAACTCAGTCGAGGGGTTCAAGAGAGGCCTGGATGTCTTCCTGGAGCAGAACAATATTGTATCATACAATTATTAGGTTCTGTAGAAGGACGTAGATCTGGGGATTTATCATGATGGAATATAGGCTGAACTGGATGGACAAATGTCTTTTTTCGGCCTTACTAACTATGTTACTATGTTACTATGTATGTTACTAACTATGTTACTAAATAATGAAAAAATATATATATATTATTCCCATAAATTCATTTCTTTATCTAAATAAAAAAAACAAACAATAAAAGTAGACATATTTAGTATCGCCGCGTCCGTAACGACCCAACCTATAAAACTGTACCACTAGTTAACCCCTTCAGTAAACACCGTAAGAAAAAAAATAAACGAGGCAAAAAACAACGCTTTATTATCATACCTCCGAACAAAAAGTGGAATAACACGCGATCAAAAAGTCAGATATAAATAACCATGGTACCGCTGAAAGCATCATCTTGTCCCGCAAAAAACGAGCCACCATACAGCATCATCAGCAAAAAAATAAAAAAGTTATAGTCCTCAGAATAAAGCGATGCAAAAATAATTATTTTTTCTATAAAATAGTTTTTATCATATAAAAGCACCAAAAACATAAAAAAATGATATAAATGAAGTATCGCTGTAATCGTAAAGACCCGAAGAATAAAACTGCTTTATCAATTTTACCAAACGCGGAACGGTATAAACGCCTCCCCCAAAAGAAATTCATGAATAGCTGGTTTTTGGTCATTCTGCCTCACAAAAATCAGAATAAAAAGCGATCAAAAAACGTCACGTGCCCGAAAATGTTACCAATAAAAACGTCAACTCGTTCCGCAAAAAACAAGACCTCACATGACTCTGTGGACCAAAATATGGAAAAATTATAGCTCTCAAAATGTGGCAATGCAAAAAATATTTTTTGTAATAAAAAGCGTCTTTTAGTGTGTGACGGCTACCAATCATAAAAATCCGCTAAAAAACCCACTATAAAAGTAAATCAAACCCCCCTTCATCACCCCCTTAGTTAGAGAAAAATTTAAAAAATGTAAAAATGTATTAATTTCCATTTTCTTAATAGGGTTAGGGTTAGGGCTAGGGTTAGGGTTGGGGCTAGGGTTAGGGCTAGGGTTAGGGCTAGGGTTGGGGCTAGGGTTGGGGCTAGGGTTAAGGCTACAGTTAGGGTTGGGGCTAAAGTTAGGGTTAGGGTTTGGATTACATTTACGGTTGGGAATAGGGTTGGGATTAGGGTTAGGGGTGTGGTTAGGCTTACCGTTGGGATTAGGGTTGGGGGTGTGTTTGGATTAGGGTTTCAGTTATAATTGGGGGGTTTCCACTGTTTAGGCACATCAGGGGCTCTTCAAATGCGACATGGCATCTGATCTCAATTCCAGCCACTTCTGCGTTGAAAAAGTAAAACAGTGCTCCTTCCCTTCCGAGCTCTCCCGTGTGCCCAAACAGGGGTTTACTCCAACATATGGGGTATCAGCGTACTCAGGACAAATTGGACAACAACTTTTGTGGTCCAATTTCTCCTGTTACCCTTGGGAAAATACAAAACTGGGGGCTAAAAAATAATTTTTGTGGAAAAAAAAAGGATTTTTTATTTTCATGGCTCTGCGTTATAAACTGTAGTGAAACACTTGGGGGTTCAAAGTTCTCACAACATATCTAGGTAAGTTCCTTGTGGGGTCTAGTTTCCAATATGAGGTCACTTGTGGGGGGTTTCTACTGTTTAGGTACATTAGGGGCTCTGCAAACGCAATGTGACGCATGCAGACCATTCCATCTAAGTCTGCATTCCGAACGGCGCTCCTTCCATTCTGAGCCCTTCCATGCGCCCAAACGGTGGTTCCCCCCCACATATGTGGTATCAGCGTACTCAGGACAAGTTGGACAATAACTTTCGGGATCCAATTTCTCCTGTTACCCTCGGGAAAACACAAAACTAGGGGCTAAAAAATAATTTTGGGGGGAAATTTTTTATTTTCATGGCTCTGCGTTATAAACTATAGTGAAACACTTGGGGGTTCAAAGTTCTCATAACACATCTAGATAAGTTCCTTAGGGGGTCTAGTTTCCAATATGGGGTCACTTGTGGGGGTTTCTACTGTTTAGGTACATTAGGAGCTCTGCAAACGCAATGTGACGCCTGCAGACCAATCCATCTAAGTCTGCATTCCAAATGATGCTCCTTCCCTTCCAAGCTCTGCCATGCGCTCAAACGGTGGTTCCCCCCCACATATCTGGTATCAGCGTACTCAGGACAAATTGGACAACAATATTTAGGGTCCAATTTCTCCTGTTACCCTTGGAAAAATACAAAACTGGGGGCTAAAAAATAATTTTTGTGGAAAAAAAAATATTTTTTATTTGCGCGGCTCTGCGTTATAAACTGTAGTGAAACACTTGGGGGTTCAAAGCTCTCACATCACATCTAGATGAGTTCCTTAGGGGGTCTACTTTCCAAAATGGTGTCACTTGTGGGGGGTTTCTACTGTTTAGGTACATTAGGGGCTCTGCAAACGCAATGTGACGCCTGCAGACGATTCCATCTAAGTCTGCATTCCAAATGGCGCTCCTTCCCTTCCGAGCCCTCCCATGTGCCCAAACGGTGGTTCCCCCCCACATATGGGGTATCAGCACACTCAGGACAAATTGGACAACAACTTTTGGGGTCCAATTTCTCCTGTTACCCTCGGGAAAATACAAAACTGGGGGCTAAAAAATAATTTTTTGTGGGAAAACATTTTTGTTTTATTTTTACGGCTCTGCATTATAAACTTCTGTGAAGCCCTTGGTGGGTCAAAGTGCTCACCACACATCTAGATAAGTTCCTTAGTGGGTCTACTTTCCAAAATGGTGTCACTTGTGGGGGGTTTCAATGTTTAGGCACATCAGTGGCTCTCCAAACGCAACATGGTGTCCCATCTCAATTCCTGTCAATTTTGCATTGAAAAGTCAAACAGCGCTTCTTCCCTTTCGAGCTCTCCCATGCGCCCAAACAGTGGTTTACTCCCACATATGGGGTATCAGCGTACTCAGGACAAATTGTACAACAACTTTTGGGGTCCAATTTCTTCTCTTACCCTTGGGAAAATAAAAAATTGGGGGCGAAAAGATAATTTTTGTGAAAAAAATATTTTTTATTTTTACAGTTCTGCATTATAAACTTCTGTGAAGCACTTGGTGGGTCAAAGTGCTCACCACACCTCTAAATAAGTTCCTTAGGGGGTCTACTTTCCAAAATGGTGTCACTTGTGGTGTCAATTGAAAAGTCAAATGGCGCTCCTTCGCTTCCGAGCTCTGTCATGCGCCCAAACAGTGGTTTACCCCCACATGTGGGGTATCGGCGTACTCAGGACAAATTGTACAACGTTTGGTGTCCATTTTCTCCTGTTACCCTTGGTAAAATAAAACAAATTGGAGCTGAAGTAAATTTTTTGTGAAAAAAAGTTAAATGTTCATTTTTATTTAAACATTCCAAAAATTCCTGTGAAACACCTGAAGGGTTAATAAACTTCTTGAATGTGGTTTTGAGCACCTTGAGGGGTGTAGATTTTAGAATGGTGTCACACTTGGGTATTTTCTATCATATAGACCCCTCAAAATGACTTCAAATGAGATGTGGTCCCTAAAAAAAATGGCGTAAAAATGAGAAATTGCTGGTCAACTTTTAACCCTTATAACTCCCTAACAAAAAAAAATTTGGTTCCAAAATTGTGCTCATGGAAAGTAGACATGTGGGAAATGTTACTTATTAAGTATTTTGTGTAACATATCTCTGTGATTTAATTGCATAAAAATTCAAATTTGGAAAATTGCAAAATTTTCAAAATTTTCGCCAAATTTGCGTTTTTTTCACAAATAAACGCAGGTAATATCAAAGAAATGTTACCACTATCATGAAGTACAATATGTCATGAGAAAACAATGTCAGAATCACTGGGATCCGTTGAAGCATTCCAGAGTTATAACCTCATAAAGGGACAGTGGTCAGAATTGTAAAAATCCATAAAGTGCAAACCACCCTTGGGGGGTAAAGGGGTTAATATTACTAGTGATGAGAAGTGTTTGATAGTGTAGTCTCTTTTCACTTTTTTAAATTCTCCAGGAGGTCATAAGTCCAATGTAACAACTTGCATTGTCTGCCTAACGGTATATTGTAGGGGCTTCTACCTAAATACATGTGTCACCTACCTATACATGGGATCAGTGGTAAATAAAAGGCCCCTGAGGGTCATAACTGTTGGGATCTCCACTTCTCCAGAAGGCAGAAAATAGCTGTTCTGTCACTCCCACAGCCGGTGATGCCTAAGAGGTCAAGCATTCGCACCACTGTTCCACTCATGCAGGAGAATTTGGGAACCCTGATATCAAGATTGTTTGGAATATGAATGGTTAGACCCTCACAAAATAATAACAGTTAACACCAAACTTGTGGACAGTCCCAGTATGGATCGTTATGTTGGGATCGTCCATGGGTCTCCTGGTGTGAAATGAAACACCTCATACTACAGGCATGTCTGAGGCTGTTGGGTTTGGGTTAGGCTACTTTCACACATCAGGATTTTGCCGTCAGTCTTAATCCGGCGAACTTTTGCCGGATCCATCTTTTCTCATCGACTTGTGTTAGCGCCGGATTGTGATGGATAGCCTCACGTTTCATCCGTTTTTCACCGGATCCGTAGAAAATTTGTTTTCTGGCGGCAGGAGAAAACGGACATAGTTACATTTTATTTGTCGTCAAAAAACTGGACAGCAATGACTCCGGCGCCGTCCGGAGTTTGCTATAATGAAAGCCTATGTCACCGGATCCATGAAATGATGAATCCGGCAACGGATTCATTTTTTTTCCAATTGAGCATGCCCCATAGAAGCATTTTCCATCTCTCTCTCTCCGGACCAGCTAGTGACCGGATATCGGCTAGTCGGATCCGGCAAAAAAAAAACGTAGCATCAGTTTTTCACAATTTGCAATGGATCCGTTTTTTTCCAAAAGTAGCCGGATTTAGCCTGAAGGCAAACACCTGATGTGTGAAAGTAGCCTTAGTAGACCTGCGTATGGTCTGGTCATTATGGTCTGTACTTAAGGTGGTTGTGCCACAAACAAAAGTCTAGTTTAATCAACAGATATTGGAATAAAAATAAACTCCACAATTGGATGTGTTTTAAAAAATGTTCCTGCGCTGATGTTATCTTATAAATGTGCCCCTGCTGTGTACTGTGCAATGGCTGTGTCTGACCGTACAGAACATGGTCTGATCATCATCAGCTGTGATTCTCTGCTATGCTATCTGTATACTCTCTTTTGCATCCACCCCCCTGCCCGGGAGCTGTGGTACGATCAGTCCATGTTCCTGCAGGGTCAGACACAGCCATTACACAGTACACAGCAGGGGCACATTTATAAGATTTTCTCAGCACAGGAATATGATTTTTAAACACATCCAATTGTGGAGTTTATTTTTATTCCAAGATCTGTTGATTAAAATTTACTTTTGTTTGTGGCACAACTCCTTTAAGACTACAACTGTTGGAAGTGTGTGTGAAACCAGCATAAGAAGGTTAATACCAGTCTACAATCCAATGTCCCAAAGTCATAGGTGACAGTGATGCCACTGCTGTCTGACATGGAATGACTGGGATCCTAACTGTGTGCCCCAAGTCGGTCTGATTTAGGTGAAGCCCTTAAAGAAGCCCTCCTCCCATCAAAATTTTTCTCCTTTTAATATATTGCAATGATCATATTATACAGCACAGTCTACTTACAATTGCTCATTTTGCCTTTCTACCCAGTTAATTGTTCTCTTTTCCTTTAGGTCTATGACTTCATGTGATTAAAAACAAACCATGAATCCTTCTAAGCTGAATGATACATCCTTAGAATTACAATTCTACATCACTGCAAAATCGCTGGCAGGAAGGAGGAGGGGATAGTTGGGTCAGAAGTTGAAGAGGGGAATGACTTATGCAGGGAAAAGAGACTTCCTGCTTCTGCATAGAGCAGAGAAGGATTCATAGTCAGTTTTAATCACGTGATGTCATAGATCTAATGGACAAGAGAAGAATTAACTGGGTAGAAAGGCAAAATGAGCAATTGTAAGTACACAGTGCTGTATAATATGATGACTGCAAAATATCAAGAGGATACAAACTTTGGAGGGAGTACTTCTTTAATATCCTTTGTTGAATCTGTTCATATGCATACATTTCTGAATATGGATTTCACAAATGGGTGACATCATAAAATAAATAAATAAAATTGTTTCTACCCCCCCCCCCCCCAACCCTTTGTAACTTGCAAATGATTTGTCACAATAAAGTTTCACTGATACAACAACTTTTTCCTGCTGTGCGTTCATTCCTCAGGTTTGTAATGCCAACATTAGACATCATAGACAAAAACATACGATGCAATCTGACAGCACTAGAGTCTATTTTGTGTCGGTTTTGATGTCATGCCATCGCTTCCCTTAGAAAATGTGTGTGAAGATTGCGCTCAGCAGAAAATATGTCTGAAGTGTTAATGACATAGTCTTGAGGCACAGAAGTAAACATTTCGGCTTGTGATCCAAAGAAAACATGATGGTTTTATCCTCTTTCTGAAGATTCTGTACAAAAGATTGAAAAATATTACCAGATGGCTCATTAAATTCTTCTGGAAGAGTCGTACATCCAGGTTGAGACTACAGATACTACAGATGATATCGATGACAGACGGCTGGCACATAGAGAAGGGCAATTTTCTGCAAACTATAAGGAGGAATTCAAATTGCTGCGCAGTTCCCATTCACTGTTCTACCTGAAATAAGGAACATCTAAAAAGGTCAGAAAAAACCCATACGCAAATCCATCAATCTGCAACAGGCGGAGGCCCCATTTTAATCTTGACATTTGTACATTCCATTTGTGCTGCCGAATAATTACAAGTAGGATTAGACTGGGATACAGGTCCATATGGCACCATATAGAGCTTTTCCTAGAGAACCATATTGTACCGGGCGGCCCCCGGGAGCACCGGACACAGCGCCACGGACCTTGCAATTCAAGCGCCTTCTATAGCGGCGAACGTACGCCTTTTCTCTAAGCGCTCTCCCTCAAGCCTTCACTCCAGGATCCTTGAGACGCTCCAGGTGCACCCTCCATCCCGGGCTACTTAGGCTTACATACCCCCTCGCTTTATTGCTTCCAGTTTTGTTCAAGATATTTCTGATGAAGGTCTTGTGATTTGACCGAAAACGTTTAAATCTTTGAACTGGATGCACAAATAAATGGGATGTTCACCTTTCATCTTGACAAAAACCCTCTGAGTGCCAAGTGATTTATTATTACATATTGTACCTGTGGTCATGACATGAAAATCATAATGTAAAAGGCATAATAATCTAGGTTGGGTGACAAAAAAGGATTATGCCGCAACTGAATGCACATCTTCTATCTGACGCCTTGTGGGTGACGATCGATACCTTTCAGAGAAAACCACTTTTGGCCACAGATTTCTCTTCTGGCATCCTCACAAAAAATGGCAATCATTTGTCCAACCACATATCTCCTATTATTTCGTAACTGGACTTTTGTGACTTTCAGATGGAAGCCATTCATGATTAGCGGTCCAAAAGATAGCAATACTTAGTTCCAATGCTCTCACAGCAAAACTTTATTTTTGGAGACCTAGGTAGAGGAACGTCTTCTATATGGTCATATATCTTAATGAATCATGTAGACAGGGTACTTATCACTCAAAAAAAATTTATATATATATATATATATATACATATATATATACAGTATATTGTATATAGTCATGGCCAAAGGTGTTGGCACCCTTGAAATAAATTTTTCCTGAAAATGAAGTATTTCTCCCAGCAAATTATTGCAATTAAACATGTCTTGTTATACACATGATTATTTCCTTTGTGTGTATTGGAACACCACAAAAAAAAACTGAAAAGGAAGACAAATTAATATAATTTCACACAAAACCCCCAAAATGGGCAAGACAAAATTGTTAGAACAATCAAGTCAACCCTTTCACCACAAAGACTGTTTTCACCTTCTTGACCAAGCCAAATTTTACAATTGTGATCAGTGTCAATTTAGGTGGTTATAACTCTTGAACGCTTCAGCCAATCTCACTGACCATGACAATGTTTTATCGTGACATATTGTACTTCATGATAGTGGTTATGGTTATGTCCCACAAAATAGCTAACAAATTCATAAATATCATTTCCCACATGTGTACTTTGCATCAGCACAATTTTTGAAATGTAATTTTTTTTGTTAGGACATTATAATGGTTAAAAGTTGACTAGCCATTTCTCATTTTTCCAACAAAATTTGCAAAACCATTTTTTTAGGGACAACATCACATTTGAAGTGACTTTGAGGGGACTGTATGACAGAAAATACCCAAACGTGACACCATTTTAAAAACTGCACCCCTCAAGGTGTTTATTAAAACTTCAGGTGCTTCTCAGGAATTAATGGAATGTGGAAGGAAAAAAATGAACATTTAACTTTTTTTCACAATAATTTTATTTTACACCAAAATGTTTTTTATTTTCGCAAAGGTAATAGGAAAAAATGTACCCCCAATTTGTTGTGCAATTTCTCTTGAGTATGCCGATACCCCATATGTGGTGGAAAACCACTGTTTGGGCACATAGGAGAGCTCAGTAGGGAAGAAGCGCAATTTGACTTTTTGAATGCTAAATTTGCTGGAATAATTATCAGACACCATGTGGCGCTTGGGGAGCCCCTGATGTGCCTAAATCACAGTGGAAATCACTCACAAGTGACATCACATTGAGCCTTTAAATTGGAAAAATCACATTTTTCACACAAAAATGTTTTTTAGCCCCAAATTTTGCATTTTTAAAAGGATAACAGGAATGCAATTTCTCCTGAGTACGCCGATTCCTCATATGTGGGGGAAAACTACTGTTTTGGCACACAGCAGAGTTTAGAAGAGAACGAGCACCATTTGACTTTTTGAATGTAAAATTTGACGGAATAATTAGCGGACAACATGTTGCATTCCCTAAACAGTGGAAACCATTCACAAGTGAGACCATTTTGAAAACTAGACCCATCAGTAAACGTATTTAAATGTGTGGTGAGTAGTGTTGAGCATTCCGATACTGCAATATCCGGTATCGGCCGATATTTGCGAGTTCCGATACTGAGTTCTGATATTTTTCGAATATCGAATACCAGAATCGGAAGTTCCCATAATGCAATGAGCCAGTTTGATTTTATTCAGCCAATGAGGAATCCTAAGAAGTGTGGGCACATCCTGTTATGCATGTTAGGCATGTTAACTAATGGCATGGCTGTGATTGGCTGCTGAAATGATGTCATGATGCACTATAAAAGCCGCCGCCGCCATTTTTGGTTCACTCTGCTGTGAATTTACTTAGGGACAGGACGCTGCTGTTCTTACTCTGAGGGACAGTTTGAGCTAGCGATTTGCTTTATTGTGCTTTATCTAGGCTACTTTAGCAACCGCTGTGTGAGAAGCTTTCTTTTGCCTTGCAGCGCTGTTCACGGCTGTCTGCGAGGTCTCTGTGTGTGAGTGCAGCTCACCCTGTAGTGTGTTCTGCAGCCACCTCCGGTTGTAATCCGCTCAGCGTGCGTCACTGCCTCATACATTGTCTTTTTTTGCATTATTGCAGCTCATTTTTCCTGATTTCTCCTATTAGTGTGGATCCATCCGCATCCAGCTAGATTGCTTGAAAACACTATATAGGAGTAGATAGGGGACCTTTTCTGCAGCCTTGCAACGCTGTTCACGGCTGTCTGCGAGGTCTCTGTGTGTGAGTGCAGCTCAAGCTGTAGTGTGCTCTGCAGCCACCTCTGGTTGTAGTCCGCTCAGCGTGAGTCACTGCCTCATACATTGTCCTTTTTTGCATTAGTGCAGCTCATTTTTCCTGATTTCTCCTATTAGTGTGGATCTATCAGTATCCAGCTAGATTGCTTGAAAACACTATATAGGAGTAGATAGAGGAGCTTTTCTGCAGCCTTGCAACGCTGTTCACAGCTGTCTGCGAGGTCTCTGTGTGTGAGTGCAGCTCACGCTGTAGTGTGCTCTGCAGCCACCTCCGGTTGTAGTCCGCTCAGCGTGCGTCACTGCCTCATACATTGTCCTTTTTTGCATTAGTGCTGTTCATTTTTCCTGATTTCTCCTATTAGTGTGGTTCCATCTGTATCCAGCAAGATTGCTTGCAAACACTATTTAGGAGTAGATAGAGGAGCCTTTCTGCTGGCTTGTGCCCTGTAGCCCCAGCCAGATTATTATTAGCCTATCTTTGGAGCCTCATCTATTGCATTGTAGGTTACCTTCCTGCATTGTAATAGCTACAAAAAGTTTGTGATACTATCGGTTTACATCTTTGGGCACATCCAGTGTCTTTTTGTGAAAAAAAAAAAGTTAATAAAGTTCACCAAACACTCCACTTTACAATTGTGTAGGCCACATTAGCACATATTAAAGTCTAGTCCACACTTTATAAAATTAGTGTTTCTTATACCTGTTAGCAGCTGTTCAGGAATAAGCACACTAAGCCCTTAGTACTTTTCTGCCTATCTTTATCAGTCAACCAAGATGAAGAAGGCAGGGAGTAAGGCACGTGGTCGTGGGCATGGAGTTTCTGCAGGGAGAGGATGTGGAAATTCTGTGCCTGCTGTGGGCACCAGTGACTCAGCATCCCCCAGTTTTACCAGGGAACAGTCCTTTATGCGCAGCTTTGTAGGAGCTCGCCGTACCCCACTGCTGTGAGACGAACAAATTGAAGCCGTTGTCAGATGGATGGCAGCTAACGCATCGACTTCAATTAGTTCCAGATCCTCTCAGGTCCAGAGCACTGAAGAGCACCCATCTGTCTCTTCACCACCTGCCAAATTGCCCAGGCAGTCAGAGAGCCCTGGACAGGAGCCATTTCTACTTCTGATCTCAGAATCTGTTGGCTTGGATAGAGGGGGCCAGCCAAGCAGCATTCGAGAATTTGAAGAAGAGGTAGTATGCAGTGATGCGCAACAGCTTTGTCTCCCTGAATCTGAAGAGGCGGGAGGGCCAGTGCCTATGGTCAGCACACCTCAGTACGCATCTGATGATGAGACTCAGGCACCACTTTCTGGTGGGTACTGTGCTGTCGAGACTACCCAGGAGAAGAAGTCGTTTGAAGAGGGTAGTGTAGATGATGAGGTCCTTGATCCATCATGGCGTGAGGTACAGGAAGGTGGTGGGAGCAGCTCTGAGGAAGAGATTCCCCGAATGGCCAAAAAAGGAGAGAGAGGGAGGGGGCAGACTCAGTTGCCTGTAGCCTCCACTTCGGCACCCATTAGGAGCATGCCTCTTCCAAAACCCAAAATGGACACTCCCAAGACTTGCAGTGCCTGGTCCTTTTTTGACACAGTTGTAGATGACATTTGCTTTGTCAAATGTAAGCTGTGTAATCAGAAAGTGAAAAGAGGGAAAAGTGTCAGTAACCTCAACACCACAAATATGTGGAAACATGTGCGGACCAAGCACATGGTGGAGTTACAAAGACACACTGAAGACCTAGACCAACCTACAGCGCCACCTACCACCTCTTCAGCTCGTGTTGTAGCCTCTTCCTCCAGCTCACACACAGCTGGTTCGGCTTCCTCACAGGATCGCCAAGGAAGAACCTCTGGCACTGTTGTACAGAGACACAGTGTCATTCCACCCACAGCACCACGTTCCCTGTCATCCTCACACTCCCAGGCCGGTCTACAGCCATCGGTAGCACAGGAATGGGAGAAAAGGCACCCATACTCGGCAAACCACCCCCGAGCACAGGTTCTGAATTCTGGCACTGCAAAACTACTGTCCCTTGAAATGCTCTCATTCAGGCTGGTGGAGACTGACACCTTCCGTAACTTCATGGCATTGGCAGTCCCACAATACAACGTGCACAGCTGCTTTTATTTCAGCAGGCAAGCCATCCCTGCCCTGCAAAAGCATGTGGAGGGAAAAATTAAACAAGTGCCAGTAGCAAGGTCCACCTGACCACCGATGCGTGGACCACTAACCATGGACAGGGACGATATCTTTCCCTCACTGCCCATTGGGTAAATGTTGTGGAGCCGGGTACAGATCTTGAGAGTGGCGCTGTACATGTTCTGCCAACTCCAAGGATTGCAGGAATCCAGTCTGTACACATTGACTCCTCCTCATAATCCAGTTCCTCTGAATCAGCGCTGCAGGAGCCGTCATAGTCTACCTCCATATGGACCCGTGAACGCTTACCTGTTATGACCGATATCAGCACAGCCGTGGCCAAACGTCAACAGGCCGTATTGAAATTAATTTCTTTGGGGAATCGAAGCCACACAGTGCAGGAGCCCTGGAATGCCATGAAGCAGCACAGCGACATGTGGCTTGAGCCAGCGAATCTCCAGCTAGGCATGGTAGTGTGTGACAATGGCCGAAATCTGGTAGCAGCTCTGGGCCTAGGCAATCTCACTCACATCCCATGTCTGGCATATGTGCTCAACTTGGTCGTGCAGAGTTTTTTGAGGGACTATTCGGATCTTGATGCACTGCAGCACAAGGTCCTCATAGAGTGCGCTCACTTGCGGCGTTACAGCATGGCAAGATTGCACATTGCAGCTCTGCAGCGCCGATTCCGCCTTCTGGAACTTTGCATCATATGTGACCTACGCACCAGGTGGAATTCAACGTTACATATGTTGGAGAGGTTGTGTGAGCAGCAGACAGCAGTAATGGAGCACCAGCTGCATCAGGCGCAAACAAGTCGCACTGCGCGCCGTTCACACTTCACCACCACTGAGTGGGCCTCTATGAAGGACATCTGCCACGTTTTGCGTGCCTTCGATGATTCCACGTGAATGGCTAGTGCAAATGATGCTCTATTTAGCATGACTATCCCCTTTATCTGCCTGCTTGAAAAAACACTGCAAGCGCTAAAGGAGGAGGTTGTGTAAGAGGTGGAGGATGAGGAGTCACAAATGCCATCTGCTTCTGGACAGTCTGCGCAACATGGTTCCTCACAAAGGCCTAGGCAGGGGACACTTTGTGAAGAGGATGAGAAGGAGTCAATGGAGGAGGAAGACATCTGTCCAGAGGAGGGAGGTACACAATGCTCTATTAGTCAGTATGTAGAGTAAGGGTGGGGTGATGCAGAGCAGGCAGAGATGACGCCTCAAGCAGGGGACAGCGTTTCTTGGCCAGTTGGCAGTCTGCAGCACATGGTTGATTTCGTGCTGCAGTGCCTGAGAAATGACCGCCGCATCGCCCACATTCTCAACACGGCTGATTATTGGGTGTACACCCTCCTAGATCCTCGCTACCGGGACAACTTACAAAGCCTCATAACACCGTTGAACCGGGAGCGTAAAATGTGGGAGTACCAAGACACACTGTTGCATTCCATCATGGTCTCCATTCCACCTGAGAGCAGTGCTGCTAGAGCTTTACGAAGCAGCTCAGTGGGTCGAGGCAGTGGAGGAAGCTCTGCACAAAGAGGGAGCAGAAGCAGCGCCTCAGCACAAGGCAAGACCAGTATGGCCCAAATATGGCAAAGTTTTGTGTCCCCGCCACAAATGTCTACACCATCACAGACGGCTCCAGTCAGCAGGAGGCAATGTTTCTGTCAGATGGTGACAGACTACATGTCTTTACCTCTCAGTGTTCTCCCACACGGCTCTTCCCCCTTCAAGTTTTGGGTCTCTAAGCTGGATACATGGCCAGAGCTTAGCCAGTATGCATTGGAGGTGCTGGCTTGCCCTGCTGCTAGTGTCTAATCGGAACGCGTCTTTAGTGCCGCAGGTGGTGTACTAACAGACCGTCGCATGCGACTATCCTCCGATAACATTGACCGGCTTACTTTCCTTAAAATGAACAAGGTCTGGATCTCGCAGGAATTTGCCAGTCCTCTTCCAGATGAAATAATTGGTTGGAAACAGTATCCAGGTCTCCTGTTGTGTTCATGTTTATACCACCTGAACTGTAATCCCTGTGCTCAAATACACGTCCAGTTGCTGCTCAGAAGTGCCATCTGCACAGTCAACACATGCTCCAGTGGTATTGGGGTTCAGTAACGTCAGCTGATCCCCTGCTGTGTGTCCGGCAATTTTTCCTGCTTCATCCAAACTCACACTACTACTGAGTTTAAACTTGCTCCAATTAGGCCTCTGGCTACACTCTGTTTCTAGCATTGACCCTGGGCTACAACACTGTCAGTTGCTGCTCAGAAGTGCCATCTGCACAGTCAACACTTGCTCCTGTGTTTTTGGGGTTCAGTTACGTCAGCTGATCCCCTGCTGTATGTCCGACAATTTCTCCTGCTCCATCCACACTCACACTACTACAGATATTAAACTTGCTCCAATTAGGCCTCTGGCTACACTCTGTTTCTCCTGTAATTCCTGGGCTCCAACACTGCCAGTTGCTGCTCAGAAGTGCCGTCTGCACAGTCAACACATGCTCCAGTGTTATTGGGGTTCAGTAACGTCAGCTGATCCCCTGATGTGTGTCCAGCAATTTCACCTACTCTGTCCACATTCACACTACTACTGGTTTTAAACTTGCTCCAATTAGGCCTCTGCCTCCATTCTGTTTCTAGTATTTACCCTTGGCTCCAACACCGCCAGTTGCTGCTCAGAAGTGCCGTCTGCACAGTCAGCACTTGCTCCTGTGTTATTGGGGTTCAGTAACGTCAGCTGATAACCTTCTGTGTGTCCGACAATTTCTCTTGCTCCGTCCACATTCACACTACTACAGATATTAAACTTGCTCCAATTAGGCCTCTGGCTACACTCTGTTTCTCCTTTAATTCCTGGGCTTCAACACCGCCAGTTGCTGCTCAGAAGTGCCGTCTGCACAGTCAACACATGCTCCAGTGTTATTGGGGTTCAGTAACGTCCGCTGATCCCCTGATGTGTGTCCGGCAATTTCGCCTGCTCTGTCCACATTCACACTACTACTGATTTTAAACTTGCTCCAATTAGGCCTCTGCCTCCATTCTGTTTCTAGTATTTACCCTGGGCTCCAACACCGCCAGTTGCTGCTCACAAGTGTCTTTGGCACGGGTACTCCCTCCTACCCAGCCTGGTTCCAGCACGCCTGCTGTTTCCGGGTAGTGTCAACATAACTTTGCCTCCAATACGTTGTCCTGTCGTGTTGCGGTCAGGTTAGCCGACTCTATGGTGCCTGCAGTTTAGGTGCTTCCCATGTGGGCTGCGGGATCTGGCAATGAAGGCTGGTTCCGTAGTGCCAATAGGACAAGCTCCCTTTGTAGGACTGTGGGTTTTGGTAACTCCGGCCGGCTCGTGGCCTTGCAACTTTTTTTTTCATGTGTATCTTCTGCTGCCTATCTGAGTTTCAGTACCATTAGCTGGTTCTTTGGAAGTCAATCTTAAATATGTCCCCCTGGGTTCCAGTAACGTCAGCTGGTTCCAGGCAGAGCCTTTGGCTTAGGTGCCTCCTTCTCGGTATCCGAGTTCCACCAACGTCTGCTGGTCCTTAGTAGAGCTTTCTGGCACAGGTACCTCCTGCTTAGTAACCGGGTTCCAGTACCATCAGCTGGTCCTCGGTAGTTCCATTGGCTCTTGTACCTTCTGCTACCCATCCGGGTTCCAGTACCGTCAGCTGGTTCTCGGCAGTGTCTTTGGCTCTTGTACCTTCTGCTACACATCCGGGTTCCAGTACCGTCAGCTGGTTCTTGGCAGTGTCTTTGGCTCTTGTAGCTTCTGCTACCCATCCGGGTTCCAGTACCATCAGCTGGTTCTCGGCAGTGTCTTTGGCTCTTGTAGCTTTTGCTACCCATCCAGGTTCCAGTACCGTCAGCTGGTTCTTGGCAGTGTCTTTGGCTCTTGTAGCTTCTGCTACCCATCCGGGTTCCAGTACCGTCAGCTGGTTCTCGGCAGTGTCTTTGGCTTTTGTACCTTCTGCTACCCATCCGGGTTCCAGTACCGTCAGCTGGTTCTTGGTAGTGCCTTTGGCACGGGTACTCCCTCCTACCCAGCCTGGTTCCAGCACGCCTGCTGTTTCCGGGTAGTGTCAACATAACTTTGCCTCCAATACGCTGTCCTGTCGTGTTGCGGTCAGGTTAGCCGACTCTATGGTGCCTGCAGTTTAGGTGCTTCCTATGTGGGCTGCGGGATCTGGCAATGAAGGCTGGTTCCGTAATGCCAATAGGACAACTCCCCCTCTAGGACTGTGGGTTTTGGTAACTCCAGCCGGCTCACGGCCTTGCAACTTTGTTTTTCATGTGCACCTTTTGCTGCCTATCTGAGTTTCAGTACCATTAGCTGGTTCTTTGGAAGTCAATCTTGAATATGTCCCCTTAGGTTCCAGTAATGTCAGCTGGTTCCAGGCAGAGCCTTTGGCTTAGGTGCCTCCTTCTCGGTATCTGAGTTCCACCAACGTCTGCTGGTCCTTGGTAGTGCTTTCTGGCACAGGTACCTCCTGCTTAGTAACCGGGTTCCAGTACCATCAGATGGTCCTCGGTAGTTCCATTGGCTCTTGTACTTTCTGCTACCCATCCGGGTTCCAGTACCGTCAGCTGGTTCTCGGCAGTTCCTCAGCCTTTTTGTACCTTCTGCTACATTTCCAAGTTCAAGCTTTTTGAAATGGTTTTTGGTAATCACTCTGGATCTCCCTGACGATGACCCTGAAGACAACGACCCTGAAGACCACCCCGAAGAAGACGATGACCCTGTAGACGACGGCCCTGAAAACCACCCCGAAGAAGACGACGACCCTGAAGACCACCTCGAAGAAGACGACGACCCCGAGGACAACGACCCTGAAGACCACCCCGAAGAAGACCAAGAAGATGACCCTGTTGTAAATCTTTTGTGACAGGCAGAACAGAAGGTGTAATCTTCAAACTTTCATAGATAACAACTACAGGAATGCCTGTCACAAATAAGAATATGATGAAGGAGAAGAATATGAAGAAGATGAAGAAGTAGAAAATGAAGAAGAATAATAGTTGAATAAGAAGAATATGAAGAATGTAAAAAAAAAGAATAATAGGAAGAAGGTGAAGAAGAAGATCAATAAGGTGAACAAGAGGTTTATGAAAAATATGCTGCTGCTGAGGATTATGAAGCAGAAAGTGTGGGAGAAGTAAAAAAAGAAGGTGAAGAGCAAGTAGTGAAACATAAATATCTGACAAAATATAAAAAAGCTTAACATAGTCAATATCTTTGCAACTCCGAACGTCTTAAAAAAAAATTAATTCTTGCTATTCCATTTGATTCAGCTAAACCTCTATGCCTTTAATGTCTCCTCCCCCTCCCCCAATACATTCTACATTGTTCTTAGTTGTTTTCCTTCATGTAGAATGAACCTACAAGGAAATTAAGGGTTTATTTTCATTCCGATATTTGTGCCCCATTGACTTGCATTGATTTCCGGTATCGGAATCGTCGATATCCGATATTTTTTGGGTATCGGTCCGATCCAATCCAATCCGATATTTCCTAATATCGGAAAGTATCGCTCAACACTAGTGGTGAGCACCATGAACCCTCAGGTGATGCACAGAAGTTTATTATGCTGAGATGTGAAAATAAAAAATCGCATTTTTCACACAAAACTGTTTTTTATTTTAGCTATTTTTTTTTTCTTTTCAGAAGGGTAACAGGAGAAAATGCACCATAAAATTTGTTCTGCAATTTCTCCCGCGTATGCCGATACCCAAAATGTAGAGGAAAACTACTGTTTGTGCAACGGCAAGGCTCAAAATTGAAGGAGTGCCATTTGAATTTTTGAATGAGAAATTTGCTGCAATCATTAGGGGATACAATCTTGAGTTTGGAGAGCCCCTTATGTGCCTAAACAGTGGTGACCCCCCCACAAGAGACATCATTTTAGAAACTAGACCTCTCAAGGAACTTATCTAGGTGTGTGGTGAGAACCTTGAACTCCCAGGTGCTTCATTTATGATGTTGAGTGTGGAAAATAAAATAAAAAAAATCACATTTACCACACAAAAATATTTTTTAGCCACAAGTTTTTATATTCAAAAGGTTAACTGGAAAAAATGGACCCCCCCAAGTTGTTGTGCAATTTCTCCTGAGTATGCAGATACCCCGTATGAGGGGGGGGGGGGGGGGGCTACAGTTTGGGCACATGGCAGTGCTTAGAAAGGATGGGGTTACGTTTTAGAATGTAGATTTTTATGGAATGTTCTGTTGGTGTCATGTCGCATTTGGAGAGCCCTTGATGTGCTTAAACAATGGAAACCTCCATATGTGACAGCATTTTGGAAACTAGACCCCTCAAGGAATTTATCTAGATGTGTGGGGAGCAGTTTGAACCCCCAGGTGTTTCACAGAAGTTATTAACATTGAGCCATGAAAATAATAAAAATCAAATAAATTTTTCCCACAAAAAATGTTTTTTACCACCAAAATTTTTATTTTCACAAGGTTAACGGAAAAATGGACCCCGAAATTTGTTGTGCAATTTCTCCTGAGTACACCAATACCCTATGTGTGGCCAAAAACTACTTTTGAGGCACAGTTCAAAGCTCAGAAGAGCAAAAGCACCATACTGGAGTTCAGATTTTGTCAGACTGGTTTGAGGGTGCCATGTCATATTAGTAGAGCCCCTGAAGTGTCAGAATAGCAGAACCACGCATAAGTGACAAACTAAACCTCTCAATGAATTCATGTACGAGTGCAGTGATCATATTAACACCACAGGTGTGTCACAGAATTTTATACCATTAAGCGGTGAAGAAAAAATAATTACATTTTTACCACTAAAATTTTTGTTTTAGGCCCATATTTTACATTCTAACATTGGGAAATGGGTACAAAAATGGGACCAAAATGTGTCATACAATCTCTACTGATTGTAAAAATACCCCGTACGTGGCTGTACAGTACTGCTAAGCCACACGGTTAGACTCAGGAGGGAAGGAGCGCTATTTTCATCCTGTAGCGCAGATTTTGCTACAATAGTTTGCAGACTCATCATGTGAGGCCACATCTAGAATATGGAATCCAGTTTTGTGCTCCACATAAAAAAAAGATATTCAGAAATTAAGAGTCAGTTCAAATGCGGGCAACTAGATTGTTGCAAGGGATGGAAGGCCTCTCATATGATGAGAGGTTGGAAAAGTTGGGCTTGTTTAGCTTATAAAAAAGACGCCTAGGTGGGGATCTAATTTACAAGTATAAATATACAGTATGTGCGGTCAGTACAAAGGACTGGCAAATAACTTATTCCATTCAAGGACCATACTTAGGAGAAGGAGGCCTCATTACGAGTGGAAGAAAGTCGATTCCGATAGCTAAATAGGAAAGGGTTCTTTACAGTTAGAGCAGTCAGAATGAGGAATGCCCGACCACAAGAGGTAGTAATAGCAAACACTATAACTTATAGCTTTTTAAAAGGGCTGGATGATTTCCTCAATACACAAAACATTGCGGGTTATAGTTAATTTAGTGACAAAATTAATAGTTGGTGGATAAAAGTTGAACTTGATGGACCTAGGTAATTTTTCAACCTATGTAACTATCAATGACTCTATATACAGAACACCTAAAAGTTAGAAGAGCAGAATAACCCCTCAAGTTACCCCATTTTGGAAATTATATCCCTTTGGGAATATATCTACAGGTGTAGTGATGATTTTGACACCATGGGTGTTTTCCAGAGACAAGCAGCAGTGGATGTTGCTGAGTGAAAATTGCAAACCGCCATTGTAATGACCAGTACGTTGTAGTGACCAGTATGTTGTAGTGCTCAGTACGTTGTGGTGCCCAGTTCATGCTTCTGGAGACATGTACCTGTAAATTAGGCAGGCTCTCATCGCTTCAGAAATGCCAAACATGTTGACACCAACAGTGGTTTAGAAAAACTGTGGTGCTCAGAAGTTAGGGGGGATTTGGGAGTGCAGAATTTGCACAATTTCTTTTGTGGGGCGAGGAGCTATAGCGCTTTTCCAGAGCCTTTGTGCTACCAGTAACGTGGAACTACCCTATATTTCCATTAACAGATGACGTTACTGAGCGGGGACTGGCTTTTTTTGTGGATATTTTTGTAGGAAACATTTTACATAACATTTGGGATCACTTTTATCCGGCGCTCTACGCTGAGCATATAAATTGAGCTTTACATCTAAATCTCTGAGTGACGGGATACAGATGAGAACCGAGAGATCCATTGACTATAATGTTACTCTGGACTCAGTCTGGCCTCTATTCAGCGCTATCCTTTTTTTCAGAGGTGCACAAAACTGTAGTGGATCGCGCTTTTATGCACGCCTACAAAGACGGACACCGCAATCTGCCTTATTATAGGGAATCTTTTGCCGGGGGTTCCGTCTGAATAACGTTTTTCAGAGGATTACACGAAAACTCCGGTATAAGCACACAGCGTAGAGCGCAGGATAAATGTGAGCTGAGCCTCACTGAGATCTTTGGGAGGTAGAATGAAAATATTAACAGCAGGTGAAGAATTGGTTTTATTTATTTTTGACGCCATTCCTCGTGCGGTATAAGCGACTAGACAATTTTATTCTTCGAGTTGGTGCCATTACAGCGATACCAGATTTATATCAGGTTTTTATGTTTGGCTGCTGTCACTAAGTAACACTTTTTATTGCAAAAACATCGCCATATTTTGATAGCTATAATTTTTCCATATTTCATCTGACTGAGTCATGTGAGGGCTTGTTTTTTGTGGGATGATGAGTTGATGTTTCTAATGGTACCATTTTCGGGCACATGACATCTTTTGATCACTTATTTCAATTTTTGGGAGGCAGAATGAATAAAAAAAACAGTAATTCAGTAATTCTTGGGGGGTTTTTCATGCTGTTACGCGTGTGGTAAAATTATAAGGCAGCTTCATTCTTTCGGTCAGTAGGATTACAGCTTTGCCACTTTTACACAAAAACTATTTTGTAGAAAAAAAATTATAATTTTTGCATCGCTTTATACTGAGAGCTATAACTTTTTTAGTTTTTGGCTGATGGAGCTGTATGGCAGCTTGCTCTTTGCGGGACAAGACGTTTTCAGCTATACCGTTTTTATTTACAATTGTCTTTTTGATCGCGTTTTATTCCCTTTTTTGTTTGGCAGTATAATGAAAAAGCAGTTTTTTTGTCTCATTTTTTATTTACTTTTTTTAAGGTGTTCACTGAAGGGTTTTATAGGTCGGGTCGCTCCGGACGCAGCGATACCAAATGTGCATAATTTTTTTTCTTCATAAAAAATATGTATTTATGGGGACAATATACTTTTATTTTTTAATATTTTGTGATTTAAAAAAAATATATATTTACAACTTTTTTTTTACTTACTTTACTTTTTTACTTAGTCCCACTATGGGACTTTCACTTTCAGCACTCTGATTGTACTTAAAATGCACTGCGCATGATCTAACCAGCGCAACGATCGGCCCCTTGCAATGATGATGCGGGGACGCCAGTGGGAGGGCAGAGAGAGCTCCTTCCCTCTTCCTGTCTTCTAAATGCTGGGATTGATATTGATTGCAGCATTTAGAGGGTTAAATTGTGTGCCGGGTATCAGCTGTCATGTCAGCTGAACACCTGGCGGCGACTGTGTGTGCGCAGCTCCTGTGGCACAAAATCGCCTGGTTATAAGCATACATCAAAGGTCGGGAAGTACTTCCCAGCCTGGATTTATGGATATGTCCAAGGTCGTAAAGGAGTTAAAGCATTCTTTTTTTCAAAGGGGGTGTACTCACTTATGCTAAGCACTGTGTCGTATACAAAAATAAATCTGATAATAGGTACAACTGATATATACAAAATTGGAGTCACTGGTGCTAATATACAAAACACAGAACATCTGTAGCAGCTGTAGATAGCTGAGATTTCTGCCCAAGGCACTGAAAAAAAGTTATATAAATAAAACTATAAAATTCTATGCTCACATATAAAAAGTGGGAGAAGGAGGAGGACAGAATTTCTCAATGGAACTTAAAGGGAATCTGTCACCCCAAAATTTGCCTATAAGCTAAGCCCACCGGCATCAGGGGGCTTATCTACAGCATTCTGTAATGCATTGAGATGAGAAAAAGAGGTTAGATTATACTCACCCAGGGGCGGTCCCGCTGCGGTCCGATGGACATCGCGGTCCGGTCCAGCGCCTCCCATATTCATACGATGATGTCCTCTTCTTGTCTTCCTGCCGTGGCTCCGGCGCAGGCGTACCTTGTCTGCCCTGTTGGGAGGCGTTGGACCCGGACCGCGACACCCACCGGACCGGGACCGCCCCTGGGTGAGTATAATATTACGTGTTTTTCTTACCTTTCAGGTTACATCAGGGGCTTATCTACAGCATTACAGAATGCTGTAATGCTGTAGATAAGCCCCTGATGGTGGTGGCCTTAGCTTATAGGTACATTTTGGGGTAACAGATTCCCTTTAAACAAGCCTATATACCCATAACCTGACTACGGAATCAGTTCACTAACTGGTAACAATGCTTATCTGCTGCCATGTTACCACATTTTATCACATTGTGAACCTGAGGTGCTCTGGCTGATAACGCACTGAAAGTTAAAATCCAGGACTTTCTACTAGCTTCTACGATGTCATGCTTTGTACAAAAAGTACATATGGACACAATTTACCAACGCGTTTCAGAAGATTCATCTTCCTTTGTCAGGAATGAGAGGTGTCCAGAGAATGGCTGTTTAACTTGAAAACGGGCTTCTCTGGATGCATATGGGCACACTTTTTTAAAACGCGTTTTAGACGATTCAGCCTCGTTCATCAGGTATGAGGAGCACTTAAATAATTTGTGTTTAAATAAAAGACTAGGCTTCAATTTAAACAGCTATTATCCGAACACTCTTGAACCCTGACAAAGGAGGACAAATCTTCTGAAACGCGTTGGATAAAGTGGGTCCGTATGTACTTTCCATATGTGGGACAGACATCTGTCTGAGATGCATTGAGCAGGGGGTTGGACACGATGACCCTGGAGGTCCCTTCCATCTTGAACATTTTATAATATAGCTTGATATCACAAAACTTAACAGTGAGTCCTGTGCTTTCACTTTTCGAGCAACCTTGTCACCCAGAGGGCTTCCGTTCAGAGGATGAGGAGACAATAGGAGTTGTCACACTTTGAGCAGACCTATCTGAATTATAAATCATAGTATACCCCTCTCAAACATTTGGACACTTGACCCCAGATGAGCGCATTAAGTGCTTTATTTACCATAATTCAACTACGTTGCCGGTATCGAGAGAATTCTATAAAACTTTACGTTCAGTTTTAACTGTGTGGGCGCTTTTAGTAATATTGCAGCGGATGAACATTGTGGCCAGTTTATTAGTGAGCTGGTTTTGTTCCATTTAGTCGGTTTATTCTGTTGAAATACTGGGTCCAATTAATACTCCCAATTTAATCATGAGAGTGCAGATTTTTTTTTTTAAGTATTTATACTATTTTTAATTTTCATCTAAGGCAATTTACTCCCCAAAAAGTCAGCACAGTGCATTCATTATTTACTGGTGTTTTTTTTATAGCCTCTGTAAAATAACTTTATCTTAAAAATCTCTCCTAAACGTAGACTGATTCTGTCTCTAACAACCGCTTCCTGCGTTTTCATTGGCTCCAAGTGTTTTTCTGGCACAGCATTAGAGATAATGAACTTCACATGTACATTTGATACCAGTTAGCGCATTTTATGGACTATGAAGCCAAGCCTCTAAATATGTTTTAATTCCTAAAAGAACACGTCCAGGCCGTGTTTTATTTGCAAAGAAAATATAGCAACTTTCCTGGAAGTTCCAAACGTAAGACATGTAAAATGCTAAGCAAAGGGCCCTGTTTTTAAAAATAAAAGGTACTAAAGTGAACAAAGGATTAAAGCTTTAGGGATTCTGCATAGAGCCATATCACAGATACTCATTTGGGTCCACGATGAGGAGTCTACAGCCCAGTATGAATCTATAATCTACCTCCATTGCCTCTGGTATTACATAGAGTTCTTTATCCATATGAACTTAATAGAAAAAAAGTATTTCCATATTAGAGACTTACCAATTGTTTTCACACTGAGGGGCTAATTCATTAAAAATGGCATGGAACATGTTAGAGAATGATGCGCCAAATTCATTAAGAGTCAGGTAACAGAGTAGCATTTAAGGAGTAAATAACGCCAGTGCTTTTAATGAATTTGATAAGCGGGAATAGCCACACCCAGTCCTGCCTCAGCGCCTCCCAAGCTCCACCCGTTTTGGTGCAGTCGCTTCAGATTGACAAAATTTGCAAACTTGTCCTGAAACTCTGTGTTATGCAAAAATTTTGTGACTTTTCAAAGCAATTTACAACATTTTTCTAGCGTAAAAGCACTGATGAATCGCCTGCAACTCTCCAATATGGAATGCCAGGATCTCTGTGTGCCACCGAGCTCAGACGTCTAGTACAATGACGTATGTGGAATCTATATTGGCCATGATTAATCAAAGCAATTTCGCCAGAATTCTGACTTCTGTTTTGAAAAGTGCAAAAATTCTGAACAAGTTGGAGTTGCACAAAAATTTTGCAACTCTTGGCGTTTTCACACCAGTTTTTCGGGAATCGGGGTGAGACGCTACAGCTAGGTTCATTCATGACGAGCTGTGGTGTTCCCTATTCCAGATATCTTAGTCTATTCAGTGACTGAAGGAAGATTTCTGATGAGGTTCATGGAGGCACTCGCCACTTGTGAAATGCTCCCAATTCATCAGGAGGCGGCGAGCTCCACATAATGAATCAGATATGTCTGACTTCAACATGACTCCTCATCAAGACCAGTGATGATAAACTGATAAACTGCACCGGTGACAAGCTCAGCTCAAATGCCTTACCGGAGATGGCATTCTACTATGGAACCATTATCAAGTAGTGTTTGCTGGTTTTCTGGATGTAAAACTGTTGAAATGTCAACATTTTCTACTGACATTGTTATTGGGTAAAAAAGTTATAACTTTTGACATTTTTTACATCGGCACTTACCATTTCTTCTTTTTTAATTGAGAGAGGCATGGCCTACAAATTTATCATAATTCATGGCAAAAAAAATTGCATGCATTACAACAGAAATTGACTCCAGTTTCTGTTCTGGTGGTGGCGAATGGCACACAACTCCTGATGAATTGGGCGCATCTTTCTCCAGTGTTTTGTACATATGAATCTAATGAATCTTGGCCTTAATCTTGATCTGCCCCATGTCTGAAGAATTTGCATAATCATTTATTGCAATTTCATTTGATGTCTCAAGTTTTTCTTTTGAAAAAAATATTTATTCTGGAAATTAATGTTCTGTGGACTGTTGGTGAAACCATAAATTGACAGCGTTAAAGGCTATGGACACCTTTACAATGAAAAAAAAGTTTTTTTTAGATATATGCTAGTGGTTACCTACATTGTACTGAGTTTAAGTCTACAACTCCAATATGCAGTTACAGTCTTATGCTATCTGTAGATTTTCCTCTTGTGGGAGTCTTCCTCCCAGTAATACAGGCTGGATGTGAGGTCGATGTGTATTCAGGATGCTGCTCATCTATCTGTACAGCTTCTATGCTGCACTTATTTCCTTCTTTTGTGTTTTCCTTTTTTTTCTATTAATCATTTTCTCTACACTCTATGAGAGACTTTCTCACCTCTCCACAGGGGGTACAGCTGAGAAGAGAAAGAATCAAGAGCTCTAAAGGACTTGTAACATTTTTGTATAGCACTCAGTTAAATAAAGGACTTACTGACAATATGCCAAAGCAATATGGTAGAACATTTTCAATGAAGACTATATAGAAAATTATTTAACTTCGCATTTAAAAAACAAATGAATTAAAAATAAAAATTGTGCAAAGGTGTGCATAGGCTTTACGTTAGGAATATGAATGAAACTTGTATTGTATATCTGAGTCAGCGATCAGTTTATCTTATAACTATTATAACTATCTTATAACTATAGGAGAGAAAAATAGCGCAAATACGGTCCTATCCGAATCCGTGGAAACTCATCAGAGTTGACATCTGTTGCAGATCCACTGGTCAAAGGATCCGATGACCAAAGAAAGTAGTATAAAAATTGAGAAATTTGTGGATATCACCTGCGCTGCTGTACAAATACCTGAAGAAGTCATAATGACTTCGAAACGCGTTGAGTGAGTGAATAAACCGTCAATTCTTTCTTACAACCGTGTGGATCGTGATTTGTACAGCAGAGCAGGTGATATCCACAAATTTCTCCAGTTTTATACTATCTTATAACTATGAAATATGCAGTCACCATTCTTATGTTAAAAAGAAAATTAAAAAGGTGCCTAGAAGGTATTTTGAGCAGTCTCAACATACCGTAAATACTTCCAGCCGTTTTTCTGATTTGTAGCTGTCACAAAGAGTATGAGGTTTAGCATGTATCTTCATCATGCTTCGATAAAGCCAGGATATGGTTTGTATTTTCTTTAAACTACCAAAATACATATGAAAACGAGTCCACACTACGGTCTCATAAAAGCTAACAATTTACTAAATACACTTAAAAAAGATTTAAATGCAAAAGACATAGACGTACCAAAACAGAATGTTCCTAGAAGTAGCACCAGTAACATGTACAAAGTAAGAGACAGATTCCAAATAGGACAAAGAAGCCCATCAACATAATAATTCAAGTCAACCAACAAGTTTTATGATGGGTACTAAATAGTATAGTGAAAAAATGCAAAGGGAAGTACACAAAAGATGGTGTGTCAGTGAATAGGGGGGTCTGGTACATGCGTCCTGGTCCACCTGCCCCAAAAACGTTTTACCCAGAGGCTTCACCCAGAGCATGGTGGCTCAGTGGTTAGCACTGTATGGTGACTCGGTGGTTAGCATTGTATGGTAGCTCAGTGGTTAGCACTATATGGTAGCTCAGTGGTTTCACCCAGAGGCTTCAACCAGAGCATGGTGGCTCAGTGGTTAGCCCTGTATGGTTAGCTCAATGGATAGCACTGTATGGTTACTCAATGGTTAGCATTGTATGGTAGCTAAGTGATTAGCACTGTATGGTAGCTCAGTGGTTAGCACTGTATTGTGGCTCAGTGGTTAGCACTGTATGGTAGCCGAGTGGTTACAACTGTATGGTGGCTCAGTGGCTAGCACTGTATGGTAGCTCATTGGTTAGCACTGTATGATAGCTCAGTGGTTAGCTGTTATGATCCGGTGACCTAGGAGCTGCATGAGAACATTCACTGGAGAAAGTGGCCACTGTACTGACCGCAATCCTGTACTTAACACCGCAACTAGAAGTAGCCGTGGAGTGTACCTAATACACCTAGACACCTCATCACAGCCGGAGAACTAAATACCCCTAAAGATGGAAATAGGAATACTATCTTGCCTCAGAGAAAATACCCAAAGGATAGACAGCCCCCCACAAATATTGGTGGTGAGTCGGAGAGGAAAAAACATACACAGGCAGAAAAACAGGATTAGCACAGGAGGCCACTCTAGCTAGATAGGACAGGATAGGACAGAGTTCTGTGCGGTCAGTATAAAAACCCTTCAAAACATCCACAGCAGAATATACAAAAACTTCCTGCATCTTTACTAAAAGATGTAGGAGCGTCAATCTGCAACTCCAGTGAATCCTACAATCAGAGCAGGAATAAAACTGAAGCAAGCACACTGGCAGTGTGCCACAGAAACAAAAACCAAACACTTATCTTTGCTGAAATAGGCAGCGAGCAGGAGAAGCCAGAAAGTGATCCAACACTTCACAAGGAACATTGGCTACTGGCAAGGGCTAAAGGATCCTGCCCACTTAAATATCCCAGTCAGAATTGTAATCATCCGATACACCTGGCCAGGTCTGTGACTCAGAGACAACTGCATTCCCACCTACAACCACTGGAGGGAACCCAAGAGCAGAATTCACAACAGTACCCCCCCTTGAGGAGGGGTCACCGAACCCTCACCAGGGCCCCCAGGGCGATCAGGACGAGCCAGATGAAAGGCATGGACCAAATCAGCAGCATGGACATCAGAGGCAAAAACCCAAGAATTATCCTCCTGGCCATAACCCTTCCATTTGACCAGGTACTGGAGCTTCCACCTTGAAAAACGGGAATCCAAAATCTTCTCAACAACATATTCCAACTCCCCATCAACCAACACAGGGGCCGGAGAATCAACAGAGGGAACAACGGGCTCCACATATTTCCGCAACAAAGATCTATGGAAGACATTATGGATAGCAAAAGAGGCCGGAAGCGCCAGTCGAAAAGACACCGGATTAATAATCTCAGAAATCCTATAAGGACCAATAACCCGAGGCTTAAACTTAGGACAAGAAACCTTCATAGGAACATGACGGGAAGACAACCAGACCAGATCCCCAACCCGAAGCCGGGAACCAACACACCGACGATTAGCAAAACGTTGAGCCTCCTCTTGAGACAACACCAACTTGTCCACCACTGTTGTGAATTCTGTGGCCAAGCTCCCTCCTGTGGATGAGAGTGGTACTGCGGCTTCTGAGTTTCCTTCCTCAGGTGATGAGGTTAAGTCGTTAGGTGCTGCTCTATTTAACTCCACCTGGTGCTTTGATCCTGGCCTCCAGTCAATGTTCTAGTATTGGTCTTGCTTCCTCCTGGATCGTTCCTGTGGCCTGTCTATCCTGCGTAAGCTAAGTTTTGCTTGTGTTATTATTTGTTTGCTATTTTTTCTGTCCAGCTTGCTATATTGGTTTTTCTTGCTTGCTGGAAGCTCTGAGACGCAGAGGGAGCACCTCCGTACCGTTAGTCGGTGCGGAGGGTCTTTTTGCCCCTCTGCGTGGTTGTTTGTAGGTTTTGTGTTGACCGCAAAGCAATCTTTCCTATCCTCGGTCTATTCAGTAAGTCGGGCCTCACTTTGCTAAATCTATTTCATCTCTGTGTTTGTATTTTCATCTTACTCACAGTCATTATATGTGGGGGGCTGCCTTTTCCTTTGGGGAATTTCTCTGAGGCAAGGTAGGCTTATTTTTTCTATCTTCAGGGCTAGTTGGTTTCTCAGGCTGTGCCGAGTTGCATAGGGAGCGTTAGGCGCAATCCACGGCTACCTCTAGTGTGGTGTGTTAGGATTAGGGATTGCGGTCAGCAGAGTTTCCACGTCTCAGAGCTTGTCCTTTGTTTTTGGTATTTGTCAGGTCACTTTGTGTGCTCTGAACTTCAATGTCCATTGTGGTTCTGAATTATCTGTTCATAACAGTACTGGAGGCCCAAAGTACTAATGCTTCTCAATAGAGGGAAAAGAGAAGTTCTGAGACCTTTTTTTTTCTCTTTGCACTGTGTTCTGTCTTTCTTTTCCCCTTTACATCAGGGTGGTTCAGAACACAGGTGTGGACATGGACATTCAAGGTCTGTTCTCTTTGATGGATAATCTCGCTATAAATGTACAGAATATTCAAGATTTAGTGGTTCAGAATCCTATGTTAGAACCTAAAATTCCTATTCCTGAGTTATTTTCTGGAGATAGAGCTAAGTTTTTGAATTTTAAAAATAATTGTAAACTATTTCTGGCTTTGAAACCCCGCTCCTCTGGTGACCCAGTTCAACAAGTTAAGATCATTATTTCTTTATTACGTGGCGACCCTCAAGACTGGGCATTTTCCCTTGCGCCAGGAGATCCTGCATTATGTAATATTGATGCGTTTTTTCTGGCGCTCAAATTGCTGTACGACGAACCAAATTCAGTGGCTCAGGCAGAGAAAAATTTGCTGGCTCTGTGTCAGGGTCAGGATGAGATAGAGATTTATTGTCAGAAGTTTAGAAAGTGGTCCGTGCTCACTCAATGGAATGAATGTGCGCTGGCAGCTATTTTCAGAAAGGGTCTCTCTGAAGCCCTTAAGGATGTCATGGTGGGATTTCCTATGCCTGCTGGTCTGAATGAGTCTATGTCTTTGGCCATTCAGATCGGTCGACGCTTGCGCGAGCGTAAATCTGTGCACCATTTGGCGGTATTATCTGAGCATGAACCTGAGCCTATGCAGTGCGATAGGACTTTGACCAGAGCTGAAAGGCAGGAACACAGACGTCAGAATGGGCTGTGTTTCTACTGTGGTGATTCCACTCATGCTATCTCCGATTGTCCTAAGCGCACTAAGCGGTTCGCTAGGTCTGCCACCATTGGTACAGGGCTAGTTAGTTTCTCAGGCTGTGCCGAGTTGCATAGGGAGCGTTAGGCGCAATCCACGGCTACCTCTAGTGTGTGTGTTAGGATTAGGGATTGCGGTCAGCAGAGTATCCACGTCTCAGAGCTCGTCCTTTGTTTTTGGTATTTGTCAGGTATTTGTGGTTCTGAATTACCTGTTCTTAACACACCACATGAGCCCAAATCTGCTGCAACCTGTCCACCACAGAATCCACACCAGGATAGTCAGAAGCCTCCACCTGCCCAGAAGAAAAACGAGGATGAAAACCAAAATTACAAAAGAATGGCGAAACCAAGGTAGCAGAACTAGCCCGATTATTAAGGGCAAACTCGGCCAATGGCAAGAAGGCCACCCAATCATCCTGATCAGCAGACACAAAGCATCTCAAATAAGTCTCCAAGGTCTGATTAGTTCGCTCGGTCTGGCCATTTGTCTGAGGATGAAACGCAGAAGAAAAAGACAAATCAATGCCCAGCTTAGCACAAAAGGCCCCCCAAAACCTAGAAACAAACTGGGAACCTCTGTCGGACACAATATTCTCCGGAATACCATGCAAACGAACCACATGCTGAAAGAACAACGGAACCAAATCTGAAGAGGAAGGCAATTTAGGTAAGGGCACCAAATGAACCATCTTAGAGAACCGGTCACAAACAACCCAGATAACAGACATCTTCTGGGAGACCGGAAGATCAGAAATAAAATCCATCGAAATATGCGTCCAGGGCCTCTCAGGGACTGGCAATGGCAAAAGCAACCCACTAGCACGGGAACAACAAGGCTTGGCCCGCGCACAAGTCCCACAGGACTGCACAAAAGAACGCACATCAAGTGACAATGAAGGCCACCAAAAGGACCTACCAACCAAATCTCTGGTACCAAAAATGCCAGGATGGCCGGCCAACACGGAACAGTGAACCTCAGAAATCACTCTACTAGTCCATCTGTCAGGAACAAACAATTTCCCCACAGGACAGCAGTCAAGTTTGTCAGCTTGAAATTCCTGAAGAACCCGTCGTAAATCAGGGGAAATGGAAGAAAGGACCACCCCCTCTTTCAGAATACCGACCGGCTCTAAGACCTCAGGAGAATCAGGCAAAAAACTCCTAGAGAGGGCATCAGCCTTAATATTCTTAGAACCCGGAAGGTACGAGACCACTAAATCAAAACAGGAAAAAAACAAGGACCATCGAGCCTGTCTAGTATTCAGCTGTTTAGCAGACTCGAGGTAAATCAAATTCTTATGATCGGTCAAGACCACAATACGGTGCTTAGCTCCCTCAAGCCAATGTCGCCACTCCTCAAACGCCCACTTCATAGCCAACAACTCCCGATTGCCGACATCATAATTGCGTTCAGCAGGCGAAAACTTACGGGAAAAGAAGGCACACGGTTTCATTAAGGAACCAACAGGATCCCTCTGAGACAAAACGGCCCCTGCCCCAATCTCAGAAGGGTCAACCTCAACCTGAAACGGAAGAGAAACATCCGGTTGGCGCAACACTGGAGCAGAAGTAAATCGACGTTTAAGCTCCTGAAAGGCAGAGACTGCCGCAGAGGACCAATTCGCCACATCAGCGCCTTTCTTCGTCAAATCGGTCAAGGGTTTAACCACGCTGGAAAAATTAGCAATGAAACGGCGATAAAAATTTGCAAAACCCAAAAATTTCTGAAGGCTCTTCACAGATGTGGGCTGAATGGCCTGAACCTTAACCAGATCCATCTCTATAGACAAAGGAGAAAAAATGAAGCCCAAAAAAGAGACTTTCTGCACCCCAAAGAGACACTTAGACCCTTTCACAAACAGGGCATTGTCACGAAGGGTCTGAAATACCATCCTGACCTGTTGCACATGAGACTCCCAATCATCGGAAAAAATCAAAATATTGTCCAAATATACAATCAAGAATTTATCAAGATAAGTCCGGAAGATATCATGCATGAAGGACTGAAAAACAGATGGAGCATTAGAGAGTCCGAATGGCATCACAAGGTATTCAAAATGGCCTTCAGGCGTATTAAACGCAGTTTTCCATTCATCACCCTGCTTAATACGAACAAGATTATATGTCCCCCGAAGGTCAATCTTCGTAAACCAACTAGCTCCCTTAATCCTAGCAAACAAATCGGAAAGCAAAGGTAAAGGGTATTGAAACTTGACCGTGATTTTATTCAAGAGGCGATAATCTATACAGGGTCACAAGTAACCATCTTTTTTAGCAGCAAAAAAGAACCCCGCTCCCAATGGTGAAGAAGATGGCCGAATATGCCCTTTCTCCAAAGACTCCTTAATATAGCTCCGCATGGCGGTATGTTCAGGCACAGATAGATAAAAAAGTCGACCCTTAGGAAACTTACAGCCTGGAATCAAGTCAATAGCACAATCGCAGTCCCTGTGCGGTGGAAGGAAACTGGACTTGGGCTCATCGAATACATCCTGAAAATTAGACAAAAACTCTGGAATTTCAGAAGGTGAAGAAGAGGAGATTGACATCAAAGGAACATCATTATGAACCCCCTGACAACCCCAACTAGTCACAGACATGGACTTCCAGTCCAAAACAGGATTAAGTACCTGCAACCATGGAAAACCCAGCACGATAGCATCATGCAAGTTATGCAACACCAGGAATCGACAATCTTCCTGATGGGCTGGCGCCATGCGCATGGTCACCTGTGTCCAAAACTGGGGCTTATTTTTAGCCAAGGGTGTAGCATCAATGCCTCTTAAAGGAATAGGGTTCTGCAAAGGCTGCAAGGGAAAACCACAACGCTTGGCAAACTCAAAATCCATTAAATTCAAGGCGGCACCTGAATCCACAAACGCCATGACAGAAAATGATGACAATGAGCAGATCAAGGACACAGATAACAGAAATATAGGTTGTACAGTACTGATGTTAATTGAACTGGCGATCCTCTTTGTCCGCTTAGGGCAGACAGAAATGACATGAGAAGCGTCGCCACAATAATAACACAACCTATTTTGACGCCTGAAACCTTGTCATTCCGTTCTAGACAGAATTATATCACATTGCATAGGCTCAGAAATTTGCTCTGAGGAGAACGCCACAGCGCGCACAGTTCTGCGCTCCCGCAGGCGTCGGTCAATCTGAATGGCCAGAGACATAGAATCACTCACCATAACATCTTTAACAGATTCAGAAAGCCCCCTTCTGAAAATTGCCGCCAAAGCATCATTATTCCATTTAGTCAACACAGACCATTTTCTGAATTTCTGACAATACAATTCTGCCGCCTCTTGACCCTGAGACAGGGCCAACAAGGTTTTCTCAGCTTGATCCACAGAATTAGGTTCATCATATAATAGTCCTAAAGCCTGAAAAAAGGAGTCAATATTAAGCAAAGCCGGATTCCCAGATTCCAGGGAAAACGCCCAATCAGTCGGGTCGCTGTTATGATAAGGTAATTTAGTACCACAATGGACATAGAGGTCAGAGCACATACAGTGACCTGACAATAACCCAAAAACATAGAACGAGCTCTGAGACGTGGTAACTCTGCTGACCGCAATCCATAATCCTCTCCAACCACACTAGAGGCAGCCGTGGATTGCGCCTAACGCTCCCTATGCAACTCGGCACAGCCTGAGAAACTAGCTAGCCTGAAGATAGAAAATAAGCCTACCTTGCCTCAGAGAAATACCCCAAAGGAAAAGGCAGCCCCCACATATAATGACTGTGAGTTAAGATGAAAAGACAAACGTAGAGATGAAATAGATTTAGCAAAGTGAGGCCCGACTTTCTGAACAGAGCGAGGATAGGAAAGGTAACTTTGCGGTCAACACAAATCCCTACAAAAACCACGCAAAGGGGGCAAAAAGACCCTCCGTACCGAACTAACGGCATGGAGGTACACCCTCTGCGTCCCAGAGCTTCCAGCAAGCAGGAAAAAAACAAATAGACAAGCTGGACAGAAAAAAACAGCAAACAAAATAGCAAAGCAGAACTTAGCTATGCAGAGCAGCAGGCCACAGGAACGATCCAGGAGGAAACAGGTCCAATACTAGAACATTGACTGGACGCCAGGATCAAAGCCCTAGGTGGAGTTAAATAGAGCAGCACCTAACGACTTCACCACATCACCTGAGGAAGGAAACTCAGAAGCTGCAGTACCACTTTCCTCCACCAACGGAAGCTCACAGAGAGAATCAGCCGAAGTACTACTTGTGACCACAGGAGGGAGCTCTGCCACAGAATTCACAACAGTACCCCCCCTTGAGGAGGGGTCACCGAACCCTCACCAGAGCCCCCAGGACGACCAGGATGAGCCATATGAAAGGCACGAACAAGATCGGGAGCATGGACATCAGAGGCAAAGACCCAGGAATTATCTTCCTGAGCATAACCCTTCCACTTAACCAGATACTGGAGTTTCCGTCTTGAAACACGAGAATCCAAAATCTTCTCCACAATATACTCCAACTCCCCCTCCACCAAAACCGGGGCAGAAGGATCAACAGATGGAACCATAGGTGCCACGTATCTCCGCAACAATGACCTATGGAATACGTTATGTATGGAAAAAGAATCTGGAAGGGTCAGACGAAAAGACACAGGATTAAGAACCTCAGAAATCCTATACGGACCAATGAAACGAGGTTTAAACTTAGGAGAGGAAACCTTCATAGGAATATGACGAGAAGATTACCAAACCAAATCCCCAACACGAAGTCGGGGACCCACAAAGCGTCTGCGATTAGCGAAACGTTGAGCCTTCTCCTGGGACAAGGTCAAATTGTCCACTACATGAGTCCAAATCTGCTGCAACCTTTCCACCACAGCATCCACACCAGGACAGTCCGAAGACTCAACCTGCCCTGAAGAGAAACGAGGATGGAACCCAGAGTTGCAGAAAAACGGCGAAACCAAGGTAGCCAAGCTGGCCCGATTATTAAGGGCGAACTTAGCCAAAGGCAAAAAGGACACCCAGTCATCCTGATCAGCAGAAACAAAGCATCTCAGATATGTTTCCAAGGTCTGATTGGTTCGTTCGGTCTGGCCATTAGTCTGAGGATGGAAAGCCGAGGAAAAAGACAAGTCAATGCCCATCCTACCACAAAAGGCTCGCCAAAACCTCGAAACAAACTGGGAACCTCTGTCAGAAACGATATTCTCTGGAATGCCATGTAAACGAACCACATGCTGGAAGAACAATGGCACCAAATCAGAGGAGGAAGGTAATTTAGATAAGGGTACCAAATGGACCATCTTAGAGAAGCGATCACAGACCACCCAAATGACTGACATCTTTTGAGAGACGGGAAGATCTGAAATAAAATCCATAGAGATATGTGTCCAAGGCCTCTTCGGGACCGGCAAGGGCAAAAGCAACCCACTGGCACGAGAACAGCCGGGCTTAGCCCGAGCACAAATCCCACAGGACTGCACAAAAGAACGCACATCCCGCGACAGAGATGGCCACCAAAAGGATCTAGCCACTAACTCTCTGGTACCAAAGATTCCAGGATGACCGGCCAACACCGAACAATGAACCTCAGAGATAACTTTATTCGTCCACCTATCAGGGACAAACAGTTTCTCCGCTGGGCAACGATCAGGTTTATTAGCCTGAAATTTTTGCAGCACCCGCCGCAAATAAGGGGAGATGGCAGACACAATTACTCCCTCTTTGTGGATACCCGCCGGCTCAGATAAACCCGGAGAGTCGGGCACAAAACTCCTAGACAGAGCATCCGCCTTCACATTTTTAGAGCCCGGAAGGTACGAAATCACAAAGTCAAAACGGGCAAAAAACAGCGACCAACGAGCCTGTCTAGGATTCAACCGCTTGGCAGACTCGAGATAAGTCAAGTTCTTGTGATCAGTCAAGACCACCACGCAATGCTTAGCTCCTTCAAGCCAATGACGCCACTCCTCGAATGCCCACTTCATGGCCAGCAACTCTCGATTGCCCACATCATAATTTCGCTCAGCAGGCGAAAACTTCCTGGAAAAGAAGGCGCATGGTTTCATCACCGAGCAATCAGAACCTCTCTGCGACAAAACAGCCCCTGCTCCAATCTCAGAAGCATCAACCTCGACCTGGAACGGAAGCGAAACATCTGGTTGACACAACACAGGGGCAGAAGAAAAACGACGCTTCAACTCTTGAAAAGCTTCCACAGCAGCAGAAGACCAATTGACCACATCAGCACCCTTCTTGGTCAAATCGGTCAATGGTTTAGCAATACTAGAAAAATTGCAGATGAAGCGATGATAAAAATTAGCAAAACCCAGGAACTTTTGCAGACTTTTCAGAGATGTCGGCTGAGTCCAATCATGGATGGCTTGGACCCTAACAGGGTCCATCTCGATAGTAGAAGGGGAAAAGATGAACCCCAAAAATGAAACCTTCTGAACACCAAAGAGACACTTTGATCCCTTCACAAACAAAGAATTAGCACGCAGGACCTGAAACACCGTTCTGACCTGCTTCACATGAGACTCCCAATCATCCGAGAAGATCAAAATGTCATCCAAGTACACAATCAGGAATTTATCCAGGTACTCTCGGAAGATGTCATGCATAAAGGACTGAAACACTGATGGAGCATTGGCAAATCCGAATGGCATTACTAGATACTCAAAATGGCCCTCGGGCGTATTAAATGCAGTTTTCTATTCATCGCCTCACTTAATACGCACAAGATTATACGCACCACGAAGATCTATCTTGGTGAACCAACTAGCCCCCTTAATCCGAGCAAACAAATCAGATAACAACGGCAAGGGGTACTGAAATTTAACCGTGATCTTATTTAGAAGGCGGTAATCTATACAAGGTCTCAGTGAACCATCCTTCTTGGCTACAAAAAAGAACCCTGTTCCTAATGGCAACGATGACGGGCGAATATGCCCCTTCTCCAAAGACTCCTTCACATAACTCCGCATAGCGGCGTGCTCAGGCACAGATAAATTAAACAGTCGACCTTTTGGGAATTTACTACCAGGAATCAAATCGATAGCACAATCACAATTCCTATGCGGAGGTAGGGTATCGGACCTGGGCTCATCAAATACATCCCGGTAATCAGACAAGAACTCTGGAACCTCAGAAGGGGTGGATAACGAAATAGTCATAAATGGGACATCACCATGTACCCCCTGACAACCCCAGCTGGACACAGACATGGATTTCCAATCTAATACTGGATTATGGACTTGTAGCCATGGCAACCCCAACACGACCACATCATGCAAATTATGCAACACCAAAAAGCGAATAACCTCCTGATGTGCAGGAGCCATGCACATGGTCAGCTGGGTCCAGTACTGAGGCTTATTCTTGGCCAAAGGCGTAGCATCAATTCCTCTCAATGGAATAGGACACTGCAAGGGCTCTAAGAAGAACCCACAACGCCTAGCATACTCCAAGTCCATCAAATTCAGGGCAGCGCCTGAATCCAGAAATGCCATGACAGAATACGATGACAAAGAGCAGATCAAGGTAACGGACAGAAGAAATTTTGACTGTACCGTACCAATGGTGGCAGACCTAGCGAACCGCTTAGTGCGCTTAGGACAATCAGAGATAGCATGAGTGGAATCACCACAGTAGAAACACAGCCCATTCAGACGTCTGTGTTCTTGCCGTTCAACTCTGGTCAAAGTCCTATCGCACTGCACAGGCTCAGGTTTAAGCTCAGGTAATACCGCCAAATGGTGCACAGATTTACGCTCACGCAAGCGTCGACCGATCTGAATGGCCAAAGACATAGACTCATTCAGACCAGCAGGCATAGGAAATCCCACCATGACATCCTTAAGGGTTTCAGAGAGACCTTTTCTGAAAATAGCAGCGAGTGCACCTTCATTCCATTGAGTGAGTACGGACCACTTTCTAAATTTCTGACAATATACCTCTATCTCCTCCTGACCCTGACACAGAGCCAGCAAGTTTTTCTCTGCCTGATCCACTGAATTAGGTTCATCGTACAGCAATCCGAGCGCCAGGAAAAACGCATCGATATTACTTAATGCAGGATCTCCTGACGCAAGAGAAAATGCCCAGTCCTGAGGGTCGCCACGTAAAAAAGAAATAATGATCCTAACTTGTTGAACTGGGTCACCAGAGGAGCGAGGTTTCAAAGCCAGAAATAGTTTACAATTATTTTTGAAACTCAGAAATTTAGTTCTATCTCCAAAAAACAAATCAGGAATAGGAATTCTCGGTTCTAACATAGAATTCTGAACCACAAAGTCTTGAATATTTTGTACTCTTGCCGTGAGCTGATCCACACATGAAGACAGACCTTTAATGTCCATCGCTACACCTGTGTCCTGAACCACCCAAATGTCTAGGGGAAAAAAAAGGCAAAACACAGTGCAGAGAAAAAAAAATGGTCTCAGAACTTCTTTTTTCCCTCTATTGAGAATCATTAGTACTTTGGGCCTCCAGTACTGTTATGATAAGGTAATTCAGTACCACAATGGACATAGAGGTCAGAGCACATACAGTGACCTGACAATAACCCAAAAACATAGAACGAGCTCTGAGACGTGGGAACTCTGCTGACCGCAATCCCTAATCCTCTCCAACCACACTAGAGGCAGCCGTGGATTGCGCCTAACGCTCCCTATGCAACTCGGCACAGCCTGAGAAACTAGCTAGCCTGAAGATAGAAAATAAGCCTACCTTGCCTCAGAGAAATACCCCAAAGGAAAAGGCAGCCCCCACATATAATGACTGTGAGTTAAGATGAAAAGACAAACGTAGAGATGAAATAGATTTAGCAAAGTGAGGCCCGACTTTCTGAACAGAGCGAGGATAGGAAAGGTAACTTTGCGGTCAACACAAAACCCTACAAAAACCACGCAAAGGGGGCAAAAAGACCCTCCGTACCGAACTAACGGCACGGAGGTACACCCTCTGCGTCCCAGAGCTTCCAGCAAGCAGGAAAAAAACAAATAGACAAGCTGGACAGAAAAAAACAGCAAACAAAATAGCAAAGCAGAACTTAGCTATGCAGAGCAGCAGGCCACAGGAACGACCCAGGAGGAAACAGGTCCAATACTAGAACATTGACTGGACGCCAGGATCAAAGCCCTAGGTGGAGTTAAATAGAGCAGCACCTAACGACTTCACCACATCACCTGAGGAAGGAAACTCAGAAGCCGCAGTACCACTTTCCTCCACCAACGGAAGCTCACAGAGAGAATCAGCCGAAGTACCACTTGTGACCACAGGAGGGAGCTCTGCCACAGAATTCACAACAGGTCGCCACGCAGCAGGGAGATTACGATTTTTACCTGCTGAATGGAATCACCAGATGATCTAGGTCTCAGGTCAAAAAACAGTTTACAGTTGTTTTTAAAACTCAAAAATTTAGACCTGTCACCAGAAAACAAATCAGGAATATGAATCTTCGGTTCTAAAGCAGGAGTTTGAACAATATAATCAGAAATACCTTGCACCCTAGCAGCAAGCTGGTCTACACGAGAAACTAATTCATGAACATTCATGCTTGCACCAGGCTCCTCAGGCACCCAGAGATAAAGAGGGAGGAGAAGACATAGACTGAACTGGATGGACAAATGTCTTTTTTCGGCCTTACTAACTATGTTACTATGTTACTATGTTAAGACAAAACAGACTGGAGAGAAGAAAATGGCTCAAGAGCTTCCTTCCCTTCTTCTGAGATGCATTTAACTCATTGTTGGCCAGTAGTACTGTTATGATCCGGTGACCTAGGAGCTGCATGAGAACATTCACTGGAGAAGGTGGCCACTGTACTGACCGCAATCCTGAACTTAACACCGCAACTAGAAATAGCCGTGGAGTGTACCTAACACACCTAGACACCTCGTCACAGGCGGAGAACTAAATACCCCTAAAGATGGAAATAGGTATACTATCTTGCCTCAGAGAAAATCCCCAAAGGATAGACAGCCCCCCACAAATATTGGCGGTGAGTCGGAGAGGAAAAAACATACACAGGCAGAAAAACAGGATTAGCACAGGAGGCCACTCTAGCTAGATAGGACAGGATAGGACAGAGTTCTGTGCGGTCAGTATAAAAACCCTTCAAAACATTCACAGCAGAATATACAAAAACTTCCTACATCTTTACTAAAAGACGTAGGAGCGTAAATCTGCAACTCCAGTGAATCCTACAATCAGAGCAGGAATAAAACTGAAACAAGCACACTGGCAGTGTGCCACGAAACAAAAACCAAACACTTATCTTTGCTGAAATAGGCAGCGAGCAGGAGAAGCCAGAAAGTGATCCAACACTTCACAAGGAACATTGGCTACTGGCAAGGGCTAAAGGATCCTGCCCACTTAAATATCCCAGTCAGAATTGTAATCATCCAATACACCTGGCCAGGTCTGTGACTCAGAGACAACTGCATTCCCACCTACAACCACTGGAGGGAACCCAAGAGCAGAATTCACAACAGTTAGCACTGTACGGTAGTTCAGTGATTAGCACTGTATGATAGCTCAGTGGTTAGCACTGTATGATAGCTCAGTGGTTACCGCTGTATGGTAGCTCAGTGGTTAGCACTGTATGGCGAGTCAGTGGTTAGCACTGTATTGAAGCTCAGTGGTTAGCACTGTATGGTGGTTCAGTGGATAGCACTGTATGGTAGCTCAGTGATTAGCACTGTATGGTAGTTCAGTGATAGGCACTGTATGGTAGTTCAGTGGTTAGCACTGTATGGTAGCTCAGTGATTGGCACTGTATGGTGGCTCAGTGGTTGGCACTGTGTTGAATCTCAGTGGTTAGCACTGTGTGGTAGCTCAGTGGTTGGCACTGTATGGTAGCTCAGTGGTTGGCACTGTATTGAAGCTCAGTGGTTAGCTCTGTTTTGTGGCTCAGCGGTTAGCACTGTATTTTAGCTCAGTGGTTAGCACTGTATGGTGGCTCAGTGGTTAGCACTGTATGGTAGCTCAATGGTTGGCACTGTATTGAAGCTCAGTGGTTAGCACTGCATGGTGAGTCAGTGGTTACCACTGTATGGTAGCTCAGTGGTTAGCACTGTATGGTAGCTCAGTGGTTAGCACTGTATGGTGGCTCAGTGGATAGCACTGTATGGTAGCTCATTGGTTAGCACTGTATGGTAGCTCAGTGGTAGGTACTGTATGGTGGCTCAGTGCTTGGCACTTTTGCTTTGCAGCACTGGAGTCCTGGGTTCAAGCCCCACCAAGGACATCTGCAAAGAGTTTGTATGTTCTCTCTGTGTTTGCGTGGGTTTCCTCCGGGTACTCCAGTTTCCTCCCACCCTCCACAGAGATACTGAAAGGGGATTTAGATTGTGAGCCCCAGTGGGGACAGTCATAATGTCTGTTGTTGTGAATTCTGTTGTCGGGCTCCCTCCTGTGGTCATGAATGGTACTTCGGCTGGTTCTGTCCATGGACTTTCTCTGGTGGCTGTGGGTGTTTCTGAGTTTCCTTCCACAGGTGACGAGGTTAATTCGTTCAACTCCACTTAGATCTTTGCTCCATGCCACCTGTCAATGTTCCAGTATTGGTCTAGTTCACTCCTGGATCGTTCTTGTGACCTGTCTTCCCAGCAGAAGCTAAGTGACTGCTTGTTTTTCTCTGGTTTGCTATTTTTCTGTCCAGCTTGCTATTTTGATTGTTGTCTTGCTTGCTGGAAGCTCTGGGACGCAGAGGGAGCGCCTCCGCACCGTGAGTCGGTGCGGAGGGTCTTTTTGCGCCCTCTGCGTGGTCTTTTTGTAGGTTTTTGTGCTGACCGCAAAGCTACCTTTCCTATCTTCAGTCTGTTCAGTAAGTCGGGCCTCACTTTGCTTAATCTATTTCATCTCTGTGTTTGTATTTTCATATTTACTCACAGTCATTATATGTGGGGGGCTGCCTTTTCCTTTGGGGAATTTCTCTGAGGCAAGGTAGGCTTTATTTTTCTATCTTTAGGGCTAGCTAGTTCCTTAGGCTGTGCCGAGTTGCATAGGGAGCGTTAGGAGCAATCCACGGCTATTTCTAGTGTGGTTGATAGGATTAGGGATTGCGGTCAGCAGAGTTCCCACGTCCCAGAGCTCGTCCTATATTATCAGTAACTGTCAGGTCATTCCGTGTGCTCTTAACCACCAGGTCCATTATTGTCCTGACCACCAGGTCATAACAGTCTGTATAACATTGGGGAGTTAATGATGCTATGTAAATAAGCCAAAAAAAGTACATACAGCTTCAGTGCATATACACTACATAGTTGAGAAAGACCCCTTTAGCGTAATACTTAGGCTCTGACACATGCTGGGGTGTACATTACAATAAATTTGCCGGTCATGCCCCCTTCCATAAAGCTCAGCCTCCTTTTCAGAAATTGGGTGAAGCTGGAAGGATCTGGTGTAAATGCACCAAAAGTTGCAACTTTGAGTGCAACTAAGAGTTGGGCAAAAATCTTTTCAAACAGTTTTAGGCCAGAATTGCAGCGAAAATTGTTTGATGAACTGGGGCCGCTGTGTCTATGTACCGAGTACTGATCGTGCTGCAATCACAGAAGTCAGTAATTAAAGTGAGCGTTGCTTCGGAAAGCGAATGTTATGTTAAATACATTATTTACACATTTTGATATTTATTTTTTATTTATCTATATTTAAAAAAAAATCCTGCAATTTTCACACAAGCCACTAGGCCTAATGTCAGTCTCCTACTTACTTCTTGTTTTGAACATGGACATTCGCAGCAATAGACTGACTCAAAACTTCTTTGCACGTAGGGTATAGAAACCGTATCGAACAAGCTCCAACCTGGGCAAAGGAATGGTGGATCCTGAGTTATCTACTGTATACAGATGTTACCAGTCAGGGTGATGGTGTCAGTGATGATAACGAGACTTCTGAAAAGTCATCTGTGCAAAATAGGTAGGCGCTGGTGAGCTCACTGATTGGCGGCAGCTCTGTCGATATGATGTTGCGCCGACAGCATGGCAGCCAATAAGTGAGTTCAGCAGTCTACACAGGCAGACCCACTGAGCTCACTAGCAAAGTGACATCAGTGCTGCAGCCAATGCCAAACACCGAGAACAGCGGCGGGGACTCACCGGTGGTCCCTGGGAAGGGGAGTAGAGCGCAGTTTGTTGTTTTACAATAAAATGCATCCAGGGTAGAAACTTAAAAGGAATCACTATATTCTTGCTACCTAATCTGAAAGCAACATAATGTAGGGAAAGAAACCCTGATTCCAGTGATGTGTCGCACCCCCACCAGTGATTGGAACAGTGTATACAGAAAGCTGCCAATCGGGGGTGGGGGAAGGGTTATACAGAGCTCAGCATTCAGAGAACTGCTAGATCTGCAGCAGAGAATATAGCTTTTATTCAAAGCGACACATTGCTGGAATCAGAGTCTCTGCCTTTAGATCATGATGCTCTCAGATGGGGGTAACAAAAAACCTGGTGATAGATTGCCTTTAACCCCTTTCTGCCATTAGACGTACTATTGCGTCCATGTGGGGTGGGCTTTACTTCCCAAGGACGCAATAGTACGTCATATGCGATCGGCAGCGCTCACGGGGAAAGCGCCGCCGATCGCGGCCGGGTGTCAGCTGTTTATCGCAGCTGACATCCGGCACTATGTGCCAGGAGCGGTCACGGACCGCCCCCGGCACATTAACCCCCGGCACACCGCGATCAAAGATGATCGCGATGTGCCGGCGGTACAGGGAAGCACCGCGCAGGGAGGGGGCTCCCTGCGGACTTCCCTGAGCCCCCCGCAGCAACGCGATGTGATCGCGTTGCTGCGAGGGTCTCACCTCCCTCCCTGCTCCCTCCAGCCCCGGATCCAAGATGGCCGCGGATCCGGGTCCTGCAGGGAGGGAGGTGGCTTCACAGAGCCTGCTCAGAGCAGGCACTGTGAAGCAGCCTGCACTCCTATCAGATCAGTGATCTGACAGAGTGCTGTGCAAACTGTCAGATCACTGATCTGTGATGTCCCCCCCTGGGACAAAGTAAAAAAGTTAAAAAAAAAAATTTCAAATGTGTAAAAAAAAATAAAAAAAAATATTCCAAAATAATGAAAAAAAAAATAAAAATATTATTCCCATAAATACATTTCTTTATCTAAATAAAAAAAAAAAAACAATAAAAGTACACATATTTAGTATCGCCGCGTCCGTAACGGCCCGACCTATAAAACTGGCCCACTAGTTAACCCCTTCAGTAAACACCGTAAGAAAAAAAAAAAAAACGAGGCAAAAAACAACGCTTTATTATCATACCGCGGAACAAAAAGTGGAATAACACGCGATCAAAAAGACAGATATAACTAACCATGGTACCGCTGAAAACGTCATCTTGTCCTGCAAAAAACGAGCCGCCATACAGCATCATCAGCAAAAAAATAAAAAAGTTATAGTCCTGAGAATAAAGCGATGCAAAAATAATTATTTTTTCTATAAAATAGTTTTTATCGTATAAAAGCGCCAAAACATAAAAAAATGATATAAATGAGGTGTCGCTGTAATCGTACTGACCCGAAGAATAAAACTGCTTCATCAATTTTACCAAACGCGGAACGGTATAAACGCCTCCCCCAAAAGAAATTCATGAATAGCTGGTTTTTGGTCATTCTGCCTCACAAAAATCGGAATAAAAAGCGATCAAAAAATGTCACGTGCCCGAAAATGTTACCAATAAAAACATCAACTCGTCCCGCAAAAAACAAGACCTCACATGACTCTGTGGACCAGAATATAGAAAAATTATAGCTCTCAAAATGTGGTAACGCAAAAAATATTTTTTGCAATAAAAAGCGTCTTTCAGTGTGTGACGGCTGCCAATCATAAAAATCCGCTAAAAAACCCGCTATAAAAGTAAATCAAACCCCCCTTCATCACCCCCTTAGTTAGGGAAAAATTAAAAAAATGTATTTATTTCCATTTTCCCATTAGGGCTAGGGTTAGAGTTAGGGCTAGGGTTAGGGCTAGGGTTAGGGCTAGGGTTAGGGCTAGGGTTAGGGTTAGGGCTAGGGTTAGGGCTAGGGTTAGGGCTAGGGTTAGGGCTAGGGTTAGGGCTAGGGTTAGGGTTAGGGCTAGGGTTAGGGCTAGGGTTAGGGCTAGGGTTAGGATTAGGGTTAGGGCTAGGGTTAGGGCTACAGTTTGGGTTGGGGCTAAAGTTACAGTTAGGGTTTAGATTACATTTACGGTTGGGAATAGGGTTGGGATTAGGGTTAGGGGTGTGTCAGGGTTAGAGGTGTGGTTAGGGTTACTGTTGGGATTAGGGTTAGGGATGTGTTTGGATTAGGGTTTCAGTTATAATTGGGGGGTTTCCACTGTTTAGGCACATCAGGGGCTCTCCAAACGCGACATGGCGTCCGATCTCAATTCCAGCCAATTCTGCGTTGAAAAAGTAAAACAGTGCTTCTTCCCTTCCGAGCTCTCCCGTGTGCCCAAACAGGAGTTTACCCCAACATATGGGGTATCAGCGTACTCAGGACAAATAGGACAACAACTTTTGGGGTCCAATTTCTCCTGCTACCCTTGGGAAAATACAAAACACGGGGCTAAAACATATTTTTTGTGGGAAAAAAAAAAGATTTTTTATTTTCACGGATCTGCGTTATAAACTGTAGTGAAACACTTGGGGGTTCAAAGTTTTCACAACACATCTAGATTAGTTCCCTGGGGGGTCTAGTTTCCAATATGGGGTCACTTGTGGGGGGTTTCTACTGTTTAGGTACATTAGGGGTTCTGCAAACGCAATGTGACGTCTGCAGACCATTCCATCTAAGTCTGCATTCCAAATGGCGCTCCTTCCCTTCCGAGCTCTGCCATGCGCTCAAACGTTGGTTTCCCCCAACATACGGGGTATCAGCGTACTCAGGACAAATTGGACAACAACTTTTGGGGTCGAATTTCTCCTCTTACCCTCGGGAAAATACAAAACTGGGGGCTAAAAAATAATTTTGGGGGGAAAGATTTTTTTTTTTAATTTTCACGGCTCTGCGTTACAAACTGTAGTGAAACACTTGGGGGTTCAAAGCTATCACAACACATCTAGATGAGTTCCTTAGGGGGTCTAGTTTCCAAAATGGTGTCACTTGTGGGAGGTTTCTACTGTTTAGGTACATTAGGGGCTCTGCAAATGCAATGTGACACCTGCAGACCATTCCATCTAAGTCCTCATTCCAAATGGAGCTCCTTCCCTTCCGAGCCCTCCCATGCGCCCAAACAGTGGTTCCCCCCCACATATGGGGTATCAGCGCACTCAGGACAAATTGGACAACAAATTGTGGGGTCGAATTTCTCCTTTTACCCTCGGGAAAATACAAAACTGGGGGCTAAAAAATAATTTTTGTGGGAAAAAATTTTTGTTTTATTTTTACGGCTCTCCATTATAAACTTCTGTGAAGCCCTTGGTGGGTCAAAGTGCTCAGCACACATCTAGATAAGTTCCTAAGGGGGTCTACTTTCCAAAATGGTGTCACTTGTGGGGGGTTTCTACTGTTCAGGTACATTAGGGGCTCTGCAAACGCAATGTGACACCTGCAGACCATTCCATCTAAGTCTGCATTCAAATGGCACTCCTTCCCTTCTGAGCCCTCCCATGTGCCCAAACAGTGGTTCCCCCCACATATGGTGTATCATCGCACTCAGGACAAATTGGGCAACAAATTTTGGGGTCCAATTTCTCCTGTTACCCTCAGGAAAATACAAAATTGGGGGCTAAAAAAATAATTTTTGTGGGAAAAAAATTTTGTTTTATTTTTACGGCTCTGCATTATAAACTTCTGTGAAGCACTTGGTGGGTCAAAGTGCTCACCACACCTCTAGATAAGTTCCTTAGGGGGTCTACTTTCCAAAATGGTGTCATTTGTGGGGGGTTTCAATATTTAGGCACATCAGTGGCTCTTCAAACGCAACATGGCGTCCCATCTCAATTCCTGTCAATTTTGCTTTGAAAAGTCAAACGGCGCTCCTTCCCTTCCGAGCTCTCCCATTCACCCAAACAGTGGTTTACCCCCACATACGTGGTATCCGCGTACTCAGGACAAATTGTACAACAACTTTTGGGGTCCAATTTCTTCTCTTACCCTTGGGAAAATAAAAAATTGGGGGCAAAAAGATAATTTTTGTGAAAAAATATGATTTTTTATTTTTACGGTTCTACATTATAAACTTCTGTGAAGCACTTGGTGGGTCAAAGTGCTCACCACACCTCTAGATAAGTTCCTTAGGGGGTCTACTTTCCAAAATGGTGTCACTTGTGGGGGGTTTCAATGTTTAGGCACATCAGTGGCTCTTCAAACGCAACATGACGTCCCATCTCAATTCCTGTCAATTTTGCATTGAAAAGTCAAACGGCGCTCCTTCCCTTCCGAGCTCTCCCATCCGCCCAAACAGTGGTTTACCCCCACATATGGGCTATCAGCGTACTCAGGACAAATTGTACAACAACTTTTGGGGTCCAATTTCTTCTCTTATCCTTGGGAAAATAAAAAATTGGGGGCGAAAAGATAATTTTTGTGAAAAAATATGATTTTTTGTTTTTACGGTTCTACATTATAAACTTCTGTGAAGCACTTGTTGGGTCAAAGTGCTCACCACACCTCTAGATAAGTTCCTTAGGGGGTCTACTTTTCAAAATGGTGTCACTTGTGGGGGGTTTCAATGTTTAGCCACATCAGGGGCTCTCCAAACGAAACATGGCGTCCCATCTCAATTCCAGTCAATTTTGCATTGAAAAGTCAAATGGCACTCCTTCGCTTCCGAGCTCTGCCATGCGCCCAAACAGTGGTTTACCCCCACATGTGGGGTATTGGCATACTCAGGACAAATTGTACAACAATGTTTGGGGTCCATTTTCTCCTGTTACCCTTGGTAAAATAAAACAAATTGGAGCTGAATTAAATTTTTTGTGAAAAAAAGTTAAATGTTCATTTTTATTTAAACATTCAAAAAATTCCTGTGAAGCACCAGAAGGGTTAATAAACTTCTTGAATATGGTTTTGAGCACCTTGAGGGGTGTAGTTTTTAGAATGGTGTCACACTTGGTTATTTTCTATCATATAGACCCCTCAAAATGACTTCAAATGAGATGTGGTCCCTAAAATAAAATGGTGTTGTAGAAATGAGAAATTGCTGGTCAACTTTTAACCCTTATAACTCCCTAACAAAAAAAAATTTTGGTTCCAAAATTGTGCTGATGTAAAGTAGACATGTGGGAAATGTTACTTATTAAGTATTTTGTGTGACATATCTCTGTGATTTAATTGCATAAAAATTCAAAGTTGGAAAATTGCAAAATTTTCATAATTTTCGCCAAATTTCCGTTTTTTTCACAAATAAACGCAGGTACTATCAAATAATTTTTACCATTGTCATGAAGTACAATATGTCACGAGAAAACAATGTCAGAATCACCAGGATCCATTGAAGCGTTCCAGAGTTATAACCTCATAAAGGGACAGTGGTCAGAATTGTAAAAATTGGCCCGGTCATTAACGTGCAAACCACCCTTGGGGGTAAAGGGGTTAATTGAAAAAGGGACAACCTCTTTAATTTCAACTCTCATCTATTATCTCACTGACTCGAAGTGTTAAAATAAACGCACAGCACTGGATATTTGTCCACTAAGGTGGTTAAAGTTGGAGTCAATGAAAAGACGTGATATTTTTTTACACACAAATATTGATAGAAGATTTATCTTCTGTCAACTGTGGAACGTTGGCTTAAATCACAATTATAAAATCCTAATTGCGAGCCGGGGATGAATAACTGCTCCATCAAACACATCCATGGCCTAAAATAAATCCTCACGTTTTAATGACTTGAACGGTGCACAGTATGAACATAAAAAGCATATTCAGAGTTTCATCATGTTTGAGCATCAGCCAGGAAAATAGGAACAAGGCTCAGGCCAGTAAGAGGGGCTGGGGGGATCATCAGGAAGACCGAGGACCTTGTAAGGAGGCACAGTTCTCCGAACCCAACAATTACTATTATATGAAGGCCACTGACCTCAGGTGTTCGGAGAAAGATGGGGCAGGTCTTCTGCACCTGTTGCTTCAGCAGGAGATCGACCATTGGAAGAGGCGACCCAAGTGTGTCAAGCACTTAACCCTGCTGTTCTGTTGGTCAAAAATGACCGACTTTGAACTTCAATATTCTTTAAAATATTCAAGATGTGGCTCTGAAACCCGTGGCCGACCGACCCATCCTCATTTAAGTCAATCAACCACAAGTTTCAGAACCGCATCTTGAACACCCCAAAAAATACCAAAGTTCAAAATAGGTCTCCCCAGACCGAACAGAACAGCAGGGTTAAAGGGGTTGTCGGGCCTCTACGCAAAATATAAAAGTGGTAGGGAAGGATTAAAAATAATAAAACAAGCCATCCTCCCCTGTTCTCACCTCCTTGGATCGAAGGCACGCCACCGTGGATCCAAGGACAGCCCATTCTAAAATATTTGAAGGGTTTCTGAGGGATGTTATTCTGGATTATCTCAATGAGAATAACTGTTTAACTCCATATCAGCATGGGTTTATGAGAAATCGCTCCTGTCAAACCAATCTAATCAGTTTTTATGAAGAGGTAAGCTATAGGCTGGACCACGGTGAGTCATTGGACGTGGTCTATCTCGATTTTTCCAAAGCGTTTGATACCGTGCCGCACAAGAGGTTGGTACACAAAATGAGAATGCTTGGTCTGGGGGAAAATGTGTGTAAATGGGTTAGTAACTGGCTTAGTGATAGAAAGCAGAGGGTGGTTATAAATGGTATAGTCTCTAACTGGGTCGCTGTGACCAGTGGGGTACCGCAGGGGTCGGTATTGGGACCTGTTCTCTTCAACATATTCATTAATGATCTGGTAGAAGGTTTACACAGTAAAATATCGATATTTGCAGATGATACAAAACTATGTAAAGCAGTTAATACAAGAGAAGATAGTATTCTGCTACAGATGGATCTGGATAAGTTGGAAACTTGGGCTGAAAGGTGGCAGATGAGGTTTAACAATGATAAATGTAAGGTTATACACATGGGAAGAGGGAATCAATATCACCATTACACACTGAACGGGAAACCACTGGGTAAATCTGACAGGGAGAAGGACTTGGGGATCCTAGTTAATGATAAACTTACCTGGAGCAGCCAGTGCCAGGCAGCAGCTGCCAAGGCAAACAGGATCATGGGGTGCATTAAAAGAGGTCTGGATACACATGATGAGAGCATTATACTGCCTCTGTACAAATCCCTAGTTAGACCGCACATGGAGTACTGTGTCCAGTTTTGGGCACCGGTGCTCAGGAAGGATATAATGGAACTAGAGAGAGTACAAAGGAGGGCAACAAAATTAATAAAGGGGATGGGAGAACTACAATACCCAGATAGATTAGCGAAATTAGGATTATTTAGTCTAGAAAAAAGACGACTGAGGGGCGATCTAATAACCATGTATAAGTATATAAGGGGACAATACAAATATCTCGCTGAGGATCTGTTTATACCAAGGAAGGTGATGGGCACAAGGGGGCATTCTTTGCGTCTGGAGGAGAGAAGGTTTTTCCACCAACATAGAAGAGGATTCTTTACTGTTAGGGCAGTGAGAATCTGGAATTGCTTGCCTGAGGAGGTGGTGATGGCGAACTCAGTCGAGGGGTTCAAGAGAGGCCTGGATGTCTTCCTGGAGCAGAACAATATTGTATCATACAATTATTAGGTTCTGTAGAAGGACGTAGATCTGGGTATTTATTATAATGGAATATAGGCTGAACTGGATGGACAAATGTCTTTTTTCGGCCTTACTAACTATGTTACTATGTTACCTGACCGCCAAGGAATGTGATTGACAGCAGCGTTTAGGTGACTTGGAACAGCATGTCATTGGACGTGACCACCGGAGCGGCCCCCATTGGATCTATGGAGGTTAGAGGAGGTAGTATGACTTATTTTTTCTGTTTTAAGCCATTTCAACCTCTTTAACTCTTCTTTCTTCTCTTAAATTTTCTCTATTCCAAGAGGAACTTTCCTTCAAAGAGGTCCTCAATCTCAATCCTATTTCTTCAAGTCTAGAATAGTTATTACCGTATATACTCGAGTATAAGCCGAGATTTTCAGCCCAAATTTTTGGGCTGAAAGTGCCCCTCTCGGCTTATACTCGAGTCAATGTGGGTGGCAGGGTCGGCGGGTGAGGGGGTGAGGGCGCTGAGGTATACTTACCTAGTCCCAGCGATCCTCGCGCTGTCCCTGCCGTCCCACGGGCTTCTGTGCTGCAGCTTCTTCCCCTCTTCAGCAGTCACGTGGGACCGCTCATTAGAGATATGAATAAGCGGCTCCACCTCCCATAGGGGCGGAGCCGCCTATTCATTCCTCTAATCAGCGGTGCCGGTGACCGCTGACAGGAAGAGCTGCGGCACCGAAGACCAGGCAGAGGGACAGCGCGAGGATCGCCAGGACTAGGTAAGTATAGCATATTCACCTGTCCTCGTTCCAGCCGCCGGGCGCCGCTCCATCTTCCCGGCCGGCGCCTCCATCTTCCCGGCGTCTGCGCTCTGACTGTTCAGGCAGAGGGCGCGATGACGCATACAGTGTGTGCGGCGCCCTCTGCCTGATCAGTCAGAGCAGAGACGCCGGGAAGATGGAGGCGCCGGAACGAGACGTCGGGAGCTGCAATCAAGGGAGGTGAGTATGTGGTTTTTTTTTTTTATTGCAGCAGCGGCGGCAGAGATTTCTATGGGGCACAATGAACGGTGCAGAGCACCGTATATGGCACAGCAATGGGGCACAATGAACGGTGCAAAGCACCGTATATGGCACAGCAATGGGGCACAATGAACGGTGCAGAGCACCGTATATGGGCACAGATATACAGATATGGGGCACAATGAACGGTGCAGACCACCGTATATGGGCACAGATATGGGGCACAGTGAACGGTGCAGAGCACCGTATATGGCACAGCAATGGGGCACAATGAACGGTGCAGTGCACCGTATATGGGCACAGATATGGGGCACAATGAACGGTGCAGAGCACCGTATATGGCACAGCAATGGGGCACAATGAACAGAGCAGAGCACCGTATATGGGCACAGATATGGGGCACAATGAACGGTGCAGAGCACCGTATATGGCACAGCAATGGGGCACAATGAACGGTGCAGAGCACCGTATATGGCACAGCAATGGGGCACAATGAACGGAGCAGAGCACCGTATATGGGCACAGATATGGGGCACAATGAACGGTGCAGAGCACCGTATATGGCACAGCAATGGGGCACAATGAACGGAGCAGAGCACCGTATATGGGCACAGATATGGGGCACAATGAACGGTGCAGAGCACTGTATATGGCACAGCAATGGGGCACAATGAACGGTGCAGAGCACCGTATATGGCACAGCAATGGGGCACAATGAACGGAGCAGAGCACCGTATATGGGCACAGATATGGGGCACAATGAACGGTGCAGAGCACCGTATATGGCACAGCAATGGGGCACAATGAACGGTGCAGAGCACCGTATATGGCACAGCAATGGGGCACAATGAACGGAGCAGAGCACCGTATATGGGCACAGATATGGGGCACAATGAACGGTGCAGAGCACTGTATATGGCACAGCAATGGGGCACAATGAACGGTGCAGAGCACCGTATATGGCACAGCAATGGGGCACAATGAACGATGCAGAGCACCGTATATGGCACAGCAATGGGGCACAATGAACGGTGCAGAGCACTGTATATGGCACAGCAATGGGGCACAATGAACGGTGCAGAGCACCGTATATGGCACAGCAATGGGGCACAATGAACGGTGCAGAGCACCGTATATGGCACAGCAATGGGGCACAATGAACGGTGCAGAGCACTGTATATGGCACAGCAATGGGGCACAATGAACGGTGCAGAGCACCGTATATGGCACAGCAATGGGGCACAATGAACGGTGCAGAGCACCGTATATGGCACAGCAATGGGGCACAATGAACGGTGCAGAGCACCGTATATGGCACAGCAATGGGGCACAATGAACGGTGCAGAGCACTGTATATGGCACAGCAATGGGGCACAATGAACGGTGCAGAGCACTGTATATGGCACAGCAATGGGGCACAATGAACGGTGCAGAGCACCGTATATGGCACAGCTATGGGGCACAATGAACGGTGCAGAGCACCGTATATGGCACAGCTATGGGGCACAATGAACGGTGCAGAGCACTGTATATGGCACAGCAATGGGGCACAATGAACGGTGCAGAGCACCGTATATGGCACAGCAATGGGGCACAATGAACGGTGCAGAGCACCGTATATGGCACAGCTATGGGGCACAATGAACGGTGCAGAGCACTATATGGGGCACAGCTATGGGGAAATAATGAACGGTGTAGAGCACTATATGGCACAGCAATGGGGCACAATGAACGGTGCAGAGCACTGTATATGGCACAGCAATGGGGCACAATGAACGGTGCAGAGCACTGTATATGGCACAGCAATGGGGCACAATGAACGGTGCAGAGCACCGTATATGGCACAGCTATGGGGCACAATGAACGGTGCAGAGCACTATATGGGGCACAGCTATGGGGAAATAATGAACGGTGTAGAGCACTATATGGCACAGATATGGGGAAATAATGATCTATTTTTATTTTTGAAATTCACCGCTAAATGCTGCATTTCCACCCTAGGCTTATACTCGAGTCAATAAGTTTTCCCAGTTTTTTGTGGCAAAATTAGGGGGGTCGGCTTATACTCGAGTATATACGGTATATAATGTTTTTCTACTGTACAGTGTATAAATAACTCTTCTTGATACCGTATACTCCTTTTCCATCCACAGTCATAGATAACATGAAATTTCTCCATTGATTAACATTGGCTAAAAAAGTCCGCTGATGCAAAATATAGCATCTTTGTGATACATTGTTGCCAATTTATACATTATTTGGTTTACTTTTGCTATGCTAGCGTAGAGGTAATCTCTTTTCACCTAGAAAATATCAAAAAGCCGTTATTGGCTGCATTTCGGCACTGTTCTTGCCGTTATTGGGGCAGAGTTATTGAGGAATATTTGATACAAACATCTAGGAATGCAAACTTCAAAAGAAGTAGGAAGAAACTTATTTCCCATGGACATGCTTTTGATCATTTAATATTATTTGCTTGGAGAAACCCTTTAAAAGGGTTTTCTAAGCTCAAAAACAAACGTTAACCGATGTAGTAAATGTAAGTTTGCGATATACTTCTGTGCTGCTTCCTATTTCTGATCACCTATTAAACAGGGCGGCGGAGTCAGAAGAAATATTCCGACACCTACTCTGGCTTCAAAATAAAAGTATTATATATTAGTTACTATTATTACTATATGGTTTAAATACATTTAACACAGGAAATGCAACATTTCTTGGATATTTACTCTTATAAGAATTTAGAAAAGTTGAGAAATTTTGGAGTGTAGAGTTGGAATCGGAACGTTTGGCTCACCAACTCCTCCGCCTGTAGTAGATCCATCCCATAATGTCTTACGTTTGAACGAACGAGACATGATAATTGATGTTTTAGGCCTCATTCACACGTCCGTTTTTTGCTATCAGTCACAATCCGTTGTTTTCAGAAAAAAACGGATCCAGCAAATGTTTCTGGTGGATCCGTTTTTTTTCTCATAGACTTGTATTAGCGACGGATTGTGACAGATGGCCTTCCGTTTCGTCCGTCGTGCGTTGGATCCGTCGTAAAATCGCTGTCCGTCGGGCGGGGGCAACACACAGTGGAATTTTTTTTTATATGTCGAAAAGTCAGACAGAGACGGATCCTGCAGCGTTCGTCGTTGGGTATAATGGAAGCCTATGGACGCAGGATCCGTCGCTGTCCGTCAAAAGACGGAATCTAGTGACAGATTCAGTCTTTCGAAACTGAGCATGCGCGGAAGAATTTCCAGTCAGGGAAATTATCTCTCGCACTCTCTCTCTTTTTACTATTGATGCTGGTCGCAAGGCATCACTGGGAACGGGAGCTGCCGGGAGCATTGCGAGTGGTGGGAAGGCTGCAGGGGCTGCGGGAATGCTGCGGGAAGGCTTCGGGGGCCATGGGAAGGCTTCGGGGGCCGCCAGAAGGTGAGTATCCCATTGAATTCAATGGGTTGTGTGTGCATATAGCCTTAAATTCTGGCAACTGCCTCGACGGATCCATCAAAAAACGGATCCAGTGCATCAGTTTTTTACAATCTGCACAGGATCCGTCTTTTCAACATTCTATTGAGTACACATCTACTTCTGATTACAGTTTCGCACCACCGGAACTATACTGCAACCTTGGGTGCTGTGAGATGCTGAGAGTCTGGAAGTGCAGGATGTGAACATACAGTTTGTGGCTACTACATCGGGGCATCTGGGAACAAACAAAAAATAATAGCTTTAAGTGTCTGTTAATGTATACAAAGCCTTCAGACTAGTTGGCAAATTTTTTGATCGGAAAAAAACCCTTTAACGAAGTACGGTAACAATAAGCAATAGTGATGAGCGCAAGAGCTCGTTACTCCAGTTTGCTGAGGATGCCTGGCTATGCACAGAGAATCGTGGGTGCTCGGTTGACATGTTCCCATCCCCTCCCCCCCGGCTGTTAGACAGCCACAAAACATGTGGGGATTGTCTGACATACACGGGCAATCCGCGCATGTTTTGTAGCTGTCTAACAGCCGTGAAACATGAGGCCGCGGGGACTCGAACATGTCACTCGAGCACCAGCGATACTTGATCCATACTCGAGCACCCTAGGCAAACTAGAGTAACGAGCTCTTGCACTCATCACTAAAAATCACTAGACACTGGTATACACTAATCATAAGTCAATACACACAGGACATAAATGCTGTAGTAATGGACAGCCGCAACATGCACAACAACAAGTACTGCACATATCTATTCCAGAAAGCATCACATTTTCTACTATCCATAGCTAGATTGTACGTGAAGCACAAAAAAGTATTTTAAGTAAAAAAGATTATAAGATGTTGCTGCTAGGATTGCTAGAGAGGTAAAATCAGAAAATCTTCAGAAAGATTTAGCAGACTCTTAAGTTGTGGGGTACATTGTTCTACTGTTCAGAGACACCTGCACAAGTATGGCCTTCATGGAAGAGTCATCAGAAGAAAACCTCTCCTGCATCCTTACTATAAAATTCAGGGACAGAAGTATGCAAAAGAAAATATAAACAAGCCTGATACATTGTGGAAACAAGTCCTGTGGACCAATGAGGTTAAAATAGAACTCTTTGGCCACAATTATCAAAGGTATGTGTGGAGAAAAAAGGGCACAGAATTTCAGGAAAAAAACATCTCGCCAACCGTTAAGCATTGTGGTGGATCAATCATGCTTTGGGGTTGTGTTGCAGCCAATGACACAGGGAACATTTCATGGAAAAAATGGATTAAAATCAATTTCAACATATTCTTGATGCAAACATAACACCATCTGTAAAAAGCTGAAGCCAAAAAGAGAATGGCTTCCACAAATTGATAATGATCCTAAGCACACATCAAAATCCACAAAGCTGAAGGTTTTACAATGGCCCTCACAGTCCCCTGATCTCAACATCATTGAAAATTTGTGGCTAGACCTCAAAATAGCAGAGGATGGAAGACGACCCAGGAATCTCACAGAAATGGAAGAATTTACCGAGGAAGAATGGATGAAAATCCCTCAAACAAGAATTGAACGACTCTTGGCTGGCTGAAAAAATTGTTTACGAGCTGTGATACTTTCCAAAGGGTGTGCTACTAGGTACCAACCATGCAGGGTGCCCAAACTTTTGCATAGGCCAATTTTCCTTTCTGTAATTTTTAAAATGTAATATATATATATATATATATATATATATATATATATATATATATATAGATATATATATATATATATATCTATATATATATATATATATCTATATATATATATAGATATACAGTGGGGCAAAAAAGTATTTAGTCAGTCAGCAATAGTGCAAGTTCCACCACTTAAAAAGATGAGAGGCGTCTGTAATTTACATCATAGGTAGACCTCAACTATGGGAGACAAACTGAGAAAAAAAAATCCAGAAAATCACATTGTCTGTTTTTTTAACATTTTATTTGCATATTATGGTGGAAAATAAGTATTTGGTCAGAAACAAAATTTCATCTCAATACTTTGTAATATATCCTTTGTTGGCAATGACAGAGGTCAAACGTTTTCTGTAAGTCTTCACAAGGTTGCAACACACTGTTGTTGGTATGTTGGCCCATTCCTCCATGCAGATCTCCTCTAGAGCAGTGATGTTTTTGGCTTTTCGCTTGGCAACACGGACTTTCAACTCCCTCCAAAGGTTTTCTATAGGGTTGAGATCTGGAGACTGGCTAGGCCACTCCAGGACCTTGAAATGCTTCTTACGAAGCCACTCCTTCGTTGCCCTGGCGGTGTGCTTTGGATCATTGTCATGTTGAAAGACCCAGCCACGTTTCATCTTCAATGCCCTTGCTGATGGAAGGAGGTTTGCACTCAAAATCTCACGATACATGGCCCCATTCATTCTTTCATGTACCCGGATCAGTCGTCCTGGCCCCTTTGCAGAGAAACAGCCCCAAAGCATGATGTTTCCACCACCATGCTTTACAGTAGGTATGGTGTTTGATGGATGCAACTCAGTATTCTTTTTCCTCCAAACACGACAAGTTGTGTTTCTACCAAACAGTTCCAGTTTGGTTTCATCAGACCATAGGACATTCTCCCAAAACTCCTCTGGATCATCCAAATGCTCTCTAGCAAACTTCAGACGGGCCCGGACATGTACTGGCTTAAGCAGTGGGACATGTCTGGCACTGCAGGATCTGAGTCCATGGTGGCGTAGTGTGTTACTTATGGTAGGCCTTGTTACATTGGTCCCAGCTCTCTGCAGTTCATTCACTAGGTCCCCCCGCGTGGTTCTGGGATTTTTGCTCACCGTTCTTGTGATCATTCTGACCCCACAGGGTGGGATTTTGCGTGGAGCCCCAGATCGAGGGAGATTATCAGTGGTCTTGTATGTCTTCCATTTTCTAATTATTGCTCCCACTGTTGATTTCTTCACTCCAAGCTGGTTGGCTATTGCAGATTCAGTCTTCCCAGCCTGGTGAAGGGCTACAATTTTGTTTCTGGTGTCCTTTGACAGCTCTTTGGTCTTCACCATAGTGGAGTTTGGAGTCAGACTGTTTGAGGGTGTGCACAGGTGTCTTTTTATACTGATAACAAGTTTAAACAGGTGCCATTACTACAGGTAATGAATGGAGGAAAGAGGAGACTCTTAAAGAAGAAGTTACAGGTCTGTGAGAGCCAGAAATCTTGATTGTTTGTTTCTGACCAAATACTTATTTTCCACCATAATATGCAAAAAAAATGATAAAAAAACAGACAATGTGATTTTCTGGATTTTTTTTTCTCAGTTTGTCTCCCATAGTTGAGGTCTACCTATGATGTTAATTACAGACGCCTCTCATCTTTTTAAGTGGTGGAACTTGCACTATTGCTGACTGACTAAATACTTTTTTGCCCCACTGTATATATATATTGTCCTAAATATCAAAGATAATTAGTCATCTTTAACTTTAGGCCTTTTAGAGATCACTTCATCTTCAACTTTAACTGTTCACAATAACAATAATTTTGACCAGGGGTGCCTAAACTTTTACATGCCACTGTAATACACACATCATTTTCTCTGCCGTACTTTAGAATACTGTTCACCAATGTCTTCCAGTGACTGAACCATTGTGTGCAAATGCAACGCTGCCTCTTCACGAGCACACACACAGAAATAAATTGAAGTTTACCGATTATTCTTCTAATATGATATGATAGAGTCAAAGTATTCACCTCTATGTGAACTTTCAGAAACCTCAAAAAAAAATTGACATCTAATTTTTCCATTTCTCTGCGGGTTCCCCATATCTAGAAGCTGCTCTTTTGTGTAATGAATAGTTTCAACAATGTTTTTTCCAGGCAATATACAAAGCACCAGCATTTACGCTCTTTATCCCTGCATCTCAGTGTCCTCTCCCAGCAACACACAATAGGATCGGATTCATTATACCACAAAATATTTCTAATTTTTCTCAGAAACGTCTGACTATGGCCAAAACAGCTTTGTGCATCCGTACAGCAAATGTAGGAGATCCCATTTTGTCCCTTATACACTTGTCAGAATCTTTACTGGCAATTCTTTTCATTTAATACACTGCACAAAGAGATGAACGCTGGAGACTTGGATATTTTTTGACAAAATCTTCCCTGTGTGTTAGTTGG